>NC_063171.1:3984260-4606135 GCF_023159225.1 Perognathus longimembris pacificus
TAACAAGAACAGAGAATAATATTTAATTATGGAGTGCTGAATATACTTAAAAGTAAAATTAAAAGGAATACTTTTTTTTTTTTTTTTGGCCAGTCCTGGGCCTTGGACTCAGGGCCTGAGCACTGTCCCTGGCTTCTTCCCGCTCAAGGCTAGCACTCTGCCACTTGAGCCACAGCGCCGCTTCTGGCCATTTTCTGTATATGTGGTGCTGGGGAATCGAACCTAGGGCCTCGTGTATCCGAGGCAGGCACTCTTGCCACTAGGCTATATCCCCAGCCCCTAAAAGGAATACTTTTAACTATTAAGACAAAATGTAATCAGAATATATAATAAAATGGCAAACATTCACCATCTTAGAAATGAAAGTCAATTAAATTTGCAAAGTACATCATACTTTCTTACTACAGTGATAATTTGAAGGAAAACTCAGTCTTTGTTGAGAAGGTAGCCAGCTCAGTCACTCCCATAGGAGATAAATTAGAGTGCATATATTAAATAGGTAATAAAGTCAGGAAGTTACTTATAACTCTGGTTTCTTCTAGGAAATTATCCCACAGGAAATGTAAAGATCTGTAGACAAGCTATTACCTCTGTATTGTTTATAATGGTGTGTTGGGGACAACTGCGCCTTTAAGAGGGCACAGCTGGCTTTAGCCCATCCCCTCTCCTTCCACCTTTAACAGGAAGAGAAGCCCCCACCCCTGGAGGCATGTCTGATGGGGACCTAGCCTTGGGGGGGCTGGGTCTCCGCCCATAAAGGAAGTCCCGTGACATCACCTGAGGAACAGTCCTTGTGGCCAACCAGTGGCCCCTCTCCTGTGCCCGCCTTTGGGGGTATATCTGTTGGCTCCTCATTTGAATAAACCAGAATGCCCCTGAGGCTTTCTCCAGGGACCCACGCGTCCATGTCTTCCTTGGCGGGTTTGGGTCACCCTGCGACCACACGCTATCCGAGGCTACTTGTGGCCATCGCTCCCACCTGAGAGTGATAAAGGACCGCACAGGAAGGAGCGGACAAGCCCAGCACTCCCAAGCGGAGGGGAAGTAAAGCAAGCCTGGCAATGGTGGATAATTGAAACTGTGACAATCCAAAAATGGAGAATGAGAAAATAAATTGTAGTATGGTTGCATGAGAATCATATAATCATAGAAAATTGTGTTTGAAGAATAACTATCAATAATTGAGAACAATGTTGAGAATATACTACTAAAATATATTTGCATTAGTTATGATTGTAATTTGCAATCTGTATATCCAGATATTTAAAATAGTGATAATATTAGTATAGTGGGGGTGTAAATTTTTTCATTTTTTTACCTTTTTCTGTATTATACAATTTTTCCATGGTGTAAGTGTCTTTCAGCACCAAGACATACTCACTTTCTCTTCACACACACAATAAATAATGAGTCAGTTCATCTTTGTTCATACTCCTCAAGAATAATGTGGGTTTTCTTTTAAAGGACAAGAGATTAAAGCTATCTAGAGAGTTAGAGAAGCACATTTGACATCTGTGGAAAAAGTCTTGATCCTAGACTTAATAATTCAACTTTTCTATTTCAATTGAGTCGTTAGGATGATTGCCTTAGCTAATCATCTTATATAACAATAGCATAAACAAATGCAATTTTATAGAATTTGTTCAGAAACTATCTTTACAGTGGTTTGTGACAACACATTTCACACATACTGATACTTGCTAAAACTCATCCCTGATCTGAAAAGCATCCAAGAGTTGTGGTGTAAAATATTGCTCTCTCTTCAGACAAAATAAATCTTAAGGGTTTTTTTCTTTTCTTTTTCTTCTTTTTTTACACTGGTTCTGGGCTTGAAGTCAGGAAGTGGGCACTGTCCTTGTGCCTTTTGTCTTAAGGCTAGTGCTCTACCACTGGAGCTACACTTCCAACTTTTTTTTTAACTGTATTTTTTTGTCATTTCTTTTTTGGTACTGGGGATTGAACCCAGGACGTTGCACTTGCTAGGCAAGCACTTTGCCACTGAGCTACATCCCAGGCCCCCCCCCTTTTTTTTTTGATAGATGGAGACAAATGTCTCATGGACTTTTCTGCCTGGACTGGCTTTGAACCACAATCCTCAGAGCTCAGCCTCCTGATTAGCCAGGATTACAGGTTCTTACTTTCTTTGAAGTGCTGTGGTTTTATACAGAAAAATATTAGTAGAAAATCCAAGGCTAATTCCATGCCAGGTAAACAATATCCAACATGCCCGGAGGAGGAGGGGAAGGCAGGAAAGAGGTCAGAACTGCGCTGGTTGCATTAAGTGGTAGAAAAGCATCCTCTATTTTAGAAAGAGCTGCTTTGATCAAATGAGCTCTCCTCATTTGCAGAGGAGCCGCTTTGAGATAGGGAGCTAAGCTCACCACAGCCCCACTGGCACTACAGCCTGGACAGCTGCTTTGCCCTTGTTTATAAACAAACAAAAGTAGCCATGTCTATTTATTTGAAAACAGTCTATGGCAGTTTTGGAGACACTCAGGCAGAATTAAGTAGTAGTGAGACACTCACTATAACCCAAAAGAGCCAACAATATTTATTAACCTGGGGCTGAGCTCTGTCCTACATTATCAATAAAGCCTACATAATGAAAAGCTCTTAGTAGGAACACTAGTTAGGTAACTTCTGGTTAATTGTCTCATCGACTGATTGCAGAAAAAAGGGCAGCCAGTGCCACAGCCCATTGGAACGTTTTCAAACATGCAGGTGACCATGACAAAGATTTCCCCCGATGAGCTGGGAGCACCAGAGACCCAACTCCCTCCATACAATGCTACAGAGCATTGATTTGTCCAAACCCCCTAGTTGCCCATGGTCCTCCTAGGAATTCCAACACTCTGGCCATGACTTCCATTGCTCCTCCTTCATATGCTCACACTTCAGCATCACAGAAGATTCCCAACTCACAGGTCATTATTTCAGTCAAGAATCCCCTGACTTCCATGGGCTGGGGGTATGGCCTAGTGGCAAGAGTGCCTGCCTCATATACATGAGGCCCTGGGTTCGATTCCCCAGCACCACATATACAGAAAATGGCCAGAAGGGGCGCTGTGGCTCAAGTAGCAGAATGCTAGCCTTGAGCAAAAAGAAGCCAGGGACAGCGCTCAGGCCCTGAGTCCAAGCCCCAGGACTGGCCAAAAAAAAAAAAAAAAAAGAATCCCCTGACTTCCAGTTGATTGCCAGTGGCCCATCACTTATCCCCCTGTACCGTTTTGTTTTCCAGTACTCATCACCATCCAGAGCTACTGCTTGCCAGTCTCTTTTCTCTCCCCATGCCTACATCTTCTTTCATAGAGTGTAAGTTCCATGAGAAGCATGTCCTGATTTGTCTTATGTGTCCCATACCCCCAAACCTACCACACTGAAGGAACAAATACATGACTGGGTGACACATGTTATCCAGTCCCTAGATAGAATCTGTCAGATCTGAGCCCACTGGGAAGAAACCAGTACATAAAATAGGATCTGCAGCAGGACTCCCACAGAGGCTGTGAGGTCCAGAGTCCCACCTCTTCTCTTTTCGCTTGTCTGTAATAAAGGCCACATCAATTGTGAGAAAATATAACTAGGTCCAATCAAGAAATTGCATGGTGGTATTTTAGTAATAAGTTATCTGTAGCTATAATATCTCCCCAAAATTGGTGTGAGATAAACTCAAAGAGATACAAAACATGTTGCATTTCATAAAAATTTTCAAAGGGAAGCAGTGTAAGTAATAATAGCCTATATGATAAACTATTAATAGCTTTATTTTGTGAAGTGAAAGTCCAAACAGATATAAGAAAATACTATCTCCCAATGAGATAAAAGAAGACTCAAAAGAAGGATTTTAAAGATTAATACAGCCAGAAAACCATACTGTTTTGCCAATAATGTAAACAGAGACTGTTAATGAATGTTGATAGTCTGTGAAGTTATAAGTAAAATTAAATAATGGTTTCCTCAATTTAAGAAAAAAGAAAACCTATCTTCAACTACTAAAAAAGTAGAAATAGGGGATCACAGTCTGGGCAAAGCATGAAAGTCTACTTGTAAAACAGACTTAGGAAAAGAAATTAGCACAAGGGCTGTCAACATGGCTCAAGGGGTAAAGTATCTACTTTGCAAGGGAAAGGCCCTAAATGGAATCCCCAGTGTTGCCAACAAACAAAGGCGAACAAGCTTAGGCTTTCTCTGTTCAAATAAAATACAATTGAGAAGCCCAAGCAAATTGGGTCTCATTCCCAATATTTGGAAGGGTGAGCTGGGATATTGTCTTGCTTGTCCCCTATTCTCTGTTTCATAAAGACTTTTCAGGAGACTTCATGGGCTTCCTGCTTTCCTTGGATCACAGGCAAAAGGCCACTATTGATTAAAGCACCCCATACTGAAAAATAACTGCCAATGTCCATATTCCCATATGGTAAGCAGAATTCTAAACTGCTCCAACTACTTTGAGGAACAAACTTCAAATGCATTGTAAAAATATCTATTACCAACTGATTGTTTCCTTTCACTTCTGAGACCCTCTATTGGTCATACTGCATGGAGATTGACCATATTATTATTAAGTTGGCAAAAATACCTGAATAAATAATCAAGCAAGAGCTTGTGATACTGTTAAAGGTTAAGGGCTATATGAGACGGTCAGGTAGCACCTACGGTGTCTTGTGCTATTATGGAACCTCATTAAAAGTGTCTTTAATCTTAGAAGAGGACACTAACTTTGTAAATTAACTTAGTCCATATAATTCATTACCAAAGAACACACTGGAATCTAGAACAGAAAAATATATGAGGTTGTATTATTTGAATTGTTTGTTCTACGATATTCTTCAGTTAAGAATCTCCAAGTCTCCTTGAGAGGAAATGTTCAACACAGAAAGCCTTTCTGAAAAGCATCATGAAGGTGCTGGAAATGATAGTCATTTGTAACACCCCTGACAAAAAATGAGTAGGCACGGCTTCTACCAAAAGGAGGAAATGAGGAAGTAGGAAGTTTCCTTGTGGTAGACCTCAATCTCAAAGTGTATAAAAGCAGCCTGGTTGTGGCGGCTTACTCCTGTAATCTCAAATACTTGGGAAGTACAGATTAGGAGTACACTGGCTCCAGACCAACGGTATCAAAAGGTTCAGGAAACCACATCATAATGAACCCAGCCCAGTTTGGGTGTGTGAGCCTGCCATACCAGCTATATCAGAAGCATGAGTAGGAAAAACTAGTCACCATCCATGGCCAGCTCCTCAGCAAAAGCAAGTCCTTGCCAGTACCAGTGCCTCATACCTGTAATCCTAGATACACAGGAGGCTGAGATCTGAGGACTGAAGTTCACAGCCACCCTGAGCAGGGAAGGCTGAGAATCTTATCTCTAACCACCAAAGAGCCAGTAGGGGACTACTGGTTCAAGTGGCAGAGCAGAAAAGCTCAGGGGCAGGGCTAGGCTCCAAGTTCAACCTCTAGGTCTGGCACAGGGAAAAAAAAAGCAAGACTTTATTTGAAAAATAACTAAAGCAAAGGAGACAATAGCTCAATGGTAGAGTGCCTGCCCAGCAAGCTTTAGGCCCTGAGTTCAGACCTTAATGCTGCCAAGGGAAGATGAATAAAAGCACTCTGCAAATGAGATTCTCCAGTTTTCCTTCTGTGCTATCAAAAATTTTCAGTGAAGCTTTATTTAAATGCTTCCAACCTAGGCTCAGTTGTGGTGTGGATAAGCAGTAGAAGAATTACCTGCCTACATTTTAACAAAAGACAAGATGTGGTAGTCAATCCTCAAGCCCCTAGCAGGTATGAGGCAGCAAAGGGGAAGAGGAAGGGTCTAGTGGAAGGGCCCGGGAAGAGGACAGGGAGGGAGGGCTGCCCCAGACTGGGATGAAGCCTCTGGAAGGCCAACACTGGTGCACAGTATCACGTGGGACCACAGTCTGGACTGCCATTTTTGAAGAGGCTGACATTGATTTGAGCAACTTCTTTGCAACTTCAAGGTTTATAAAACCAGAAAGTGGGGAACAAAAAGCATTCGAGAAGATAAATGAGACCAGAGAAAGGAAAATAGCTGCTAAGGGCAAAAAAGAAAACAAACCAACAAAGATAAACCGCAGGCTGGTGAAATGCTGTGTTTGTCTATTTCTTGGGTTGTGACAATTGATCAAACAAATGCACACATTAGGTGGGAAAGCAAGGATAAATCAAAACTAAATTTCTTCTTAAACTAGAACTAAAAGGTACTTATATAAAAGAAAAATAACCAGTGCCATAAGTTGTCTTAAGAAAGACATTTTAAACTTGCAATAGTTGATTTATGTGAACATAGCATGCAACTGATTTCAAAATAGAAAATCTAATTAGTCTCAAATTGAAGTGGATTGCTCTATCCGGCTAAGATAGGACAAAGTATATTGCCAGCACTTTCCTGGGGACCTAACTCTGTATTTTCTCTGATTGTTTTATAGTTATTTTATCCTGGCATATGAGATATCTTTGTATCTCAGCTAAATTATGTTCTGAAAGGATATGAAACATAAGAAATATATCCTATTTCAAGACTTGTTCTTTCTAAATGGCTTTAGTTCTTGCATAAGCCTCTCTCTTACCTTAGGTTGTTTGCAAAGGTAGCGACAGAGTTCTCCAATATACTGAAACACAGTCACATTGTACTTCCTGCAGTCAGGCCAGAACTGGCTTGCTGAGAACTTCTTCTTCAGCACACAAGTGGCGCCTATGAGAAAAGGCAAAAACAGGAGCCAGGGGAAAACCTCATGGGAAGATTTAAGAGAAAAATCTAAGCCAGGTTGTTCTTGTCTAAACATGTTCCTTCCCTTGCTGAGCTTTTATAATTTATCATCAGCATGTGTTTATACCATGCTGACTTGAAACTAAGTTTGATGATCCAATAACTTTAAAAAATATTTCTGCTGTAAATGCATATTTTCACAGCAAATATACATTTTGTAATACATGGGATGAAAGTAAGACCCAAAATAAGTAGAAGATTTACAAGTATTAGAGAGTCTAGCAGGAGGGGAGAGGCCCAATAGAGAGGGTGGTGAAGCTGAACTGTGGCCAAGATACTTAATATGCATACATGAAAACAACAATGAAGCCTACCAAGATACACTGTTTTTAAGAAGTGGGGAAGGAAAGGGAGAGAGTGATAAAGGGGTGAGGTTGGTGGGATATGTTGTGTTTATGTTTGGAAATGTTATAATGAACCCCCTCCCCGTACAACTAATAGATGCTAATGAAATAGTGAAAATAATATTTAGAAGCACTGATCTGCACCACTGTAATCAAACAGATGAACAGTGTGCAAGTACATTTCCATTTCTGTTGTATTTTATTCATGTTAAAAGTAGTACCTCTAATTCAGCAGGATGGAGAGATGAGGAGGGCAGTGTTAATCCATAGGTGTAAATTACAATTGAATAGACAAGGAAAGCTCTGCTATTTATTGCTCAGTAGAATAAACACAGATGACAATCACATACATTTCAAAAAGGCTGAAAAGGGATTTTTTTTAAACCATAAAGAAGTGCTAAATGTTGTAAGGTATGTTTCACCTAATACAAACATTATATACTGAATATACATTTGCTAAACATCACACCATCTCTCATTTAAATGCATTGCATGAGAAAATTGATTTAAAAAAATTTTAAATGTTGCTTCTCTAAAAATAAAAAAATTAAAAGCAAGGGTGAGTTCCATTTCTTTTTCTTAGAAAGACTGCTTCATCCCTGAATTTCCATGTAAACATAAAGATCATTAGACAATGAATGACCTTATCAATACCTGCTCTGAACAAATGACTAACTCCAAGGATTCAATCTTTTTCACTTTATTATATCAGGATTGCCTCCCTTCTTCAAATACTCACATTCACAAACTACTGGTAGTTCTGAAGTTTGATGAACACAGATTCTAATTATAAATGAATAAAAAAACTTATCAAAAATAAAATAAGAACTTACCCAACTCAACGCACCCACTTATTCCTAGAAGAGACCCTGCACTATGATAGAGTGGCAGGGTTATATAAACGATGTCCTTAGATGTGCAACCAAAAGCCCACAGGCCAGATGAACCCTTTATAGCCTGCAACTGAGTAATCACAGCTGCTTTTGGTAGACCTGGAGGGCAAGAAAAGAAAAGGTTACACACACACACACCACCACCACCACCAACAACAACAACAACAAAAATAAGAATGTGAATCAGAGGTGTACTAAAGAAGTTACATCTCCTCTAGAGATCCTGCAAACTGTTTGACCTTGGCCTAGTATGTCGGCATGATTATGGAGAAATTGAAAGTTGTATGTAAAGAGGAAAAATTATCTTGGGCCACATATGTGCTGTTCTTCCTATTTCCCAATATATACCTTATTCAGATAATTAGCTCTATCCATCCCATACAAGGAAAGAAAGTTTATAGGGTTTCTCTGGTTTCATAATATGTTCTGTGGTCTTCTGTAATCAAAATTTGCAGACTTTTTGGTTGCAGCAGGAAAATATGCTCTGAGTCACAGTTGATGGTGACTTCTAGAAGTTCTTATCAGGAAACTTCAAGTCTACTTTGTTCTGTACCTGTTCTGACATGTCATGGCAGACTTTGTGTTCCATTTCTATTAACCAATTAGATGGCACATGTGAGGCTGGCATTGCCTTGCCTACTCTCCTATGTAAAATTGATCTACTAATACTTTCAAAGTAAGTCTCTGTATTTGTTCCCAATAGCTGGGTTTTGAAAACTTGAAAGAGTTTATTGCCACTCAAACATTGATAGTCTTTCCAAATTTTCTCCTCAAAACCACATTAAAGATATTTAATGACCAACCTTGGCTATTGAGAATGAAATGTCTTTTCACAGTTCATACAGAGGAGCAAATATTTATGCCTTTTTTGCTTCAAAGACAATCCCTGATACAATTCTACCCAATTCCTTACAGTGTCCCTGGGGCTCAGCTCTGAGTAATCTAACTTTTAAAATAATAACTTTTTCCTTGGAGGCTTATCAAGGAAAGAATGCTAGATCTGTCTGCCCCATTAAGGCACCATTAATTAGTTTTTTAGACACATTTTCCTTTCTCATTTGGTACCTTTAAGTGATTAATCATTTCATTAATTTAATATAGACTGTACAAAGTCCTTGTGAGATTTTTTTCTATAAAGGGAGAAATATCTAACAAATGAAAACGATCAAAAGTTGTATGAGTTTAAGATATGAAAAGAATAAAATTAAAGAATAAATCAAACTGCATTTTAGATATTTCACTTAAAATAGTTTTGAAGCACATTAATTCATTACAGATCCCCAAAGCAAAGCAGCACAAAAACTTTGGTATTTGTATAAATACCAAATGCCATTTGATTAAATGGGAATTCTCAAATTTACGTGGTCATAAAGGCTCATTTTCAATTTTTATTTCATTCTTTGAGATTACTTTGAGAAATGCTACTCTGGGTGGTTTCTAGAGTCCTTGGATCTTCTAAACTGTCATGATTTCTTAACATTCAGAACAGAGGGGATAGGGATATGTCCATTATGTTGGGTATTAGGAGAAAGTGGGTGAAGTCAAGAAGAATGACAGTTGTGAGGCAGGGATAGATTTGGGGGCATTTGTGTATAATGTTGGAAAGAAGAAGGAATCCATCAGGAGAGGGGGAAGATGAAATCAAGTTGGATGGTGGTGGCCCCTGGCTCCAGACAGGCACAGCACAGCACAGCAGGAGGGGGTCTTGTTATCTTTCTCCAGGTTAGCAGTGGCTAAATATGTGGCTGCCTTGGCCAGGCTAAGACTCCATTCCTAGAGGTTCCTGAAGCTGTGTCATTAAGTCCTGCTAGCAATGGCACGACTAGCAGCAGCATAGACATGGCTCTCAAAACAAAGAATGTGCTGGAGAAGACTGTGACAAAATTCCACTGTAGAGATGAATGAATATGCTAAGCAGTCCAGCTGCATGATGGTGACATTGAAAGTAAAGGCAGGAGGGAAGAGCTTCTGCCATCACAAAACCAAGAGTAGAAGATAAATATGACACTACAAATAAGTAGCTTCATAGCAAGTTCTATTTAAGAAACAATTTAGTCATGGATTACTTTCGCACTCTTAGTTGTAGGCCTGATGTTTGTCCTCTGGAAAAAAAATTAACTTCTAGAAACATCAGGACAAACAGAGGTTGCATAAAAAAACACCAGAAGGAACAAAAATCTTGTCCTTTTCTTTAAAGATTTAATTTCCCTATTTCTTATCAGAGGAACCCAAATAGCTCACAGGTAAAAGCTGAAAGACATTGATAGTGTCTCAAAAGACATTCTGGGTAAGGAAATCAAGTAGTATGTAAGTTCCACTTAGATAAACACGTTTTCTAGTCACAGTTTTGTTTATGTTTTATTAGCTTCACTTTTTTTTGGTATGCCATTACCAATGTTTGAACTCAGGACCTTGTGCTCTTGTTCAGCTTTTGTTTGTTTGTAACTGGTGGTTTGCCACTTGAGCCATTCCTCTGGTTTCTAGATTCACTTTTAAACATGAACATGAAAGATGTTATTTAGAAAATTCTCCATCATAAAAGATGTACCAATGTACACCAAAATGATGTAAAAGGATATTGAAGAAAACAGACATGATAGAGACAAGAAGTTTTCAGAAAAGTATCATTATTTTGAAAGATGTAAGACACTGAAGTGCTGAGAACATTAAAAATACTTCCCAAAAAGTAATGTGCAGAGTTGCAAGTTAAATTTAATCAAAAGACATATTAAAAGTTTAAGGACTCAGTCTAGGAGATAGTCTTTAAAAATATAGAAGTACTGAAGATGAAATAATGAACAAATCAACAAATGTAACAGACAAAGGAAATAAGCTACAAGAACAAAAACAAAGAAAAAGAGATGCCATTTTTTAAAACTTACTAACTACCTAGAATTGCAAGATATGAGTTTCTACATGAAGAAGGCTTGTAAATTTCTCAGAAAAATAAGACCAGCCCATCAGCAGTCATCCTGATGTGATTAAACTACTGAAGAGTCACCTCTCCAAGACTCAATAAATTCCTCCAGTTCCTTAAAATTGGATTTTACTGCATAGTCAGATCTCATCTGCCACACCCAAAGCTTCCTGATCTTTGGTAGTGGCAAGTCAGTAGATGATGTTTAGTAAGCCTCTACTAAATATCTAGCATGTTACTCATTCTCTTTAGAAATGGGGGAGGGGCATAATGCAGTAACTTAACACACCTACTTAAGGCAGTTGCTTTGAGAAAGCAAAAGAGGATGAATATGATACTTTTCTCTACAATGTCTGAAACTGTTACAATTTTTTCAAATTTGTGCTGTGTAACTTTAATACTAGTAAAGTTAGAAATGTTTTTGCTTTTTAATTCTTGTCCAAGGGCATAAGTCCCTATAGCTTTATATCTACTCCAGCCTGTTCTCTTGGTTGTGAGAATTGAAGACTGTTTTATTGAACTGTTGGGCTCTTGACAAGAGAACTGTAAAGACAAACTGGCTAAGTGTCTTCTGTTGAAAGTTTTCAAAGAATATTATTTAAAAATTTTTATTCTCAGGCTGGGAGCTGGTGGTTCATGCTTGTAACTACTCAGGAGGCTGAGATCTGAGGATTGAAGTTCAACCCAGGCAGGAAAGTGCATAAGGTTCTCATCTCCAATTAACTACCAAAAAATGGGAAATGAAGTTGTAGCTCAAAGTGTTAGTATGCTAGTCTTGAGCAAAAAAGATCAGGGACAGCTCCCTGACTGCACTGCTTCTCTGTGGCCTGAGACCTTCCATCTTGCAAGGATGTGTTCTCAGTTGTTAAATGTGGTAGAAAATATTTTACATTCCTTTTAAGCTTTAAGAGGAATTGGAACATACCTGTTGTTCCAGAGGTAAAAATGTAAAGACAAGTCGACTTGAGGTTTGAGGCCAGGTGGTGGCTGCGTGGCACAGGGCCCTCCGAGGCTCTGCGCAGTTGCTGTTTGAGAGAAACCATGCCATGTGGGACGGAGTCTGCCATGCCCCAGACACGGACCTCCGTGGGGATGCTTGGGAGGATTTCCTCTACCCTTCCCAGCAAGTCTAAGGAGCAAAGAAAAAGAAATCAGTAATCATCACAGCAATTTCTTTTCCTTCCTTCCTTCCTTCCTTCCTTCCTTCCTTCCTTCCTTCCTTCCTTCCTTCCTTCCTTCCTTCCTTCCTTCCTTCCCTCCCTCCTTCCTTCTTTTCTGCCTTTCTGCTTGCTTCTCTTTTCTTTCCTTCTTTCTTTCTCTTTCCTCCTTTTCCCTTCCTTCCTTCCTTCCTTCCTCCCTTCCTCCCTCCCTCCCACCCTCCCTCCCTCCCTCCCTCCCTTCCTTCCTTCCTTCCTCCTTTCTTTTGACAGGGTTTGACTATGTAGCACAGACTAGCTTTAAAGTTGCAATGATCACCCAGGTGCCCGAGACGCCTATCTGTGATGCTAACTAGCTACTTGTGAGGCTAAACCTTCGAGTATCAAAGTTCAAAGCCAGCCTTGGCAGGAAAGTCTGTAAGACTCCATCGTCAGTAAAATGCTGTACTAGAGACATAGCTCAAGTGGTAGCAGTGAAAAAGAAGCTGGAACCGTGCACCCTGAGCCACACTCCGGGTCCAGCTATAAAGGCAAACACCACATGGTTAAGCCTGCCACACACACAGGTGGCCAATGAGTTACAACACTTACAGAGCATGCCAGGTCACACGCAGGTGGCCAATGGAATTACAATCTGCTTCATAGCAACTGTTTGAACCAACCTCTCATTTTAGTTAGACTTGGCACATGGATTTGGCGGGGCTCACATGATGAAGGCAAATACGCCTACTCATGGGAGGGCACAGGTTTAACCTTGAGCATTCCACTACTCAGGTGGTCAAGCAGTTTACACAGTCTTATCACAGCAAAGGGAAACTTCCCTGGATAGGGCGGAGGAGATCTTAGTGAAGATGGAGTCGGCTTCTGCTCTCTTTAACTAATCTGAGATGGAGTCCATCTGACATCCCTCAACAGCCAATGATGGCACTGGCAAGATCTGACCTCCATATTACACCTTCCACCCCACCGAATCCCCCTCAAACAACCTCCATTTATAATCCTGTGCTTTACTCCTGTGATTCAGATCCAGACTCCATATATGGGAGGGAACATGTGATAGTTATCTTTATCTGTCTGAATAATTTTGTTTACCAAAACAACTTCCAGTTCCATCTATGTTCCTTCAAAACAACCTAATTTCATCCTGACCTGTGGCTAAATGATACTCCACTATGTATGTGTACTACATTTTCTACTGAAGAGCCAGACTTTGAAGTCAGGCCCCACTTTACCATGCAAACCCCACTTTACCATGCGAACCTGAGATAAGCAGGCCCTGTGAGCAAACCCAGGACAAGCTTATTAGGGCCCAGCCAGTCAAGAACTCTAACCTCTGGGAATGCTTAACTCTAACTGCCCCCAGAATGCCTTGAACCCTGTGCCTCGAGCCCTGAGCCAATCAGATTTGTACCCATGTCCTAATCTTGCTTGCTTGAACACCTGATTGTTGTAACTTTGTTTTTTGTCTTACTTGAACACCTGATGGCTGTAACTTTGTTTTGTGCCTTTATAATCCCTGTGCAATCGCAGCTCGGGGCTTCCTCCTAACCTCCACTGTGTTGGTGGGTAGGACAAGGCCCAAGTTGCAGCTCGCCTGAATAAAGTCTTGCCTTGCTTTTGCATTTCGGAACATCTGAGTCTTGGTGGCCTTCTTGGTGGTCATTTCGCGACTTGGCGTAACACTACCACTTCAACAATGTCAGTGATACGCCATTATGTATGTGTACAACGTTTGCTTTTGCTACAACAATATCAGCTGAAGGGGCGGCCACCTGATTGATCCCATAGGCTGATTCAGATGGAAATTTGAAGATTCCATTGCACAAGTTATGACTTTTTACAGTTTTTCAATGAAACTGTTATACTGTCCTAGAATTCAAATTGAGGACACTAAAGTAGACATTACTCTCTAAATATAATCTGATAACTGGCTATTCCTTAATGACATTTGAGCACCCCTGTGTATCTCTCTCTCTCTTTCTCTCTTTGCCAGTCCTGGGTCTTGGTTCTGAGCACTGTCCCTGGCTTCTTCTTCTTCTTCTATTTTTTTTTTCTCAAGGCTAGCACTCTACCACTTGAGCCACAGCACCACTTCTGGCTTTTTCTATATATGTGGTGCCAAGGAATCAAATTCAGGGCTTCGTGTATGCAAGGCAAGCACTCTACCACTCGGCCATATTCCCAGCCCACCCCCGCCCCACCTCGCTATGCACTTCTCTTTTGCGATGCACTGGAAAAATTCCTGGATTCCTCCAGAATCACAAGGTGGTCTTATTAAAAATCATTATGGTGTGAAGTTTGGTGAGGCTATACCTTTCTCTTGATATCATTCTAATGAAAGATATAAACATGGGAAAGCAAGGGAGAGAAAGAATGCATTCCAGAAGGAGAGGAAGCAACTCTGAGCACTGGCAAGATGACAGGTGAAGGCGCAGGTGGACTTGCGCGGTGGAGCCTCTGGCTGGGAGACCCAAAGGCTCAGGGAGAATCCAGGTCTTCCAGAGAAAAAGGAAGGAAGAGAAGAAAATCATGGAGAACTGTGTTCTCGCAGCTGGAATAACCCTGGAGATGGAAAAGATCAAAAGTCTGAGTGGAAATTCAGAGTTCAGAAAGTAGTTGCTGCCAAGATAACAAAAGAGCAATAATCGGGGTGTGGCAATGCCATGTTAAGTTACTCTGAGAGGCAGAACCAAAACTCCTTAATTTGGCCACTAATATGGGATAAAAAGCTATCTACTAAGGAGAGGACACTGATGAGAAAGAAGGGAGACAGAAGGTCCCTGGTGAGAAAAGTTTGCATAGTAAGGTTCCTAGTGAAGTGCCAGGCTTTGAAGTCAGGCCCCACTTTACCACGCGAACCCCACTTTACCACGTGAACCTGAGATAAACAGGCCCTGTGAGCAAACCCACAAGCCCATTAGGGCCCAGTCGGTCTAGAACTCTAACCACTGGGAATGCTTAACTCTGACTGCCCCCAGAGTGCCTCGAGCCCTGAGCCAATCAGATTTGTACCTGTGTCCTAATCTTGCTTGCTTGAACACCTGATTGTTGTAACTTTGTTTTTTGCCTTTATAAGCCCTGTGTAATCACAGCTCGAGGCTCCCTCCTAACCTCCACTGTGTCGGTGGGTAGGTCGAGGCCCAAGTTGCAGCTCGCTTGAATAAAGCCTTGCCTTGCTTTTGCATTTCGGAACATCTGAGTCTCAGTGGCCTTCTTTTTTTTTTTTTTTGGCCAGTCCTGGGCCTTGGACTCAGGGCCTGAGCACTGTCCCTGGCTTCTTCCCGCTCAAGGCTAGCACTCTGCCACTTGAGCCACAGCGCCGCTTCTGGCCGTTTTCTGTATATGTGGTGCTGGGGAATCGAACCTAGGGCCTTGTGTATCCGAGGCAGGCACTCTTGCCACTAGGCTATATCACCAGCCCACCTGATTTTAACTTGTACATTCAACATGCCTGTTAATTTTTTCATCCTCCCATAATATGCCATATTTTTCTAAGGGAAAATATGGGACTTCGGGGTGATGTGCTATTCATCTGAAAATTTGTATTAACATACTTGGGGATGCTAAATAATCATTGTAATGTGGAGGTCAGCTCTGGCTAGGGCCATCACTGGCTGTTGAGGGGTGTCAGATTGGCTCCATCTCAGATTAGTTAAAGAAATCAGAAGCTGACTCCATCTTCACTAAGATCTCCCCAACCCTATCCAGGGAAGTTCCCCTTGGCTGTGATAAGATTATGTAACTGCTTGACCACCTGAGTTGTGAAATGTTCAAGGTTAAACCTGTGCCCTCCCATGATTAGGTGTATCTGCCTGCATCACGTGAGCACTGCCAAATCTGTGCACCAATTCTAACTAGAATGATAGGTTGGTTCAAACAAATACTATGAGACAGACTGTAACTCCATTGGCCACCTGCGTGTGACCTGGTGTGCTCTGTAAGTGTTGTAGCCTCATTGGCCACCTGCGTGTGGCAGGCTTGACCATGTGGTATTTGCCTGTATAACCTGACTCTGAATGCGGCCGGGAGCATGTGGTCCCAGCTCCCTAGTCTGGGGTGTGGCCCTGACCAGCCAGCCTGCTTTTTACAGTCGCGGTTTTAGCTCCCGAGTCTGGGCCATGACCCTGGCTGGGTCAGTTTGCTTTTTTACTTCTCCAATAAATCCATCCTTTTATCATCTTTTTGCTTGAGACTGTCTCTGAGCAGTGGACACTTGGAGGGACGCGGAATTCCCCTCTCCCTCGAACCCCATTACATTGTGGTGCATGGGCCAGGAAGAGTCCTTAACCACCTTCTTTGGTGGGGGGGGGGGAGATGGAAGATGCCCCAGTGAAGAAAAAACCTCCAGAGATGTAGTGTTATGCCAAGTCACGAAACCACCACCAAGAAGACCACCCAGACTCAGACATTCCGAAATGCAATAGCAAGGCAAGACTTTATTCAAGCAGGGCGGTGGCCCAGGCCTTGTCCTACCCACCGACACAGCGGAGGTTAGGAGGCAGTTCCGAGCTGCGATTGCACAGAGCTTATAAAGGCCAAAAAACAAAATTACAGCAATCAGGTGTTCAAGCAAGCAAGATTACGGGTACAAATCTGATTGGCTCAGGGTTTGAGGCATTCTAGGGGCGGTTAGAGTTAAGCATTCCCAGGCGGTTAGAGTTCTTGACCAGCTGGGCCCTAATAAGCTTGCCCTGGGTTTGCTCAGACAACAAAACGGGGGCTGCCTGAAAATGGGGTTTACTTTTAACTCTTCATTCCCCCCAGTAGGTGTGTTTCTCTGAGCTTGGTTGACCAATCTGTCTGTTTCTGTGTCTGTTTCTGTTTCTGTCTGTGGGCCTGTCTGTAAAAGTGTGATGGAAAGTACTGTCTTTGTTGTGCCAAGTCGCAAGACCACCACCCAGAAGACCACCGAGACTCAGACATTCTGAAATGCAAAAGCAAGGCAAGGCTTTATTTAGGCGAGCTGCAACTCGGGCCTCGTCCTACCCACCAACACAGTGGAGGTTAGGAGGGAGCCCCGAGCTGTGATTACACAGGGCTTATAAAGGCAAAGAACAAGGTTACAACAATCAGGTGTTCAAGCAAGCAAGATTAGGACACAGGTACAAATCTGATTGGCTCAGGGTTCGATTCTAAAATAGGATTCACGTGCTAAAATGGGGCCTGACTTCAAAGTCTGGCACTTCATCTTGAGTGGGCCTGACTGGGTAGTCCCATCTGTAAAAGTGGGATGGAAAGCACTGAGTGGGCTCATTTGGGTAAATCCTCATAGGGAGGGATGTGTTGGTTGTGAATCTGAAAGGTACATGGTCTGTAGGCCTGAGACAGAGAGAAGCTGGATGCAGCGGAGCTCTCTAAGGCCGGGGAAGTGAAGAGACGCCTTGACCTCCTTCTGAACGTCCTCATAGGGAGAGATGTGTTGGTTGTGATTAAATTTACTCTACAGAAAGACATGAGACATGCGGCCTCTGCTGGCATTGAGTTCCAAACAGCCTCCCCAGGTCCTGTAGGAGCCGCAGGACCAAAGGGGAAAAGAGATAAGCTTCTTTAACCATTTTCTTCCAACTGAAGGTATTTTAAAGATCTGTTAAATGCTCTAGTCAAAATTTGGCTGAGACTAGAGTCAACTGAAGTGCCAGACACGTGAAACTCATTTTAGAATAAAACCCTGAGCCAATCAGATTTTTACCTGTGTCCTAATCTTGCTTGCACACCTGATTGTTGTAACCTTGTTCTTTGCCTTTATAAGCCCTGTGTAATCACAGCTCGGGGCTCCCTCCTAACCTCCGCTGTGTCGGTGGGTAGGACGAGGCCCGAGTTGGCAGCTCATTAAATAAAGCCTTGCCTTGCTTTTGCATTTCGGAGTGTCTGAATCTCGGTGGTCTTTTTGGGGGTGGTCTTGCGACTTGGCACAACATTTGGGGGCTCGTCCGGGATAGCCCCAGAGACCCCGAGACCCCAGACTCCGAAGGTAAGAAAACAGCCCTGTTCATTTGTCTTGTCCTATAATGTGCCTGTTTGTTTGTCTTGCTTTTGCTTATTTCTTGAAGGGGTTGTCGAAGCAGATGCACTTACTTGACAATCCTGGGGAGACTGGGGGACAGGTGGCAGGGAGTGACCTCACCATGCCGCGCTGTCATCTCTGTGTTGTTTGTAAGTCTATTTTTGTGTGTTTCTTTCTTGCGCTGTGCCTGACTGACAAACGGATGATGGGGAACGTTCCTTCCACTCCCCTGGACTTGACTTTAGCTCACTGGAAAGATGTACAGGTGACAGCCCACAATCAGTCAATCAGTGAGAATGTCCGCAAAAAAAAAAAAAGAACTCTAGGGGGATCCCCACCCAGCCTTCTCAAGCAGAAAATTGTTTGGTGCGCTAAAATGTTTTACTAAAACTATCAAGCCCTGGAAAATGAGGCTGGAGAATGCTAAAATCATTTGTTAAAGGTTTTTGTCTTAAAATGTATGGCCGATGCTTATTCTGCGTGCTTTAAGATCTTTTCAAAATGTATGTGTGTGTGCATGTGTGAGAGTGAACATGTTCAAGACTGCAGTATGATGCAAAACTAAGTTTAAGTTTAAAGTCAAAGGGTCATCAAGTTTGGGCATTACCAAATGCTTTAAAGGATTTCTCAGGGTTCTTTAATTAAAAAAAAAAATCAGAGCTAAGTGGCAAATTGGGCCAATGTTTCTCACTAATATTTTAGAAAGCTGAATGGATAAGTATTTCTAATTGTAATTCTTGCATTAAGGAAAAACTCAAAGGTCTTCATGCCATGCAGTAACTGGGACTGAGGAAAAAAAAAAGAGGCTCTTTTGAAACAAGCAGCCCATAGGCAAAGGGCGGCACCTGGTTTCAGAATGCCTGTGAGCTTCAGTTTTCCCAATGCAGGTAAAAGCTAAAGAGTTGTGTTAGTGTTAAAAGAGGCTTTGGAAATCAAGAACACATTTTTAGATAAGAAATTTGGAAGTAAAAATTGTCCTAAATAATTATTGCAAAGTGAGAAAAGGAGAATTATGGCTACCAAAATGTTTAATTGCCATTCCAGCTTCTTTGTAGGTTTTTTTTTGTAATAGTTTCCAGCAGTCCCACAGAGAAGCACAGGTGATTCATACAAGTTTGTCGAGATCGAATACTGATCCTTAATAAGTTCCAGGTAAGAAAGCATGCTTAAAAACTACTTGTGTGGACCACCTTGTTGCTTATAATTGGAGTAAAGTGGCCCCTTATAAGACTCATTGATCTGAATCTGCGGTTTGAAGCCAGCCCGGGTGAAGAAAGGTCCCAGTGAGAGACTTGTTTCTAATCAGCCAGCAGAGTGCTGGGAACGGAGTTGTGTGGAGCTCAAAGTGGTAGGGTGCTAGCCTTTAGCTGGAGAGCTGAGGGACAGCACTCAGGCCCTGAGTCCAAGTCCAGTGGAAAGTCACTCCTCCTGGGACAAAAGTGATGGAGCATCCAGAGGCAGTAAGCCACTGCTTGGATGGCAGAGATGGTGTCAGATCCTAGAGTCACTACTGTTGGCCTTTCAAAAGTTAAAGCCGGGAAGTCCTAGAAGAATAGTTCATAAGCATGCCTTTCCAATGCCCATGTCTGTCTACTGGGCAGGAATTTGCCAGTCATCTGTGGTAGTGGTTAGTAAGGGTAAGTTTGTCAAATGAGAGGATAGATTAAAATCTCACCACCCACCCCCTCATTTACTCAAAGCTCTGACTGGCAGTAAGAATTTTAAGCTGATACATCTGTTTAGGAAAGAAAGCTTGTAGACCTGAGATTGTGTCCTTATTGAGATCTGTTAAAGGCCTGTCAGCTTGCCAATGCCCCCAATCAACAGATTACTAAAGGAGCTCGCCTCTGTCGGAATAGGCCAGGCGTGTATTGGGAAGTAGATTTCACAGAAATTACAAATATTTGCTAGTTTTTGTAGACACCTTTTCAGGATGGGTTGAAGCCTATCCAACAAAGCATGAGACTGCGAATGTAGTGGCTAAGAAGATCCTGAAAGAAATCCTACCCAGGTATTGCTTCCCATCCACCATTGGGTCAGACAATGGGCAGGCTTTTGTCTCAAAAGTAAGTCAGGGAATAGCCGCTGCACTGGGGACGGATTGGAAATTGCATTTTGCTTATAGACCCCAGAGTTCAGGACAGGTAGAGAGAATGAATTGGACTCTAAAAGAGACCTTAACTAAATTGGCCTTAGAGACTGGCGCAGACTGGGTGTCACTCCTTCCTTTTGCTCTGCTTAGAGTAAGAAATTCTCCCTATCAGCTTGGCTTTACTCCTTTTGAAATAATGTACGGGAACCCCCCGCCCATTATCCCTAGCCTTCAGACTGAATTGCTTGCTGATTTGGATAATGCTGAATTTTTGTGTAAACTCGATTATTTGCAGCTCGTGTACAAGAATGTGACCCCAACTTAAGGCATTATATGATTCTGCTTCTGTCCCTACCCCCCATTTGTTCAGACCAGGGGACTGAAATCCTTAGAACCACGGTGGAAGGGACCCTAGACGGCATCGCCACTTGGGTTCATTGCTTCCACACCAGGCCAGCTGACCCCTTTGCCCTGGATGACAACTACCGTGATGGAACATGGGAGGTCTCCAAGCACCCAACTCAGCCGCTTCGCCTTCGCCTCAAGAAAAGAAAGTTAGACTGAATATTGTTATAATTTTCTTTTTGCCTTCTTTCCTTACTACCCTGGCTAGTGTTAATGTTATTTTGGCAGCTCACTCCAAAGTGAGGTGACCCCCTTATTTTAGGTAGTTTTGGGCTTGCTCAGGAATACGGGTATAGCCACCCGACCCTTAGAGCACAGTTGAGAAGTTTATGTATTATTTTGGTGCTTACATTTGGATACTAAACACTATACAGCTAATGGTAAGTCTGTATAGCTGAAAGTGAATTTCCAGTTTGCAGTAATCCTGCAGTCCCTTGGTAAAGTAGACTAAGGTTATAGGTTCCTGGCTAGGTAAGGTCAACGCCCCTGAGTCAGCCTGAAGAAGTTACAGAAGATGGATGATCTTCACCCATCAGCCCCCCTTTAAAACCGAGGGACCAGAGTTGTTTTTGGGAATCTGAGGGCAGGATAAAGTAGAGGCATGCAAAACAGAGGTACAGAGACCATACTTGTAAGAAATTGTGACAAGCCCTTTGGTTACTACATTGGGCCCTACTGGCCCATGCCTTACCTCTATGTCATCCCCTAGACATGCAAGCCATTGAAATGGACAGAATGGAGCCATGATTGGCTCCCAAGGTACCAAAAAGAAAAAGGAGGAAATGAAGTGCCAGACACGTGAAACTCATTTTAGAATCAAACCCTGAGCCAATCAGATTTGTACCTGTGTCCTAATCTTGCTTGCACACCTGATTGTTGTAACATTGTTCTTTGCCTTTATAAGCCCTGTGTAATCACAGCTTGGGGCTCCCTCCTAACCTCCACTGTATCGGTGGGTAGGACGAGGCCCGAGTTGGCAGCTCGTTAAATAAAGCCTTACCTTGCTTTTGCATTTCGGAGTGTCTGAATCTCGGTGGTCTTTTTGGGGGTGGTCTTGCGACTTGGAACAACAAACTACTGGGTGCTCTGAGTCTTAGTCCAGGGAACCCCCTTCCAGCTATCTTCATCAGAAAAGTATTTGGTGTGCTAAAATGTCTTGCTAACACTAGCAATCCCTGGTAAATGAAGCTTGAGAATGTTAAAGTTATTTGTGAAAAGTTCTGTCTTAAGTTTTGGTTGGTCACTGTAGGGGATGGCTATTCCTTTAAGACCTGGGGCGGCTGGTTGCTGGCCCATCCCACCTCCTTCTGGGTTCTGCTGGAAGAGATGCTGTTGTGCCAAGTCGTGAGACGACCACCAAGAAGGCCACGAGACTCAGACATTCCGAAATGCAAAAGCAAGGCAAGGCTTTATTCAAGCAAGCTGCAACTCGGGCTTCGTCCTACCCACCGACACAGTGGAGGTTAGGAGGGAGCCTCGAGCTGTGATTACACAGGGCTTATAAAGGCAAAAATCAAAGTTACAACAATCAGGTGTTCAAGCAAGCAAGATTAGGACACAGGTACAAATCTGATTGGCTCAGGGCTTGAGGCATTCTGGGGGCAGTTAGAGTTAAGCATTCCCAGTGGTTAGAGTTCTTGACCGACTGGGCCCTCATAAGCTTGTCCTGGGTTTGCTCACAGGGCCTGTTTATCTCAGGTTCACGTGGTAAAGTGGGGTTCACGTGGTAAAGTGGGGCTTGACTTCAAAGTCTGGTACTTCAATGCCAAACCAGCCTCTGCCTCTCGGCGGCAAGCACATGTGTTGTGATGGCGCAGGCAGAGCCAAGAGGCCGGACCTCTGCGGGAAGTACCGTGACATCACCGTGATGGACATGCTCATTAGTCTATCGCTAGCACCTGGCCAGTCCCTCCCCTTCGCGCGTCATTACTGCTATAAGACTGTTAGCCCCTCCCCTGAATAAACAGACGCTCTTTAAAGCTTCTCCAAGAATCCACGTGCCCCTGTCTTCCTTGGCAAGTATAGGAAGGGGATAGGGTATTCTCGCAACCACACTGACGGAGGCTGCATGTGGACCTCGCCCTGGCAGTAATTCCTACTGGCCAGAGGATATGCATTGAGGGCGATAGAGGACCACACGGAGGGGCAGATAGGCCCAGAACCTCTACACGGACGGAGGTATAGAGCTTAGCCCGGCAGGTCACTGCAAGAGTAAGATTGGTGTAAATATCTCTTGCCACTGAGAAATGTACTGCAGATATTTATTTTGCATGCTTTAAGATCCTTTGCATATGTATGCATGTTCACGGGTGAGTGTAAACATGTTCAAGATTAAAACATGTTCAAGAAAAAACACGTTCAAGATAGTTTTAATCTTGAACATCAGTATGATGTAAAAATGGGTGAGTTTAAGTTTAAACTCAAAAGTCATGAGTTTGGGCCTTACCAAATGTTTTAAAGGATTAGTGCATTGGTTTTTTAGTTGCTGTTTGTTTTGTTTTGCCAGTCCTGGGGCTTAGACTCAGGGCCTGAGCACTGTCCCTAGCTTTGTTTTAAAGTGGAACTATAGTTAAAAAGATTTCTAAGGGTTCTTTAATTTGCATCTGAAAAGATTTGGTATCTTAATGCTGGAGGCTGTTTGCACTGTCCTCAAGTTATCTGATTTAGTCCGAAGGCATTGGGAATTTAACATTTATTTTTGGCCACTGTTAAAATTTGGGGCTGAATATCAGAAATTTGGATGTATAAGTTTATCACTGTTAAAGAATTGCTTAGGTTTCTCAGTCAGAGATCAAGAGTAAAGGACAGAAAACCTTAGGACAGGCCTGTGTGCCTATCCTCAGGAATGAGGGGTGATCTGGCAAAGGTGCAGCTTGGCCAGTGCACGTGGTAGGACAGGCCCTGGTGGGGAGTCTGCATGGTGGCACAGGCCCTGGAGGGAGTCCATGCATGGTGTGACAGGCCATAGGGGAAGTCCATTCATGGTGGAAGAGGGCAAGCTGGCACCAAGGCAGTTCATCAAGCTCTAAGAAGTCAGATGGGTATAGGCCCATTCTGTAGGACAGGCCAATGGAGGACTTTCTTCATCCTGTCTCTTTTCCTTGCAGATGAACACTGGAAATCTGATGGTAAAAATGAATGAGTTGATTGGTATTTCTAAAACTGCCCCTTGAGAGGTACTAAGAATTGAAAAAGTTTTTTTTTAAAATGGTTAAAAAGTTTACTTATCTGATGTAATTTGGTTTCTGTGCTATTTTGCAATTTGGATGTATTGGGGGGAAAAAAGCAACTATGCGAAGTCTGGATTCTTGTGCTTGTAATTCTGGTGTTTGTAATTCTTGCATTAAGGAAAAAAAATGGCTCTTTTGAAAGCTAAAGTGGACGTGTTAAAGCAGAGGTTAGTAAAAGGCTTTAGAAATCAAGAATGCTTTTCTAGATAAGAAATTTGGAAGTGAAAACAAGCAGCCTGAAGCAATGGGTGGCACTTGGGCTTCAGAGTTCTTCAAATGCCCCTAGGCTTCAGAGTTCAAATGCAAAGCCAAAGTGTGTTTAGAGCAGAAGATTAGTAAAAGACTTTAGAAATCAAAAATGGATTTCTAGATAGGAAATATGGAAATAAAACTTGTCCTAAATGTTTGTTTTAAATTGGATAAAAGAAAAATTATGGCCACCAAAATGATTGTTTGATTACTATTCCAGTTTGTCTATAGGTTTTTTGAAAGTTTCCAACAGGCCCACAGAGAAGGACAGACAACAGATGATTCCTACATGTTTGTCAGATGTAATCTTGGCCCTTAATAAGTTCCAGGTAAGAGCATGCTTAAAAACTACTTCTGTGTGGACCACCTTGTTGCTTCTAATTGGAGTAAAATGGCCTTTTGTAAGACTCATTGATCTGAAATCTTTGGAAGCCAACCAGGGCAGAGAAAGGTCCCTATGAGTCTTCATTTCTAGTTGGCTGTTATGCCCAAGTCACGAGACGACCACCAAGAAGACCACCAAGAGCCAGACATTCTGAAATGCAAAAGCAATGCTTTTTTCAGGCGAGCTGCAGATCAGGCCTCGTCCTACCCACTGACACAGCGGAGGTTAGGAGGAAGGCCCCAAGCTGAAATTTCACAGGGCTTATAAAGGCAAAAAACCACACAGTTACAGCAATCAGGTGTTCAAGCAAGATTAGGATATGGGTACAAATCTGATTGGCTCAGGGCTAGAGACATTCTGGGGCAATTAGAGTTAAGCATTCCCACGTGGTTAGAGTTAAGCTTGGAGTTTCCTGACCAGCTGGAGTTTCCTGACTGGCTGGGCCCTGTAAGCTTGTTCTGCTCCCAGGATAATTGGTGGCCTGGGTTTGCTCACAGGGCCTGCTTATCTCAGGTTATTGTAGTCATTTTCTGGAATTTATGTGAGTCTGAAGTCAGCTATAGTACGAAGTGGGGCCTGACTTCAAAATGACTTCAGTCTGGTTCTTCAGGCCAGCAGAGTGATGGGAACAGAGTTGTGAGCTGTGTTGAGGCTCAAAGTGGCAGAGTGCTAGTCTTGAGCTGGAGAGCTGAGGAACAGCACTCAGACCCTGAGTTCAAGTCCAGCGGCCATAAAAAGTCACTCCTGGGACAAAAATGATGGAGTATCCAGAGGCAGTAAGCCTCTGCTGGGATGGCGAAAATGATGTCAGATCTTAAAGTTACTCGTGTTAGGCCTTTCAAGAGTTAATCAGAGCCGGGAAGTCCTAGAAGAATAGTTTGTAAGCATAACTTTCTAATGCCCATGGTCTGTCTACTGGGCAGGAATTTGCCGGTCATCTGTGATAGTGCGTAATAAAGCTAAGTTTGTCAAATGGGGGGTGGTAATTTAAAAATCCCAACCTCCCAGCATCTGCTCAAAGCCCTAACTGGCAGTGAGAATTCTGAGCTAGCGTATCTGTTCAGGAAAGGAAGTTTGTGGACCTGAGATCTAAGGCCTACAAAGGTAATTTAGGTATTGTTAGGTCATCAGAGACTAGTTTCCCCAGCCAGTCAGAAAAATGTTTTTGCAAACTAGAATGTTAAAAGGCTACACTGCTGTAGCCCAAGAAGTCTGTATAATTGTTAAAAGTTAAATGCAATTTCCAGTTTGGAGTAAAGCTCCTAATGGACATCTGATCCTGCAGCCTGTTGGTAAAGTAGGCTAAGCATATAGGTTCCTGGCTAGGTTAGGTTGACGCCCCTGAGTCAGCCTGAAGAAGTTACAGAAGATGGATGATCTTCACCCATCAGATCCCTTTTAGGATCAAGGGACCAGAGTCGTTTTTGGGAAGATAAGGCAAGATAAACTGGAAAACAGTGCTAACAAGTGCACAAGAGTAGAGATTGCACTTGTAAGAGATGTTTACCAAGCCTTCTATGTTGGCCTAGAAAATCCTAGCCTTGTTGGAAATATCTGATTACTAAAAGTTATTGCCCTGGCAAAATTACCCAAGGGCCATTGATTGCCTAAAGCTGTCTTGAAATTCAGTGCCAGCCTGCAAAAGCCAGTGTACTTAAAAAGCAACCAGGAAAATAATAGATTTCACTAAAGTCAGGCCTTAGGTTAAGCTTCTTTAACCAGTTTATGCAGAAAGTTGCAGGCAACCCAGCAGAAGGTGTGACATTCTATTGGAGCCACTGGGGGACACTGATGCCTGCTGCCACCAGGTCCCCTGCCCATCCCATTTGGGTTAAGATCAAGGACAGCCTAACAGTCATCTAGCTGGAAGAATCTACATCTCCACCCTGAGGACTCCTACTGTGGTAAAAGCAGATGGGATACCATCACACACAGCTGATTCCTGCTGGAAGGCTGCTTTGGATCTGCTGAAACTAAGATTTTGGGGGCACATTTTTCCTGTGGTAACCTTCCCACTCCTTTGAGTTGACTGGGGTTGACTAGCTCTATTAAGAAAATAGGAAATTCCTCTTCCTCGGCGCTACCCACAGAGGTGGCTGCCATCTCTCCCGCTCGGCATCATGGCTGCCCTCAGACCTCTGGTGAAGCCCAAGATCGTCAAAAAGAGGACCAAGAAGTTCATCCGCCACCAGTCAGACCGCTATGTCAAGATTAAGCGGAACTGGCGGAAACCCAGGGGCATCGACAACCGGGTGCGGAGGAGATTCAAGGGCCAGATCTTGATGCCCAACATTGGTTATGGGAGCAACAAGAAAACGAAGCACATGCCGCCCAGTGGCTTCCGGAAGTTCCTGGTCCACAACGTCAAGGAGCTGGAAGTGCTACTCGTGCAACAAGTCTTAACTGTGCCGAGATCGCCCACAACATTTCCTCGAAGAACCAAAAAGCCATCGTGGAATGAGCAGCCCAGCTGGCCATCAGAGTCACCAATCCCAATGCCAGGCTGTGCAGTGAGGAGAACGAATAGATGGCTCACATACACTTTTTATTTGTGCTTAAATAAACCACGGAAACTAAAAAAAAAAAAAAAAAAAAAAAAAGAAAGAAAATAGGAAAGCATGCGTGGCAGGCTAGAGAGTCACTCCCAGGTGATGCCTGGGGTGGGAGGTGTCACATTTTTTAATTAGTAAAACCACTCCTTCTGGGTCGAAGTCTAACCTACCAAGTCTAAGATGAACAAAAAACCAGACAGAAGCTATTTTGTACTCACTGCAAGTATAAATTTTGAAATTCCATGAAAACTATGTAAGGATATCACAGAAATCAAAGCAGGTCAGGTAAGTCTGCAAAAGCCAGTTGTTTTATGTATCTCAAGGAGTATTACTTCCTGTAAGACATAAAGGATCTTTATTTTTCATTTAACCTTTCTTTTTGATCTTTAAAGTGATTTGGAGAAGCACACTGGATTGATTATTAACCAGAACTGTGTGGCAGAGATTGAGTGCAAGTTCATGAAAACTCAGTGCACAGCTGCATACATGGCTGAGTGTGTATAGACATAGGTTTTCATTTCTCATGAAAGGAAATCTAAAATACTTTAAAATTAGTTAAGAAATAAAATACCTTCTGTGGGAACCTGTAAGTGTGGAGCCATGAGGTCTGCCAAAGAGAATAGGAATGCTTTTCTCTTACTCTCAGAAAGCTGAGAGTGGCCTGAGAAAGATCTATTGTTCTTAGCATTGTGAAGACCACAAATTCAGCTTCCAAATTTCCCCAGAACCTTGGAGCCAGGCAGGGCCTATACAACTTGTGTTTATGTGCTGCTCACCTTCACCTCCTGTTTTCAAGAAGTCACCAATCCTAGGATTATTTTTCCCACCCTGGTGTCCATAACTTCAAAGAGACTGCTACCTTGTGTTTGGCACTGCACATACTCTCCCCATTTGGTGATCAATAAAGGACCTATTTACAGGACCTTGAGGGTCTGTTGCTGGTATGAGGCAGCACACCCTCTGGCACCCCAAAACCAGTTCCACGGTCTGATTTCCATTATTGCCTTGCTCCTGGGGGGAACAAGGTTTGCTGCAGTTTGCAACAATCTTCAAATCCAGAGTAAGAGATTTCAGGCTAATACGTAATTTTTAGATATCTGTTTATAACTATCACTTTATATTTGGGGCACTGAGAAAGTAGAGAGAATCAGATAGATATGTGGAAGTAAATCTGAAATCTTGAGGATTCCTAGCATCCAAAGTACTTTTTAACTTTTGGGAGTAGCAGTTCTAATGCTTTGCTATATTGATACCAAGTAAAATAAAGAAATCATATCTCCCTCCTCACAATCAGTTACCAAACTGAGAGGAGGGTGAACAAACAAAATGTTGCAAGTCAACTAAAAAGTTCTCAGGTGTTCATATGGCTCCTTCATCCATTTGTCCAACCACATAGTATATGTTTATTAAATACTGCATTGGTGCTAAGTCCCGAGAACTAATGATGAACCAAACAAATATCCTCAGCTCAAAGAGTTTACTACTTGGTTCTTAGATTGTTCCTAAAAGCTACCTCACAATACCTGTTAGTCAACTAGCTAGGGAATTTTGTGAATTGAGTCATTTTAAGTAACCCCTTGAGCATACTTGATGGCTCAATAATGAATTTTTATTATTTTCTGAGTGCCTATTTTTCACCATTATACTCAACTGGCATTGACAGCCTCCAAAATATTCTGACTACTAAGTACAACAAAACCTTAAACTAAATGCTACTTTTTTTTATTTTTCTGGTTCTGTGAGTTACTAAGCTGTTATCTTCAATAAGTGAATTAGTTTCTTTCCATCAGTTTCCAAAATATGTGTACCTGCCTCTCTAAGCCACTGGGAATGTCTTACATGTAATATGCAGTGACTGAATGGTGACAGCTGGTGTTACTGAAAATCATAATGATGACTGGTGGATTAAGAGAGATCTTTCCTCTGGCTTGGTCCTGAAACAGATACCAGATCCCAACCCCTGAGGGAAGCTTCACCTGTCACAAGGGATATTACATGGCCTTATCTATAAGATCTCTTTAAAATAGTCCTATGTAACTTATGAAATGATATCTTTAAAAAAACGTAAAGTGTTTAAGGTCCGATTTCAAACAAGCTGTGTGCTAGTCTTTCTTACATATGGCACCAAATTAGGATGGAGGAACAATGTTCAAATGAGGTCTCTTATTCAAAGCTCCAGGGTGAACTCGGAAACTTGAGGGGATAGGTGGGGTTGGGAAAGATGACAAAGATGGAAGAAGGGAATTGATCAATATGCATTGTGCTCATAAATTGATATGTTGAACTGAACTTTATAACTACTTAGAGATAGTTTTAAAAAGTGTTTTATTGTTTGTTTGTTTTTGCCAGTCCTGGGGCTTAGACTCAGGGCCTGAGCACTGTCCTGGCTTCTTTTTGCTCAAGGCTAACACTTTACCACTTGAGCCACAATGTCACTCCTGGGCTTTTCTGTTTATGTGGTGCTGAGGAATCAATTCCAGGGCTTGATGCATGCAAGGCAAGCACTCTACCACTGCACCATATTCCCAGCCCAATTTTTAAAAGTTTTGAAAAGCTCCAGTATGTCTTTCTAATTATAACAACAGCTAATTTTATTCTCTAAGGACATACTGGTTCCAAAATATTCTGCCACCCTGCCATTGCCACTGCATTTAATCCTCATAATTACACTGTGGAAATAAATGTTATCACCATTTACAATGTAGTTAAGTAACACTCAAAAATAGATAACCAAATCAGCCAGGAAGAGGCAAGGTACACATGAAATTCAGTTTCTTCAGTCTTACCTGTGTCTAGATCATTTGATTTACCTTTCCATCTCAATAGACTATCTCTGAGTTTAAATGCCAAAATAATTAAACACCAAAGAAGCAACCAATCCAATCAATAAATTGGTGATGGAATTGCACAGATATTTTTCAAATGAAGAGGTACAAATGACCAATAAATGCAGGCAAAAATGTTCAACATCTTCACCATCAGGGAAGAGTGAATCAGAACTACACACTCTATCTCACTCCAGTCAGAATGGCTATCATTTAGGTGAAAAAAACTAGTGGAGAGGGTGGGATGCTGGGGTGGGTGTGAGGGCAAGGCCAGACACAACTTCACCGCAGGGGGGAAGTTAATCAGTGTTAAGTAATGTTAAAAGGAAGACTCTCACATGATCCAGGTATACCACTTCTGAGCATATACCCCAAAGAAATAAAGTCAGTGTACCTTACAGACATCTTCACCCCCATGTTTATTGCAAAACTGCTCAAAATAGTCAAGCTATGGAATCAGCCTAGATGCACATCAGCTGATGGATAGATAAAACAACATATATGTATATACATATATGCACATATATATATACACATACCCATATATACGTCTTCATATGTGCGTATACATAGATATGGAATATGGAGTTTTATTAAACCATAAATGTCATTTATATGAAAATATATGGAACTAGTGATCATGTTATGTGAAGTACATCAGTCTAACAAAGATAAATATTACATGTCATTTTCGGTTTTTTTTTGTCAGTTGTGGGGCTTGAACTCAGGGCCTGGGCACTGTCTCTGAGCTTTTGTGCTCAAGGCTAGCACTCTACCACTTTGAGCCACAGCTCCACTTCTGGTTTTCTGGTAGTTAATTGGAGATATGAGTCTCATTTGTAGTCTTCTCTGCCAGAGCTGTCTTTGAAACATGATCCTCAGATCTCAGCCTTCTGAATAGCTAGGATTACAGATATAAGAAACCAGCACCTCTGGCTCACATATTTTCTTTTATATATGGAAATGAGTGGATAAAGAAGTCATAAAAAGCTGGGTGCCGGTGGCTCACACTTGAAATCCTAGTTGCTCAGGAGGCTGAGATCTGAGGATTGAGGTTAGAAGCCAGCCCAAGCAGGAAAGTCTGTGAGACTCTTATGTCTAACAAACAACTCAGGGAAAAAACAAAACAAACAGAAACAGAAGTGGAGTTGTGGCTCAGTCATAGATCACCAGTCTTGAGCAAAAAGAAGCTCAGTGATAGCACCCAGGACCTGCATAAAAGTGAAAAAAAGGACATAAAAGTAGGACTATCAGGGCATAGAAAGGGAAAGAGGAAAATGTGACATAAAAGAGGTAAATGTATGTGCTGCTTGGAAATACCCTAATAAAAACTTTCCTTTTTATAAGTAATAAACATTGATAAGAATGCAATAAACCAAGAACAATGTAAGTACATGAAATGTATGATCTAGGCTACATGTTACCAACAAAAAATCAAAATAAGATTGCCCCATCCTTGAAATACATATGTAATTTATATCATAGAGATATGCTATAAAAGCATGATTACTACATTGTAAGCTTGATTGCTCCAGCTACCTATTTGCTGACTAACTAGTCTTGGTTTAAAACCCTAGCATTCCAAAATAGTTTTGGTATATTAAAAGAACTAGCTTTGGGTATAGAAACAAAAACAAAGAAACGATTCCATTGGTTTCTGACAAAGGATAGCAAAAGCTAGCACAAGCAAAACTGAAATTGATTTGACCTACTCAAGCAACAATTTAGTCAACAGCAAAGTCTTCAAGCTCCACTTGGAGATGTAACCAGCCCTACAAACTTTAAGAGGAAATTCTTAGGATTTTTTTTAGGTATGCTTCTCACATGGGCTTTAACATCATGGCCATGAAATCTTTTCAGGGATTCAGTAGCCTAGTTTGCTCTCCTATATGGAACTGATGGCTTTGCCAGTTTTAGCCCAATTTGGGGCTTCTGTATTTGCAACAGAAAGTTAGAAATTGAATTAACTTGAACAAGGATGTGAGTAGTAGTAAAGAGTATGCCCATCCCTGAACATTGTAATTTTTCCTGTTGCATTCACACCACAGTGTCAAGATTCTGTATGACTCATGTTTCCCAGAACTAATTACTAATAGAGTGCTGAAATAAACATAATTACTCTCTTTGTAATCTTGAAAGATAGAAGTGAAAACAAACAAATGCACAAACATGCCAAAGGGACAATTCCGGGTTCCTTCATTCTTGGATTCCTAACCATGATGAAATCAGTGCTTCAGGCATGAACCTTTTTCCACTTTATCAGCCTAGTGCTGAAATGAAGGACAACGAGAACGAGAAAGAGTGATAGCCTGAGGGGCTTTTCTTGAACACAGCCTAACTTGATTTTTGGTGTCATCCAAATATTGTATGATAAAGGTTATTTGAAAAATTCTATGTTGTAGATACCATTGAGTATAAATATACATTATTTCCCCATACTTCTCTTAATCTAAGACTCTTTAAGAGAGACTAGTGGGGCTGGGAATATGGGCTAGTAGTAGAGTGCTTTCCTTACATACATGAAGCCCTGGATTTGATTCCTCAGCACACCACATATATAGAAAAAGCCAGAAGTGGTACTGTGGCTCAAGTGGTAGAGTGTTAGCCTTGAGCAAAAAGAAGCCAGGACAGTGCTCAGGCCCTGAGTTCATGCCCCAGGACTGGTGAAAGAGAGAGAAAGAGAGGCACTAGCATATAGTTATTCATCTAAAGTGCTTAAATATTTCATAAAGATTCTTACCCGGATCCTCCCCCTCATACTTTGTTCCCTCTCATTGAAGAATGTCTAGAAACCAGTCAGATTGTACCCAAAGTATAATTTCTCATATTTCAATCCCATTGTGTTGAGCAGCCCATATTGCTAGTGTTTTGGTTAATTAGTCACTAACCCAAAGACTGTTACTCATAGTTCAGTATAAATATATGTAATCAAAGCCATAACACCAAGATATTTTCAAAGGCAAGGATAAAGCTTATTGCAAGAATGAAAAATACCCACGGATGGGAGCAAGAAAAGAGAGAAAGAGAGCCAGAGCCTGCCAGGAATGTGTCCACTGGCTGGCAGACAGGAGCTGAGCTTTCAGGAAGCATAACATAAGGGCCCACACCACATAAGGATAAGAATTTCTGCACTTCAGATTAAAGAATCTGTTTTGCAATCATCCTTGATAATGTTATTCCTAGAAGCAGGAAGTTATTCTGTAATAAAGTCAAGATAACTTTCATACTAAAAACATACTGCTAGAGCTGATACAACTTAGAACTGTCCAAGCTCTGTGACTGAGTTCTGGCACTGAGTGGAGTGGGCCACAAGAAATAAAGGTGCCTCTTTCCAGTGTAGAAATGGGAGCTGCCGTAAGTTTTCTGATTTTTGTTTTAATAGTTGCTAATCTACATAGGAGTGGTTGAAGGAGGTGGAAAGTGTGACACCACTGGCCCTAGAGTTGTAAAATCATTGTGTCCTTAACAAACACCCTTTACCACCCCCCCACCCCCTACTCACACCCAAAGTATTAGATATGAACACTGCAAAGAGAAAGGAGGAGGAGAGGTGGGCGCCTCCACAGAAGCAGAACCCGGCACCCTACCTCCTCCCACCACCAGCGCGGCGGGCTCGCAGGTGCGGATGCAGTGCAGGAAGGAGCGGGCACGAAGGTTGGTGTTAAGGAAGGCCACCACGCAGCCCAGTTTGGCCAGTCCGAACCACACGTGGACGAAGTCGGGCTCGTTGCTCATCAGCAGAGCCACGGTGTCCCCCCTTTTCAGCGAGGAATGGCTCAGAAAGACATTGGCCACTCTGTTACTTCTCCGGTCCACGTCCCGATAGGTGTAGGTGTCGCCCTCGTAGATGATGAAGGGTTTGTGGGGTCGCTTTTGGGCCTGGCTCAGGAACTTATCCAGCACGGTGACCGGCTCCCCTCTCCGTCGGTACGTCTCCAACTTCATTCCCAGGCGGATCGCCTTCAGCAGGAACCAGAAGTCGTCCCAAAAGTAGGGGAACAGCAGCCCCTGCACGACGCGCAGAAAGACCATTCCGGCCCCCAGTCCCGTTAGCCATGGCAGCAGCATGGGTGCCGCGGACAGAGACGGCCCTGTTGCCCAGTCCCCCTAGAATCCTTCCCTTTGGGGCTCAGCTGGACCCCAGTCCGCGCTCCTCAGGATTGGCACCTACAGCGCCCGACAGCCTTTCGGGGAAGATAACCTGCGGAAGAGAGCCTGAGGTTTTCACCCAGGTTAGCCCCTCCCACCCGCCCCGCTCCCTCCCCCCGCCCCCTCCCCCGCCCCGCCCCCCTCCCCGTAATGCTGGGGTGAAGTCTGAGACACCCGGAGCGTGGCTGTGGAGCAGATCTGGGAGTTCCAGCGCAAATCACCAGCGCAGGCACCCGGGGGCTGGAGCTCCTCAGACCAGTTCGGCCCGGCCTGGAGCCCCGCCTGCCTCCCCACCCTCCGCTTCGGCCCCAGCCGGGCTGAAGCTACCTGCGGCCGTCCTGTCCCCGCCTTCGATGGGCTGCCGGCGTCCTGGGCGCCCCCAAGTTCCCTAAGCCAAAGCCACTGCCCCGAGAAGAGTTCCTTTGAGGTCGTCCTCACGCGCGGCGTTGAAGCCTGGAAGGCTGAGAGTTGCTGGGAAAGGAGCTGCTTCCAGCCTGCACCGCTCGTGGTCACTCACGGGCCACGCGCGCGGCGCCCGTCCCGCCCCAGCCTGGAGCCCCGTGCTCACTTGTAACGCAAGCTCTGCCAAGCAAGGCTGTGCCCGCTGCGCCCCGCGGCCTCCAGGCAGCTCCTCCCTCTACCCGCGTCTAGAGCCTCTGGACCCTCGCTACTTTCTTGCAAATCCAGCGGGCGGCGTTGGAACAGCCTGGCCCAGCAGGCTTCCCCCGCGTACGTCCCGCCAATTCTATGCGTGCAGCGCCCCGTTCCCCTCGTGCCCTGGGGACGAGACTCCACTGACTTCAGGCGGGCAGGCGACAGGACTGCCCCGCAGGACAGGGCAGGGTGCGGGAGACATTGCCTGGAAATGGTCAGGACACGAAATGGAAGCGAGTCCCACGATAAGGCTCCTCAGAGGAAAAAAAAGAAAATCGAAAACTAAAACGCTGGAAGCAGCATCAACCAAAATAAAAAGCCAAACTGTTGAGAGACACATGGGGATAGAGAGAATTTATGAATTGAACATACAAAAATAGTCTAAGAAACACAGGAATATTGGGAGTATCTTCATGGGACATGAAAAAAATTGTGTTTTTTAATTTTTTTTTTTTTTTTTTTTGCTAGTCCTGGGCCTTGGACTCAGGGCCTGAGCACTGTCCCTGGCTTCTTCCCGCTCAAGGCTAGCACTCTGCCACTTGAGCCACAGCGCCGCCGCTCTGGCCGTTTTCTGTATATGTGGTGCTGGGGAATCGAACCTAGGGCCTCATGTATCCGAGGCAGGCACTCTTGCCGCTAGACTATATCCCCAGCCCCTTAAAAAATTTTTAAACAAAGTATTTTCAAATTTTCATTAGGTGGAGCCTGGCACTGGTGGCTCAGGCCTGTAAATTCTGGCACCTCAGGAGCGCCCGTTCCAAGCCAGCCCAGGAAGCAAAGTTCATAATTACCTCCTCAATCACCTACCCAAAAGTCAAATGTGGAGCTGAGGCTCCAGGGGTAGAGTGCTAGCTAGCCTTGAGCACAAAAGCTTAGGGATAGCGCTAAGGCCCTGAGTTCAAGCTCTGGCACTGGCCACTGTCTGTCTGTCTGCCTGCCCATCCATCCATCCATCTATCCATCCATCTATCTACACACATACCTACCTACCTACCCACCCTGCGTGTCAATGCTTCTATTTTTGGATCTCTCTATTCTTAGAAAGCCTGGATGTCTTACCCAAAAAGTTTCTAACAATATTGATTTGGGAGTTTAAGTTGATACTAACATCCATATTTCAAAATAAGAAAGTATAAATGTTGCCTATTTTCTATCTTAAAAAATAACATGGGGGCTGGGGATATAGCCTAGTGGCAAGAGTGCCTGCCTCGGATACACGAGGCCCTAGGTTCGATTCCCCAGCACCACATATACAGAAAACGGCCAGAAGCGGCGCTGTGGCTCAAGTGGCAGAGTGCTAGCCTTGAGCGGGAAGAAGCCAGGGATAGTGCTCAGGCCCTGAGTCCAAGGCCCAGGACTGGCCAAAAAAAAAATAAAATAAAATAAAAAATAACATGAAGCTACTCATAAGGCTAAGCTCTGAGAATCCCTGGGTTCAGAGTCAGCCCTGGACGGAAAGCCTGTGAGACCCTTATATCCAACTAGACACACACACAATCAAACGTGGGTGGAAGTGGAGGTGTGCTTTGCCTTGAGCAAAAAAGCAAAGGGCACTGGCCAAGTACAGGCACACAGACAAACAAAAAATAACCCAAGGTTTTTTCTCAGTGCCATCATTTAAAGTTTGTGAACATGTTTCAGAATTCTAAAGGTTTGTGCGCAGAGAAAGCAAGTAAATGAGAAGGATAACTATAAACTTTTATTCAAAGATAACTTTTATTCCACTAAAGATCTGAAGCTGAAACACCATGGAGCATTTAATGACACTCTCATTACAGCGTCATCCCAGCGCTTGGCTTCTAAGTGTGCATGAACGGTTAGTTGTATGGACTGAAACAATGAATTACCTAAAGAGCCTGACTTCCTTTCTTTCCATCAGCTGACTTCTTGTTAATCCAGATTATCTATTCACAGAAAGAACTCAAAGGACAGACCACAGATTATTAACTTGAAGTTACTGTGAAGAGCTCTAAGGTAGCTAATATTCTTTCATGCAGGTGATAAAAAAAATCCTTGTGAATTTTACTCAGAAACTCAGATCTTTCCACTTAATAAATATCTTTTAATTTGAAAGGGGAAAAGTCTCACTATTTAGTATTTTACTTCAAAATTAGTTTACAAATTGAAAACTGTCTTTGAAACAATATTGTTTTCTCTCCTGGCTCTAATCTGACTATCTCTGAGTTACAAAATAGAAAAAAAGGGATCAATTAGTCTTAGACCTTTGGATCTTTAATAAGAGTAAAATATGTCTTCCAATAGAAGAATGGGGGGGATGGAATATTGTCTTACCATCTTTCTGCTTTGTCAAATTAAAAACATTAATCACATATTATAATAATAACTATCTGTCATTGTTTTTTTTCTTTTTTTAAAGTTTTTATTATAAAACTGATGTACAGAGAGGTTACAGTTTCATACGTTAGGCATTGGATACATTTCTTGTACTGTTTGTTACCTTGTCCCTCATACCCCCCTTTCCCCTCTCCCTTACCCTTTCCCCGCCTGAGGTGTTCAGTTCACTTACACCAAACAGTTTTGCTAGTAATGCTTTTGTAGTTGTTTCTCTCTCTCTCTTTTTTTTTTACCCTGTGTCTCTCAATTTTGGTATTCCCTTTCAATTTCCTAGTTCTAATACCCGTATACACGGTTTCCAATATACTCAGATAAGATTACAGAGATAGTGTAGATACAATCACAAGATTACAGAGATAGTGTAGATACAATCACAAGAAGGTGATACAAGAACATCATCAATAGTAGAAGCTACAGATACACATGGGATGTTGAAAGTAGTTACAACTGTGATATAACAATCATTTCCATAAAATGGAGTTCATTTCACTTAGCATCATCTTATGTGATCATAAGGGCTCTTGTGATCCTCTGCTGTGACTTGCCTAAACCTGTGCTAATTATTCCCAATAAGGGAGACCATAGAGTCCATGTTTCTTTGGGTCTGGCTCACTTCACTTAGTATAATTTTTTCCAAGTCCTTCCATTTCCTTACAAATGGGGCAATGTCATTCTTTCTGAGGCATAAAATTCCATTGTGTATATGTACCACATTTTCCTGATCCATTCGTCTACGGAGGGGCATCTGGGTTGGTTCCAGATTCTCGCTGTCATTTTTTTTTTTTTTTTTTTTTTTTGGCCAGTCCTGGGGCTTGGACTCAGGGCCTGAGCACTGTCCCTGGCTTCTTCTTGCTCAAGGCTAGCACTCTGCCACTTGAGCCACAGTGCCACTTCTGGCCATTTTCTGTATATGTGGTGCTGGGGAATCGAACCTAGGGCCTCATGTATATGAGGCAAGCACTCTTGCCACTAGGCCATATCCCCAGCCCCGTGTCATTGTTTTTTAAAGAAGAATTTTCAATGTTACCAAGAAAAGGTAGTACTGTTAAAATAAAGACAGTCTTTTTAAAAATGAATAAAATTAACTGTGAAAAACTTGTTATACTACACTAGTTTTTTTTTAAATCATAGACCCTCTAACACAATCCCAATGCTTGAAATTAATTTTTTAGCAATATTGATATGAATAACAAACATAGTTGCAACCATAAGTATGATGTAGTTTAACTTATCAAGTACATGTTTATGAAGTTTATATTGGTACAAGTAGATTGAAGGCCTGAAATCTCAGCATTGAAGGGGAAATCAGTGAAAATCCTGGGACAGTTAAGAGTACTGTATGCATTCTTGTATCCACCCATGACTGGGTTTTTATTTTGTCTGGAAATTTTGTATTACTTTTAAATACCACTGAAGATAGCTGAGTAAAAAGGAGATATTCTCAGTGACAATAACCAAAATTGCCCATTGAAAGACAGTAATAGTTACAAGTGAATGAATCTATCATTAGCTAAAATAAAAAGAAATGAGTATGTGCAGTTCAGCACCATTGCTAAGCTCTGAAGGATTATAGTAATTCAGTCTGCTTACAAGAAAAGTCTGAGAGATTTCCTTTCATGAATAACCAGCAAAAAGCTGGCTATGTGGTAAAAAGCCAGGAGAGCAATGAGGTCCTGAGCTGAAACCCTGGTATTAGCAAAATTAGAAATAGGTACACACAAATCTTTCTCTTAATCAAATTCAACACACTTCTCAGGTTCATCTTAGGAAATGTAGAAATGTTAGGCTTTTCTAAATAAAAAGCATGTTCTTTGAAAGTATGGAATATTGTGACTGAATCATGCATAGGCTCTTCTCTACTCTTCTTCATTCCTGTTTTGAACTCTCTAACTCACTTCTGGGCCATACTAAACCTCAGTTGCATTGAGGATGAGTTGTTTAATGAGAAAGTCAAAAGTTATATAATCACATGATGGACACTGACCCATGCCCGGGGTTTTTCCACTGTAACCTAAGAATTCCAATTCTGTGCCATCAATCATTTGCCTCCTAAAGTCTAGTGATGAAATTCCAAAGCCATCACTGTTTGGGAAATGTGAGTGAGAAGCAAAAGATTCAGAAAGATCTCAAATGGTGCTGTACAACTACAAAGCATCGGTACTGGTGCGTGCAAAATGCTTAGAAGCTGACTAGCTTGACTTCCTCTAGGATTCTGAAGGGGTGAAAGATGGAGTGGAATACATTAAGAATTTGGATATCTCTAAAAATGGTTGCATACCTAAATTTCCTCTTAAGAATAAAGATGCAGGGGCTGGGAATACAGCCTAGTGGCAAGAGTGCTTGACTAGTATACATGAAGTCCTGGGTTCTATTCCTCAGCACCACATATATAGAAAACAGCCAGAGATGGTGCTGTGGCTCAAGTGGCAGAGTGCTAGCCTTGAGCAAAAAGAAGCCTGGGACAGTGCTCAGGCCCTGAGTCCAAGGCCCAGCACAGGCAAAAAATAAAAAATTAAAAAAAAAATAAGTTGCACAGGCACTATGGAAGTGTTGATCTCTGAATCGACAGGGCAAAATAAATAATATGGGTCATGAAGCCCATAAAAATGCTCTGCTTGAATGATGCAAAGGGTAACATTGATCAAGATTCATTGTACTTATAAACAGACATGTTGAATTGAAACCTCTTTGTACAATTTCAAGAAGGAGGAGGAGGAGGAGATGATTATGATAAAAGAATGCTCTGCTCAGCTCTCCTAAACTCAAATCCTTAATGAACTATTAATACTCTATATCCTCAGCATAGCCATATTTGGGCCATGTCCATACTTCCTTCAGACTGGTCACAACTGTGACATCCTAAAGTAGGCTTCTTACCTAAATAGAGAACCAGGCTTCCTCTGTGGATGGCTTTGGTGGGGGATGGGAAGTGTTCTGTCTGCTAATTGATTTTATCTAAAGGAAAGGTAGCATTTCTCCTCTCCTCATCAGGAGACCATGGTAGTCTTCCAGTTGGAGCAAGGCACTAATGGAGAAGTCAGGCATCTTATTCCTACAGAGGAAAGGGAAAAGGGGTGTTATCTTCCATCACAATTACTCTTCAAGGGCAGAAAAAAAAATATAGCAATGGAAATGCTCAATTCAGGATTAATGTACCTCATGATTCTACTCAGAAATAGAATCCTGGAGTGTTTTTAATTATTGCTTTTAGAATGTGATACCAACTTGAGCTTTGATGAGAAACACACTATTCCTATAATCAAATTTTTACTGGTGTTAATGAATAATCATTGGCCAGATTATAAGTCCATAGAAGGACTGTGAAGTAAAGAACATTAAAGCTGAGGAGTGCTATGAGAGACTCAGGAGCTAGTAACATTACTACATGTCTTAGGCACATCAAACACTTCTTAAGACATAAAAAGTTTATAGCACCAATTAAATGATCCTATAATAACAGTCTTGGAGCAAATCTTAAACCAATGAAATTTAACTATCATTTTTACCACTAATTACAAAATATAATTAGAAACTTATGCCATTGTGGATCTTGTCAAGGAAGTATTTTTACACATGTATTTTATTCATGGTATTTGTAAGCAGCCATCTTATATCCAGATACTTCTGGTTGTGACAGCTTCCTCTTCCTCATGCTGGTAGAATTGACTATCTGGAAAAGGAATTTATGGAAACTTTTATCACTGACAATGTTCAGGGAAGCTTCATTTCTAGTTTATAAGCTGCCTATTTGGAGGTAGGTCATTTGGTCATTAGTTAGATTAATTCAAAGAAACCCTTTGGAAGAAACAGTTTTCTGAATACATTAATTTTCCTATTTCTCACTTAATATATCCTAGTGAGGACAACCTATTGTTGTGTAGAGATCCTGTTCATTTTCCTTATGGTTGTATGGAGTATAGTAGGGCAATATCATAGTTTCTCAGCTTGATCTCTACTGATTTAATTAAGGCTTTTTCCAGCCATTCACTATTACAGATAATATCATAACTAATGAGACTGTACTTGATACATACTTTTATAATTGTAAATTTCCAGATAGTATCCTAAACCTGCTACTGCTGAGTTCAAGAATAAGCTTATCTGTAATTGCTCTGGATAGAGTCATTTCCTCTTTGCCTTGCTTGGCCCACTAGTGGACTTGTCATTAGTTTATGAAAGTATTGGGGAAGTCCAAAATAAATCTCTAATAAGACTACTTCATTGTTACCTGAGATACAGCAATGTTGAATTTAGGTCAATTAATACCCTAAAATGTTCAAATGAAAGGAAGAGCTTTGTGTCTCTTCATTGAAATCAAAAGTTCCAAATGACTAAGTTTAATGTAGAAGCTATATAAAAAAAACAAAAAACTAGCTACTCAGGAGGTGGAAATCTGAGGACATGGAAGGAAGCCAGACAGGATAGCTCATCTCATGTCTAATTAATCTCCAAAAAGCAAAAAGTAGACTCATTATTACCAAGGAGGGGAACCATAGATTCTATGTTTCTTTGGGTCTGACTCACTTCACTTAGCATGATTTTTTCCAAGTCCTTCCATTTCCTTACAAATGGGGCAATAATCATTCTTTCTGGTAGAGGCATAGAATTCCATTGTATATACATACCACATTTTCCTGATCTACTCTTCTATTGAGGGGCATCTGGGTTGGTTCCATATTTTAGCTACGGCAAATTGTGCTGTGATGAACATAGTTGTGCTGGTAGCTTTAGTGTGACCTTGGCTTGTAATCCTTTGAGTAAATGCCCAAAAGTGGGGTTGCTGGGTCATAGGGGAGTTCTATGTTTAGCCTTTTGAGGCACCTCCAGACTGCTTTCCAGAGTGGGTGAACAAGTTTACACTCCAACCAACAGTGTAGTGGAACTGTAGCTCAAGTGGTAGATCATCAGCCTTAAGCGAAAAAGCTAAGGTACAGTGCCCAGACCCTGAATTCAAGCTCCAGTCACAAAAAAACCCCAAACATAAACAAACAAACAAAAAAGCCACAAACAAAAGCTGAGATGTTTTGAAAACTAAACCTCTTACAATAAAAGTTATTCAAGGCCCTGGGCATGAAGCGGTTTTGGCAGTGGTAGCGGCGGCAGTGGCAGCGGCGGCTGCGGCAGCGGCTGTGCAGGGTGGTAGTGGGTGGTCCCGTCTGCGGCCAAACAGTCTGCCAAGACCATGGCTGGAGGCAAAGCTGGAAAGGGCAGTGGGAAGGCCAAGGCTAAAGCCTTATCTCACTCACAAAGAGCTGGACTACAGGTCCTGGAATTGGCAGGAAATGCTTCCAAGGATCTCAAAGTAAAGCATATCACTCCCTGTCACTTACAGCTTGCAATCCGTGGTGACCAAGAGCTGGATTCTCTCATCAAGGCTACCATAGCTGGGGGTGGTGTGATCCCTCACATCCACAAATCTCTAATTGGAAAGAAGGGACAGCAGAAAATTGCTTAGAGGGTTGTTTAGCTCTTTTCCTCCCCATCACTGTACTGTAACTGGGACAGAAAATAACAGTGGAGATGTGTGGAATTTTTTGTTTTGTTTTGTTTTGTTTTTTTGCCAGTCCTGGGCCTTGGACTCAAGGCCTGAGCACTGTCCCTGGCTTCTCTTTGCTCAAGGCTAGCACTCTGCCACTTGAGTCACAGCGCCACTTCTGGCCATTTTCTGTATATGTGGTGCTGGGGAATCGAACCCAGGGCTTCAAGTATACGAGGCAAGCGCTCTTGCCACTAGGCCATATCCCCAGCCCCTGTGTGGAATTTTTTTTAAATAGCTAAAAAGAAAAGCATAGATAATTGCCATAGACACGATAGAAAAAAACATTTGAACATTCTTAGATTCAAAGTTTGGTAAAAGAACCTTTTCAAATCGTGATAGTTGTGTATAGATTGGCCAGGTTTTTTCCATGTGTTTTATACTAAAATGGAATTGATAAACCATTTTTTACAAAACAAATTTGTCTCCAAACTGTTCTGTTCATGATGTATTAGAAATATTTTGCTCAGACTTGAAGTATTTTAAGTCTCAAGTTAGTTCCTCAGAATAATCCTAAAATAGAAATTTAGGAAACTAGCTTTAGCCTGATTGATATCATGTTCAGCTTTGATGCTATTACTTTATAGTAATGTACTATTACTTTATTATATCTCTAAGAATAACTCTGAACTAATGCCATCAATTAGGAGATATCTCTCCATTTAGATTATGGGAAAATGTGCATTTAATACTGAAATGGAAAAGTGGAATTACTGGAATCATTTACTGAGTATTTAGCATATGCCAAACCCTAAGCTAAGTGCTTTGCTGGTCAACAAATATTAATTCCCCTCACTTTATGGATCTGGAGCCAATGTTCATGGAAATCAAATGATCTGTCAAAACCCAGCAGGCCTAGAGGATGGGAAACATCACGGCAAGGATACATGTGAACAGTGTCTTCCAAGGCTGCAAATTTCTCTGCTTTGAGCGTCCCATGGTCTTTTATTGATACAATACTGTTGGGGACTCAGTTTTGGCCTTGGTGGGGGAAGGGCGCCAAGAGTGAGACGCTGACCTTCCCCCAGCCCTGGGACAGTGTAACAGCGAGTCCCTCCCACCTTCCAGTCTCACCCAGAAAAGAAGCCCCCCGCCCCTGGGGGGTGAACATGTGCATGCCACCATGATAGGGTTTTCCAGCCCACAAAGGAAGTTTCATGACATCACCTGATGGGCAGCCGGGCTTAGCCAATGGCCCAAGTCCTTCCCTTTCCCGCCATTACCGCTATATAAACCCCCCTCCCAATTAAATCCTTTGAGACTCATTCAACCATCCAGCTGTCTCCCCGTTATCTTTGTTCTCCGGTTCCTGACACATTATGGGGGGCCGAGGAAGGGATTTCGGCATCCCACTTCAGCTTAGAGCTGTCCGGTAAGGACACGCCTTACTCCTTCTGCTGGTATGAGGGGTAGGGCGGAGCTTCTTCCATAGAATCGGGGTTCAGGCATTTCCCCCGGGAGATGGGGGGGAAAGGGTCCTAGAGACCCCAACATTTGAGCATCTCCTCCGGAGAAGTGAGGAGAAGGGGTCCTCAGAGATCCCAACACAACATGTCTTACATTTAGTCTTTTCAAAAATGGAATATTTCTTAGTCAATTTCTAAGTAACTTACATGTTGATTGCAGTTAATGTAATACTTATTGGTCTATCAGAAAATGCTGTTTTTTTCTTCCTGGAAGGACTATCCGAAAATGGTGTTTTTCTTCCTGGAAGAAGAAACTATTTAAAGAAGAAATGATTTAAAGAAGAAATAGTTGACATTTTGTAGTATAGCAGGATAAAAACAATTTTTAAAAAATATTTTATTATGGAAATATTCACATGTACACAAAAATAAAGAGACATACTACGTGAAACAACATTTATCTATCAAAAAAAAGTTATCCAAGTTGTGAGAGCACAGGAAAAGTTACTGAAGGAAAATCAATGTGCTACTTTAGTCAAGACATGAGTGATGGGAAAAGGAAACAGCCTGATTGGTGACATGGAGAAGATTTGAGTGTTCTAGATAGATCAGTCACACCATTCTCTTAAGTTAAAGCCTAACCCACCACACGGCCACAGCTTTCTGCAACTCTGGGAAGACAGAAAGGTAAGGAATCTGCCAAAGCAGAATTTGAAGCCAGCAGAGGCTATTTGTGAGGTTTAAGGAAAAAAATCTCTCATCATATCTAAAAGTTTAACAAGAATCAGTAGGTAATAAGAAGCCACACTGTTATGTAGTTGTAGCTAAGATGATGGATAAAGAGGATTATACAAAACAACAGATTTATAGCACAGACAAACACTGCTTTATATTGGCAAAGTCCATTAGTGGCCTTGTAGCTTACATGTTCTGGCTACCATGGTAAGGACAAATACAGTTAGTACTTTGAGTTGGAGCTATACTTCCTATTCCCTATAAATAGAGCAAAGCTGGATGACATCTGTTTACAACATGATTCACTACATTTTAATCCTGTTCCGACCTATTTTTCAAAGAAAAAATTCCTTCTCATTGACAATATCTGGTGACTCAAGAGTTCTAAGGTGGAATTAATGTTGATTTATTGCCTACTAAGACATTCATTTTCAGATCATTAGTGGATGAGTAGTTATATATTTCTGGTATTATTATTTAAGAAGTATATTTTGTAGGGTCACAGATCATGAAGGAAAAGTTCATGACTGTAGATACCAATAAATGCATCTATGACTCATGGGAAGAGGCACAAGTATCAACACCACTAGAAGTATAGAAGTGGAGTCTTCAAGATGAACAACAAAAATTTTTTCTTGTAGTGCAACTTACTCCTGGTGGAGACACCATGGGCATGGTGTGAGTGACCACAAAGGTTTAGGGTAGTATGTAAACTCAAATGGTGAAAGCATCAGAGTTTCTGACTTAGAGTTTTAAAGTTTGACTAAAATGCTGTCCGACGGCAGTGAATACTAACCTTTTCCACTTTGTAGAAGGGAAATCCAGAAGGTACAACAAATAGATATTGTCCAACTTTAAATAGTTGTCAGAGTCATCTCAACTGTCTTCATCGATGCTAACGCAATACCCCCCACCAGCAAAATGAGTGTCTCCCTGAAATATCAGAACTTGGTAATAAACCATTTGAATTAAGGAACTACTTTTACAATAATGATACTACATACCTACTAGTTTATGAAATAATGTAAGCATGAATTTCATATATACCGCAAAACCAAAAATTGCAATGTGTCATTTCATTGCAATGTTTGACTTACTGCAATGTTCTGAAATCATGCCTACAGTAGCTCCAAAGAAATCTTGTACAAGTTAGTTATCTACTATAGAAGCTTTGGTTCTGTAATCTAATAAATTATAATTTTTCTGCTTATAGGATATAATTTTATTTTATTGCATATGAAAGTGACTCAAATTCGACATGAATTTTACCTTCTTTTGTTATACTAAATTTCCTATGTTCATAGTATAGCAAATGAGGAAAACTAAAGCAGAAGCTAAACAAACATATCTTATCAGAGGTGAGCAAACCTCAATTTCCAAGCCACACACTTTAAAAGTTTTTGTTCTCTAAACAATACAAGAATGTGTGCCATGATTTGTTGTAGGGGACACACATAAAATTTGACTCGTTGATTCCATGACATCCATGAGATACATAATAAAAAATCAATTTAATACCTAAAGTGTATAACCAAGGAATGGCTGATGATCGCTAATAGGAACAACTGGTTAGCTTGTTATCATTGACTTCTGAACCCAGAGAATGGTTCCAAAAGGCCTAATTTAGCTCATTTCCTATTGGAAATGCCATGAATACAACTATAAATTTGGTAACACATTCTTTTGCCAATGAAAGATATCCAAGAACTGATAGAGAAAGTCTGTTAGCTATTCCATCATATTTATAGATCTCCAAGACATAGAGTCAGGCCAGGGGAAAGGACAGAAAGGATTGAAGTGCATTAGAGATGACAGATAGATGGATAGATGGCAGATAGACAGGTAGCATAATGAAATCCACAAGTACTTACTGTGCAAAGGTGGGAAGGAGGGAAATACATTCCAGGCACAGGCATAGCTCCGTTACTTCCTTCCACTCCAATCACAAATAAAGCTGAGGGTACCTCTGGCATCATACATACCATTTACCCACAGCACTCATGTATTTCAGCCAAAATTGCCTTCCTATAATTTTCTCTATCACTTACTCAGATTGGATTCTTTATTAATCAGATTTTCCCCTCATTCTCAAGTGGACTGAGGACACAGTAAGATGTAAATAGAACTTAGAGAAACTACATGGAAATTCTTACTCTAATAAAGTTAATTTTCCTCCATTTCTCCATGTCAAAGAGCAGAGATGAGGCTCAGGAGACTCGCCTAGGTTTCACTGGCACTGGTGGTGAAGAAGCCAGTCATTGAGGTCCGTTCTTCCTCTCTTCCCTTCCACACACTTCCTTAGTGGGAATGAGTCACTGAAACATGCCTAGAATGAGGGACTCCCATATGATGCAGGACTTGCCAATGAAAGCAAGCAGATCCAGACAGTCAGGAAATCATTTCCAAAGTTAATTTATGACTCTTCTGGAAATAGAGCTCATTTTTTCTTTCATTTTTTATTCTAAATATGCTTAGATTCTGGATTGATTATTTCTAAAGAAGATGGCACATAGAAAATTTATGATAAAACTAACATTATATTAAAATCTTCACAATATTTTCACTAACATTGTACTCTTTGTTACCTTGATTGATTGGGACAGTGATTAAAACTGTTTCTCCTACCCCTAAAATTCACATTTTATCGATTATCAATAATTTCTGAAGGCTGTTAGCATTCAATTCATGATCAAGGAATGAGGATGATGATGATGATGATGATGATGATGATGATGATGATGATGATGATTTTGATGGTCACCAGTACTTGGATTCAAACTCAGGGCTTCACACTTGCTCAGCGGGTGCTATATCACTTGAATCGTGCCTGTACCTGGCATGACAAGAAAGTGTCTTAAAAAAACAAACCAAAAACGCCAAGTCCAGCACTGGTGGCTCACATCTATACTCCTTGCTACTCAGGACGCTGACATCTGAGGATCATGGTTTATAGCTAGTTCAGGGAAGAAAGTGCATGAGACTTTTATCTCCAATAAACTACCCAAATGGAGCTGTAGATCAAGTGGGTAGAGCATTAGCTTTGAGCAAAAGAGCTCAGGGACATCCAGGTCCGGAATTCAAGCCCCAGAACTTGAAAAAGAAAGTTTACACATTTGATAAATGAAATGTCCTGTAAGACATTTTGGAGATTTCTTGAAAATTTTGTTACTTTTTTTTTATGGTTAGTTGGAGTTATCTCAAGAACTGTCCCTCTTGGGTTGCTTCCTAAGTAGCTAGTATTACAGGTGTGAGCAACAGATGCCTGGCTAGTATTGCATATATGTATATCTCATATATTATATATACATATGCTATATTATATAATTATATAACAATATGTAATATAGTATACAATTAATAAATAATATATTATATTACATAAATGTAATATATTATATGATGTATTATATTATATATTAATACATTATATATTATGTGTATATACTACTTTGTCCTAAGAACTAAGTACTAGAGACAAATTTTCCTCCAAAAACAGATTTGAATAATACAGAAAACAGAAAGAATATGTACTAAAGATTATATTATATGTATATAATATATATTACATAATTTATTATTATATCTATTATAATCTATTATAATATATAGTTATTATATTATAAATTATATTATAATATACATACTATATCATATAATATATGTATGTACACATATATGTATATATGTGTATGTATGTGTATATATATATCAGTTGAAGGGCAGCCCAGGTGAAAAGTTTGCAAGATCCCATCTCAACCACTAGCTGTGTGTGGTGGTGTGTGCCTGTCATCCTGGCTGTTGTGAGAAGTATAAAATAGGAGGATGGCAGTCCACCCTAGGGAACTTGTTAGACCATATATCAAGAATAATCAGAGCAAAAAGGACTGGAAGTGGGTTCAAAGTGTAGAGTGCCTGACTAGCACTCTAATTTTGAACTGAGTTCCAGACCCAGTAATGACCATAGCAATGGAAATTGAATCTTTTTATATTTTGTGGTACTAGTGTTTGAACTCTGGGCTTGTGCTTGCAGCACATTTTTATGCTATTTTTTCAAGCTAGGAACTCACTCCCTGACCAAGCCCACATGTGGACTGCAATTCACCTATTTTAGTTCCCTGAAGAAAGGTGTGAGTCACTGATTCTGACAAAACATTTTTTTAAGTACCATTTAGGGAAGTGGCCACAAGTAAAGTTTATATTAAAAGAAATAATATTAAGATGATTTACAATGTATAAAACTCTAGATTTCCTCACAAATTAGAATTATTTGAACTGCTATTTTGCCCTAAGAGCTAAGTACTAGATACAATTTTTCCATCATAAAACTCATTTGAATAACACAGAAAACAGAAAGAATAAGCTTTTAATCATTCCCCTTATCTCTTACTTTAGAAAGATTCTAAATAAAGAAGGTAATTAGTGCATAAAAGAATATGAGAAAATCCTCAGTATAATCTGACATAAAGAACATAAACAATAAAAAAGAAACTACCACAAGACATACAGAGATGTTTTTTTTCAGAAGCTGGCTTTAGGATAAGTGAAAGGAATTTTGTTTATTAAGTAGGACAAATAGAGAGAAGATTATACTCTGCGTCCCAACACACACAATTATTGAGAGACTTATTCAGGAAGATACTCTTAAACCAATGGTACTTTTGAGAAGCTGGAAAGGTAGGTGACTGAAGTTAGAAGCTCCAGGCTAAATTAGCAATAGAAACTCAGCACAGAAACAAGGGCAGACTTAATAATGAATAGCAGACCTCTCCTCCTTGTCCTCCTCTTCCTCCTTCTCCTTCTTCTCTTTCACATCCCCCTCCCTTTTTTCTTTTTGTCCCTTTTTCTCTTAGAAGCTTAGTTCTCTCTCTACTGAGTGACATCCAGTCCTAAACATCACAGCTTTTTCTGTGATCTAAATCATGGGAAATGGTGAATAGATGGATAGCAGAGGATGAGTGTTTCTGTTCTCTCCATAGTCATTTGTTGAAGACAATCCCTGATGCATCAGTTAGGGGTGTGGAACATGGGCAGGTGATTTATTTTGAACTCAGTTTGTACAAATGTTATTAGTTCCCTCATTAAAAGGGATGCTTATTTTGTCTCTTTCTCTGCACCATGACGATTCAAGAATACGGCTACTGAATACTAGAAAAAGGACCCTCACCAGTGTCCAATATTCTGGTGACTTCACTTTGGGATTGCACTCCTCCAGAAATTGGGGAAATAAAATTCTGCTGTTTCATCTCTATGATACATGATATTTTTGTCATCACAGCCTGAACTGACTGAGACTGTAGAACTTTTCAGTAACTTTGATGCAAAAGGAAAAGAAAGAGATTAAAAAATAGTTCCTGGATAACTGTAAGCACACTATAAATACATAAAATATACTAAACATATAAAATATATTATTTAGCACTGAGTTGACCTACTCAAATGATCTCTTTTAAAACTTGTCACCATTTATGAGAAGGAGATATGTGTTATATGGGTCTCATTTAATAGGGAAAGAGGAAACAAGCCATGTTTTTTGTATGTAAATGCAATTTGTAATATAGAAACGGTACTAGCCACAACAACCACAAGGAAAGAGCATGCCAAAAAGCTTCTATAAGTTCTAACCTTGATCAAGAATTTTTTTTCAGTTATCAAATGCATAAAATGGCTCAGAGTTTTCTGTTTTTCATCTCAGCTTGAATTCTGAGGCAATTCTTCTCTGACTCTGTCTCCCTTTTGTGCCAGTAATGACATTGAACTCAGGGCCTCATGCTCTCACTTGGTGTTGTTGCACTCCCACACTTGACCTACACTTCCATTTTTGGCTTTTTGCTAGTTAATTGGGGATAAAGGTCTCAGAGACCTTTCTGCCCAGGCTGCTTTTGAACAGCAGTCCTCAGATCTCAGCCTTCCGAGTAGCTGGGATTACAGGCCTGAGCCATGGGTGCTGGGCAGTTGCTTTTACTCTCAGTTCTAGTAACATGCTCACAGTATTTTCTCTTGAAGTATAAAGTGAACACTGTATTAACTGTCTGTGTGTTTTTACTCAGCAATCCATTATATTGAATATACTAGCCAAGTTGTGCATGATTTTGTAAATTTTTCATGATGAACAGACCTTTTAAGAAAATCTGCACTTCAGGAATTACTACTAATTAAGTAGATTGGTATTTCTTCATAACAAGAGATAGATGAGAACTGTAATGGAGTTATTGGTGTGCACCAAATATATATCTAAAATATGTTCCTGAAATTGAGGAGATCTCTGGTTACCTGAATGTGTCAAAAAAGCAAATTGAATATAATACTTTGTACAGACCTGCCTCCATTATTTCTGTAAAAATGGAGCAAGTTAATAATAATATTCCCCACGTTCTCCAACCCTCTTCAGGGAATATGTCTCATGCTAGCTTGCCAAACAGCCACTCTGCTTCTTATGAGCTCACTCTCTCTCTGTCTCTGTCTCTCTCTCCCTCTTGCTCTCTCTTCTTATGCCTCTGGGTGGTATTGCATCCCACCACCTGAGCAGAGAGTAATTGCCTCAAAATTCAAGCTGAGACAGAAAACAGAAAATTCTGATCCATACCATATACTTGATAACTGAAAAATAAAATGACAACCCATCTTAAAGCATTTCCTGGCACCCCTAAATCCCAGGAACACCTGCCTGAGTACCACCTGTAGTACAAGTAATCGTTAAAGGCAGCCAACATTTGTGGTAAGAAAAATGTCAGCTGGGATTCTGGGATGCAGACTGTGTGATTCCTAGTGTTCCATCTACCTCTTTAAAAATGGAACAAGCTCCACTGGCTTCTGAGGATTCTGTGAGAAGTGTACACGGAAATTCAGTGGGAGTATCAGGGCCTATGCTAAAACCCAGACTGGCTTGTCATAATGTGCTCTGTGCTTCAAAGTTGCTAAGAGAATAGATTTTTAATGTTCTCACCACAAAAGATAAATATGTGATACAATGCATATTGCAATTGACTCATGTCCATTAGCTCAACTTAGCTGTTCTTAGCATGTTTTAAAACTTCATGTGTGTTCCATAAATATAAAGTTTTTCAATAAAAATAAAAAAACTATGTTTTTTTAAAAAAGAACAAAATCTAGTACTAATAAATGATCCTTATTGGTTTAATATTTTAATGTTTGATTGTCCCATTGCCTTGTGATGACTGCTTTATAAACTGATAGATATTCAGAGGCTGACTGTCTACCCAACACCGTTCTCAGTATTAGAGAATTAGCTGTAAATAGTAAGGTAAGAACTTGGTTTTTGTGGATTACATGTCAGTAGTAGAGCAGTAAACTGTAAGTGAACAAAATGCCACATTTGAGCGTGTGTCCAAAACAGTGCACATCTACATACAACAGAGAGACCTGCACATGCATGTTCATAGCAGTGCTGCTCACAACAGCCAAAATATGGACTCATTCCCAAATATGGACTACCTGGAAAATGCACAAAGAAAAAGAAGTATATACGTACAAAGAAGTAGTATTTATCCACAAAAATAGAAAATTTTATATTTTTCCTGGAAATGGACGGAAATAGAGATAATCATGCTAAACAAAATGAACCAGATGAAGAAAGTCAAACAGTTCATATTCTCTCCAATATGCAGAGTCTGGTCCTTAAAAATGAGTGTCAGGAATGTGTAACATGCTCTGTTTGGGGGTGGGTACCTACCAGGAGTTATTCAGTGTTATTTCCAAAAATACTTTTTCATATATAAACATTTTAGCAAATAAATACTAACATATACTTTCATCTATACTCATGATGTTAAGTCTGACCAGTTATGGCAAAAATCAATACCATCTTAAGGTGAGGAAATGTTAAAAGAAGGAAAGGTAAAGTAGAAGAACACTCACAGAAATTTGTTAAAAAGAAGCTCGCATCTGAAAACAGACCTGGAGAAAGGAGTACAGTAAATATTTTCCAAAAAGCTGAGGAAAGGGCTCCTTCTACCTCATGCTATGCATGTATGAAGTGGGAACACTATAGTACATTATGGAATGAACAGGCCCTAGAAATTGTTATTCTGTAGTTCCATTTTTCCCAATTAGCTAGTTTGTGAATTTGTTCTAAATAGAATAATTTATCTGAAGATCATGATTCAAAGCCAGCCTGGGTGAGAAAGGGCAAGAAAGTCCATGAGACTCTTAAGTCCAATTAACCACCAGAAAATTGGAAGTAGAGCTATGGCTCAACGTGGTAGAGCATTAGCCTTGAGCAAAAAAGCTCAGAGACAGCACCCAAGCCCTAAGTTCAAGCCCCATGACTGACAAAAAATAATTTACATATCAGTGACTACAACCATTATAACAGTTTTATATATAGGCCTCCTTGTTGAAATGTCAGGGATGGCTATACCTCTAAGACCTGGGACTGCGTGGCTATTATTCACTCCTACCTTCCCCCCCCCCCCCCCGCCCCCCGGTCGGGAACAGGAAAGTCGGCCCAAACCAGCCCCGCCTCTCGTCTTGGAGCACATGTCTCATAATGGCGCCAGCCTGAGCCCAGGGGGCCGGTCCTGGGGGGACTGTGATCTCCGCCTCTGCAGGAAGTTCCGTGACATCACCGTGATGGACAGTTCATCAGCCAATCGTTAATACCCAGTTAGTCCCTCCTCTTCCTGCCGCCATTACTGTTATATAAACCCCTCCCCTGAATAAAACTTTGGGAAGCTCTTGAAGCTTAATCTGAAATGCCTACGCGTACCTGGCCTCCTTGGTGAGTATGGGGGGGGAGGGCATTCTCACGGCCACACCCTGTCCAGAGCTTACCCGTGGCTCTCGCTCCTGCATTACTTCCTACTGGCCAGAGGCTTGCGTGAGAGCAAAAGGGGAACACATGGAGGGGGCAAATAGGCCCGGGATCTACACGGAAGGAGGTATAGAGTTAGCCCGGCATTGAAATAGTCCTCAGTTTCTCCTCCATTATCACCAAGGTGCAGAGTTCTTCATGGGACAATGATAAGCAAGAGAGTGTACCCATAGCCACACAAAGGCTAAATAAAATTCATGCTGAGAATGAGATTTCTATATTTTTCTTCATAGAATCATTGTAAATCTTGTTTTCAGGCCTAGATAAAGAAAGAAAATGAAACACAAAGTAAAGTGTCTTTGTTTCTGTAGTGTGCTAACCAGTGCATGCCTATGTTCTAATCCCATAAACCTCCAAATGTTATCTATTCAGAAGAATAAGAAACTTTGAAATGAATTTTGAAATATGACAGTTGTCTGAGATACTTAGATAGAAGATGAATTCAATGGAAATTGTTTTCATAAGAGATACACATGATAGGAAGGATGAGATAATGAAGGGCTGATATTCGATGTACATGCAGTATGTAACCAGAGGGGAGGGATAAGGTAGATAAGGATGGGGGAGAATGATGGAAGTGGGGGACATGAATCAAGATACACTGTACTCAGAAACCAATATGTTTTATTTTATTTTTATTTTTTTGCCAGTCCTGTGGCTTGGACTCAGGGCCTGAGCACTGTCCCTGGCTTCTTACTGCTCAAGGCTAGCACTCTGCCACTTGAGCCACAGTGCCACTTCTGGCCGTTTTCTATATATGTGGTACTGGGGAATCGAACCCAGGGCTTCATGTATACAAGGCAAGCACTCTTGCCACTAGGCCATATTCCCAGCCCACCAATATGTTTTATTCAAACTCTTTGTATAACTACTTAAAGACAATAGACAAATGAACAGGAGGGGAGAATGTAGTCATGACATTCAAAGCACATCCTTCAAAATTAGGAAAATTGAAGGAAGGGATAGGTTTGGGAGGGACAGGGGAGAATGTTGAAAGGGATGACATTGCTCTAGATCATTGTACTTAGAATTGCTTTGTGAAATGGCAACTTTGTAAAGGGAAACTCCTTGGTACAACTACTTAAAAATAATTATATATATATTATAATAAAAAAACCAGACACACATGTAATCTCAGCTACTCAAGTAGGGCAAAGATAAACTGACTGACTGATCATAGTTTAAAGACAGCCTGGTAAAAAGTGAAAGACTTTGTCCCAAAAAAGAGTCTGGAAAAGAACTTGAGAGGCAGAAGTGGGAGTATTTCAACTGGAAGCTTACCCAGAGAAAAGACCAGAAACACTCTAAAAAATAAGCTAAAAGAAAAGGATGAGGACATGGCTCAAACGTCAAAGTGCTTGCTAGCAAGTGTAAGGCCTTGAGTCCAATTCCCAATAGCACTAATAAATAAATGAATAAGGGGGTAGGTAGATAGATGGCAGTCAGACAGACAGATAGTTGTAAAGGGAGACACATAGCAGGAAAGGCTGTGATCACCAGCCAGGCACAAAACAAACTCTCCCACAGAGCTTCTGAGAGAAATCCTTTTAACATCTTGATTTTGGATTCTGGCCACCATAATTATTAGAGAACAGCACTCTGGAATGTTGCAGTGCCCTGAGCAATCAATGCAATGCTGTAATCACACAGACACATCTATCCATAATCAATATATGCATTTAATAGCTTCCACCAAGCAAATCTTAACCATTTAAAATGTTCCTCCATGTTTGACAAATATCTCCAGTTGTTCCATGTTTTCCTTGTCACTTTTCCCTAGAGAATATCTCATGAATAATCAGTGTTAAGAGTGCCTTGAGCATTTGTAGTATATTTTCCCTTTGCTTCCAAAAAGCTTCCTTTCCTCCATAGTCTGGAGGATGCATGATTAGACATGATCCAAGAACTGAATTCTAGATATGAACCTGCATTATCACTTATGAAGTTGCTCTGACCTTGTGTCATGTATGAACCACTGGTTTTGTGTTTAGCACCTGCTTATTCAATATCCTTAGATTAGTCACACATCTACATTTTAGTACAATTTAAAAAACAATATTTCCAATAAGGATAGTGACTGCCGAAAAAGAATGAGACAATTCCATTTCTAAACTGTCGGTATGAGCATGCCTAGGCCATGGAGTAAAGTAGGTAAATACCATTTTTCTTCCTTGCTATATCCTTCAGGAGAATTTGTCATCTTACTATCCCAAGTAACCATAAACAAGGACTTCCATGGCTATTGTAGAAATAAAAAGACTATGAAAAGCAAACTCCCAGAGGATGTATTTATAAAAGTAGCTAGGTGTTATGATCTTGGGGCCCTGTACTTGATGACCCTAGGCAGGTTTCTAGAATTCAAGAACTGAGATTTATTCAGGTATTATATTTTCTGCAAAAGTGCAGAGTTAAGGCTCAGATGCTGAAGAGAGGCTCAGCACTTAGTTTTAGAACTAACATTGTCACACTGCTTTGAAAATCACTTGTTAAGGAGTCTAAGATTACACCACAATCTTACAGGTGTGAGTCCCATCACACAGTTGTCCTCTGATTGCAATGGTTGAAGGCTTAAGAGTTTTGTGCTTCCCTGTCTTTCCAGGTGTGCTACATGGTGAGTTGTCTGCAAGCTCCTAACCACTCTCCTATGAGCATGATTCTCACAGAGGTTTGATGCTAATGCAGTAAGTTTAGAAGCAGTGTGAAGCACTTGTTTTAATGAGTTTTAAGACATAGTTTTCAAACTGGAATTTAAATATTTTAGGCATTCCAAGAGCACTTTTTCTTTGAAGATACCCTATTCCATGTTTCCTTTTTTGTCCTTAGGCACAATTGCCTCTATTTACCCATAAGATTTACCCCTCAGTTTTGTGTGTGTATGTGTGTGTGTATGTGTGTGTGTACTTGAGTGCATGTGTGCACATGCATGTGCACATGCACTAGTACAATGGCTTGAACTCAGGGCCTGGAACTTGATGGGCAGCTTGCTAGCTCATGGCTGGTCCTCTATCACTTAAGCCACACATCTTGTCTGACTTTTTGCTGGTTAAGTTGAGGCAAAATTTTTGCTTGGCTTTGAATTGCAATCTTCTGGGTCTCTGCCTCCTCAGCAGGTAGGATCACAGATGTAAGCTACTGGCACTGAGAGCTTATCTCTCAACCGTGTCCTTTGCTATTTGGAAACCACTGTATCAGTTCTTGACTCTTGAAATTTTGATATCTTTTTATCACTGTTCAATGAAATCTCTGGTTTGATCTAGATTTTAGCCTTCTTAGAATATATGTGCATATATTTTAAAAGAGTTGTAATAAAAAGACATATTGTCCCTGTTATAAAATTTCTCAAGGAGGGAAACATGGAGTCATTTGGGTAGCCTCAAACTAATGGGAAATTTGGTTGAAGCTTTGTTTTGACTTTTTCAAAATTAAGGTATTTGTACCTTTATATGTATACTGTGTGAATACATATAAACAAAACGAAATTTGTAAATCTAGGACAAATATACTCAGTAGACTACATACTTAACCTTAGAAGTAGAGTGTAATCCATCCAGGGGAGTTTCTGAGGTCATGGAAGAATGGATTCTGAAATTTAGAAGCTGATGTAATGGTATTGAAGTGCCAGACTTTGAAGTCAGGCCCCACTTTACCACGTGAGTCCCATTTTAGAATCGAACCCTGAGCCAATCAGATTTGTACCTGTGTCCTAATCTTGCTTGCTTGAACAGCTGATTGTTGTAACCTTGTTCTTTGCCTTTATAAGCCCTGTGTAATCACAGCTCGGGGCTTCCTCCTAACCTCCACTGTGTCGGTGGGTAGGACGAGGCCCGAGTTGCAGCTCGCTTAAATAAAGCCTTGCCTTGCTTTTGCATGTCGGAATGTCTGAGTCTCGGTGGCCTTCTTGGTGGTGGTCTCACGACTTGGCACAACATTTGGGGGCTCGTCTGGGATGGCCCCAGAGATCCCCCAAGACCCCAGACTCCGAAGGTAAGAAAATAGCGCTGTTCATTCTGTGTGTCTGTGTCTGTGTGATTTGTAGTTTTGTTTTCTGTTTTGGCCAGCCGCCTGAATCTGAACCTGTAGGTAGTGAAGGACCAGCCAGAGTGGACACGCTCATATGGGCAGTCTTGGAGGACCTCAAGCTCTCCACAGGGGCCTCAGGCTTCCCACTACCACCCTGAACCTGAAGGACTGGACCGGGAGGCCCTTCTAATGGGCACCCATCCAGTCCACTCGATATTCGGGGTTGTCTGGTCCGCTCCTACACAGGAACGGGAGAGAGCCTCAAGACTGTGTGGTCTGCCCCCTCACAGGGGCAGGAGAGACACAGTCGAACCTGTAAGCCGCGGCTCCCTAAGTCTGTCTGTAAGTGTTGTCTGGTCTTTGTGACTGTAATTATTTTTGTGTGTTTCTTTCTCACGCTGCGCCTGACTGACAAACGGATGATGGGGAACATTCCTTCCACTCCCCTGGACTTGACTTTAGCTCACTAGAAAGATGTACAGGTGACAGCCCACAATCAGTCAATCAGTGAGAGTGTCCGCAAAAAAAAAACTCTAGGGGGACCCCCACCCAGCCTTCTTAAGCAGAAAATTGTTTGGTGGGCTAAAATGTTTTACTAAAACTTATCAAGCCCTGGAAAATGAGGCTGGAGAATGCTAAAATCATTTGTTAAAGGTTTTTGTCTTAAAATGTACGGCCAATGCTTATTCAGTGCGCTCTAAGATCTTTTGAAAATGTATGGGTGTGCATGTGTGAGTGTGAACATTTTCAAGACTGTGGTATGATGCAAAACTAAGTTTAAGTTTAAATTCAAATGGTCATCAAGTTTGGGCATTACCAAATGCTTTAAAGGTATTATTGCATTGTTTTAAAGAGGAACTGGAGTTAAAAAAGGATTTCTCAGGGTTCTTTAATTAAAATTAAAAAAAATCAGAGCTAAGTGTCAGAAATTTGGATTTAAAAGGATATATATATATATATTAAACTAATGGGGATAGAAGTAAACTCTCATTAACTCTATGTATGTAGGAAGAAATTGCAAAATGGGCCAATGTTTCTCACTAATATATTGGAAAGCTGAATGGATAAGTATTTCTAATTGTGATTCTTGCATTAAGGAAAAATTCAAAGGTCTTCATGCCATGCAGTAACTGGGACTGAAAAAAAAAAAGAGGCTCTTTTGAAACAAGCAGCCCATAGGCAAAGGGTGGCACCTGGTTTCAGAATGCCTGTGAGCTTCAGTTTTTCCGATGCAGATAAAAGCTAAAATGTTGTTAGTGTTAAAAAGGCTTTGGAAATCAAGAATACATTTCTAGATAAGAAATTTGGAAGTAAAATTGTCCTAAATAATTATTGCAAAGTGAGAAAAGGAGAATTATGGCTACCAAAATGTTTAATTGCCATTCCAGCTTCTTTGTGGGTTTTTTTGTAACCGTTTCCAGCAGGCCCACAGAGAAGCACAGGTGATTCCTACAAGTTTGTCGAGATCTAATACTGACCCTTAATAAGTTCCAGGTAAGAGAGCATGCTTAAAAACTACTTCTGTGTGGACCACCTTGTTGCTTATAATTGGAGTAAAGTGGCCCCTTATAAGACTCATTGATCTGAATCTGCGGTTCGAAGCCAGCCCGGGCAAAGAAAGGTCCCTGTGAGAGACTTGTCTCTAATCAGCCAGCAGAGTGCTGGGAACGGAGTGGTGTGGAACTCAAAATGGTAGGGTGCTAGTCTTGAGCTGGAGAGCTGTGGGACAGTGCTCAGGCCCTGAGTCCAAGTCCAGTGGAAAGTCACTCCTCCTGGGACAAAAGTGATGGAGCATCCAGAGGCAGTAAGCCACTGCTTGGATGGCAGAGATGGTGTCAGATCCTAGAGTCACTCCTGTTTGGCCTTTCAAAAGTTAATCAAAGCCGGGAAGTCCTAGAAGAATAGTTCATAAGCATGCCTTTCCAATGCCCATGTCTGTCTACTGGGCAGGAATTTGCCAGTCATCTGTGATAGTGGTTAGTAAGGGTAAGTTTGTCAAATGAGAGGATAGATTAAAATCTCACCCCCTGCATTTACTCAAAGCTCTGACTGGCAGTGAGAATTTTAAGCTGATACATCTGTTTAGTAAAGAAAGTTTGTAGACCTGAGATTGTGTCCTTATTGAGATCTGTTAAAGGCCTGCAAAGGTATATTGTTAAAAATTGCAAGACCTGTCAGCTTGCCAATGCCCCCAATGAACAGATTACTAAAGGAGCTCACCTCTGTCGGAATAGGCCAGGCGTGTATTGGGAAGTAGATTTCACAGAAATTACAAATATTTGCTAGTTTTTGTAGACACCTTTTCAGGATGGGTGGAAGCCTATCCAACAAAGCATGAGACTGCGAATGTAGTGGCTAAGAAGATCCTGGAAGAAATCCTACCCAGGTATGGCTTCCCATCCACCATTGGGTCAGACAACGGACAGGCTTTCATCTCAAAAGTAAGTCAGCTGCAGCACTGGGGACCGATTGGAAATTGCATTTTGCTTATAGACCCCAGAGTTCAGGACAGGTAGAGAAAATGAATTGGACTGTAAAAGAAACATTAACTAAACTGGCCTTAGAGACTGGCGCAGACTGGGTGTCACTCCTTCCTTTTGCTCTGCTTAGAGTAAGAAATTCTCCCTATCAGCTTGGCTTCACTCCTTTTGAAATAATGTATGGGTACGCTTCACCCATTATCCCTAGCCTTCAGACTGAATTGCTTGCTGATTTGGATGATACTGAATTTTTGTGTAAATTCGATTATTTGCAGCTTGTGCACAAGAATGTGACCCCAACTTAAGGCATTATGATTCTGCTTCTGTCCCTACTCCCCATTTATTAAGACCAGGGGACTGAAATCCTTAGAACCACGGTGGAAGGAACCCTAGATGGCATCACCACTTGGGTTCATTGCTTCCACGCCAGGCCAGCTGACCCCTTTGCCCTGGACGATGACTACCGTGGTGGAACATGGGAGGTCTCCAAGCACCCAACTCAGCCGCTTTGCCTTCGCCTCAAGAAAAGAAAGTTAGACTGAATATTGTTATAATTTTCTTTTTTCCTTCTTTCCTTACTACCCTGGCTAGTGTTAATGTTATTTTGGCAGCTCACTCCAAAGTGAGGTGACCCCCTTATTTTAGGTAGTTTTGGGCTTGCTCAGGAATACGGGTATAGCCACCTGACCATTAGAGCACAGCTGAGAAGTTTATGTATTATTTTGTTGCTTACATTTGGATACTAAACACTATACAGCTAATGGTAAGTCTGTATAACTGAAAATTAATTTTCAGTTTGCAGTAATCCTGCAGTCCCTTGGTAGACTAAGGTTATAGGTTCCTGGCTAGGTAAGGTCAACGCCCCTGAGTCAGCCTGAAGAAGTTACAGAAGATGGATGATCTTCACCCATCAGCCCCCTTTAATACCGAGGGACTAGAGTTGTTTTTGGGAAGATGAGGCAGGATAAACTAGAGGCATGCAAAACAGAGGTACAGAGACTGTACTTGTGAGAAATGGTGACAGGCCCTTTGGTTACTATTTTGGGCCTTATTGGCCCATGCCTTATCTCTATATCATCTCCTAGACATGTAAGCCATTGAAATGGACAGAATAGAGCCATGATTTGCTCCCAAGGTACCAAAAAGAAAAAGGGGGAAATGAAGTGCCAGACTTTGAAGTCAGGCCCCACTCTACCACGTGAACCCCATTTTACGACGTGAGCCCCATTTTAGAACCAAACCCTGAGCCAATCAGATTTGTACCTGTGTCCTAATCTTGCTTGCTTGAACAGCTGATTGTTGTAACCTTGTTCTTTGCCTTTATAAGCCCTGTGTAATCACAGCTCGGGGCTCCCTCCTAACCTCCGCTGTGTTGGTGGGTAGGACGAGGCCCGAGTTGCAGCTCGCTTAAATAAAGCCTTGCCTTGCTTTTGCATTTCGGAATGTCTGAGTCTCGGTGGCCTTCTTGGTGGTGGTCTCACAACTTGGCACAACACTTGTATGAAACTCACAGAAGAGATACAATGAAACTTTAGCTCTGATTTGGTTAATTACCATGTAAAATGACTGAAATTTACCGGAAGCATTAAAATTGGCAGAAAAAAAGGAGGAAGTACTGTTTCTTTCAGACATTTGCAGTTTCATAGAAGTTATTAATATTATTCTTTTTTTGTCATCTTGGGCCTTGAACTCTGGGCCTGGGTGCTGTCCCTGAGCTCTTCAACTCAAGGCTAGTGCTCTACCAGTTTGAGCCACAGCACCACTTCTGGTTTTCTGGTGGTTAATTAGAGATAAGAGTCTTGTGGCCTTTCCTGCCTAGGCTGGCTTTGAACCTCGACCCTCAGATCTCAGCCTCCTGAGTAGCTAGGATCATAGGTGTGAGCCATTGGTGCCCAGCTTCATAAAAGTTATTTAATGTCAACATTTTATATTTATGATTCAATAGATTTTGCAAAGGTGCAAACATACTTTTTCCTTAAAAGTTCCATGCATTCTCTATGGTCTCCCTTATTGGGAATAATTAGTACAGGTTTAGGCAAGTCATAGCAGAGCACCACAAGGCCCAATAGCTATACCCTTATGAACACATAAGATGATGCTAAGTGAAATGAACTCCATGTTATGGAGACAATTGTTATATCACAGTTGTAACTACTTTCAACATCCCATGTGTATCTGTAACTTCTATTATTGATGATGTTCTTGTATCACCTTCCTGTGGTTGTACCTACACTATCTCTGTAATCTTATCTGAGTATACTGGAAACAGTGTATACTGGTATTGGAACTAGGAAATTCAAAGGGAATACCAAAATTGAGAGACACAGGGTAAAAAAAGAGAAACAACTACAAAAGCAATACTTGCAAAACTGTTTGGTGTAAGTGAACTGAACACCTCCGGGGGGGGGGGAAAGGGTAAGGGGGAGGGGGGAGAGGGGTATGAGGGACAAGGTAACAAACAGTACAAGAAATGTATCCAATGCCTAACGTATGAAAGTGTAACCTCTCTGTACATCAGTTTGATAATAAAAATTTGGAAAAAAATGTTCCATGCATTGACTCACTGATAATGATTTTACTTAACTAAGAGTGTATGAGATTTAACAAGACCAGAATAGGTGAACTTAACACTATTAGTCTCCATCCTTGTTTGTTTTTACTTACTTGGTAGTTAAAGTGATAAACTATGGAATATTATGGCACAATTTTAAAGAAGCATTTCATCTGCCTGACAATTTTAAAATGAATTTGTGCCATAGGGGTCAAAAGGCAGCTTGAAATAGTAATCTGGATGGGAGATGACTGGGAGCAAGATGTAGGCTTCCTCTTAAGCATTGTTCTTACAAAGAAATATATTAATATTATAAGGATGAGGTACAGAGGGGTTACAGTTACATGAGTCAAGAGCACATTTCTTTTTGAACAATGTCATCCCTTCTCTTGTTCTCTTTGAGTTTTTCCCTTCCCATCCCACCCACAAGCTGTGTAATTCATGTTCAACATAGTGTCTAGTGAGCACCATTGCTGCATTTGTTCACCCTTTGTCCCTCCACTTCAGGGCTGCCCTTAACCTCCCAATTTCTCCTAATCAAACACAGATAAACAAACAAGACAATACAAAAAGAAAAGAAACAATAACAAAGAAAAACTTGCCAGGTGTTGGTGGCTCACCCAGCCAGTCAGGACACTAAGATCTGAGGATCCCAGTTCAAAGCCAGCTTGGGAACAAAAGCCTCTGAGACTCTTATCTCCAATAACCACCAGAAAACTGGAAGAGGGCTGTGGCTCCAAGGGGTAGAGTGCTAGCCTTGAGCAAAAGAACTCAGAAACAGTGCTCAAGCCCCACAACTGACAAATATGAACAATAACAACAACAAACCCATTGTTTCATTTCCTGGAATTCCTTTCAATTAATATTATTTTGTATGATTACATACACACAGGCATTATGCCTTTGTGTTCCTGACATGATTTGCTCTAGGTCCATCCACTTTGCTGAAAGAACTATGTCCTGCTGATGTTGGATGTTGGATGGCTTCTGACCCCCTTCCTCTGTGGTAAGTGCTTGAATTGAGTGAGAAGACCGAGGAGACAATGGGACCGTGGCAGCAGCTTCGCGAGGCTGAAGTGAAGACCAAAGTGCAGGAGGATGGTTTGGAGGGCTGATCTTGCCTTTCCCTTGACATCACAGAAGAAATTCACAGCAACCACAGCCTGGGAGGGCAGGGAGGGCCTACAAGTGTCACAGCCCTTCAGATCCTCTCAGGGACCTAGCAAACATTTTTACTTCCCCTAGGTGGGTGCAGAGAGGACTGGTTATCACCCGCAGGTGGGAGAGGTACAAATTGTAAACAGTGGTCTATCATGGTCACCATAGAAGGCTGACTTTGAGAAACACCTATGTCTACTCATTGGAGAAAGAGTTTTCTCAGATGGTTAAATTATTGAAAGAAATGAAGTGACCCAGGAGTTGCCAACATGAACTATTAACCCTGGGAATTTCAGTGTTTCTCCCTCCTGCCATCATCCCAGTTCCCTACGCCTAGAATGAGGGGCTTGCAACAGCCTGCCTGCCATTGGTTGCAAAAATTCATGTTTAGAGTTACCTTACTTGGCATGCAACCACACGTGGTTGTCCATACATCTGATCTTCTAACCAAACTTGGTAGTCGAAGGGTTTTCAAAGAAGAGCTGAGTCCCAGGATGGCTCCACATCATAATTAATCTCTTCTGCCTAATAATTCAGTGCCAATTGTCTTTTCCATACTCCTTTACCTCATATTGATGGGGAAGCAAACAGGCTCTGGGCCTATTAACCCTGTGTCAAAGAACAACCTAATTTTTTTCAGTTCTCAGTTTGGCAAGGAAGAGGCAAAAATAAAATAAAGTAAAATAAAAAAATCTGTCTAGGATAGAAAAGCAATAGTGAGAGAAATTTAGTATAACTTTTAAGTTTTAATTAATTTGAACTTTCAGAAAGTTGTGAAGATAATACCAGCTTTCAAGTGTCTAACAGAGTCTTTATACTAGAAAGCTGTCCTTCAATATCATCTTGGAAATCCTATAAACTGATGAACCCAGGAAGCCCCCCAAAAGAAAGCCTGCAAGAAAATTTCTCCTGACAAGGTTCATTTACAATTGTAATCCTATTTTTCAAAACAAATGAGAATAGGTCTGTGGACTTTTATAATCACTATGATTTTGATGCTGGTGACAATTTTTCTAATTATCACCTCTATTATCACATTTATTATTTCTCTCTTAAATTACCATTTTAATTGAACATGAATAGCAAGTTATGCAAATAATGTGTATAATGATCAGGTTTCATGCATATATTATTCAACAAGAAAGCAATGTTAAGCCCAAGGATTTTATAAAATATTCTTATTAAAAATGTGGTATTGATGTTATTGCTATATATCATTATGAGTTCTTTCTAATAAATTAATGAGTAGAGTTGGCGTTTGTTGGTTTATATTTTTAACTTTTCTTGTGTGTGTTGGTCCTGGGGCTTGAACTCAGGGCTGGAGCATTGTCCCTTAGCTTCTTCATTCAGGCTGCTGCTCTACCACTTGAGCCACAGCTCTACTTCCAGCTTTTTTAATTGGAGATAAGAGTCTCACAGACTTCTTTGTCCAGACTGGGTTTGAACTACAATTCTCAGATCTCAGCCTCCTGAGTAGCTAGGATTGCAGGCATGGCCACTGGAGCCATGCAACATTTCTAAATAGCTACAATAAGTAGTGGAGAGCTGTCAACATAGAGCCCCTCTGCTCACCATGCCCGTGACACAGTCCCTGAACAAACACATGTCTAAAGTGTGGCCTGAGCAGCAGCCATAACACACAGGCCTCTGCCATGGACAAGATAGAAGGCGGATGGCCACAGACATCTGTACCTCGACCATGGACCGGACAGAGTATGCATGGCCATAGCCATCCCTGCCTTGACCACAGATGAGACACAGCGAATGGCCATAGCTATCTGCACAGCTGTGTGGCCTGGTAGAGTCAGACAAGGGCATGGAATGAGTTGGACAATCACCTCTTACTTGCAATACTGTTTTTATAATCTTCCTCTTCTCAAATCCATTTTTCATTACTGTACTTACTGTATTACCGCTATCAACATACTATTTCAAGGTCATTCTCTTTCTCAGAAGTGCTCAATTATCTTTCACTGCTTATAGGATAGAATCAAACTTTCCACCCTGATTCTATCAGTCTCTAATCTATACTCATTTCCCAGATATTTATTCAGTATGTGAACTTTCAATACTGCCCCTTGTCCATTCCTAATATGAAGCTGTACTTCATACTCTACATGCTTTCTTTCTTCTCCAACTGTCAATATGTAGCATGAGTTCAATTTCTCTTTAAAATATCTCACTGTTACTTAAGCATGTATATGCCTGAATTCTTATAGCACTTATTTTTATCTGCATTTTGAACATTTAGTTATATATATCTGTGTCCTGCTAATTATTATTTCACAGTTTAATTAGGTTATTTTTGAAGTAAAGACACTTAGATTAATCAGGTTTCTATAATTAAGCATTTAGATGATAATTACTGCTATGTCTGATACCTTACCATTTCCAGTGAGGAAAACATGTGCTTGTATTAGGCTCCTTTAATGTAGTAAATGAGTGAATGTTTAAAGAGAAAGTTTAACTATACTGCTGTAAGTAACCCTTAAGCCAATAAATGTTTGGAGAGTGTATTCAAGTCCACTGGTGTGAGAAAGGGTAATCAAAAAGTCATGTTAGAGCAGGGAGCTGGGGCTCTCACCTGAAATCCTAGCTATTTACTGGAGAGGCTAAGAGCAGAAAGATTGCAACTTGAAACCAACTAGAGTAGAAAAGTCTGAGGGACTAATTAATGAGCAAAAAGCTGGACTGAATGCTTGGTTTAAGAGACAGAGCACTAGCCTCATTCAGAAAAAGCCAAATAAGTGCATAACCCCTGAGTTCAAAACCCCAGTACTGAGAGAAAAATGCTAGGTCATTTGTCTACTTATATAGAAGAAATACACAAGATTACAATAAAAACTGATTCTCATCTGTGATAAGCTCAGGCACCAGATACTAGCCAGGAATGACACAGATACAAGGTGCACAGATACAAGGTTTCTTTAATAGTTCAGTAATGGTTTTGACAAGACTGCTTTTGCAGTGTGCATTGTTTATTGTGTCAACTTTTGGCATTATAGAATATCTAACAGTGGTTGTTATTTGTCCTTGTGTTAGTCTAATAGGCTCCTTTCCTATAGCTTAGCATGCTTCATTACCAGAGTGACCAACACCAGGCCCACTTGGTGCAGGCAGTAAATAATAGGCCTCCTTCCCCCTTACCTTGAGATGACTCTCCATTGGGACAGTTACAATCATAAAAGGTAACAAGAGCCCCTTAAAGTGACCTTCAGTCTGGCCAGCTGCAGGCCCCTTATCTACTGCTTGGGCAGCTGCCATAATCCTGGCCCTCCATGATGAAGTCCCTGACCCATATGTCCACACCATGGTCTCCACCTCCTAGCCCCTCTAGGTTATAACGGTCACTTTAGACAGACAGGTGCTGCTTCTCCTTCTGAGAATTGGCCTTGTCAGTTCCTTTGCTGGCAATAAACCTTTCTTTCTTGTTCTACATGACTGACTGTGTGGTTTTTCTGTTTCAAATGGAGCCTGAAATTCTCTCAACTAACTTAAAAAAAAGTAAGTAGATTTTATGCATCCAGATAAGGGTCTTGGAGGATGACTGTTTACTTGTACATTTATTTTTTTACCATATGAAATTTCTGGAAGGCTATGAGTACTCAGATATTGTTACTAAATTATTTTACTGAAATTTATAATCACAATTTTAAGCATTACCATATCATCACAACAATTAATTTTCTACTACAAATAATACTAAAATAAGCTCTAAATTGACTCTTCCCCCAAATGAAACCTTCCTTCAAAGGATGATTTGACGTTATTGATCATATATTTTTCATTGGCTCAGATAGTAAAGCTGCATTTAGGAATATTTTCATTGCTGTGACATGACTCCTGAGATATATAACTTACAAGTAAGATATATGTTGGCTCAAAGTTTGGAGAATTCTGTTTGTGGTCACTTGGTCTCTGTGCTTTGGCCTGTGGAGACAGTCATGGCTGGGACCCATGTGGAACAAAACTGCTCATGTCACAGTGACTTAGCAGAGAGAGGGCCAAGAAGAAGGGGCCAAAGTCCCCAAATGTCCTTTGAGTGCATGCTTCTAATAACCTACTTCCTCCAATATGCCATGACATTCACCTGCCCCTCAACTTCTAATAGTACCATCAGCTACAGCTGATGACTTAACTATAACAATTATGAAGAGACTCCAATAATATTTTTTAAAATTGCAAACAATTGCCATTATAAAGGTGATGTACAGTGGAGTTACAGTTATATTAGCCAGGTAAAAAGTACATTTCTTTTTGTACAATGTCACCCTTTCTCTTGCTCTCTAAGGATAAGTTTGTTTTTTTTTTGAAGAACAGTGAAACTGATAACATCACTGACCTCCCAGGGACGTGTGTGTGTGTGTGTGTGTGTGTGTGTGTGTGTGTGTGTGTGTGTGTGTGTTTGTGTTGCATTACTGGGGATAGGACCTTATGGCTACAATACAGGCATTCTACCACTTAAGCCTCATATCCAGTGCCCTCTAGCCTTGGCTAGTCTAGCTTCCTCTAGGGCAGGGCTGGGCTGCCATCATCCTGCATGTCCTGAGGGTGATGGGTGTGCCCCACTATACCTACCACTGTGCCTCCTCTATAGCACGAGTAACAGGAGGGCACCATTGTGCCCAGCCACTGGTCAAAATAGACTCTTGCTGATCTTTTCTGTCAAGGCTAGCCTTGAGCAATCATTCTGCACCCCCCCCCCATTTCTACCTCCTTAGTAGATAGGATTAAATATGTATGCTTAAGGGAGACCCTTTGAAGACAAGACAGAATACTTCCTTGGGACTCAAGATGTGACTCAGGAGTAGGACACATGCTTAGCTTGAGAGAGATCCTGTGTCAGGTCCCTAGCAACCCCACTCAAACAATAAACCTACTTTGAATGTATAAGTTCTGGTGTGTTTGTTACAGTCCAATATACAATGATATATTGTTTTTATATTAGATACTTTCAGCTAAAATAGTAACTGAATATCTCCCTCTAAGCACCATGCTAGGGGCAGAAGTGGAAATGAAATCAAACACTGCAAGTAACTCACCTCTAGTCAGAAAAACATATCCAAATGTAAGGACTTCTAGTCAAAATTTATGGGTTCAATCACAGATGGTGTAAGGTTCGTGGCTGATGCAGGTGCCTTGTTTAAATCTCTGCCCAGTACCTAAGTAACTGGCACAACTGGCGGCAGTTACCTCCCCTATCTCCACTGTCACATCCTGGACTGCCCCCTGGTCATGCCTCCCATCTGACCTTGGGAGGGTTCCAGACTCTGAGGTCACATCTGTATCAGGCCGGCCACAACTTCCCTCATCTGGCTACACCTTCTCCCCGCCACCTGGGTCCTGGGGTGATTTGGCCCTTCTGCCACCTGCATCTCCACATTGCATAGCAGGGACAGCAGTTCAGAAATAAACTTTCTCTCTCCTGGTGTTCTCATTCACCAGCTACCTAATTTACCTAATGATGGCAATCTCTAAAGTTTCCTTTGTGACTGTCCGGCTGGTGAAGGAATTAGAACAAGGCAAACCTTCATAATCACAAGTGCTGTTTTCAAAAATGAAACATCATTGGAGTAGCTATCATAGCACAAGGTAGAAAACTAACAAAAGTATACACATGAAACAAGGTGTGGGAAGGCTGGTACAATAGTGCAGACAATATGACTTATCCAATCAGTACTGCTTTATAGTATACTATACATCTGCATACTTTATCCTATACTTTACACTAAAGTACAGTATATTCTTTGGCTTTACCTTGCTACATCCTATGATTTGTTAAAGACACTTAAATATTTTATAAGCTATTTGTACATATGTATCTAAACATAAAAATACATATATAAATATGGGTATCACTATCAATCATGTGTTATATCATTAATTAATAATTTCACTCCTAGGGATAGTCTTTTTTTCCATTTATTTATTTATTTATTTATTTATTTATTTATTTATTTATTTATTGGTGTGTGAACTCAGATCCTTATACTGTTGGTTGGCTTTTGTGCTCAATGCTAGCATTGTACCATGTGAGTCATACTTTTACTTCAAGATTTTGGTGGGTTAATTGGAGATAAGAGTCTCTTGGATTTGTCTTTAAATTGCACTCCTCAGATCTTAGCCTTTTGAGTAGCTAGGAATACAGGTGTCAGCCACTAGCTACTGGCTTTCCCACCAGATGGTTTCATTTTGACTTGTCCATACATGCAAACAATATGCCTTCATCAGACCTCTAGCACTTCCTCATCTCTCCTCCCCTTTTCCCAAACCAGTCTCAGTAAACAGTAATGTTTGATGTAACACATGTGGGGTGGTCTGCAGATGTGTGGGGGTGGGGGTTGGAAGGAAGCATGTGGACTAACTTCTTTTTTTTTTTTTCAAATTTTTATTATCAAACTGATGTACAGAGAGGTTACAGTTTCATACGTTAGGCATTGGATACATTTCTTGTACTGTTTGTTACCTTGTCCCTCATACCCCTCTCCCTCCTCCCCCTTTCCCTTTCCCCCACTGAGGTCTTCAGTTCATTTACACCAAACAGTTTTGCAAGTATTGCTTTTCTAGCTGTTTGTCTTTTTTTACCCTGTGTCTCTCAATTTTGGGATTCCCTTTCAATTTCCTACTTCTAATACCAGTATACACACAGTTTCCAATATACTCAGATAAGATTACAGAGATAGTGTAGGTACAACCACAGGAAGGTGATACAAGAACATCATCAATAATAGAAGCTACAGATACACATGGGACGTTGAAAGTAGTTACAACTGTGATATAACAATCGTTTCCATAACATGGAGTTCATTTCACTTAGCATCATCTTATGTGTTCATAAGGGTATAGCTATTGGGCTCCTGTGATGCTCTGCTATGACTTGCCTAAACCTGTACTAATTATTCCCAATAAGGGAAACCATAGAGTCCATGATTCTTTGGGTCTGGCTCACTTTACTTAGTATAATTTTTTCCAAGTCCTTCCATTTCCTTACAAATGGGGCAATGTCATTCTTTCTCATAGAGGCATAAAATTCCATTGTGTATATGTACCACATTTTCCTGATCCATTTGTCTACTGAGGGGCATCTGGGTTGGTTCCAGATTCTCGCTATGACAAATTGTGCTGCGATGAACATTGTTGTGCTGGTGGCATTACTGTGATTTTGTTTGTGGTCTTTTGGATAGATACAAAAAAGTGGGGCTGCTGGGTCATGGGGGAGTTCTATATTTAGCCTTCTGAGGAATCTCCATACTGCTTGCCAGAGTGGCTGAACCAGTTTACATTCCCACCAACAATGAAGTAGGGTTCCCTTTTGGCCAAATCCCCTCCAACAATTGTTATTGTTAGTTTTCTTGATATATGACATTCTTCCTGGGGTGAGATGGAATCTCAGTGTTGTTTTGATTTGCATTTCTTTTATGGCCAGTGATGTAGAGCATTTTTTCATATGTCTCTTGGCCATTCTCATTTCCTCATCAGAGAAGTCTCTTTGTAAGTCTTTAGCCCACTTGATGAGGGGGCTATTGGTTCTTTGCGGTTTTGTTTTGGAGGAAGGTAATTTTTTTAGTTCTGCATATATTTTAGAGATGAGGCCTTTGTCCATTGAATGGCCAGTAAAGATCTTTCTCCCAGTCTGTGGGCTTTCTGTTTATCTTGTGAGCTATGTCCTTTGCCGTGCAGAAGCTCTGCAGTTTGATGCAGTCCCATTTGTCCAACCTTTCTTTGATTTGTAGCCTTTCTGGGTAATTGTTAAGGAAGTTCCGTCCTGCGCCAAGGAGCCCAAGTGTTTCTCCTACTCCTTCCTTTAGTGTTTTTAGGGTGTCTGTTTTGATTTCAAGGTCTTTAATCCATTTGGAATTGATTTTGGTGCAGGGTGATATATAAGGATCTAGTTTTAGTTTGTTGCATGTGTTGAGCCAGTTTTGCCAGCACCATTTGTTAAAGAGGCTATCTTTCTTCCAAACTATTGTTTTAGCTCCTTTATCAAAGATTAAATAGGCATAGTTCTGTGGGTTCATTTCTGGGTCTTCAATTCTGTTCCATTGGTCTTCAGGCCTGTTCTGGTGCCAATACCAAGCTGTTTTTATTACTATAGCTTTATAATACAGCTTGAAGTTGGGTATTGTAATTCCTCCAGCACTGTTCTTTCTGCTTAGGATTGTTTTTGCTATTCTAGGTCTTTGATTGTTCCATATGAATTTCTGGATTGCTTCCTCTATTTCATTAAAAATGGTGTTGGGATATTAATGGGTATTGCATTGAATTTGTAGATAGCCTTTGGCAATATTGCCATTTTGATTATATTAATCCTCCCAATCCAGGAGCATGGGAGGTTTTTCCATTTCCTTAGTTCTGACGTAATTTCATTTTTCAAGCTTTTAAAATTCTCCTCAAAGAGGTCTTTCACTTCTTTGGTTAAGGTTATTCCTAGGTATTTTATGTTTTGGGGGGCTATTGCAAAAGGAGTTGCTTTCCTGATTTCAGCCTTGGTCTTCAGGTTGTTAGCATAGAGAAAGGCCGTTGATTTTTGAGGGTTTATTTTATATCCTGCAACTTTGCCAAAGTTTTGCATCAGCTCTAGAGTCTATGGGATTCTTTAGGTATAGGATCATGTCATCTGCGAAGAGAGAAAATTTAACTTCATCTTTTCCTATTTGGATCCCCTTTATATTTTCTTCTTGCCTAATTGCTCTGGCTAGGAATTCTAATACTATGTTGAAGAGCAGGGGAGATAGTGGACATCCCTGCCTTGTTCCTGATTTTAAAGGGAATGGCTTTAGTTTTTCACCATTTAGAGTTATGCTTGCTGTTGGTTTGTCATAAACTGCCTTGATTATATTCAGGAATGTTCCCTGGAATCCCAGTTTTTCCAGGGCTTTTAGCATAAATGGGTGCTGGATTTTATCGAACACTTTTTCTGCATCCAGAGATAAAACCATGTGGTTCTTTACCTTGCTCTGGTTGATGTGGTGGATTACATTAATTGACTTGTGTATATTAAACCAACTTTGCATCCCTGGGATGAATCCAGTTTGATCGTGGTGTATGATTTTTTTGATGACCTGTTGAAGTCGATTGGCCAGAATTTTGTTGAGAATTTTGCGTCTATGTTCTGGACTAACTTCTTAAAATAGTCTCCCACAATTTTCCTGGAGAAATGCAGGTCAGGATTTGTCTAGAGTAATTCTTGGATGTTGTATGCTCAGCTTGTACTGGTACACATAACAAGAGTGCAAATTTTCTGGAAAATACCTTACAAAAGAACCTCAGCGGGCTGGGAATATGGCCTAGTGATAGAGAGCTTGCCTCGTATACATGAAGCCCTGGGTTTGATTCCTCAGCACCACATATATAGAAAAATCCAGAAATGGTGCTATGGCTAAAGTGGTAGAGTGCTAGCCTTGAGCAAAAAGAAGCCAGGGACAGTGCTCAGGTCCTGAGTTCAAGTCCCAGGATTGGAAAAAAAAGAACTTCATGCAAGAAAAAGATATTTAATTAGGAAAAAACCCTGGGTTTTTGTTAGTTAATTGGAGACAAGCGAGTCATGGAGTTTTCTGTCCAGGCTGGCTTTAGACCATAATCTTCAGATCTCAGCCTCCTAAGTAGTTAGGATTAAAGGTGTGAGCCAACAGCACTGGGATAACATTCTTTTTTTTTTTCAAAGTCAGAATAGACTTCACTTTTTATTACTGACATCAGTTAAATACATAAGGATAAATAATTTGACATGTCCATATTTGCATATAACATGTCATCATTAGATTCACTTTCTCGCTCATAGAGGCCCCTTCTTTGAATTTCTTTTTTTTTTTTTTTTTTTGGCCAGTCCTGGGCCTTGGACTCAGGGCCTGAGCACTGTCCCTGGCTTCTTTTTGCTCAAGGCTAGCACTCTGCCACCTGAGCCACAGCGCCCCTCTTGGCCGTTTTCCACATATGTGGTGCTGGGGAATCGAACCTAGAGCTTCATGTGTAGGAGGCAAGCGCTCTTGCCACTAGGCCATATTCCCAGCCCTCCTTTGAATTTCTTAACATATAAAAATATTTGTTAACTGCTAATATATTAATGACATTTGAATATTATTAAGATTTTTCTCTATTATTTTGACATGCTTTCTTTTAATTTTTTATTATTATTATAAAGGTTATATACAAGAGGGGTTACTGTTACATAAGTCAGATAAGTACACATTTATTTTTGAACCTTCTTACTTCTTCCCTCGCTCCCTCCCAGTATTTCCCTCCTGTACCCACTTAAAAGTTGTATTTTTCATTTTCAGCATAGTGTTCACTGAATGCCCCTGCTGCATTTGTTTACTCTTTGTCTCTCCATTTCTGTGCCTGTCCTTACTCTCCAAGACAGATAAACAAACAAGACAAAAGGAAAAGACAATAGAAATAGGAACAAAGGAAATCACTTTTCCATTAAAAAAAAAACCCTGGGAAAAATACTTTTTAGTCTTTGATCAAAGCTTGGAATGCTTTGAAAATCATGGCTGTTGTTGAGGAAAAGAGACTAGTTAGCTTCCATATAATCTTAGTTTAAAAATTAAGATAATGGTTGGGAATGTGGCTTAGTTGTAGAGTACTTGCCTAGCATGCATGAAGCCCTGGGTTTGATTCCTCAGTACCACATAAACAGAAAAAGTTGAAAGTGGTGCTGTGGCTCAAGTGGTATTGTGCTAGCCTTGAGCACAGAGAAGCTCAGGGATAATACCCAGGCTTTGAGTTCAATCCCCAGGACTGGCAAAAGCAAACAAAAAATTAAGAAGATAATTGTATTGGTCCATATTTACCTAATTTATTTAGTCATAGTTTCATATGGAAGTCAAAATGAGTAAAATTGATTTTAATTATCTATATACTGAATGAAAACATGAGATCTACAAAGCTTGAAAACCAGCATGGGATTGAGCAGAACAAGAATGAGAACAAGCTTATCACCTCTCCCTGTGTAGTCAGAGCGCTTCCATTGGCCAGCCCTTGCCTGGTTGAAGTCGATATTCGTGCACTTCAGCCTTTGTAGTAATGCAATCAACACAGGTTTATCTACCATGTCTAGGAACTGTTCTAGAAGCAGGAAAGACAATAGGGACAAATTGAACAAACCTTGTCTCCAGTGGAGCTCACATCTTAGTAGAGAAAAATAAAATAATCAACTAGTAATATGTCTACAGTAGAATGACTTATAATAATGTCAATAATAAACCACATTGGGGGAAGCCAAAGGGTACTTCCATCATTGATGTTCACAGAGTACTTAGAGAAGACTCTGTTGAAATGAATTGGAAACAAAAGATAGGCATGGTTCATTTGAGGAAAGGATGTTAACATATGATTTGGGATTACTGTGTTTCCCTGGTGAGTTAGTACATCAGAATAAAAGCCAAATAAATGAAGTGAAAATATTTCTCTCTCTTTGGCCTAAAAGAAATTGAATATGTTACTAGATGGTTTAATTTATAAAAGAAAAAAATTAGATCTGATATCATATGATGAAAAAATCTGTTGCTCTTGAACTTAAGAACATGAAAATCAGCAAAATAAAGGATAGTATAAAGTGCTTACATTCTAGAAGGTAGAAGCTTAGTTTTTGAACCATTCACCTATGCCAAGGGGAAGGACTCAAGAACCATTGCAGTCAATGGGCTCCTTGCTTGTGCTGCCATCTTGTGGCACAGAATAAAAGTGTTATTAAATAATTACCTTTAATGCTAATACTGGTTTCCTCAGCTGACAAAATTTTTGTTCTGGGAGAGAACAGTATGTTTCATAATAGATCCTTAAGATGAAAACCTTTGAATTAAGTTATCAGTGCATTTTATGTTAAGTATTTTAAGTTATCATTGCATTTAGTTGTTTTACAACTAAAAAGATAAACTTATAAAAGCCAAGACTAATGTTTAAAAAAGAATAGCTTTTCAAAATTACTTCACTAAATGTAAGATTTGTGACAACACACTATGTATAAATTCAAAATGGATCTCATTATTCTTTAATCTCCAAGTCAACCTGTTTATACTTTGGTCCTCCTAACCTGTATTTCAATCCTTGATAAATAGCATTCTGTATTTATTAGAATATATTCTGTTATTAGAATATATAATAGACTTGAATATTAGAATCTACAACATATTTGTATAATGGAACACACACATATATGCATATATGCATATTTTAATTCTCCTACACTCCACAACTTTTATACTGTTTAGCTAAAAATGACTTGAGTAGACATATTGCCCTGGTAATTGTTAAGAGAACGGTGGTTGGAAGAATGGTTTTTTTTTTCTTCAAGTTCAGCTACATGAGGAGGTGAATTAATTTGCCCCAAAGAGTCATTTCTCTGTCACCTTGCGAACTGAGAAGGTTGGACCCCCTTTTTCTTGAGAGCTGAAGTGTGTGAGAGGTCGCACTTGTGACTCAAAATCACAGATCAAATCTTCCTCTCTATCTGAGAGAAGCCCATCAGGGGAGGAATGGGGAACCATGTCAAAAGTAAGAATGCTTTGGGCCTATAAAATACTTCCTGGGTCATTTCCTTCAGTGTCATATTGCTTGCTCTTGGTGCCATATAAAATCACCTCATCTTACCTCATTACACTTTCCCCTCCTTACCTTTCAGCAGACAGAGGTCACCCAGCCATGCCAGGTGCCATCACCTTTACCTTACCACAGATTGCTGTTTGGGGGCTGTGGCAGACTTTTCTCTTACATCCCATACAAGCCAACATTTTTGCATTTGAAAAGTATATTATTACAGGGGCTGGGAATGTGGCTAGCGGTAGAGTGCTTGCCTAGCATGCATGAAGCCCTGGGTTCAATTCCTCAGCACCACATAAACAGAAAAGGCTAGAAGTGGTGCTGTGGCTCAAGAGATAAAGTGCTAGCCTTGAGCAAAAAGAAGCCAGGGACAGTGCTCAATCCCCGAGTCCCAAGCTCCAGGACTGCCAAAAAAAACAAAGTCCATTACATTTGCACCTGATTCCAGAAAAATAACCATGTAAAGAAAGCAGAAATACAGAGTGATTCCTTCTAGAGATCCTTCAATGACCCCTAGTGCCCTATACACTATATATACATATATATATACATATATATTAAAATAGATTATTTCAAGAAACAGTATGGACATTGGAGGACTCTAAAAACACAAAGGCAAAATGCTCTGAAATTTTATAGGGAAAGATTATGGAAAAGTCAGCTTGATTTTCTACTGTAGTCTGTACTGTGATTTTGGTCAGAGAGGAATTCAGACAAAACAAGGAACATAGTGAAAGTGATGAAAAGATTTATTAGGAAGGAAAAGTAACAGAGAGAGGAGATTTTTACATGGCTTAGGCATGCCCTGGGAAGATAGCACTTCAGTTCATCTACCATTGGGGTAGGCTTTAATTGAGGAAGAGTTAGAAGTAGAAGCATAGTTTACTCAGTTTAAAAGTCTTGGGTTGCAGGTGTAAACTAGCAGGTCAGAATCCCGGTTCTGGTTTCCAGGTTCTGAAGAAGTGGTTATCACAAGAGGGGAGCAATCTGATGTCCATGAGATATCTCCCACTCCAAGGGACAGCCCGACCATTAGCGGTAATTATCCTCATTGACAGGTGAACCATCTTGCAAGGCTCCGATGTTTCTTAGGGATAGTTCCTGTCTCTTGTCATAAAGATACCATCAATCATTCCCATCTTTCCTGGAGCCCAAGGTGACTGCAAAGTGACTGTGGAGAGAACCACCTAGAATAACGATAGACACAAAATGGAGGCAGAGACGGTGGGCTGTTCTGCTTTTACTTAATTTGTGGCAGCAAAATTAGTTTAAATGTCTGTTGCAAATACATCTTCAATGGACTGAAAATGGGTTGTCTCTCAGCGGAGAACAACAACACTCACTTTTGGGGTTTGAGGACTTACTGAGGATGCCTGGAGAGATTCCTGTCCCTATACCCCATCCACAGGGCTGAAGTTTAACTTTATCTTTGAGACCTTGGGGTCTCATCTTCTGTTTCTTATTCTCTTTGCATTTCTACCCAGCTAATAGCTAGCTGCTACCGATTACACCCCACATCAGGTAAGATTTTTAGGAGTGGTGGCTTATGTCTGCCATCTTACTACTCATGAGAATGAGACCTGGTGGATTGTGGTTTGAAACCAATCTGGGAAGAAAAGTCCATTGGATTCCAACTCCAGTTAACTAGCGAAGAAAAACACAAAGTCAAAACTGGAAGTATGGCTCAAGTAATAAAGAGCCAGTCATGAGCAGAGAAAGCTGAGGGCAAGCACAAGCCTCGGGGCCTGAACTCTGGGATTCACCCACCTGCAACCTATGTCAAATGATACTTGTGCTAAGGATAAACGCCATGAAAATGTGGGATGAAAACTCCATTGTAACATTTTCAGTGAGAGTTTAATCAGAAAGGAGGGCCTATGATCATTTATCAGGTGGGAGGTTCTCAGATATCATAATCATTAGGAATTCCAAAGTACATTGCCCAGCCACATTTTTGTGGGGCTTTTTGGATGTGCCAGTACTGGGGATTGAATGCAGGGCCTCTGCCTTTTCACTTATGTCTGATGGTCTACCACTTGAGCCATACCTCTACTTCTAGCTTTTTTCTGGTTAAAGAAATAAGAATCTCTTAAATTTGGCTTCCTAGTCTGGCTTTAAACTTTGATACTTGGGGCTCAGCCGCCTGGGTCACTAGGATTCTAGGCCTGAGCCAAGGATGCCCAGCTACTCATTCACATTTTGTTAACATTTCCATGGATTCCAATTTTTAAAGATTATGAGATAAATTCATTTTATATTGTTTCTTTTGTGTTCTTTTTTAGTCTCCTTCTTTTCTGGTTTTCATTTTTCCTGTATTTCCTGGGCAACAAAAGAGTTCTCACGATTCTTTATGTGTATTTTGGGGGGACTGTTGCTGCATGGGTGGACCAGTTATTTCTCAATGAAGGTAAGATTGGCTTTCCTGTCACTCATATTTGGGGCCTATTATTTTTTGCATATAGAGATAATTTGTCAAAGTCATAGAATACTTTTCCCTGTGTGTGTTTATGACTTGTGTATGATATATGTGTATGACTTACGTATCATATAGCTTGCATGTGTGCATGTCTATGTAGGTATGATGTGTGTGTGTGTATGTGTGTGCCTATAGTCTTTAGCAGTTCATTTATCTGGGACACACTTTTTCTCAGTACATTGCTCTTTCAGATCTGCAAATCTACCTTCATTCATGCCATATTTTACAAACTGTAACTTTCCCTTCTAAAGAAGACTTAAGAACATAATGTTTTAAAATTAAGGTCTTGACATTAACAATACAGAACATAAAATGTGAAATGGGCTTGGCACCACTGCATGCATCTTAATTTTTTTTGGTCATGGGGTTTGAACTCTTGGCCTGGGCACTGTCCCTGAGCTCTTCAGCTCAAGGCTTGTGTTCTACCACTTGAGCCACAGTGCCACTTCTGGCTTTCTGGTGGTTAATTGGAGACCAGAGTCTCATGGACTTCCCTGCCTAGGCTGGCTTTGAACTGCAATCCTTAGGTCTCAGCCTCCTGAGTAGCTAGGATTACAGGCGTGAGCCACAGGCACCCAACTTAAATTATTTTAATAAGCAGTAATGTTGGGATCATACACAAGCCCGCAAATCCCACAAACAGGCACCAGGTGGCCAGTGCCCGTGAGAACTATCCTTTCCCTCTTCAGTTTTTGGAAGCAGGATTGCCTTGTCAATGAACACTTTGCTCTTCTGGGCATTGATCTTGGGTCTGATTTGTGCCTCACAGCACTGGCACAGCGACAGTGTTCTGCACACAGGTGGTGTCCATAACTACTTGTCTAACTGATCAATAGCTAGAGGATTAATATTATGTTGAAATTGCCCAGATAGGCCAGCATGTTCAGCTGGGAGAAAGAGTGAGCAGTTGGTGCTATTTGGTTAGCAACAAGTAAGTGAGTGTGTGCCCGCATTCTGATATTATCCAGAGCCCTTGTGACCATATGCAGCTGATTAAAAATGTCACCAGTTCTTCAAACTCTGCCACTGAAACTGAGCACAATGGCTTTGTCCCCTGGGTCTGGGCTAAGCTTTGACTGCTATGACCAATAGAGTACTTGAGGAATGACCCTTGCACTAGTTTCAAGTCTAGCCCAAAGAAGACTGAATGTTTCCATTCCAGGAGCCCCAGGACTCCGGGAGAGAAATAGAAGCACCCCAAGGGAGGAGCCTGAGGCTAGTCAGGGAGGAAGAGAGGCGGCCCAAGACAAACCAGAGAAGCTGGCAAGTGACTCTAGTCCATGCTACATGAACAGAACAGAAGAGTACCTACTTGGTCCCTGCCTGATCTCCTGATGCATTTTATTACAAAAAGACTACTTTTTAGTATAATCTCATGTAGAGCAATCAATACATGAAACATTCCTCATCTTGATTTGACTGTAAATGTCTCATTTTTTGCCTGTTATTTAGATCTCCTTTCATGAATGTTCCGATTCTTTGTTTTTCACAAAGTATTGATAATTGTCTGAAAATTAGCCAAAATGAGTTAGGTAGTTTCTCTGATGGCGTCATCTATAAAGTTTGTGAATTTTATGAAAAAGAAAACAGTTTAAACCTAATATAAAGCCCCTGAATTATGCCCTTTTGAATGCTAACAAGTAGTAATAGTTTAAAAAGACTAATGATATAGCAGGTTAGAAAAATAACTAAATTGATATTCTGGAATTGAAACCAACAATAGTGAAATTCGAAGCTAGTGGGTGTTGAAATGAGCAGAGCATAAATAACTAAATGGGAACTGACAAATACAAGAGTCCTCAGAAGACAATGTGTGCTAAGAACCACAAGGAGAAAAATGACGAGGATATAGGATAAAAACATAAAAGATGGGAAAGAAACTGGGGGAGAGAAAGATATTGCACACACACACACACACACGCCCCACATATACATGCACACATATGTACAGAGAGAGGAATGAGGAGGAGGAAGAGAATATGGAAGAAAAAGAAAGGAAGGAAGGAACAAACCAAGGAATGAAGGAAAAAAATGTTTGAAGAATGTCCAAGAATTTTCCAATGGAAGTCCTAGATATATCAACTTTAAGCAATACCTGGAGCAAAATGCTATAAAGTCAATATTTTCAATAAATACTTATTTGCTAACTCTATTTCCTGTTTGATGCTTTCTTTTCAATATTTGTCACAATTTAACATGTTATACATTATATTTATCTGTTGTTCCTAATGTATAAATTATATTATATATGAATAAAAGTAGCTTACTAATTATAAAGTATATGAAGGCAATATTTTTTTCTCTTTTTTCCCTACTGTGTCCCTAACACAAGTAAAAGATTTTTTTCCATAACTAAGAGCAATAAATGTTTTGATGAAAGAATAGTCAAAATAATTTGCTATTTTCTATAAATAAGCCAGTGGAGGGTGACTAATTCATTGATATTCAATGGTATGAAAAACTTGTGGAAGCGATTTTTACATACTGCTGTTAGGGTAAATGAAGAGAGAAAATTTTGTTATATAAGCCATGTCATAAATGTTAGGTGAACAGATACTGAAGTTTGGGATTTGTGAAACAGGCTTCAATGTGTAACTTGAACTCTGTAGATTTGATGGCACTCAGGGACTTCAGCCTCAACAGCTATTTTCTTCATCCTGCTGGGCCTGAAATGTGGAGCAGCCTGGACCATCCTGGGAGAGCTCACTGGGCCTCAAATCCAGACCCTGCTGTTGCTTGAACATTTCCTCTGTAGTACTTTAAGGGTCAAAATAGTGAAATCCAGAATACTTTTTCTTTCTTTTAATTAGTTGTGGGGCTTCAACTCAAGGCCTGGGTGCTGTCCCTGAGTTCTTCAGCTCAAGGCTAGTGCTCTACCACCAAAGCCACAGTGCCACTTCCAGGTTTCTGGTGGTTAATTGATAAGGATCTCAGGGACTTTTCCCACCAGAATGGCTTTGAATCACAATCTTCAGATCTCAGCCTCCTGAGTAGCTAGGATTACAGGCGTAAGCCCCCTGCACCCGGCTCAAAACACATTTATTTCTCTTTTTTTTTTTTTTTTTTTTTTTGTCAGTCCTGGGCCTTGGACTCAGGGCCTGAGCACTGTCCCTGGCTTCTTCCCGCTCAAGGCTAGCACTCTGCCACTTGAGCCACAGCGCTGCTTCTGGCCGTTTTCTGTATATGTGGTGCTGGGGAATCGAACCTAGGGCCTCGTGTATCCGAGGCAGGCACTCTTGCCGCTAGGCTATATCCCCAGCCCCCATTTATTTCTCTTTGCCTCTTTGCAGTTCTCATGTGGGAACTCAGGGCTCTCTGCTTGATAGGCAGGTACTCTACCACTTGAGTCATGCCTACAGACATTCTTTCTTGTACTGGCTGCTTTTCTGACAGGGTCTTTATTATTGCTTTGAGCTTGCCTGGAAACTCCATCTTCCTATTTACATTTGTATTTATAACTTTTCACAATGGCTGAGATGACAGGCACCACCCAATTTTTTCTGTTCAGATGGAGTATCAGGAACTTTCACCAGGGATGGCCTGGAACCACACTTCTCTCAACCTCAGCCTGTGACATAGCTGGAATGATGGGTTTGTGCCACTGTGCCCAACTATTGGTTAAGATGGGGTTATGCAAACCTTTGGCCTGGGCTTTCCTCTACACCAGCCTCCTGATCTCTGCCCTTTGAGCAGCTAGAATTACAAGTACAAGCAAGCAGCACCCAATCACAAAACTCATTCTCCTTACCACTGATTATCTTCCCAAGAACACCATCTTAACCATCCTATTATACAACTATCAGACTATTGAGAGTTATTGATAGTCTTAATCTCCATAATGATTTTCCTAAGGCAACCTATCATCTTTGTTGGTTTTCTTGAAATATATCTGCTTTATTTTTTTAATTTGTTTTGTGTGTCCATGAATGTGTGTGTGTGTGTGCGTGTGTGTGTGTGTGTGTGTGTGTGTGTGTGTGTGTGTGTGTATGCCTGCCCTGGGGCTTGAACTCAGAGTCTGGGTGCTATCCCTGAGCTTTTTTGCTTATGGCTTAAGCTCTACCACTTGAGCCATAACTCCACATCTGACTTTCTGCTGGTTAACTGGAGATAAGAATCTTATAAACTTTCCTGTCTGGGCTGGCTTCAAATTACAGTTCTCAGATCTCAGCCACCTGAGTAGCTAGGATTACAAGCCTGAGCCACCAGCACCTGGCTTCTAAGCAGTCCCTCCCTCCCTCCCTCCCTCCCTTCCTCCCTCCCTCCCTTCCTCCCTTCCTCCCTCCCTCCCTCCCTCCCTCCCTCCCTCCCTTCCTCCCCCCTCTCTCTTTCTTCTTCTTCTCCTCCTCCTCCTCCTCCTCCTCCTTCTTCTTCTTCTTCTCCAAACTTTTTATACAATATAGTTCGCATAAGACCTCTAAGACCTCTACTTAAAATATTTTCACATCAACTTCTCACCCTTCTTTGAAAACTCAGTTTGGTTCCTGCTCATGCCTTGCTCTCCTTGAATACCTCTTCTCTCCTCTTTATACAGGGACTCTGAGGACCAGTCCTCATTTCTTGGACCTTGCTTCCTCTTGCCATTCTGTTACTACTCCCTGCTCTCACTATCACTACATATCACACCTTCTCTCCTTACACATCCAGAAAACTACCTTTGCACACAAACTGCATAGAAATGCCACCATAAAACTAAACTCACATGTACCATGTAGAAACACAACTATTTTGCCTCCAGGGTCACGATCCTCATCTCCATATATATATGTCAGTGTCTTTGTCATGTTCTTCTATAAATCCTATCTTCATTTCTTTATTTTGGCTTCATACATTTTGCCTAAATACAGTGCCCAGTGCAATGTATACTTATTGTATGAACATATTACATAGTTCAATATCAGGTGGATAAGTACCTGATGGGATTGCGCCCTCAGGACTTCCTTTCTGTATCAGTCCCATGTCCCTGGCTCCCTTTTCTCCCCACTGCCCCACTGTGGGAACTCCACACAGGGACCTGCTTACCACAAACGGTTGCCACAGAAAATCACAAGACTGAGTGGCCAGGTGTTCCAGAACCAGCCATAATAATAAAAGTTATACCAATACATGAGCCACCATATGCAAAGAAAGAAGTGACATTATTGCTTGCTCATCTCCACACACTCCTATCTATGACTTGTATGTATCATATTGTTAGAAATAATAAATGTGTGCATCTGTATGTGAAAACATAGAGATAGAATATATGCATATGTGTGTGTATTGGAAGCACATGTAAATTTCACAGGCAGATCTGAAATCTTAATGTATGGTCAGATCATCCAACTCTTTTCTTCTATTTTTGCCCATTGACTGTAAATCCAGCTCCATGAAAACTGTGATGTTGAACTTTGCTCTCCTGTCAACCCCATTGCTTCGGCTCTCCTTTTTCAGCATGCCTCAGACCTCAGGGGGTATGTTAATGATGCACTACAGCCTTCCCCACTGCTTCCAACTGAAGCTCCCAGGAACACCACTTTACTCCTTCCTGTTCCGTGACGATTAAAAGATATTATCAGTTGAGTCATACATATCATAAATTCTTACCCCTCCTGAGGGGTAAGAAAATCACTAATGATACAATTCACTTAACTAAAATAAACTGGTGGATGGGCATTTTTAGTTTAAGAGATTTGTGTTTTTCAAAATCAAATAATGCAGATAGCCTCTAGCAAGTACAAGCAGCCCAGAACTTTCCAAAAATTATTGTTATAGTGCTGATGTACAGAGGGGGTTAAAATTACATAAGTCAGGTAAATAGAACATTTCTTTTTGGACAGTGACATTTTTTCCCTTCTGTCCCTACCCACAAGTAGTACAGTCCTTTTTCAATGTAATGTCTAGTCAATAGATTCTCTATTTTAAATGACTAGTGTTTTTTTTTAATGAGCCAGAACCACATATCCTTATATGCTTAAACATATCCTTTTATTATTATTATATATATTTTTTGCCAGTCCTGGGCCCTGGACTCAGGGAAACCTATCTTTTTAAAAGCTATCCAAAATGTTTTGAAAAAGAATTTCACCTCTACAACTCAACATGGCAGTGCTTGCTAGGGATTTTCCTCCAGCCTTGGCAGCCACTCAGCTCATCTGTGGCATTTAGCTGTGGCTCTCCACCCCCATGACTATGTGGCTCCAGTGCTAAAGTTACAGCTCCTTGTCATCAGAGCCATTTCCCAAGATGGTCTGTTTCCTCTCAAACTTCACGTTTGAGCTTACACTCTAACCAGAGCCAAAGCAGTTCTGAGGAATCACAAATGAACCTACCACCAAGGAGATGTGCAGAAGAGTTTCTGGATTCTAGGTAGTGTTCCGGGATGTTTCTGACTGACATCATAGTCACTGAAGAAAACAAATCGTAAGTATTTAAAGTTAAGAGACTGGTTTTTGAACAACCATGTGTTCCATAAAATCATTTAAGCTTCATGTTGACTTCATGCATCCAACTAAGGAAGGATTTGAGGACCAACCCTCCCCAAACAGCAGCAGCAGCAGCAGCAGCAGCAGCAGCAGCAGCAGCAGCAGCAGCAGCAGAAAAACACCTCTAACTATTTTATATCTGATGATCAGGACAGTCTAGGTGAAAGCCTGAATCACTGGGGTCAGGCACCAACTTTAGGGACTCATTGAGCCAGTGCTCTGGGTGACTTTCACTCAGCAACTTTTTCTTATCAACGTTCTTGGTTAAAGAACCGAATTCGGTGTGTAAGCAATCAGAAAGGGGAAAAGCCTTCACAAAAGCTAATATCTTGATGAAGGTGAACTTCATAGCATTGTTGATAATGATGTCTTCTGCCTCCACTCATCACAGCCCCTTTGACCATGCTCCCCACAATGTGTCTCCATTTGCAGCTCCCTATCCTCCGAATCCCATACCAGGAGAAAGGACTGAATCACCAAGCTTTCCCTCAGCATCTGTAAACAACAGCACATTCTCTTGACTTCCCAAAGCTCTTGCTAATATTTCTAGAATTCATCTGTTTCTTATCATTGTTCCTGGCTGTTCTCTAGTTAGAACCAGCGCTGGCGCTTGGTAGGATATGTTAGGACCCTGTGCATAAACTCTCCATCCACCTATCTTAGGACACGTAACTCCTGCTGCCCTCCCACCTGACCACTTGGCAGTGGTGAGGCAGCACCAGTGCCTTGCACTGCACCCGCACATGCATGTGCACGCACGCACATGCAGGTGCACACATACACACATGCACACATCGACAACATCGATGACCCACTCTTGAGATGGGTCCACCCTGCTTCTTTCGCTCTATTTGGCTTTATTCTCCTCTCCTCAACCTGATTGCTTGTGGTGTCTTCTGGGGATTTCACAGCCGGGCTCCATAACTAGCCTCCTTGACACTTTCCATCACCAGAGGTGTTATGCGTCCTTCCCCTGGCTACTTTCATACAAAAGAAAATGCAAAAGCAAACACCATCACGAACTATCACATTATGATTTTATTATGCTAAACTGCATTTTCCACCAGACTTCATGAATGAGTGGAAACTAACATGCATGCATTTCTGACTGCATGTCCGTGCCTGGGGCAGAGTGATGGTGATGAAGTCAGGGATGCCCCAGCTTCAAGGGCAGCTCTCTGCAAGGCCTCGAAGTGGGCCACGCCCTGGGCCTGCCTGTGCCGCACACTGTGCTACTCCTGACACCACTTCACTCAAGACATGTCCATATGGAGTACATTCCACACTTTTGCAAACTTTTCTTCTCAATTGTACAATCTACAGAAGAATGCAGATAATGGAACTCAATCGGACATGAATACTCAGTCCTCTCTGGAAACAGCCATATCCACCTCTGCTACTGCTTTTCTCTTAGCCCCAAAACTTCCAAGCTGGTATTTGTTCTACAATTATGATGGCTTCAATGCATATGGCTCATTACAGAGCACCACTACTTTTTCTTTATAGGGGTGTTTATACTTATGTCATAATGAAGAAACCTAGCCTGGTGCTGATGGCTTATGCTTGTAATCCTGGCTATTCAGGAGGCTGAGATCTGAGGGTTGTGGTTCAAAGCCAGCCAAAGCACGAAAGTCCATGAGACTCTCTGCTCTAATTGACCACCAAAAAAGCTGGAAGTGGAGCTGTGATTCAAATGGTAAAGCACTAGCCTTGAGAGAAGAAAAGCTTAGGGACACTGCCCAGGCCTTAAGTTCAAGCCTCAGGACTAGGACTGACATTAAGAAAAGTAGACACTCAATGGTATGAAGCAAAGATGAAGCAAATGAGTTAAGAAATCTGAATTATTTTGCCAAAAAGAAGCTATCTACTTCTCTTAAGTCCCCCAATCTGTGCTGAATACAAATACAGTGTAGAAGTAATCAAAGTTGAGTCTTATCACTCCCACAACCCCCAGTACTACCCATGCATGGGCATCCAGCTAGGCAAAGTGCCACCATGCCAGCTTGGGGCGAGCTGAGGAGAATGGGTTGTCCATCACATTTCACACTCACCATTCCTACCAAGTCGTATTAGGTTGCTAGAATAAACCACGTTTTTCTTCATTTGTTGTGTGTTTTTATGACCATTTCAGTAATTTTGAACATGGAAACAAGTTTTAGAAAGAATGTGAACCAAGAGAGCTGCTCACTTTGCCACCAGAAATGGAACTTTCTAGTGCATTGTTCTGCACCAAATAGGCATATTTAGCAGATGATTGGACTGAAATCTAGAGCAAACCAGACTCCTCTCAGAAACTTGGAGGTGGGAAGCTAAGTGCCTATAGCAGTAATTATAAAGGGCCAGTACGCTTGGCATTGAGAGTTTTTAATGTAGATCTGATAAATGGAAGTGAATATTGAGAGATAATGGCCAAGAATTTTCCAGACTAATGGAAAATTCACAAGATATGATGCATCACAAATAAGATAAATAGAATCAAGTTCACAAAAATATAAAACATAATTTAAGCACTGCATTCTATAGATAAGGCAAACTCAAACTTTTCTTAGAAAGATTGACTGCCTAGCATGTAAAGAAACAACTTTTGAAAGCCCAAAAGAAGAAATAGCTTTGAAGTGCTGAAAAAAAATCACATTCTATAACAAAACCTCAAAGAACCAAAATACCTTGCAAAAATGACACAAAAATGAGATATTCCTAAAAGAAAAACAATGAGCAAAATTTCAACTAAAGACTTCAGCTGATAAATATTAAGCGTTCCCAGGAAGTAAGAGCTGAAGTAAAGACAGTAATGATAAGGAAAGGAATTGGTGAATTTGTGGTTATATTTATACAAAAAATGATTGGGCAAAGTATTGAAAGGATAGTTGGTTGAGGAACTAAGTTAAGGGAGACAATCTTCAAAATTAAAGTAGCTTGTTATTGTTCAAAAGGATTAAGATTATTGATTAACTTTTAACTATCTCCATTATCCAGTAAGTGAATAAAAATTCAAGAAAAGCAATAAAATAGAATACTTATTCTAATCCAAGAATACATGATAAAGAATTAGGCATCTTGGTCAATCCAAACAAAATTTAAAAAAATCTTAGCACAAATAATTACAAGACAATATGTTGTAAATCAACTATACAATTTGGGGGCAGGGGGATTGGGGAAAGTGGAAGGTGGAGAAAAATGAGGGAGGAGGCAACAAGTTTGATAAGAAATTACTCATCATCTTACATATGTGACTGTAAACCCTCTGAACATCACCTTGAAAATAAAATTTTTAAAAATGTGTATTTAAACTTAAAAAAAAAATCTTAGTGCCACATGCCTCTGGCCAGAGTCCTTGCTGGAGGCGCAGTGCTGCTGGAAGCAGCTTCTAGCAGGAGAGAAAAAGTGGGTATGCCTGGCTTGTCCTCCTGCCCCTTGGAGAACTTTTGGGCACAGTCTGTGTCTGCATTATTATTAAGGACAGGCGTCCCTCTGGGACCTTAGACCATTCTCAAGGTTGGGAAAAGAAAGCCCCTTTCAAAGAGCAACATTTCCCCATGCAGCAGTTCAAACTCAAGGCCTTGTGCTTGCTAGATAGTGACCCATTACACCCCAAGACCCCCTTTTTGCCATAGTTATTTTTCAGACAGTAGCTCATGCTTTTTTTCCTCCTTTAAGGTTGGCCTTGGACTGCAATCCTTCCCCCAATGAATACTTCCTGGGTAGCTGGGATTATAGTTATCAACCACCATGCTCTATTTGTTGCTTGAGGTGTGAGAGTCTCACTAACTTTTTGCCCAGCTGGCCTCAAACTATCGCCTTCCCAATATCTCCCTCCTAACTAAGATTACAAGCACGAGCCACTGTGCTCAGCTCTGTGAAGAATAGCATTTTTACATGCATTTGACCTGGACTAACATGAACCTGTTCTGTAAAACAGAGCTAATAAAATCTGCTTATTTGTGATGGGTAAAGTACCAAAGAAATCCATTTGTTCATTCATGTAATCTATACAAACAGGAAGAAGGTGAGTATCTCCTTATATTGTCTCCTTATATATATTTGCAAAGCTTAAAAATTAGATCCAATGTGTGTATATATATGTAAACACATATATGGTTATATGCTTATATACACAAATGTATTAATTAAAGAACGGTCTATGCAGGGGAGAATTCCAATAGTGTAACTCCATTGAACAGCTAACTTATAGTCTAACAGAATAAATACCAGGAAGCTAGAGTGTGAGGTGTCATTGGGGGCGTGAGGTCAAAAGAAAGGGGTAGACATATGATGAGAGGAAGGGTGGGAAATGCAGTAATAATGTTCAATATATATAGGTGAAAATGCTAGGGGATGGGTTGAGGTTGGGAGAGATGTGGAAAATGATGATAGGAATGACATTGATCAAGATGCATTGCATTCATAAACTGGCATGTTGAGTTGAAACCCTTCTGTACAACTATTTAAAGATAATGAAATAATAGTAATGATAATAAGAAGAAGAAAGAATAAAAGCTACAGCTTGGAGTCTCTATTGTGGAGTCTTCAACTCCCATATCCTGTAGAGGAGCAGAAAACGTTTCTCTCTTCTGTTTCTTCCTACTTTAACCTTGTTATATGAAAATGATTCCTTGCTGAAACTTTAAAAATCAAACAAACAAAAAACAAGAGGAGATGAGCCTTTTGAGGGCATTCTTTAGGTGGCAAAAAGAGAGACAGAAGTTCCATTAGGCAGTTAAGAAATGGAAGGCTCCAGGATATATTTTGAATGTGTTCCTTGCTTGTAGATTGTTTGTTAGGATGTGGGAAGAGATGGAAGTCAGGGATAATTCAAAAGGTTTTGATATGAGAAACTGGCATTGGCATTTTTTTAGCTTATGACCATCTAAGGATGGATGTGGTAGTGGAGGAAGCAGAAGTGAAGATTTGTAACTTTGATTCCCAAAAGGCAACATTCAGGAAGCAATTAGATATACAAGAATAGAGTTTGGGAACTCAGTGGTTTGGAAAGATAAATATGAGAGTTATGGGTGTAGAAGGAGGATGTAGAATGCCGAAGTGACACACAATTCACAAATCCAGGGAGTTCCGACAAAGAAAAGACTAAGTGCAAGAGCTGAGTCATGAGCTGCTTCAACCATTTAGAGTTGGAAATGAGAAGAAAGTAGCCAGAAAAACAGAGATCAAATATCCAGGAAAGCAGGCGCAAGACCTGGGATATGCAGCATCTTGAAAATCAAGGGAAATGAAGCTCAGGTAATGGAAGGATCCTCCAGGACCAGGGCACAGGAAGAGTTCAATGGCAATGGGGTAAGTTAGGAAAGGGAAATATTCAGACCCTATGCGAAGCCTTCTGAGTGTGTGCACAGTCTACATGTGCTGTCAAGGAGAGCACTGAGCACGTGTGGGATTAAAAGATGGTCTTGATTTCACTTGATCTTCCCTCATCTCTCACTGCACAATGTTAATTGTGTCCATCTGTTGGTGTAGCCATCTTATACCATTGCACGTCCATGCTTAGTGCATGCATATGTGTATGCGCACACACACATGTGCACACATTCACACACAGAGACAGGATTGTGTCTGGGACCTCAGAGGCTGTCCACAGGTGCCTGTGACACATGCCACAGGGAGCTCCTCTTCAGTATCCCAGTGACACACGCCATTACTGCACCAGATACAGCAACAAGCTTGTTGTGTGGTAAGAGTCCTCAAAGCATTAGAAAACAAGCTTCCAGGGAGTGTTCTGGGGATGTAGGGCTTTGACCATGCTAGTAAACTTTCATTCGCTATCACTGGACTGCCTTCCAGCCTTCCAGACCACATCTGACAAGCGAGACGTGATCATATCACTGCAATTAAACATCCCATTGCTATCAATTATTCATAACAGTTTCTTTTTTCATTATGTGCTAGTTATAAAAGGAAATGTTCTCCCCCTTCTTCCCTTCCTCCCTCCCTCCCTCCCTCCCTCCCCCCCTCCCTCCCTCCCTCCCTCCCTCCCTCCCTCCCTCCCTCCCTCCCTTCCTTCCTTCCTTCCTTCCTTCCTTCCTTCCTTCCTTCCTTCCTTCCTTCCTTCCTTCCTTCCTTCCTTCTTCCTTCCTTCCCCCTTTTGTACTCTTCTTATAATATGCTGAGGTTTTAAGTGAATGTTTTGAAAAGATTATGGTCAAAATAGAAAATGTAATTCAGTTAGACATAAGTATGAACACACACCCCATATTCTTCATTCCATCAACCACTAATAGATTCTGTGGTAATCCCATAGCTCAGCAGTCATGAATGGTGCCAATAGAAACACAGGAGGGCAGCTTTTGCTTCTACATACCAATTTTTTCCTTGGGTATATATGCAGTACCAGTATTGCTAGGTTGCATGATCGGATGTGTGTGTGTGTGTGTGTGTGTGTGTGTGTGTGTGTGTATTCTCAAAAATGTTTGTACAGTTCTGGTGATAGTGGTGGGAAATTAATTGGAGGAAACTTGGGTGTTCATCATTTAAACAAAGCAACATAGTTCAACTAGATGGCCTAAGATTGTCAAGAAGACCTACCAAAACAAATTTTGGAAAAACCAGAAACTTATCTTTTTTGGAAGAAGCATGCCTAATTGGTGATTTGTCATAGAGAGAAGTGCATCCTACTTATAATAAAGAATCTGAAAGAGGGTCAGGTGCGGTGACGGTGAGCTATAATCTCAGCTACCAGGAAGGCAGAGACAGGGAGAATGTGTTTCCAGGTAGGCTGGGCAACAAGTTTGGGAGACCCCCCATCTCAATCAACATTCTGGATTTTGCAGGGAGAATCTATCATTCCACCTATGTGTGAAGCACAGATAAGAGAATTGTAGTATGAGGCTTTCTCCAGGCAAAAGTCATGAGACATTAGCCAAAAGCTAACTAAAGCCAAGAAGGATTGGGGGCATAGCTGAAGTAATAGAGCTCAAGCATGGAATACTGAGTTCAAAACCAGTGTGCACCAAAAAAAGAAAAAAAAGAAGAAGGAAGGAAGGAAGGAAGGAAGGAAGGAAGGAAGGAAGGAAGGAAGGAAGGAAGGAAGAAAAAAGAGAAAAAATCTGGGAAAACATATATAAAATCAACCCAAATATAGACAGATTAATTTTTCAGTGAAGGCAAGTCAGCAACATTGTTGAAACTGGGTTGCTTTTCAGCACAGCAGGTAAATTTGGAAGACAAGAGCCATGTTTCCTTGTTGGGATAACATCTCATTGTGTGGATGAGTGAGAACATAAAACACAATGTTCCAGAGTTACAGTGCTTAGAGCAGCCAGTCTGAGTCCCAGCACCAGGATATGTCTACTGTCTTGGTCATTTTAATCAGCCTCTGGTATGTTTTGCTCTAAGCTTTCACCTACTACTCTGTATCTTTCCTCCCCTCACACTGTTCTTAGAGCTCAGTTTGTGTATGTCCCACCCACTCTTAGTTCAAAATCATATTTTATAGTCATTTCTCCCAAGGTTTTTTTATATCCATGACACCACAGTATTGATATGATCTTCTTAATCTCATCTGTGGCTTCTGGCTTGAAAATGACAAGGGACTGGCAGGGCATTCAGTGCCTCAGCTGAGTGGATGGATTGCATACTATTTTAGGCGCTCAGTGTAGAAACAATTATTAGATAATTTGGTTATTTTTCAAAGACATTATCAAGATACTTTATGTGTTTTTAGGCATTGCTTTCTTTCTCTTAGTGGTGTCATGTGTCCTTTAATAAAAAAAGAGACAGCTCTTCAAATGTTGAAATTTGATCAATAAACTTCAATTGTGATTGGATTTTGTTTCTGCTACCTTTAGTTGTACAGATGAATTGAAATCTTTTGCTGTAGCGGGAAATCCACATAACTGGATTTTGCCATGGGAATTGGCAGGTGTATTAGCTAGGTACAGACATGTAGATTGGGTTAGGGAGTACAGTGATTGAAAAATTGGTTTTGGAAAGGCTGAAATGCAACCAGAACATTGTTCACTCAGAACACATTCAAGAAATCCAAGAATGCTTGGTTAACCAATCTTTTACAGCCCAGAAAGCTAATATTTATGAAATTTGGGCTACAACAAATAAGAATGTGACATACAGAGAGCCTAGACACCCATTCATATGAAGTGTAAATGGGGAATGTGGTGGGTTGGGATGCTCAGGACAGAGGGTAAAAGTATGTGGGTATGCAGCAATGAAATCCCCCTGCCTGCACTATATAACTACTACAAGCTTTAAAAAAGGGAAGAAAAGACAGAAACTTTCATTTTGCAGGAGATCAGATGGACTATTAAATGTGGTGTCAAGGACTGGAAATGAATAAAAGGTATGGGAACCAGTAGCAGACAGAACAAATAATGTGTTTATGTGTGGAAGTGTATATACATATAGGTATGCATAGAAAGATAATGAAAGAGAGAGAGAGACAGAGGCTGCAGCCAACTTATTTGAAGAAATTGATTCCTGCCGTTGTAAGGTGCTGACAAGTCCAACCTTTGCAGAGCAGACCGGGACATTAAAGACCTGGGGAGGAGTGTGACAATCCCGCGTTTAAGACATCTAGAGGCAGAATTTCTCTTTCTTTGACATATCTCAGTCTTTTCCTCCTAAGGCCTTTAACTGATTAGATGGAGCTCACACACATATTGTAGGGAATAATTTGTTTTATTTTGTGTAATAACTGAAGTGTTAAATTACAGTAAAAAAAAATCTAGATTTGTGTTTAACCAAATATCTGGGCACCACAGCTTAACCATATTGACATATGAAAACACAATAACCATGATTTTGGTTCCTTTATAGATTCAATCAAAAGCATTCACTGAGCCCCTGCCCTGTGTGTTTCATAGACATTCACAGGATAGCAAGGACTGACTGACTGGGTTCTTGCACCTGAGAGGCTCATGCCCACCTAGGAATACAAAGAAGAAAAAAGTACATTTGGTCATTGAATAAAGCTTTGCTTATGGATGAGAAATTTTGGTAGAAGTCTGAGATGAATAGTATAGCTTGGTATTTGAGAAGTGCTAAGTTTTTCATGTGTATGTAAGAACATGCTGTAGAGTAGAGTAAATCATTATCAAGGTTGGTTAACAAATTCAAATGTCTCAGAATAACCTGAGTTCTTAAAGAATCTTTAGGCTGAGTGGATTTCAAGGACTATGATTTTCATCAGTAAGCTAGCTCTATATCATAATGTAAATATTCAAGCTGGTTATACATGTCTAGGTAGAGCATTATCACTTAACAAAGTTACTGCTAATGTTCTAGGAAGCCCATAAAATGCTTTGTAGGACATTATTCTTATAGTACTAGACAATGGTGAAAGATTATACTTCCATTTGGATCTAATGGACTATCCTACAGAGACTCAAGAACTCATGTCATAGTTGGAATGCCAGTGACTCATGCCTGTAATCCTGGCTACTCAGGAGCCTGAAATCTGAGGGTTGCAGTTTGAAGCTAGCCTGAACAAGAATGTATGCAAGACTCAATCTCCAATTAACTAGCAAAATTCCAGGCTAGAAGCATAATTCAAGTGGTAGAGAACCAGCCACAAGCAGCAAGTTGGGTAAGTTAAAGCTCCAGAATCAAACAAATAAGTAAAGTATCTGGTGACAATCTCAGTTACACATTCTTTCTACTGTCCTTTTTTATGTGGGATGTATCTTAGGGTGCAAGTAGCAGTATTGGCCAGTTTTCCAAAAAGGAGGCAGATGTCCCAAGAACAGAAAGGTTGAACCAGTTTGGCATGCTTTAAAAGACATGTTTCAAGTTCACATTCCTTACACTTTCAGTCTGAGCCCCGAGCTCCGTGATCTCTGCCATTCTGTTCACTGGTGTGGCAAAATTGGAGGCGAAGTGGTTCCCATCTCATCAGGTTATTGTGAATAAATAAAATAACCCAAGTAAGGAACTAGCATAATGCCAGAACCCAGTAAATTCAATTATGTATGTAATATATACAAGCATATGTATATATGTATATGTATATATACTTGTATACTAAAATATGTAAATACAAAGTATGGATATGTATTACGTGTATTCATACAGTTATATCTTAAGTGTATATGAATAGTAAATATATATAAAATATCTTCACTTTTGTACCCCATTGTTCTTTAAAGTATACCTTGGAAAACAATTATAGTGGGGTACTAGATCTTTCTCTCTGAATGAACCCTATTTAAAAACAAAAGTCCTTTGGTCAGGGTGAGAGGATGAATGTGGCCCAAATATTTTAAGTACATGTGTGAACATGAACAATGAAGCTTGCTGAGACTGATTTGGGAAAGGGAGGAAGGGATAAGGGAGAGTGCAAGAAGGGGTGAGTATGATCAAGGCATATTGCATGTATATAAATAAACATTCCCTTGTACAACTAATTGATAGTAATACATCTATTGGTCATTTTAAGTTCTGAACAGGTTTCAACTAAGATGCTGGGATATTGAGTTGCAAACAAAGTTAGCAACACCATGCTTGTGACCAAACTTTTTCCTCTGCCTTCACACCCCTCCCCCCCAACCTGGCTCTTTGTTTACCTAGGATTGCTCCTCTTTCCACACACTTTTGGAGTTCCATCATCAGAGGAGAGAGCTGGGAGGGAAGGGAATTCTGCCATGTGAGTGTAGTTACCACCTACATCACCGCAGCCCATGACTGCACAATGAGATGCACAATGGCACTCACTGTCTCAGACCAAAGCTCATGAAATGACAGGAGCTGTATTGTACATTGTTTTTTTAATCCACTCAAGGTTGGTGCTTTACCACTGCAGCCATACCTCCACTCCAGGATGCTTGGTGGCTAAACGGAGATAAGAGTCATATTACTTTCCAGATTGGGAAGGCTGTGATCCTCAGATCTCAGCCCTTGAGTAGTTAGGATTTCAGACATGAGCGACTAGCATTTTTTTTAAAAAAAACTTTCTTCTCCTCTTTCTCCTCTTCTTCCTCTTCTTTCTCCTCCTCCTTCTTTTCCTTTGAAATAGGATGTTGCTAAGTTTCCCAGGCTGGTCCATTAACCTGAGTCTGATCCTCTTGCTTCAGCCACCTACCATGAATTACAGGCATGAGCCAACACATCTTGCCAAATTTTTTATTTGATACCAGAAAAAGTGCACTTCTCTTTAGAAAAATGGAATCATTCTGAGAAAAGTAGTCTTGCCATTATGTTGCCCCTATGGCAAAGGACAAACTAAGGGAATAAAAGCTCTAAAAAAGATGTTGATCTTAATAATAAAACATAAAATTAAGGGGATATGAATATATTTATATTTTGAATTTATGTAACAAACTACAAAGTTCATAAATACCTACCCTATAAAGTTTCAAAATACCTACCTTGTAGAGCAGTAAGAAAAGCAAAAAGTAATACTACTAACCAAACAAACAGCCCAGTTTGCACATCTCCTTCATAGGTAGCATTTAGTGCTTCACATATATTAGAGGAATCTGACAAATATCAGACACTTCATGAGTAGTAATTCCTCTCTCTCTCTTTCTCTCTCATTCTCCCCTCTCCCCCCCCCCATTCTCCCTGGCTCCTTCCTGCCAGTCTGGAGTCATTACTCATTTGAATAGCTATCATCTGTTTCCTCAGCTCTTCCTTCTAGTTTTCTTCCTAAGCTTTAAAGCAGGAATTTACAAGAGGGAAAAAAACCTCTTAGTTGCTCATTTTAATTTGCAGTCATATGCAAGATCTGGGTGTGCAAAAGGCAGTCACTCATTTACTCTTACTTAGAATTCCTTTGCTTGTTCTGTATTACATTTTCTTAGCTTTAACAAACATTGTGAGAGCACATTAAAAGTATCTCTTCTCTTTTCCAACATCCTCTAACAGCACTAAAACACATGAAAATTACAGAGCAATTTCCTTGTTCCTCCTTAACAAGGCCTGTGCATGTGATTTTCCTGAGGATACCTTGTAGAATGTTCAACTCCCCATTCTTGCCGTCAGAGCTCATATTACATACGCATCATAACCATTTTCCCCCTCACTCCATATGTGATGCTTCTTGTCTCATAAGACACAGAAAATTCCCTTTTCTTTTCTTACTGTTGGCTATTTTGATTTTTAGTCTATCACCAAAAATATCATTCATGTGTTTCAGGGTGGGGCAGGGGAGTTAATGTCTTCTCAATGGAAAGAAATGTAATTCTGGGAATATTTCCTGAGAATTGTTTTTCATGGCATCCTCAGGTCAAGTTGCTCAGTGTTATATAATCTACCCTTACCAGGCCACATTGCTCTTATTGAGCTAAATATAGCTACCTGTGCCCCCAGGAGTCAGGTTATTTATAACCTGTGACCATAACAGCCAGGAGAAGCCATATTGGGATGAGTAAAGTGGCTGTGTCTAATTTGGAGTTTGCTGGAATTCATGAAGAGTGTCCCTCTTAAGCCAAGAGGCGAGAATGTGTGAAGGAAGAGGATGGAGTAGATAGAGGTGGACAGTCCATCTGTATCTCTCCTTCCTTCCTGGACTGGGCTTCCTGGAAAGTGTTTTTGGAGAAATTGGAAGTGCATGTGTCTGGAAACATCTATGGCATATTTACACAAGAGCACTCGTGTGCACTGCTGGCAGGCCTCGAGGCCCATGGTTGTCATCTTCACCACCTGTCTCGGGCTACAGAAATGAATGACGATGGTGTTTCTCATCTAGGAGAGTTCAGCTTTCTCCATAAACACAGCTGTGTTGTGAGTTAAGCAAAATCTGTGAGCATCTGGATTGACTGAAAAATAAACATAAAATGATTATTTGCACCATAGAAGAATTCTGTACTGTATGAAAGAGTCTTCGTGGAATTATTATTATTCTGAATGGTGAAGTCTTTAATGACCCTAAAATATGCTTATGCTTATAAGAATGAGTGGGAAATGTTCTAAGGCCTCACCAATTGCATGCAGGAAGGTACAACATTCACATGCTTTCACCTCTTCTGGGTTTTTTGTTTTTTGTTTTTTGCTTTAGTTATATTTTTATTACCTTTAAGAAGTTGTACAAAAGAGTTACCATTCAACAAATCAGTTGATAAGTACAATGCTTCTTGATTAAAGTCACCCCTTTCATCATTCTCCCCATCTGTCCAACTCAACCTTTCCCTCATTAGTTTCATAGGATATACATTGAGAAGGGTTCTGTTTGTCTTTCTGAGAAAGATTAATTTTAAGTTGTTGTGGTATCATTTAGATATGAATATGGATATAAGTTAATTTCTACCATAAATTGATTCTTCCTCATAGAACATAATTTTTGATTTCAGTGAAATTATTATTTTAGCTGATTAAAATAGTTTTAATTGCTGAAAATAAGCGACCCCATAAGTAGTTTAATTACCATTAATTTAGACATTCATTTAAGATTTGTTTAATAGGAAACACATGACATGTCTTTCCAATATCAGTTGCATGTCAAAGAATAACCCACACTGCATTACAGAATGAAGAAGGGTTAGGAAGAGACAAAATGACTTGAAGCGTCCATGCATCCTCTGCCTTCCATGTGATTACTTCCAAAGGGATCCATGAAGTGGAAGCAGGAGATGCTGGGCTGAGCAGCTGGGAGCATGGGAGAGGATGGGTGACAGTCACATCCTCACTTCCCAGGGGGATGGCTCCCCAGAGGCTGTTAAACAGGGCCTCAGCACAAAGAATGGCCCTTTAAACCTGGAAAGGCATAGCCAGATCAGAAGAGTCAAAACCAAAGCTCATCAAAGCTTGGGAGAGAAAGAAGTGAGAGCTTAGCATGAATGAACTGTTGTTTATTTTCCATAGTAAAGGGTCACCCAAGGTGATTTGATCCAAAATTTTAGTCAGGAGTATCACATAAAGGAAAAGCACCGCATTTAAACTTGCCAGTGGTGGAATTGATCAGAATGGAAACAGAGGGGAAAAACAATCCATTGAGAAGCTGAAATGGGTGAGGAAGGATTGTATGCAGAATATTGCTTTTTAACAACATCTAGCTCTTTACTTTTGGACTTAAACAAAATAAAAAAACCCTATATATCTATTTTTATTCATTTCAACCAAAACGTTGGCACGCACATGCTCACACCAGACTTCTCTGCCAGTGCTCCTGTTATCTTGACATAAAGCGCAAACTGGTTGCCAGGCGCCTGTGGCCGGGCCTGGAGGCCCCGGAGGCTGAGATCCAGAGGCTGCAGGCCAGAAGCAGCCTGGGCAGAAACAAGGTGGCTTTATCTTCAAAATGCCAGAGAGCGCCAGCCTAAGAAGGGGAGGATCCCGAGTTGAAACCCGCAAAGCATGCAAAGATCTGGACACACACTGACTTTCGAAAGGCCAGCTTGCAGCATCTTCCTTTTGTCCAGGCAGATTCCGGCTGCCCAGCTGTGCCCCTCAAGATTCCTGCACGGTTTTTGCTTGGTATTTTTCCATTTGTTTTTCCACTATTTCCTAATGTTGCCCACTGTGCACTGTATCATAAGGGGTGGACCACTCCGGAACACATTTCTCAATGCCAGTGCCTGGGCTTGGAGGCTGGAGCGGGACCAAGGGTGGGAGCGCAGCAGGAAGGCCACCCGTGAGAATGCCCCTCTCATCTCTACTACACGCAGCTTCAGTGGCACTGATGCGCCCACTCCGCTCCAGCTCCCGCTGAGCAGGTGCCCCCGGGTTCAGCTCCCACCTAGAAGTCCCAGTGAAAAAGTCAAGTTCAGGATCAAAGCAACACAATATATATGGCTCAGGGCTGGAGGCCACATCCAGAACAAAGCCGCAAATATGATTCCAAGTAAAGGTGTCGGGCCTCTGAGACCCCTTCTCCTCACTTCTCTGGAGGAGATGCCCAAATGTTGGAGTCTCTAGGACCCCCCTTCCCCCTATCTCCCGGGGGAATGCCTGAACCCCAAAACTATGAAAGAAACTCCGTCCTACCCCTCATACCAGCAGAAGGAGTAAGGCGTGTTCTTACCGGACTGCTCTAAGCTGAAGTGGGATGCCAAAATCCCTTCCTCGGCCCCCTATAATGTTTCAGGAGCCACAGGACAAAGATTTCGGGGAGACAGGTGTTTCATGCTTCTCTCTCTGGGGGGGGGGAGAAGGATTTATTAAGGACAAAGGTGGGAATGGGAAGGACTTGGGCCACTGGCTATGCCGGGCTGCCCATCAGGTGATGTCATGAAATTTCCTTTGTGGGCTGGACAACCCCTATCATGGTGGCATGCATGGTGTTTGCTTCCTCCAGGGGCGGGGTCTTCTCTTCCGGTTGAGGCCGGAAGGTGGGAGGGGCTAGCTTTTCACACTGTCCCAGGGCTAGGGGAAAGGCAGTGTCTGGGGAGCTCTTGTCGCCCTTCCCCCATTAAGGCCAAAACTGAGTCCCCAACACAAAGGAAACTTGGTGCCTTCTCCTGTAATGTAGCTTCTAGAAACTATGAACAGAGGGTTTCATCAGTGGTGGTAGGGAGAGGCAGATGAGAACCTTAACATAGTTCATTCATTTGTTTAAAAAGCAGGTATATTTATGCTGTTGAGCTATTGTTTGGTATTATTAGAGGGACCTGTGGCCAATAACAGCAGATAAAATAATTTGCAATGGGGCATATTTTAAAAACCATTTCTAAGAGAACAAGAGTTCTGTTCTCACTAGCATATATACAGTCTTTGTATTTGTCAGGGGTGATCTACTGAAAAGATCCAAAGTAGAGCGAAAGAAGAGGAGAGTACATGTGACTACACGTTTGTAAGTTTCTGTGTCTTTCCTTCATATTAAGATCTCAGCAAAGCTAAATGGTATCACACTGCATGCTAGACCCTGCTCACAGCTTGGGTTTCTTGCTGATGGTAAATGGGATACAGTTACCATTTGAAACAAATGCCTCACCATTTCCAGTTCTGAAATCCTCAGTGCTAGCACCTCAGAATGTGGCATTCTTTGGAAACAGGCATTGTAACTAGAGCTGGCTAGGTTAAGATGAGGCCACACTGGAGCCAGTGACCCTATAACAACAGGGACATTAGACAGAAACAGATCTAGAAGGGAGAAGATGATCACCTGCCAGTCAGAAGCAGAGACCAGGGGCAAAGCTCACAGTCCCCAGAAGAAAACAACCACACTCCTATCTCAACTTCAGATTTCAAGAATGGTGAACAAGTAGTTCCTGTTTTAATGTGACCTATTAAAAAAAACTTTATTGACGCTCTCTAGCCAATCAATACAGAGGCTAAAGAAGATGTTTGTTTCCCACCTAGATTTAGATAGCATTCTAAGCACAGAGGAAGTTAATGGTAGAGTGCGCTCAAGAAAGACAAGATCACAGTCTGCTGGTCTAGAGGAAGAAAGTACAACATTCTGACCATCTTATTGGAGCAAAAGTCAAGGCGACTGGCCTGTTATACAGATAAGGAACAAAAGAAAAGAGGTAAAGTGACAAGCAGAGACTCATGAGTGGATTGCACTTTTCTCAAGTTTTCAGGGAACAAATGGTTTTATGTGGAATTTAATGAACAGCAGGGTGGGCATGGGAAGTCTGTTTTGTGTGGAGAATGATTTGGACTTAGGTATTACACAGTGTGTGAAATGCAGGGGTCCACACATTTCCCTCCTTTGACCATGCCCATTCATCATCCTTATTCATGTAAGCATTCTTTACCTTCCTCTACTGGCACTACATTTATGATGTGTTACAAAACAAAGACTGACAGCTGGTGTCAGCACCTTACACAGGAGGCTAAGGTCAGAGCACTGAGGTTCAAAGTCAGTACAGATAGGAAAGCATACAAAAGTCTATCTCCAGTTAACCAGCAAAATCCTGGACTAGAAGTGTGATCCAACTATGAAAAAGCAAGCTGAGTGACAGAGCAAGGCCTTGAATTCAAGCATAGTATGTGCACAAAAAGTATATAGCAATATTTCTCAAAATTGTTTAGGGATACAGGAAAAGAGAAAATTTTAATTGCATAATGTTTTTTTTTTAAAAAAAACAACTCACTTAGGATGACCATTAAATGTGTTTCAAATGAAGGGAATCTTTTTCTTTTTAAAAGTTTTTTTTGTGTGTGTGTTTGCCAGTCCTGGGTCTTGAGCTTAAGGCCTGGGCACTATCTCTCAATTATTTTGCTCAAGTCTAGCATTTTACCACTTGAGTCACAGCTCCACTTCTGATCTTTTGATGTTTAGTTGGCGATAAGAGTCCCACAGACTTTCTTACTTGAGCTGGCTGTGAACCATGGTCCTCAGATCTCAGTCTCGCGAGTATCTGGAATTACAGGCATGAGCCACCAATGTCGGCTGAATGATTTCTTTAGCAGAAATATTTTATGTCAGTAATTGAGCTATTTAGCATGTTCTGTTTTAGGTATGAGATATTGTTAGTGTTTGAAATGGCAGACCGTTCTATTTTTTGCTAGTTTCTACAATAGGATTCTATGAAGACACCTGTAAGATTGACATTCAATAGATAATTATACTGTGCACAGCTTGACACTGCAGAATCTTGAACTTAAACATTTATATTACTGAAAAAAGTAAAAAACAAAACAAAACAAAACAAAAAAACATTGTTCTAAAGATGGCAATGATTGTGATAGGAAAGCCATTCCATTCCTTTTCTGTAGTTCTGTCAGATATTCATATGTCCACCAGAGGGCAGTATGTCCAAACTTTTAATTCTGTGTCTACTCAATGGTAAAGCCTAACAAATAGTAGAGGTAAAAGGTTTGGGAAATTCTATTTAATGCTGATTTGACTTGGGATTTTGAAGTAAACATACATAAAGTACTTATAGAGAATGCAAATTTCAAGATAATATTGGCTATATTTTTCCATTGTCATGGCACCCATACATGAGTGACCACACATGTATGTGTGTGACATCAAGCAGAAAATAAAAAGGATATGTCATAAAAATGTTAAAGATTCATTTTATGTGTTGGGATTCATAAACTCCATCTGGTATTAAAATTTTAAACTAGTCTATCTAGTATTTTGTTCATATTCCAGACACAGAGAGAAGGTAAACCAAAGGAAATGAATGCATAGAGAAGGTTCTAGAAAGTAACTCATTGATTGTACAATGATTACCTCTGGACATGAAGGTTTGATGAAAAACTTCCATTTCATTAACTTAATTTGTTTATATTTGAGATTTGCTATAAAAAGAATGACACTGTATTACACATCTTCAATAACAGTATGTATTGTTTAGCACTTTCAATTTTAAAACATGGTTCCTTGATGCTTATAATGAACTCCAGCTCACAGAAACTGATATTGATGTGCTTATTTTAAAGGAAGCAATAGGTGTACAATTACAGCTACTGGATTTAGAAGCAAAAGAGCAAGACTAAAGGAAATGCTAGCACTGAACATTTTTACTCTATTTGTGCAGTTAGATAATTTGGAGATTTTGTATTCTTAAGGGCCTAGGTATCTAGCGAGAGGAAATTTTCACCATCTTCTAGTTCAAAGCAGAAGTTTTTTTCTAACCTAGAATAAAGTTTGTCACTGACACAAAAAACAATTTTGAATAAAAGAATGACGTATTTGTAAGATAACTGAACAAACTTTGACCTTCTTCTCTGAGTAGAAGTTCATGTTCACATAGCTTCCAAGCACTCATTCTAGACTGCCTGCTAAGGCAGAATGTCACTTGAAAAAGTAACTCTTTCAAACCACTTTATTTCATGATGCAAAGTCTTCCATGGGGGTCATGTCCTTGCTTCCTGAGTTTTCCCACTTAGTTATAAATGTTCTTCTCCACTTTAGATTTCCATGCGGGGGGGGGGGTGGGGGTCAGGAAGTAAGCAGATAGGCTAACTGGTCATCTGGCATGACCTGCTTCCCAGAGTTCTTTTCATGGACTCAGGACTGCCCATTCAGAACCATAGGCAGAATGTGCATTAAGCATGGCGTTTGGTCCAAGCACTTTCCTGTTCTAACTGAATCCTTTCATCAGGGAGATGTCTACTTCTATAAGAAGTCTGAGAGAGCAAGTTTCCAAATTTTAAAGTTTCTCTAGCCAAAGACGTTAGCAAGTTTGGAGGATCTAAAAACATTAGCATTAATTACCTGCATAAAAAGAATTAAATATGATATGATTCTTTTTTTATATTTTCATAGTCATTCAACATTAAATTTTCTCTCTACCATCATGTCTCAAATCTTTGATGAGTGGAAGTGGACAAAAGGGAAATCTGTGGCTTGGGAAGTTCTGTTCATTAGATTTGATGGCTCAATAGCAGTGAGCCGATAACAAGTCTAGACTAGATACATTGAAATGATATTATATATTGTAGAATAGTAGGAAGATCTGGAAAATATATTTTCTGAATTCACTTCAGGCTCATGTAAATACCAGGAAAGCAATCTTCGGAATCAATGTAGAACCTAAGACTTGTACAGCATTACCTTCAGCATTGGTCACTTAAATCTTCAAAGTTGTCTGGGATACATTGAGCCAAATGAATACAGACTGCTTCTGCTATCCATTCAACTAACCTGAGCTTAGATTAGCAAGACAATGCCAGGATGAAACAAGTCTGTGAGGGAAAAGAAAAGACCTTGCTTTCTGCCAGGCCTCAAGGTGAGGAATGAAGAATGTGTTGACAGATTGCATCTAGATCATGATCATTTTAGGTTGGCAGGTCCTCGGGTCTCCTCCAATGTCCATTCCCACGAAGATATTTTTTTTAATCACAGCAGTTCTCAACTTATCTGAGACTTGCCAGCTCTCTCTTTCTCTCCATCTCTCTCTCTCTCTCTCTCTCTCTCTCTTTCTCTGTCTCTCTGGATATCTAGATACCTCAATATAGATATAGATATATGAAGTAAATAAAATAGACTCTACTTGCTTCACTAAGAACAGTTTTGTTAGCTTAAATTCCTTCAAGTTCCCTTGTTACCTCTAAAATTCACCTGTTTTCTAAATCTTATCTCCTTCTCAGCAAGACAGCTACCACCACTGTGTGTCCAGGCTTTCAGAATGTAATGCTTCATCTTCTCCCTTGACTTCTTTTTATTAGCATATATTAATTATACTCAATCACTGTGATATTTCACTGTGACCTTTTCACACCTTTCCTTTCATCATCTTCTCTCTATCGTTCTTCTCCTCTTCTCATTTGTCCCCTTCCTAGTTAGTCCCGGGACACTTTTTCTCTCAAGTGTTCAGGATGGAAACACAACACAGGGGTAGAGTGCCTACCCAGGATTCCAGAAAGCCCGAGAACCACAAGGACTTCCATTAAGAACCATAGGCAGAATGTGCATTAAGCATGGCATTTGGTCTGAGCAGTTTCCTGTTCTAACTGAATCCTTTCATTAGGGAGATGTCTACTTCTATAAGCGGTCTGAGAGAGCAAGTTTCCAAATTTTCTCTGGCCAAAGACATTAGAAAGTTTAGAGGATCTAAAAACATTAGCATTAGTTACTTGCATAAAAAAGAATTAAATATGATATGATTCTTTTTTTTATATTTTCATAGTCATTCAACATTATATTTTCTCTCTACCATCATGTCTCAAATCTTTGATGAATGGACAGTCCTTGCTTACTTTAATGTCTCTAAAAAAATCTAGTTTCAATATGTAATCTTTACTCTATCACTTCCTATCTTTTTAGGATACCCCTCCATCGATTTGTATCTTTACCTTAACATTAGATCATCCTCAAAATTATTTCTTCCAAATAAAATGTTCTTTGATAATTTTTGTCTTAAAAGTGGCATCAACAATAACCTTAACCAAAGAAGTGAAAGACCTTTTTGATGAGAATTTAAAAGCTTGAAAAATGAAATTAAGTCAGAACTAAGAAAATGGAAAAACCTCCCATGCTCCTGGATTGGGAGGATTAATATAATCAAAATGGCAATATTGCCAAAGGCTAGCTACAAATTCAATGCAATACCCATTAATATCCCAACACCATTCTTTAATGAAATAGAGGAAGCAATCCAGAAATTCATATGGAACAATAAAAGACCTAGAATAGCAAAAACACTCCTAAGCAGAAAGAACAGTGCTGGAGGAATTACAATACCCAACTTCAAGTTGTATTATAAAGCTATAGTAATAAAAACAGCTTGGTATTGGCACCGGAACAGGCCTGAAGACCAATGGAACAGAATTGAAGACCCAGAAATGAACCCACAGAACTACGCCTACTTAATCTTTGATAAAGGAGCTAAAACAATAGTATGGAAGAAAGATAGCCTCTTTAACAAGTGGTGCTGGCAAAACTGGCTCAACACATGCAACAAACTAAAACTAGATCCTTATATATCACCCTGCACCAAAATCAATTCCAAATGGATTAAAGACCTTGAAATCAAAACAGATACCCTGAAAACACTAAAAGAAGGAGTCGGAGAAACACTTGGGCTCCTTGGTGCAGGACGGAACTTCCTTAACAAAGACCCAGAAAGGCTACAAATCAAAGAAAGGTTGGACAAATGGGACTGCATCAAACTGCAGAGCTTCTGCACGGCAAAGGACATAGCTCGCAAGATAAACAGAAAGCCCACAGACTGGGAGAAGATCTTTACCGGACATTCAACAGACAAAGGCCTCATCTCTAAAATATATGCAGAACTAAAAAAACTACCTTCTTCCAAAACAAAACCGCAAAGAACCAATAGCCCCCTCATCAAGTGGGCTAAAGACCTACAAAGAGACTTCTCTGATGATGAAATGAGAATGGCCAAGAGACATATGAAAAAATGCTGTACATCACTGGCCATAAAAGAAATGCAAATCAAAACAACATTGAGATTCCATCTCACTCCAGCAAGAATGTCATATATCAAGAAAACTAATAATAACAATTGTTGGAGGGGATGTGGCCAAAAGGGAACCCTACTTCATTGTTGGTGGGAATGTAAACTGGTTCAGCCACTCTGGCAAGCAGTATGGAGATTCCTCAGAAGGCTAAATATAGAACTCCCCTATGACCCAGCAGCCCCACTTTTTTGTATCTATCCAAAAGACCACAAACAAAATCACAGTAATGCCACCAGCACAACAATGTTCATCGCAGCACAATTTGTCATAGCGAGAATCTGGAACCAACCCAGATGTCCCTCAGTAGACGAATGGATCAGGAAAATGTGGTACATATACACAATGGAATTTTATGCCTCTATCAGAAAGAATGACATTACCCCATTTGTAAGGAAATGGAAGGACTTGGAAAAAATTATACTAAGTGAAGTGAGCCAGACCCAAAGAAACATGGACTCTATGGTCTCCCTTATTGGGAATAATTAGTACAGGTTTAGGCAATTCATAACAGAGCATCAAAAGGCCCAATAGCTATACCCTTATGAACACATAAGATGATGCTAAGAGAAATGAACTCCATGTTGTGGAAACAATTGTTATATCACAGTTGTAACTACTTTCAACGTCCTATGTTTATCTGTAGCTTTTATTATTGATGATGTTCTTGTATCACCTTCCTGTGGTTGTACTTACACTATCGCTGTAATCTTATCTGAGTATATTGGAAACAGTGTTTATGGGTATTGGAAGTAGGAAATTCAAAGGGAATACCAAATTTGAGAGACACAGGGTAAAAAAAAAAAGAGAAACAACTACAAAAGCAATACATGCAAAAATGTTTGGTGTAAGTGAACTGAACACCTCCGGGGGGGGGGGGGGAGGCGGAAGAGAAAGGGGGGGAGGGAGGGGGGTATGAGGGACAAGGTAACAAAGAGTACAAGAAATGTATCCAATGCCTAACGTATGAAACTGTAACCTCTATGTACATCAGTTTTATAATAAAAACTTAAAAAAAATAAAGGATCTTTGAAAATTGAAAAAAAAAATTGGCATCAACATATAAATATTCTGCTTCTTTAGCAGAATTCTTGGATATGCAGTTTGCATTCTCCTTTTGTTATCTTGACTTTGAATACTGCTATCATTAGCTAGAATCTACTTCTGATTATCTTAGTGTAAAGCGACCTTCACGAATCTTCCAGTGTAGAAATGCAGTGTTCTGTATCAGCTCTCTCCATATACAAAATTTCTGTAGTAGTGTCCAGGCCTGTGGTTTTCCACTGAATCTACTGGCATCACACTTCTGTGGGGCCTCAGCTTTTCTCTTGCTTGATGGCTTTTCTTTTCCTCTTAGTATAGAAGGTCAGTGTTTCCCCAAGTGTATATTCTCTCAGCATCACCTTGAACATCGATTGTCGATTACTTGATTCTATCCTAGATGATTGCCTAGCAAGCATTGCCACTCTGTTGTAAGTTTACAGGCTCCTCAAAATCAACACACCCAGCATGTACACATTGGCTTCCATTCCACTTCTCATTTGCTTATTTTCCCTTACCATAAAACAGCAATCAGCCTGAACAATCAAGGGACTTGCTATCACCTTTGCCTTCCCTTGACCTTGCTCCTTCTTGTCTCTCCTGTCAGTCATAGGTCAAATCCCATATATTAAACTTCCAATGTATTCTTCTTTTCTCTCATGTTTCTCCTGCTTTCTCCCCCCCACAACCAGCAAAACTCATCTTTCTAAAATTTATATCTTATGTCATTTGCCTCTTCTTTTTTTAATAAAAAAGTTAATGTTAAGATCTTTGCATATGTCCATCATCTTCTCCCACCTACTTCACTGTGGAATTTTTCTCTTTGCTTTTGGATGGATGAGCCCTTCCTGCCCAGAAACAAACCTATAGAGTTTATGATAGAGCTTAGAGTTCATGATGGAGTCTTAGAGCTGGACTCCTTCTGCTTTGCCACACACCCCCTTCAAGTGATCTCCCAACTTTTAGCACAATAAATTGCTTTCTCTTGGGCAAGACTCACATTTTCTGTAGTGTGCTTTCAGTCTGGTTTAGGGCTCAGAACTGTAGCTTCCTGGGTGGACTGGATACACCTCAAAGCCAAAGCTTTTAATCATCTGCCCCTTGGTAGGCAGCACAAGTTTTGGCAGAAGATCTCCTTCATTAAATACTTAGTTGGAATTGAAATCCTACAGTCAGATAAATTTCCTAATACAGGATGGCAGATCCTAGGAAACCTGGAATTCTAGCTACTATGGCTGGGACTGTGGACTGCCATTTTTCTTCTCTTAGCTTTACCAGAGTTCAGGTGCATTCTCATGTGTCACCGATTTATCTGCCTTGGATGGCCTGACAACTGCCTGAGGAGAAAATTCTCCATTGTTGCATGAGATCTGGAGGCCCTAACACTGCATTTGGTGGAGCCTTTCTCACATAGCTCAATAGTCCATGCTGGAACTCATCCCGCACTCCATTTACATTTGACAGGTCACTTAAGCTACCTGCCCCAGTGGCCTCCCTTTCTAAGATGACACAGTCTCGACTTTGTCTTTAACTTGGGTGTTTAAAACTACCTCTCCCTAGATGCTTCATATTCCCACTATCCTGCTCTCAGTTGTAAAGTACTTCTAGTTGAGCGATTACATGAGCCACTGCTTAGTAGGTATTCAAGTTGTAGTGGCTTTTTTAAAGTTATCTTTACTGTGAAAATATTTCAGAGCCAGAGTATAGAACTCCAAAATTCATGTGTCCAGAATGTTATCTATATTTTCTAGATAATCATCAGAGATTATAAAATTGTTTAGGAACAACCAAACCTGGAATTGAATTGGTGGGAGTATCTTTAAGCTTTTTAGATATTATCATAAATCAACTGATGTTGACCATGTTGAAATATATCCTATTTGCTGCTGCATGTCTAGATATTGCAGAAGAGAGCAGTGTGCTTGTGTCATGTTCTAAATAACAGATACAATATGGCAGCAGAAAATGTCAATATGCCTAAGGTTTCATTGAACATACTTTTTTTCCTTATTCATTAAATCTATTTCTTTCATTACTGGCAAACATTAAATTATCCCCTGGGAATAAAAGAAAGAATAAAAGCAATTAAAACCACTCACATTTCTTCACCTATCTCACACAGAGGTCTCAACCAAAATATTTTCCTATTGAGAAATTTATTGTTCTTCTGTATCTAGAAAATATCATTCATCCTTATAGCATTCCTAGGTCTTAAGAGAGATCATTACAAATGCCCTATCTTCATTTCACCCCCCCCCCCCCCCCCGCAAGCTGAGACTTGAGGCAATCTGAGACAGCAAGAGGTTAAATGGCTTCCCGGGACCACACACCAAGTTAGGGTCAGAGCTAAGGTTAGAGCTAAGGTTAGAAACGGCAAATTTTTCTCGTTTCTTTCTTAAGTGTTTGGCAGGGCTACCCTTCCTCTCTATTTATTTAGGTGTAGTAGCTGTGCCTGTCAGTAGTGAATGAGGCTTCACAGTGTGACAATGAGATATTTAAAATACAACCTTTTAAGAAAGCATTATGGGCCTTTTGTTTAAAATAACAGCCTCAAAAATAAATCTTTCCCTCCATGTGCATGGATGTGGAAATCTGACTGTGTTAGCATTGCAGGTAACTGATGTCAGAGCACACGGCCTCTTGCTTGCTCCTTCAGAGAGTCCTTTTCCTGGACATTTCATTTTCCATTTTTTGTAAGGAACCTAGGGTACATTCTCCAAATCATACCTTGGAAAACAACGTGTGGACACCTATCAACAGTCACAAGAGCCCATATTCATGACATAGAGAGTAAGTCAGTGGGTTCCACTGGCCAAGGGAGCACAGCTGTGTGGGTTGTGCAGTGCCCACTGGAAACTGCAATTTCTGTGCAGTCTGTCCAGAGGCACCACCCCCGCACTTGTGCAGTGTGCAGTAGACACAACCACACATCACGTTCCTTCCTGCTGACAACCCTGAAAGAGCCCTTGCATGTTGGGAGTAACATTGAGTGAGGTTCCCTTGCTTTACCCATGAAAGCCCATGAAATATGAAAAGAAGGCCTAACATAGAGCAGTAAAATAGTCTTCAATTCTAGATGTGGAAACAGCTCAAATTTATCTCTGAATATTTTCTCTTTCATTTTTATTGTTCAAAATTTGATCTTTTTTTTGTCTTCTAGTATTTCTTTATTGCCACTGATTTTTATGTTATTTTTATTATTTACCTATTTGCTTTTCTCCCAAACTGAAAAAAAGGAGGTAAAAGAAGTAATATTGCTCTAACATACTGCAGTGTTTACTAATAGATGTGGAAGTGGAAAATGCTAAGATGTAAGATACCATTGAATCTATTTCCCCTATTAAGTAATAAAATTTTTGTTTCTCCTTAAGCTATAAACATATGAAATTGTCAATTGAATAACTTAATTTTTTACTTGACTTTCTTGTGGCTCTTTCTGGATAAATCTCTTCATATTTCTTCTCTCTTTGTCTCTGTCTCTATCTGTCTCTGTCTGTCTATCTGTCTCAGCAGTACTGAGGATTGAATTCAAGACCTTGCTAGTGCTAAGCAGGCATTCTACTTCCTGAGCCACATCTCCAGCTCCTTTTTGTCTATTTTTGAAGTAAGCATCTCACTTTATACCCAAGCTGGCCTGGAATCCTCCTCGTGTTTCCAGATGTCACAGGGGATGACAGGTGTGTGCTACTGTGCCAGCCACTGTGTGTCCCCTGTAACTGAAATAACAGGCAATTGCCACACTGCCAACTCATTGGTTGAGATGGGTTTTCAAGAACTTTCATGCTCTGGCTACCCTTGGACTGTGACACTCCTCCCCCACCCCCCATCTCTACCTCCAAAGTAACTAGGATTATTTCCTTGAGCCATGGCACTCGGCTTCTTCTCTATCTATCTGTCTGCCTGTCTGCTTGTCTACCTATCTATATTGTAAAGGTGAGATACAGAGGGGTTATAGTTACATTATTAAGGTAGTGAGTACACTTCCATTTGAACAAGGTCACCCCTCCCTCATTGTCTCTTAGTTTTTTCCCTACAGACTTCTCTCCCCCCAAAGTTGTATAGCTCATTTCCAATATAGAATTGGTTCACCCTTTGCCCCACCATTTCTGTGCTCCCCTTCCCCCTCCCCAAATTAGATAAACTTATATGGAAGACAAAGGGTACAGAAATAAAAAACAGTGACAGAAGGGAATTAACCAAAGAAAAATGAAAATAGAAAAGAAAAGAGAGATAAAGAACCACAAAGAGTATAATAAAAAGCTTCTTATTTCCATTTCTTGGAGTTCATTTCAATAAGCATCATTTTATATGATCTTATGCACATAGTTATTGAGCTCTTGCAATCCTCTCTGAAGGATATCCTCCTTTGTTCTCACTGTGTGAATGTTTCCACACCCAAAGAAACATAGACTTCATGGTTTCCCTCATTTGTAATAACTAGAATGTGTCTATAATGGACAGTAAAAGACAAATAATTACACGTGGGTGTAATAGGGAGGTCAAATCTGGCCAGTGCCATCATTAACTGTGGAGGGGTGTCAGATTGACTCCAGCTCAGATTAGAGCAGAAGCCAACTCCAACTTCACTAAGATCTCCCCCACCCTATCCAGGGAAGCTCCCTTTTATTATGATAAGTTATGTAAATTGACCACCTGAGGCCTGGGAAGTTCAAGGGAACCTGTGCCCGCCAATGGGTAGGCATATCCACCTGACATCAAATGCATGTGCCCTCCAGAGTGGGCATATCCCCCTGATGTCAAATCTATGCGCCAATTCTAACTAGAATGATAGGTTGGTCCAAACAGATACTATGAGACAGACTGTAACTCTATTGGCCACCTGCGTGCGGCCTAGCATACTCTGTAAGTGCTGTATCCTCATTGGCCACCTGTGTGTGGCAAGTTTGACTGTGATGTTTGCCTTATAACCAGGCTGGAAGGCCACACATGCAGGTGGTTCCAGCTCCCGAGTCTGGGCCCCAATCCTGCACAAGTGGTCAGCAGTTTCGGCTCCCGAGTCTGGGCTGCAACCAAGGCCGGTCAGTTCACTGTTTGTTCACTTTTTACTTCCCCAATAAATCCATCTTTTTATCATCTTGTAGCTGGAGACTGTGTGGTGGACTCTTGGGAGAACCAGGAATCCCCTCCCTTGAGGGGGACCCCATTTCATTGTAGCGAATCCCCACTTGACTTCAGTGGGCATGGTTAATTAAACAGCAAACTTTTTTCTCTTAATTTACTTGGTTTCTAGGTTTGATTGGCTTAGGAGACCATACAAGTTGGAATTGTAGGGCTTCTGCACTGGGGATTCTGTTTTTATGATGCAGATGACTTATGGAAAAGCTGAAAGGGACAGAGCAAATAACCCATACACTACTCACAGTTCTTAAAAGTATATCAGTGAATCATTTCATTCATAGTATCAGCACACAGCAAATGGCTTATGGCTTGAGGTCATGCTATTTGATATGCATTGGTTTTAAGGCTCCTGTTTGACCAGTCATTTAAGCTGCAGCTTGAAAAATAGAGTCAGTCTTTTGAAATGATGAAAACTGTAACTTGCCATCACAAGAGAGGAAGTGTGAAGCTAGTGTGATGATGATGATGATGATGATGATGATGATGATGACAATGATGCTTCTAATACTTTTTCTATGCTTATTAGCTATGACATATTGCTTATGCTAACTTTTATTTCCTAAGCTGAACAATCAAAATTACATATAAACCATTGTAATTTTTGTAGGCTGGAAATGAGATCCGTGTATGATAGTGTAACCATTCAGGAAGTGTAAGCATCTCTCTGCATTTTTGTCAACTCAGAGTGAAAAGAACACAAACACGAAAGTTTTATTCGGGGGAGGGACTAAAGTAAAAAAATTTAGCCTTTGTAAGGGGTGTGAGATCTCTACAGTCCTAAATCAAGGTGTGGTTTAACAGATTCATTGCTAGGCAGTTTATTGAGAGTGGGGCTGGCCTTTGGTCTGCATGACATCCGATCTCTCTGCCATGCTAGCTGTGCAGTCCTGTCTCATGTGACTTCACATGAAACATATGTCTAGGGCTTCCTGGCAACACTGAAAAATTGACCCAGGCACATGAGGTGATGAATGCCTGTCATCTATAGCCATAAAGTCAACTGAAGTTGAGTGAAAGTAGTTGAAGGTTTGTTTATTTAATGGTGTGTGTGTGTGTGTGTGTGTGTGTGTGTGTGTGTGTGTGTGTGTATGTTGGGGCTGGGGCTTGAACTCAGGGCCTGGGTTTCTTAGCATCTTTCTCAAGGCTGGCACTCTACCACTTCTAACATTTTTGTGGTTAATCGGAGGTAAGACTCTCAGAGAAATTTCTGACCTGGCCAACTTTGAACAGCTTTGATCCTTGAATCTCAGCTTTCTGAATAGCTAGGATTACAGACATGAGCCACCAGTGGTTACCTTCCTTCCTTCCTTCCTTCCTTCCTTCCTTCCTTCCTTCCTTCCTTCCTTCCTTCCTTCCTTCCTCCCTCCCTCCCTCCCTCCCTGCCTCCTTCCCTCCCTTCCTTCCTTCCTTCTTTCCTTCCTTCCTTCCTTCCTTCCTTCCTTCCTTTCCTTTCTTTCTTTCTTTCTTCTTTCTTTCTTCTTTCTTTCTTTCTTTCTTTCTTTCTTTCTTTCTTTCTTTCTTTCTTTCTTTCTTCATTCATCCACAATATTGGACTGATCCCAGCGCCTCTAGCTGGTTAAGCAAGTGCTCTACCATTTGAGCCACACCTCTAGTCCTCAGAATATATTTAAAATACAATTGACTTTCACTTGTTGAGCAAGTGTGAAGAATAGCCTGGGGGACAGCTACATTCCTCACCAAAATAGAGAAAACAACCTATAAATTCACATGGAACAACAAAAGACCTAGAATAGCCAAAGCAATTCTGGGCAAAAGAAGCAGTGCAGGAGGTATCACAATACCAGACTTTAAGCTTTATTATAGAGCCATCATAACAAAAACAGGCTGATATTGGCATAAAAACAGACCTGAAGATCAATGGAATAGGATAGAAGACCCAGAAATAAATCCACATACTTACAGTCAGCTGATATTTGACAAAGGGGCTAAAAACATAGAATAAAAAAAAACATAGCATCTTCAACTACTGGTGCTGGGAAAACCGGGCAGCCACATGTAGAAAACTCAAAGTGTACCCTAGCCTATCACTGTGCACCAAGATAAACTCAAAATGGATTAAAGACGTCAACATCAGACCTGAAACCCTGAAACTACTGAAAGACAGAGTAGGAGGGACACTAGAACTTATAGGCATAGGCAAGAACTTCCTGAATAGAGTCCCAGGGGCACAACAGATAAGGGAAAGACTCGACAAATGTGACTACTACAAAATAAAAAGTTTCTGCACAGCTAAAGATATAGCCACTAAACTAGAAAGACAGACAACCATATGGGAAAAGATTTTCACCAGCAAAGCAACAGACAAAGGCCTAATATCCATTATCTACAGAGAACTCAAGAAACGAACCCCCTCCAAACCCAGTAAACCAATTATTAAATGGGCAAGGGAGCTAAAGAGAGACTTCACAGGAGAAGAAATAAAAATGGCAAAGAAACATGAGGAAATGTTCAACATCCCTGGGAGTAAAGGAAATGCAAATAAAAACAACCCTGAGATACCACCTCACTCCAATTAGAATGGCCTATACTCTGTACTCAGGCAACAATAAATGCTGGAGGGGATGTGGGGAAATAGGAACCCTTCTCCACTGTTGGTGGGAGTGTAAACTAGTACAACCACTCTGGAGAACAGTATGGAAGTTCCTCAAAAAACTCAGCATAGACATACCCTATGACCCAGCCATACCACTCCTAGGCATCTATCCTGAACAACAGGATCCAGGATACTACAAAGAGGCCTGTACATGGATGTTTATTGATGCACAATTCACAATAGCCCAAATATGGAAACAACCTAGATACTCCACTACAGATGAATGGATCAAAAAAATGTGGTAGACAATGGAATTCTACATAGCAATTAGAGATGATAAAATAATGGCATTTGAAGGGAAATGGTCAGATCTTAAACAAATAGTGTTGAGCAAGGCAAGCTTAGAATACAGGGAAAAAAGGTGCATGGTCTCCCTGATATGTGGTTGTTGGAGGGAGGAGAACAGTAGAGATTGTGTCTGTAAAATAACAAACTTCTTTTCAAATGGTATTTCCACATGTTTTGGTCAGCAACTTTACATTATGTCTCTAAAAACAAACAATTGCTAAATAAACATAAAAGGTCTAGGATAGACCTATCAGAGGATCACAATAGCTCAACAGCTATGTACATATGATTATATAAGATGAGGCTAAGAAAAATGAACTCCAAGAGATGAAAACAGGAGGCTTTTATTGTTGTTGTTATGTTTGAAGTACTAGGTGAATTTCTTTAGGCATACCCCCTGTGGTCACTGTATATGATTTTGGTAGACTGGGTATTGTATATATGCTTATCTGAACTAGGGAAGGGAAAGAAAAATGAGGGAGAGTGTAACAAATATGACAAGAAATGTACTCACTACCTTATTATGTAACTGTTAGTAACCCCTCTGTACATCTCCTTGTCAATAAAATTTAATAAAAAATAAAAAAGCAAAAAAAAAAAAGAATGGAAAAATTCCTTTCTCTGTTTTATACCATTGTGACTCTGATGTTTAATCCCATGATATATTGTTTGCAAAACAAAGATGTGATGGTAGCATTGAGAAAAAATAGCCTGGGGGATAAATGTATAAGTTTCAAAATAAACATTTAGGAAATGTACTTGCTTTAGTTTTCTGACTAAATAAATAGCTCATTTTACGTATAAATTTATTGAATAAACTTTAAAGGAAATTTGTAGTTCTCTTTAACATTAGATGGTTCTGATGTCATGACATACCAGTGCTCAGATACATCGGTATCATTTTTGCAAACTGGGCATTAAAATTTGAGAGAACATGCTTCAGGAACTTTCCATTTCTTAATTTACTATAAGATACTGCCTGACAAAAAGCACTTGTTTATATCAGCTGTCACCTTTAGTTGTAATTATCACTGAACACAACAAACTGTCTGGAAAGATAATGAGAATTGCTTGGCCTAGTTCACAGAAAAGCATACAGACTGCAGGTTTGATCTCTTAGCTTCATGACAGGAAAACCCTGATTTCTCTATCCCCACCTGTAGACTCCTACCTTATGTTGGTGGCCCATTCTCAAGTTAGGTCTGCCTTGTGGAATAGGGTTGTATAGATTCTTCCGAAGTTAACACCTCTTCATATGGACAACAAGTAGGTCTACTTCCCAGATGTCCCAGTTCCAAAGTCCAAAACTGAGCCTCAGCCCTCATGAGCCCATCTGTGTCACATCCCCACCCCTGGACCAATGACACAGAGGACTAAGAGTTAGAAGCACTCATTTAATTAGTTCTCACAAATAAAGCTGAGGGTGTGGTAAGTCCCTGGTGAGCCACAAAGATAAGGCATTTATATTAGGTTGGAAAAGAGAAGAAGGAAGGAGGAAAGAAAGAAAACAACAAATATCCACTACAGCGATTACCTCAAGACTCTTACAATCTATAAAGGCCAGTAAAAGAAAAAGCAGTAACATCAGACTACTTTTTTGTTTTGCAAATGAATAGTTCTTCGTATTTTTCTGTCTAGAAGAGGCTCTTTGGGTTTCAGCATCACCGTCATTCACATGGGATCTGAGGAGAATACCCTCTGGATCTTTCCTTTTTCTACTGAACTCCTTGAAGGTTGTCTAGGGAAGAGTGGGTTCTGACTAACTGAATGACTGCCCAATCAGCCATCTGCCTGAGGATGCAGGGAAGTAGTCAGTCAGTCATATCTTAATGTATTAACATATCATCTGAATGCTAATTTAGTCACCACACAGAGGGGTATGTTATTTATACACAATAAATAATAATATCACCATCCATGTTTTTATCTTTTATACCTTATAAACAATCTTATTTCATCCTTAAGTGTTTTTAGAAAATAATTCGGATGACTTATTCACTTGAAAAAATCCTTGCATGAATACACTCAATTGCTACTCTCGAAACACAGCTGATATTCTAGTAGCAGAATGATACCAGAATGCATTGTTGCTATAGCCTGATCCTTCTTGATCCTTCCACACCCAAAAGGAAGAAATGTGTACCCAAAGGTAGACAGTGTTTTATATACTTTAATTATAATTTTTGGTTTTGTCCATACTAGGCAAGATTTCTACCACTGAACAACCTACGAGCCCATGGATTGTATTTTGTTATTTAAATGATTTGTACTGTTGATATTCAATTATGGATTCTAAGTTGTAAAAAATTAAAGGTTGACAGTATCATCTGCTTCTCTGTGGCTCAAGCCTATAACCACAGCTACTTTAGAGGCTGAGAATGGAAACATTAAAGTTTGAGACCAGTCTGGACAAAACAGTTCACAAGACCCTCTTCTCAATCCAGAGCTGAGTGTAGAGCAGGTGCTTCTCTTTCCAAACTATGTGGGAGGCTGGTGGCTCATGTCTCATCCTACCTATTCAGGCAGCTGAGATCAGAAGTGCTTTGATCAAAACCAAATTGAGCAAAATGTTTGTAAAATCCCATCTCAATCAATAAAAAGCTGGGCATAGTCCCCCCCACCCCTGTGATTCTAAATAATGAATAGAAGGATCATAATCCAGGAGAGGCTAGGCAAAACCATGAGCCCTTACCTGAAAACAAAACAACAGGAACACAACTGTAGCAGGAGGGCTGGAGATGTAGCTCAACAAGCACAAAACCTTGGAGGGAAATCCCAGTACTGCCCCCAAAGGTGGCAGATAATTGGAGACTAACCTGCTTACACTACTCATACAGAGGTGAGGAAAGCAAGTGGCAACATTCAAAATCAGATCCTCACTTAGAAGCTGTCTGTAGACAAGCAGGTTGCTGCTGAGCTGCAAAGTTGCAGTGATTACAGAGTCCTTAGGGATGTTGTGGGAAAATAACTTAATGCATGTGAGGAGTCTAGCAGGACACTTGGCACAGAAGCAGATGCCACTGACATATTTGCTATTGTTGTGATATCATCTGATCCCACAATGTTTTTCTTGAGATATTCTTCTTTGATTTTAGGAGGAATGCATACCACAACTCTTTCAAACTTGCATCGTGTTTGCTTCAAAATAATATGAACCATGTGATTATTTATACCTTTTGGCATAGTTGTGTCACTTATTCTGTTCCATGTTAATTCCACCTAATAGGGTCTACACAGCTTTTAGGCACAATGAGCATTTGCTTGCGAAGCTTAGGAGAGTGATTCAGGTCAGCTGGGGTCTCTGGAATGAGGACTGAAAAGCTGCCAAGTCTTTGCTTAACTTTCAGCATTGGAGACAGGAGAGATTTAGACCACCTAAAAAAATGCTGCGCCTAAAACCAAAGAAGCAAATAATTTTTAGTTAGATGACATGAGATCTGCAAACCCAGGTAAAGGATATGATCGCTTTAGTGTGGAGCATGCTGACTAATATGAATGGACTCATAGTACTCTCTGTGTGTATAGCCACTAATCTTTTGCTCAACTAATGACATCATTTGGCTCCTCAAGAAGATATTTGAAATCCCTTGGTATTTTATTTCCACACAGCTCGTCCTATCAATCTTTCACATAATCCGATCTAGGGATGGTGAAGGGCAGCCTGAGCTGTCCATCAAGGGTGGAGGGCCGAGGGACCAATCCTAAGAGGCAGCCTAATTCTATGTCACAGCCCACAGGACCACCTCCGGGTTCATCACCAGGCGCCATCTTAGCCACACATGGTCCCAAGGCTGGGAGGCGGGGCCAGCTAGAACCGCCTTTCCCGGTTCCAGCGTAATAGCCACACGTAGCCCCAAGGACGGGGAAAACAGGCGGGGCCAACTAATTGCCTCTTAATAATGCAAAGCATCTGGGCGGGCGGGCATGCCCCACAGTCTTAGGGCAGGAGAACACCACTGTCATCTCCATTTGTACTCGAGGAAGTGCAAAGAGGAGGACAGCAGCCCATGTCAGCCTGGGCATAAAATGAGACTGTATATCCAAAATGACCCACATATACAGGGCTCACAGAGTCATTTAAATGATAAAACACATACCTAGCACGCACGAGTACCTCAATCTGCAGTATCACACAAAAAAGTACAAAATACGAATGAGTCCTATCTGGTTGAACTGTCCTTGGAAATTCTGTATGGTTATAGTCCTCCTTTCTAAGTGAACAACAACAAAGAAAGAAGATACAAAACTGAGGGGGACACAGGCATTACTCAAGCTGCACAGCGAATTCTAAGTTCACAGCATACTATCCTGTACAAAAGCCAGAACAATTTTGCCATTTTTCAGAATATTTTCTTGTATGACCTATTAAATTGCTATTTAGTATTTGGGATAAATAAATATAAATTGTGTGAGTTGTTAGTGAAAAATATGTTGGTTTGTTTTGCAGTGGAATCTTAAGTATTAAGCAGAATTTTGAAAGATGATAATTTAATGGCAGCTATAAGACAATGTCACAATTTGGTTAAGTAACAACATATATATGTATATATATGTATGTGTGTGTATATATATATATATATATATGCTGTCACAGCAGATGTTTCTAAGATGCTGTCAAATATTAGAACATGTCACTTTCATCTAAAAGTGCATTTATTATTTTTTCCTAGAAAATTCTGCCATGTGTAATTATCCTTTATAGCAACTAATGGGATATTGACGGATACTGCCTTTAAATATTTGGACTTACATAACATCCCTGAAGTCGTGAGTCCTATCTTACCCTGACTTCCATTTTGCTTCATTCCATTGCATTCCATTGCATTTCCGCTGCCACTACTGCCCAGACATCCCCTGAGACACCACAAGCTTGCTTAATTGATTAGAGGTTGTAGACAATCTTAGATAATGTGTTTCTAGTTGAGGATCAGGATCATCTTCCTGTTCCCTGCTCTCTCTCTCTCTCTCTCTATATATATATATATATATTTTTTTTCTTTTTCTTTTTTTTTTGCCAGTCCTGGGGCTTGGACTCAGGGCCTGAGCATTGTCCCTGGCTTTTTTTTTTTAAGGCTAGCACTCTGCCACTTGAGCCACAGCGCCACTTCTGGCTGTTTTCTGTATATGTATATACAAGGCCTCATGTATATGAGACAAGCACTCTTTGCCACTAGACCATATCTCCAGTCCCCTTGCTATAATTTTTGAATGCTGCCAAGGACTTAGGAATAAATGATTCACATTTAAAACCTTTTGGCTCAAGTGGTCACTCACTTGCTTCTGAAATGATGCCATGGGGGGCTCCGTAGCATCTACACAATCCCTGTACCTCTGAAACTGACTAGCTTGCATCCTGCAGGCAAGAAAACCTGAGACAATTCATGTTAGATTGTTAGCCATTGAAATTAGGGGGTCTAATGCTATACTATGATGGCCTCTCATTTGACATTTACTGTCATGCTAAAGTATTAGATATGTCATCTACTCACAGTGATCTCAGAAAGAAGTGTGTAAGAAAATATATTTTTCCTGTGGTTCTGGAGTTTGAATTCAGAGTCCTATACTTGCCTGGTTTGTTTTTTTGGCCAGCAATCTACCACTCAAGTCATGCCTTCAAGCCATCTTTTTGCTGGTCATTTTGGAGGTAGAATCTCACAGACTTTTCTGTCTGGCTATGAATCATTATCCTTGAAATCTCAGCTTCCTGAGTAGCTAGGATTAGAGGTGTAAGTCCCTGGTGCTTGGTGATTGGAAGCATTTTTCTAATAATTTAGACAAATTATGTAAGATTTTTAGGTATTTGCATTTACTATGACAATTTTCCAAAATACGTCAGTCAAAGATCTTCCAAAATACAATACAAAATAATTACCTAATAATTTACATAATACATTACCGAGTTGCATAATTATTTATGTGATATTACAAGTCAAGTATTTAAAGGAGGTGATGGATTTTTTTATTTATACAGAGGATCTATGTAGATTCAAGTCATGTCTAGTTCTTTTGAATCCCCCTGCTCTGCATGGTACCAAAGCCTCTCCAACTCTCCAAGCTCAAGGCTTCTGTTGCACAGGCTCATTTATTATTAACTGGAGGTTGTCAGAGCTTTGCCCGCTTTCCTTTATTTATCTCATCTTTATTATCACGGCTTTAAAGAACCATGGTCTGATCAAGCCATCACAAAGAGTAGCATTTCCAGCACTCTCTGAAGACAATTTTCTTTGTTTCCTTTTCAGTGATCTGTTTCTCCCATCTATACTAGGAGTTTCACTGTTACCTACAAGGATCTGCCTGGTTTTATTTTTTGTTTGTTTGTTTTATATCTGTAGGACCAGGGAAGTCCATAGCCCTTGCTTTACAAGTTGATTTTTGTTGATCAAATGTGTAAATGGATATTTATGGAGAATTTTCTTGAAGCTTTATGATCAATGACTAAAATGTAACCTGAGATTCAGTGAGACAACAGGTGGCCTGTCTTCTCAGGAGCCCTTATGGAGTTTTGCCTTTACCTGGAGCAGTGGGAAGGAACAATATTAGAGCAGCCTTGCAAGGCCACTTACATACTCATCAAAAGAATGATATTGAACATATTTTTTTCTCAGAATGAATCTGTTCTCTTTAAGAAAACACACTGAAAAATATCCTCATAGTTCTCATAATATTATGGTTATTCTCAGAATATTATGATATTTTATATTCATAATATTCTCATAAGCTCTCCAACGCAGCTAGCTTTTCTTTCTCAACATTGAATCTCATGATTAATCCTGTTTCTCTTTTTCACTTGTTTGTTAGAAACTGAGAGCCACATTTATAGCTAACCTCTAATGGATAGACAGCATGCATTGTGTGTTTCTGTTTATTTGTGTTATTTTCCTTATGTGCTGTTCAATTTCCATTTCACTTCCTATCTGATTTTCCCTCTTCATTCTTTTGTATTTGCTTTATCAAATGCTATGATTCCTTGTAATCATGTTGTTTGAAGCATGCAAGGTGAAAATACATTTTAAAGTGAGATGATGTTGGAAAAGTCACTATGTTGTTTTTGGATCTTATGTGTTGAGAAAGGAGATAGAATTCTGAATGACATGGAGCCCTTGGGATATAGGCAGGTGTGCTGTAAAGATAAATTGGAAAACTTCCCCTTTTAGTGACTTGTTTTTTGGCCCAAGAATTTAAAATGTACCATATGCTTGGACAAAAATCTTCTTCCTAAGAAAAACATTAAAGTTACATTTTGGACATTCAAGGCGGTGAAAGAAAAATCCAGACTGCTTTGAAGGAGGAGCCTGCAGTGCAGAAGGATATAAACACAAGCCCACATACCAGATGTCTTTGCATAGCAATGTGAAAAAATACTCCCCTTTCTTTATTTACACTTTACAGCAAATATTTTGCAAAGAGAGAGCAAAGAATGTTGATGTTCCTCCAGTGGAGCTTCAAGCATAACAAGGTCCCAGGTTTCAGAATGTCAGAATTCCTTGTAGTATCCTTCAAAGCACTGTGTAGTGGTAAACATCTGGCATTCTCTTTGCTAGTGTTCAGAAATTATAATCACTAGGACCATAGCAGACAGAAGAAAAGTCTATGACATTGATCCATCTCTAGCTATTTTACTAGGTTGCAAGAATCTAGATGAAATGGTCATAATTTTTTTTTTAAACCAGGGCAAGGACACTCATACACAAGGTAACCACTTGTCCTGCCACATAAGAATTTTCTTCACATGGTATTTTTTTTAGATCCTAGAACTAATTATCTTCTAATTTGGATATGTGGTTGATGGTAAGAAAATGCTTTGAGTGGAAGATACATTATTCAGAGAGCTAATGCACTTAACGCAATTCTTTGAAAGTGACTGTTTGGATGTTGATAGAATCCTAAGTTCTTATTTCTTACTTTCATTAGTAAATCAAAGAAAAAGCCAGTAATCATACACTTAATAAAACATCAAAGACAAACCCTGCTGGGAGTGGCTAAGATGCCAGTTCCATCATATCTGTCACAGGTTTGCTGCTTGGATAACGAACTCAGGCTGAAAGAGAGCAAAGGAAGGAGGGGACCCCATAAATCACTCCACAGCTCTTTGCTACAGCCTGCACACAGCAAGTCAGGAAGACGACTGTGCTCTGCACAAGCGCACTACAGGGATATGGAAGATAAGATTAAATTACATTACAGACATTCATACTTGAAGTATTGCCTTTCTATTCCCACATCCAAAATTTAGGTCCTTTCATTCAACAAAAGACCAAAGAGTAAAAAAAAAAAAAGTAAGGTGTAAGGATGTTGCAAATCAACTCATCAAACTGGAACCTTTGATTAAGAGATCAAAGACACTGAACAATGAAAGGAGGTTTCTTCAGTCCAGAATATGAAAGATTAGAAGAGGCTCTAAGTCATACCACAGTTTTGTCACTGCCCAGTGGGTGAGAAGATAGCTATAATCTTATCTTAAGAATAATGAAGGAATTGCTGGAGGCTGCCATCCTAACCTCCTGTAAAGACTACAGAAATAGGAAGCAGGACCAATAGAAGTCTTATCTGAAGAACTGAAACCAGTGAAAACAACAAAAAGGAAAGGTTTTTGTTTTTTTTTTTTTTAGTTTGTTAGAACATTTGCTTTATACTCTTTCTGGGAGGGGTGAATAAGAACCATACAGCAAACTGAGATAGATTGAGCTTTTTCTGTTTTTTACTTTTTCAATATGTCTTTGAAAATATTTATTCTTTGAGACAACATACCATTTTTATATGGCCTTTCATGCAGTTACCTGCCATTATAGTGACATTAACTGCTATAATTAGGACTGGATCCCTTCCTCTACCCTCCTAACCCTTAGCTTACTACTGTCCCTCCAGGGTTGGACCCACAGGCCCTCAAACCATAAGAACTTGAGTTCATTTCATCAAACTTTAAGAACTCCATCAAGATGCTACACAAATGACAAAAATGAAACTACACTATTACATGCAACACTTTGTCTTTTTCCTCACCTTGGGGGTTAAACAGTTCTTGGTGAGATAGGATGGAGTATTTTCAACTAAATTATAAGGACAATGTCCTTAATAGTTGAGTCCTGTTGCCTTGTAAGTAACATTCATCAGGAGAGAAGAACACATGCCTTCTAAAACTGATTCTTACAGGCATTTCATCTTATACCATGAAACAGCCCTACTGATTCTATTTGCCAGCACCCTGTCATGCTCTTCAAACACAGATATTGAACTGGAATGACAATAACATTGTAATGATATTTTCCCGTTTTACTGATGGGACCAGACAGATTAATTAAGCTACTCACCCTAAATGATGCCATCAGGAACTTGTCTGAACTTCTAAACACTGTAATAATAGGCTTTGATTAACTTGTCTGTATACTGTCCATACCTCTACTCTCTAAACAAAATGTCACATGAATACTTATGATTTAGCTTATAAGAATCTAGCTCAGTAATTAACAGTCTAATTATGTGCATAATTGTATTTTCATATTGTGCTTAGAAAATAATTATTAACATTTTTCTTTCACTATTTTTACTTTTTATATAACCTGTTCACCTAAATGGTGAATATCCATGTATGTTGTTTTATTCTGGAATTATTTGGTTGAATTTTTGTTTTGTTTTTTTCTGTTTTTTTGGCCAGTCCTGGGCCTTGGACTCAGGGCCTGAGCACTGTCCCTGGCTTCCTTTTGCTCAAGGCTAACACTCTGCCACTTGAGCCACAGCGCCACTTCTGGCTGTTTTCTGTATATGTGGTGCTTGGGAATCGAACCCAGGGCCTCATGTATACCAGGCAAGCTCTCTTGCCACTAGGCCATATCCCCAGCCCATTTTGTTGAATTTTTGAAAAGCCTAATTTTGTGGGAAAATATGGACAGCATCTCATGTTTATTCTTGAACACTACTGATTTTGGAAAAGGAACTATTTTATAATACATGACATATTCCTTTAAGTGAGCAGGCACTTTTCACAGTGTTATTTAAGTTTTATGAAACCAATTTATCTTTCCTTGTTTGTTGTTATCTTTCTCTTTATAGTCAGCAATGTAATAGACAAAGGCAAGTCACTTCCCAACACATAGGTATTTACCTTTCTTTGCTTCACTTGCTGGCAAAATCTTCCATGTATTTAGATGCATTTTTCCAGCTTTATTGGTTTTCATAGTAATAAAATTTCCTATTTCCATTTCCTGTTTTGATAATTATGCAGCTGGAACAATTTACCATTTTTATACTAAAATCATATATATAATTGCTTTGCACAACTAAGTGTAATACATAATGGCATTTTATTTTAAGAGAATTTGTTATTTTTGTTTATAATATTCTGGACAGTATTGGACATTTTTTTTGTTTTAAACTGACTGATAAAATTACTTGTACTAATTATGTAGCATGCAACACCTTGAAGTTTAAAGGCATTTTGGTTTACTATAGTTTGTTTTATAACCATTTTCCATGGGTTTATTCCTCAGGAGATTCCTTAGTAAAGATTGCATTCTTCATTTCATTTAATAGTTAGTTTTATTAGGGTATATCTGTTGCCATTATATTGTTGGAGCTATGCATAACAGAAAAAGAAAGAAATACATTTATTGTTACAAAAACTAGAAAATGTAAGCCATTTACAATACAGTTCTAATAAATTAACTTTATACTGGAGGGAATACATTTCTAAAAAAGAAGATTTGCAAACAGGGAATTCAACTAGTATTACGCCACACCGTGTTGGCCTCCTGTGTGGCACAAGGACAAGCCCAGAGGTTCTGCAGGCATTTCTTCTCAACCACCGAGGCTTCCCCACTGCAGCTTGGTCAGCCCGAGAGGCCACGGTTGGAGCTGGCTGCAGCGGGGTTGGTGGCCCACAACAGCAGCAGCAGCAGCAGCAGCAGCAGCAGCAGCAGCAGCATTGACATTCTTGGTTTCAAGCCAAAGCAGATTGATTTTTTTCCCCTCAGCCAGAGCATCTCTGAAATCCAGATTATAACAAATTGCTGAGGACTCCCTGGAACTCAGGACCAGGTCTGGCAGTGGAGGCTGGAGGGAATGCTCTCTCTCTCTCTTTTTTAATGGAATTGTTTTAATGCTATACCAGGGAAGAAGCCCTGTTTGTGTTGGTAGAGTTTCAAAGACTTTGTGTCCTGGCTTTTTGTACTGTGTTTGGAGCGCAGGCTCGGGCTCTCTCGGGACACTGTCAGAGACGAGGACTTCGGCCCTCGCTGCTCAGGGGTTGTACATATCATCTCCACAGAGAGAGTGAAGCAACCTCACCAGACCCCATTTCTATGTGCTGAACACTAAAAGACTTAGTGGGTAATTCTGCTGTATTCTGCATTTATGGAAACAGTGACCAAAGCAGCTAATGTGATAGGAAATCAGCCTGAGGCCAGGAGCAGCGCCCACCATCCCCTTTCACCTCTTCTCAGCCACTGGGCATCCTCTCCTGGGCCGCTCGGACTGCATGAAGTGGGATCATGCGTGTTAGGTCCGACCTCACCTGTCAAGCAGCCCGGTCTCCCTGCATCCTCTCAGTAAGGCAAATCTGATTTTTGTTCTGGTCTTTAAAGAAGTCTGGATAGAAAATGCATGGAATATATACATTATTAGTTCTGATAGTACTCAATGAATACTCCCTTAGTATAGTTAAAATTCATCTTTAAAAAAAATTGGGTAAAATCCAAGCCATTGCACAAGGCTGTCCACGGTCTAGCCTCCATATCGTTCTCCAAGGACTTCTCTACTTTTCTGCTTCCTTCACAAGCCTCATCTAGTCATGCCTTGCAGAATACCTGGAGAAAGTAATTTCTCACCACAAAAATCCATCTTCCTATACCATCTCTACATCCTCTTCTCTATGAATCCTCCACTGCCTTCAAGTACTCCCCCCCGCCACCCAAGATGAAATTCTTTTAAATGCCTAAATTCCTTACATCAGGAACACTCATTTATTCACTTCAGTGTTGCTAGGACACAGACATAGTTAGGCCTCTGAACCAAATTGAGCAACATCAAATCTGTCTTTGAAATTGAGAGGTAATGTGGTTGAGAAGTTAGTTGTTTTCTTTTCTTTCTTTCTTTTTTTTTTTTTTTTTTTTTTGCCAGTCCTGGGCCTTGAACTCAGGGCCTGAGCTTCTTTTTTGCTCAAGGCTAGCACTCTGCCACTTGAGCCACAGTGCCACTTTTGGCCATTTTTCATGTATGTGGTGCTGAGGAATCGAACCCAAGGCTTCATGTATACGAGGCGACCACTCATGGCACTAGGCCATATTCCCAGCCCACAGAGAAGTTAGGAACATAGATTTTAACCCTAGATTCCTGAAACTAAACCTTAGCTTCACTGCTTGCTCAGACAAGTTAACTAATCATCTTGCCCTTTATTTCCCACCAAGTAAGACAAGAATCATCAAGAAGGCCAGTTCATAGGCCTGTGTTGTTAGTATATTTACAAGTGAAAGGATGCCTCACATATGACGGGTGCTATTATTACTAATCTATTACCATAGTCACTGCTGTCATCATCATTACTGCTATTGCAGAACAAGGACAATGTCTTCTCAACATGATTTATTACATCCTAAATAGCTGCTGTGAATGAGGTGTTTTCATGTAGCACTGGGAAAGATAAATCCATTTAAAAAAAGATTTTATTCAACAGATTCTGGCTATTGAAAAGACACTAGGTTATGCTTAGAGAGATAAGGCTAAGGATAAATAAAGAACCTTGTCTTCAAGCTCCTGATGTAATGAGAAACACACACACACACACACACACACACACACACACACACACACATAACACTTGTGGAAACAAATGGAGACCACACAAATGAAAACAAGCAAAAGCTATTTATTTAGAGCTCACTACAGCAAAGGAGGCAGCTGCCTTCACTTGTTCTCAACAAACACTGTAAGGTGGGCAGAAGTGCAAACATTTTATAGTGGAAAAGGAGAAGCACAGATGTGCCCTTCTTGGAGGCTGTCACTGTGGTAGCCGGAAGCAGGACGTCTATGTAATTGGCTTGGGATGCATAGTTGGCGGGAGTTCTCTGATTGCTCGCAAGATGAAAGTGGGAGCAACGTTTAAGGAAACTGTCAAATCCTGAATGTTTCAACTAGACTGGGTTAGAGGCTGCAGCTTGGTTTCCTGTAGAAATGGCTAAATTCCTAAAAATCAGAAAATGGGTTGGCTAGAAATGAGTTGGTTTCCTAAGGTAGTTGCTGCCAAGGGTGAGTTCTGTTTTCACATGTTTGGCTTTTGTCCGTTTGTATAGTATTCAATTTCTTAGGTTGATATCAACAGGGATAAATGTGCTCCTGAAAACACAGGTGAGCTTGGCTTGACTTCATCATCTCCTGATCTTTACAAATGTATGTGCCAAGCACTCTTCACATTTCCAAGAGCTGCTGTTTCTCCTAGTTGGTACTGTGTCTCTTTTTTAGCACTAACTTCTCCAACTTCACTCAGGCATCGGGCTTTTCTTCTTTTCTTAGCACTTTCCTTGTGAGTGAAGATGAAGACAGTAGGCTCTCATTTCTTCACTATTAAAGTATGATGCCAGTACTGGGTTTTATGCAGATGTTCCTTAAAAAGTGGAGGAAATTTCCTTCTGTTCCCAATTTGTTGACTGTTTTTACCATGAAAAAGTACTGGGGTTTTCTCATGCTTTTTCTTTGGCTCCTCTAATTTTTGTGTTTTATTCTATTATATTTAGTTTAAGATGTTAAACCAACCTTGCCCTCCTAGGGTAAATTCCACTTGTTTATAATACATAATCCTGTTAAATGATGACTGGGTTTCTATTTCTTCTTAAGTCAGATTTGGTACTGCATATCTTTCTGGATTTTTTTTTCCATTTTGTCTACGTTCTCTAACTTTTCAGTATGGAATTGTTCAAAACATTTCTTTATGGTTATTTTCATTTATGTAAAGTGGTTAGTAATTAGTTCTCTAAAGATTTAAATATTTTTAGTGTGCAATGTTGATGTCAGGGTAGTAAAAATCTTGCATGCACTGTGGTTGGGTTTGGGAATGTAAATTGGTGAAATCTTCTAAGGCATGTTTGTAAAACCTGGCTCAACAGAACACAGTCACAAATTAGATGTGAGTAGCAAGATGGACCTAAAGATAACCCTGAAGATAATAGCCTGAGTGATATGGAGACTGTCCTTTTGTACACAAATAGGAGGAGAACAGAATGGAAATTCGTTTTTAAAAGTAATAAATTTAATGGTCAGTTATCATAGTTGTTCATTAGATGAGTTATAGTGGTAGAAATGTAAGCAGCCAGGTAGCAGTTCAGAACTACTAGTCAGAGTAGAATAATTTGGAGATCTGTATAAAAACAATTACCTAAATGATCAAACCGGTGCATTCTTGTTTTGGAAACCAAGTAAAAGAGATAGAAAAGCAAGAGAACATGGTAAAATTGGGAAACATATGAACAGTTAGGAAATAGAAAAGAGAAAGAAATTAAAGCCAGAAATTAAGCAGGAATATTCACAACGAAGGGAAATTAGGTATGGCATTATAAAAATTAATTAGGTAGAAATGATAAATAAAAGCATGAATTGTCTGTGATATCAATAAATCCCATAAGACAGGGAAAAAGCTACTCAGGCTAACAATGCAATGTGAAGGTTTTGAAGTAGTTGATCCATAAGAAATTCATTCTACATTGTTCCCTCAAAGGTTATTTTAAAATGTCTTAGATATTAAAATTGATTTGGCAGATATATGTTTAAGTATTTGCCTATACAATTCTTTTAAGTCTTAACATATAACCATTCACATATCTCAATATAATTTTCACTGACTGTGTTTTTGTACTTACAAAGAAAGTCAACTTTTTTACAGTACATCCAGGAAATTGTTTATATACTTTAACAAATGTTTCTGCCTCATTTTATGTGTTAACTAACTGCTACCAGAAAATATAAGAAAACCAGACAGTTCCCTAAAACCAAGATAAAATGTTTCCGACCAAAAAAAAAAATATTGGGGCTAAAATTTATCTTGGCATAAATTTCATCCTGTGAGTAAAGAATACTAAAATCAGACTCTCTCTCTCGTGAAAAAAAATTTAAAGGCTACATTATCCCTTAAATAGTAACTGCCTGGATGACTATCCAGAGTGTAATCCATCTGGTCCTTGGTTTGGGCAAGTAGAGACATAATATAAGTTGTAGCAAATTAGAAACATTAAACCACATAAAAATGTCATTTTGAAACTGTTAAGACAATCTCAGAAAGCTGTGACTCAGTGAAATATGTTGGGGAAGCAGTGGTCGGCAGGGGGTAAAAGAGCCCTGGCTTCCTGCTTAGGAAGTATGTACACCAAATGGAGCTCCTCATGCTGAATTCTTTCTGTCCCCAAGTGGGAGAATCACTAGTCAAGAAGCCATCTGCCTGTCAGCAGACCCGAATACCTGAGGCTGCTAAGGCAAGGCCCCATCCCCACGCACCCCAGTGTACTTGAAATCCAATCCCACTGATGGCTCCACAAAGCTGGAAGGAAGGTTAATGGCACTTGTCTTTGGAGCGGAATGGGACATTGAAAATCTCAACTGTATGACAAGCTGTGTGAATAAGGAAGGCAGGTAACGTCCACATTCCTCTGATAATCCAAAATATCAGACAGAAGTGGAGTTTCTTTTTTTTTTTAAGTTTTTATTATATAACTGATGTACAGCGAGGTTACAGTTTCATACGTTAGGCATTGGATACATTTCTTGTACTGTTTGTTGCCTTGTCCCTCATACCCCCCTCCCCCCTCCCCTGTACCCCCCTGGAGTTTCTTTCTTTTAGTAAGAAAATAATTGGGGCTGGGAATATGGCCTAGTGGCAAGAGTGCTTGCCTTGCATACATGAAGCCCTGGGTTTGAGTCTCCAGCATCACATATATAGAAAACGGCCAGTAGTGGCGCTGTGGCTCAAGTGGCAGAGGGCTAGCCTTGAGCAAAAGAAGCCAGGGATAGTGCTCAGGCCCTGAGTTCAAGGCCTAGGACTGGCAAAAAAAAAAAAAAGACAGAAAGAAAATAAGTGGGTACTTTATTGTTAAATAAGTTCATGGGAATAAGCTATAATTTTAATTTATTTTTCCTATAATTAATCTATCTTTCCTATAATTAATCAGTCAAATGGTTATTGCCTGATTTGTTTAAACTTCAGAAATGAAAATCATAAGGCTGAATATCTGAAGTTTCTATTTTTGTTTATTTACCCACTCCAGGAATATTTCTTACAAAAATACATAAAGTTTCAGCACACTTAAAACCTCAGGGCTGTACCTCCCTTTTTTCTCAACTGCTCTCAGAATCAGGCATTCCAAGATTATAGTTTTATTCTAAGATTAAAAAAAAACTGGATTTCTGAGTAAGTCAGAATACTGTGGTTCATATAGATTCTTCCATCTTTCATTGTCCTTCATCTCTACTTCACTACCCATGTTTCTCCATGGAATTGAATAAAGCTGCTGGTGAGAGGAGGGTGTGAGGGGAGGAAAGGCAGAGATCCCCACCACACAGGGTATTCTGACTTTTGAGGAAGGGTGGCTCCTTCATATGAGAACAAGTAGAGAAAATGTAAGTAAATCATGGGAACAGAATGTCATTAAAGAGAAAAGGAAAATAAAACTAAATATAGTGTCAGACATTGCAAAGGAAAGAATGATGCTCTTCACACACAAAGCCCACAGTGGGTGGGGATGTGCAGAGAGGCTAAAAGCAACGGAGTAGGTAGCAATATAACCTCTTGTATGGGGTTCCAAGAATCTATATAATCCTTATGAAGGGGCTGATCCCAATATTTTAAAATAAAATGCAGCAATAAACAAATCTTTTCTTCCAAATAATAGGAAGAAATGACTTAGCTTTCACCCAATATCACAGGCATGATGTTGAACAATATAGTTTGGATGCAAAGCATCAAGAGAAAAATAAAGCACCAGAAGCCCTTCCGATAGTTTCAGAAAACAGAGAACAGGGCCATATGGCCATTTCCTACTTTTACTCTGTTAGTCATCAGGTGTAAGGATTTCATGAGGCATCCTAGGGCAGCCCTGGTAAAATCTAAATATCAATTAGATCTGTAGTTGGAAGAGAGAAGGCCTAGGAAAGTTAAGAGTGAAACTAGAGGATCTTGTAATTATTATCACCATTAGTAATGATGTCTCTAAAAATAACCATAGGCTAAGAAACAGCCATTTCAGCTAAAAAGAACAGGATTTCTAAGACACTTGCTAGGAATTTTATTCCTAAAGAGCTTCAAATACTCATAGAACTCCATTGTCAAAGTACACAGTGTAGTTCATCAAGCTTTAACTAATACTTTGTGGTGCTTTAGAATTCATTCAATAGTAAACAAGCTAAATTCTATAGCTATTATATTTTGTGATCACTTCTTTTAATCAACATAATTATGTTCTTTAGTTTCCTTCTATGTTGATATATATTACAGTATATAAAAATAAACATATATTACATTACATATAATATACACAGACATCTATATTGTATATTTACATATAAATACATACAAGATGATTACATAAACATCTATATTGCATATACATAGTAAAACTGTGTATACACACAGTAGACCCTCGGTATATGGTTTTCAGATCACTATTGAGGAAAAATGACAAATGTCTTAGTTACAAACTTTAAAATTACTGGAACTATCTTTGTCATATGTCAGTAGGTCTACTATGAACTATGTGAACATGCTTATGTTCCTCTCACAAAAATTACTCTTGTACATATTAATACTGCTCACCAACAACTAGATCTTAGTTCTTTGTCTTTAGTGTTATCACAGACCACCCAGCTTCTGCTAAAGACATGATGTCTTTCAACAAATCTCAAATTTTCACTTTATCACTTACATTAAACACATATGTGTGCTTTTGGCTGGGGAGGAGTACCATGACTTTTACTTGTCTTTTGGGGTACAACTTGCTTTATAGTGGAGGGGATAGTATTTTTATAGAATTAAAGGCAAACTGTTAACCAGTTAACAGGCCAATGATTGACGTAAGCACAATTGACAATAATGGAGAACTGACAGGTTCTTCACACCAACTAGAAAATATTTAATGGAACATTTTTAAATTTAAAATGTTTATTATGATTATTTTCAATTATGCCCAAACTGCATACAATACATGTTACTAAGTCATGCTTATTTTGTTTGTTATTTGACCTTCTTCAGATTTGTTTAGATTTCTAGAATCTGGATGCAAACTCATTTGCATTTTCTCCTAAGAATCCAATTGGGTAAGTATTAGACTACTCATTGTCTCTTACTTTGTCCTTAATTTAATCTCTATTCCTATTCTTGATCAATTTTTTTAGATATATTATTCATCTTACTATTTCTTCTGATAAATGACATTGTGGGTTAAACAAGTCCTTAGCATTTAAAATTTTTTTTCATTGTATCTTTTGTTTCTAGAATTTTAGTTTGTGCTTTTATTTCCAGAGTAGTCCTTTGGAATAGTTCCTTATCTCCTACATGTATCTTTAAACTTGGTTTTGTTTCTTACAGGAGATCCCACACTTATAATTGTGGCTAATATTTAATTTTCCTTTAAGTTCTTAGAGTCTTTTCCTGCTGATTCTCCTCATAGTGTTTTGTTTCATTACTTTTGACTGTGGGCTGCTATTGTTTTAGGATAGATGAAGGAAATTCACCGGGGCTGGCATGAAGATGACTTTCTGCATTGATTGCATTCATTTCTGCTAGGTGGTCTTTGGAACACCCCCACTTTGGTATCAATCTAAGTAAAATTCTCTGTTTGAGGTTTTTGGACCACCCATATGCTGTGTATTTAGGTTTCAAATGCATGTGAAGATTGGTTTGTGGTTATAAATTCTTGAAAGTTTTGCTGTCCTTTCTATTCAGCACCTATGGCTGAAGAAGATGGTTTTCACACTAAGGCTATGTATAACTGGAGAAGGCAGCCCTCTCAGCTCTCTTTTACATTAAGGACATTGCTGTTTGGATCGTGGTTTTGAGGGAAGAGTGGGAATATCTACTATCCTACTCAAAATGGGTAGAACTTTGATTATCTCTCCCCTTTTGAGTCATGTAAGACTATTAAATACAAAGTTCATGTTAATTTAGTTCAAAAGAATTTCTACAAAGTAACATTTAGCTACAGTAGTCACTGTTTTCCAAGTCTCTGGAATTCTTTATGTTCTTGGCTGTTTTCAGAAGTTATTTTTAATCTTAACCAGAAAGTAGATATAAGTATGTACATATACACACATACAATATATAAATTTATAAATATATGTGTATATTTATAATATATGTATATGTGCATATATACATATGGTTTTCTTCAAAATCCTTCTATTTTCCTGATATTAAAGAATCTCATTATCTTACCCAACCTTATATGGTACCAGAGGCAGAGAGTGAGCAGCAAGTAGTACCTCAACTACTGGAAAGTACAAGGGCAAGGGAGAAATTTCCTCTATAGACTTTGTATCATGTCCATGGCCATTGACATTTTGATTTTGGACTTCCATCTTCCAGAATTGTGAAACAATATATTTCCATTGTTTTAAACTCACACAGTGTGTGACAATGTATTGCTACAACTCTAGAAAACAAATAGAGTTCCCCATTTGTAATAACACATTTGTAGTTATAGGATCATCAAGACAGGTGATTCTTTTAAAAAATATTATTACACAGAGGGGTTAAAATTACTTAAGTCAATAATTGAGGTAAAGAGTGCATTTCTTTTTGAACAATACCAACCCTTCCCTGTCTCTCTCCCAGCCTTTCCCTCTACCATCCCCATGCACAAGTTGTATAGGGCATTTTCAACATAGTGTCTAGTGAGTATCACTGCAGCCTTTGCACCCTTTGTCCTACCATTTCTGTGCCCCCTTACCCTCTCAAAGAGAGACAAATGAAAAAAAAAACAAAAGGAAAAGAAAACAAAAAGAGCAACAAAGGAAAAAAATTCTTATTTCCATTTCCATTCATTTTGATGGATATTATTTTATATGTGCAGATGCACAGAGCTATTATGCTTATGTAAGAATATCCTCCTATGGTGTCATTCTGTGTGAATGCCTAGAGACGTATATAATTTATCATGTCCCAGTGTATTTTTTTTTGTTTTACCATCCAATGTGTTTACTTGTAGATTTATAAAGACTTTCCAGTTACCACAAATGAGGAAAACCATACAATTCCACTCTTGGTTATTATCCAAGAGAAAGCAAACAAGGCCACACTAAAGCTACCATCACAACCATGTTCATTGCAGTATTATTTACCATACTCAATATATGGAATCAACCAGATGCCTCTCAGTGGATGAATAGATCAAGAAAATGTGGCATATGTACACAATGGAATTCTATTTATCCTTCAAAAAGAATGAGATTGTACCATCCGTAAAGAAATGGAAAGGTTTGGAAAAAAATTATATTAAGTGAAGCAAGCCAGACAGGTGAGTCTTGATGAGTATGAGATCTTGTACCTTGAGACAGAGAAAAATGAGAAGAAATACCTTTATCAGTATTGTTTCTATGATTGAATCTATCAGGTAGTTGGAAAAGACCAGAGGAATAGTTATCTATTATTATTTGCTCATACTCACTGATGTTTCACAACAAGTAGTTGAAACTATTTCTAACCAAAATTTAGAACCAACTTGTCATATAACTTTTTGAAATAATATTATCTCTTTTTATTCCCAAGGACAGCTCCATGGGAGATTAGTATAACTAGAAAAAAAAGCTGGCATGATATAACTTTAATTATTACTTGAAATACAAGAAGACTGTCAGGCTCTGGAGTTAAAGTACAGTACTGATAGCAGTCATACACCATACCATGATATTTTGTTCCATGAAGGGACATAGTTACAGTAATGCTTTCTTAAGATCACAATGGAGTTGAAGCATCTCTACTGCTTAGTGGCCACATTTCCATTGTGATGTCATAATGCAATACATGTCTTTTATGTTGTGCTAATGTTTTGGGTAAATAAACCTACTGCACTGCTAATGCTATAAACATGCAACACATATATGTAATATTTGCTGATGATAATAAATACTTTGTCTGGTTTATATATTTACAATCTTATATTTTTATCATCATAGCACACTTCTTGTTCCTATAAAAACAGCATTTACTGTAAAATATGATGCCATGTTATGTTGACAACGGCTTCATGGATCGCGTGTTTGCTATATCTCTTACTTATGTTATTTTCTCTTGTGCTTGATTTAATCTCATGGCTTCTTCCTGCTAAGGTTACAAGTCAAAGGCTTCATTAAGAGGCTGATCTGGAAGTGGAATGTTAACATGAGTAAGGATTGCAAAAATGGGAAATTCATTTTGGACACTGCTTGCCAGTCAGCCATGTCTTATTGACCATAGCTACAGTCTCAAGAACTCTGTGATGTCCATACATAACAAAACCACCTAAAGATGCATTTCTCAGTGTGCTTCATTGCTAAGCATTGCATGAATGTGTTTACCAGAAACTTAAATTAATTAAAAGTTAACTGGGCAAATATAGAGGAGGGATTAAGACAAGAAGAACATTACAGACTAAGAGAAGAGCACAAGCAGAAGAGCAAGTCCAGTGGTAGATCCTTTGGGAGTTAGAGGAAAACCTAGGTATCTGAGGTGAAGAAAGCCAAGTAGATGTGGAAAGGATAAGGCTGAGAGAGGTAGGCAGAGGTAAAGGGCACAATGCTTTGCAGATTCATTCGTGGGTCACAGCAGAGAAAATCAGCTGATTGACAGATACTGACCCCAAGGTTTCCCTATACAAAGAGTACAGTGTGGTAAGATAAGGAGGCTGGGAATAGGCTTCCCAATGGTTAATTATCCATAATTTCAAATGGAAAAATGGAGACTTAGGAACTTTGAGAAACTTAATTAAAATCTATCCCCAAACTCCTTTATCACAGCCTCATAGAGTCTCATTTGTGAAAGGAGGGCTCTGTTTAAAAATGATCCTGCTGTATTGGCATAAGGTCCTAAAGTTGTGCGTGGTAGGAAATTTTGGCCTCTCTAGTAAGAAACTTAAATGAAATGGAATGCCAAGCACTGTAAAGCACTTCCCTGAAAAATAAAAGAAAAAAAATCCTCACAACCTGGCAGCCATATCCCTCAGAAAACAAGTAGTCACTTCTTTTGCTGATTTTGAGAAGCCAAATTCAAAGACTGAAAGAGCTGGAAACACTTTGGGGCATTCTTTTTTGAGGAGTAGGCGGCTCTCACACACAGGAACTACATTCAAGGCAGGGGCTGCCCTTTGAACACCTGAAAGCATTTTGCATCAGAAAATTATAAAAAAAAAACATCCTGAGTAGGAAGTCTTAATCATCAAATATAAACTGATTAAAAACAGATGAATGTAATGAGAGACAAGATACCATCTACATTATATTATTGTGATATTCAAAGGAGGATGGGTGTAGGGTCAATGATTTGAATCAATATTTTATCTTTTGGTAAAAAATTCATATCACTTTAATTGTAAGTTCTCTCTCACCTCTTTGTCCCTCTTTGCACCTTGATGTCTCTCTGTATCCATAGCTTTTAGTGGTCAGTTCCATTGTTCACCCGATGTTCCAGAGAAACTTCTGTGAACCTCATCTCCAAGCTAGCTCCCACTGCTCCATTTCTGCTCCACTGTTTGGTAGAAAGAGCTGACTATAGCCTGTGTTGTGTACCTCATCGTCATGCTCATTCCAGACCATGAAGTCCTCGGTCTTTGGTCCCAGTCTGTTTAAATAGCACTTATCTATAAAATTATTAATAACCTAGTAATCTCCATGTTGCTAACTACATTAAGATACTACCTAGAAAGAAGAACCAAAATTCAACATGGATGTAAATATAAGAAAAGACTTAATCGATTTAGGAATTTACTCAATAAATATATTTCTTTTAATAGAAATTCTAAGTACATTAAGAAAAATAGAGTGATAGAAAATTAAAACCACAAGGCATGGTGGTTCACACCTATAATCCTAACATGTGGGAAACAGGAGCAAGAAGACTGTTACTTTGGAGCCATTTAGCACTACACAACCAGATGATACCTGAAAAACAAAGTAGTAAAAGTAAATAGTTTCCATAATTTGAAAACCCTTAGGTTTGAATGCAATGAAGAATTAATTGTGTGTGTGTGTGTGTGTGTGTGTGTTTGTGCATGTGCACATATATGTACATACTAAGTCCTGGAGATTGAATTTAGTGCTCAATGCTAGCACTCCACCACTTGAACAGTGCCACTTTCTGCTTTTGGGTAGTTAATTGAGTTTCACAGACTTTTTGTCCAGGCTGGCTTTGAACCATGATCTCCAGCTCTCATCTCTTGAGTACTTGGATGACAGGTGTGAGCCACTGGCTTCATACTTAATTTTAGGATCATTGTACAGTATGCTTCAAAGAACTCTTCTTCTTTTGTCCCTTTGGGTGAGAAGAGTCCAGGCAATTAAAAAAAAAGTGTGTTCTGAGGAGAGAGAAAGAGAAGAGAACCAGAAAAGGAGTGATAAGAAAGTTATAAGGCATGGAGAAGCAGAAAACTCTCAAGTATGTGTGAGAAAGCTCAGGGGAAGAAGGAAGCAGAACACAACTACATCTCTAGCTCCCATGGGAAAGGGAACCTGATACCTCATGGCCCAAAGTAAACCCTTAGATTGCAGGCAGCCCCATGATGAATGGCCCTGCAGTCCTAGTGACAGCAAGAAACTCATGGTTCTTGCAAGCTTTAAATCTAGTGCTGAGGTTTGGTGTGAAAATGACACCTCTTCACAGCAGACTAGCTTCTGAGAAAAACCCAATGGCCTCAGTCAAAATGACTCAAAGGAGCCATCTTGAGAAGACCTTAGCTTTGCTTGCAAGCAGCCAACACCATCTATTCACAATGTGGGATCCCTAAACACACCATGCTGTACTAACTGGGTAGGAGGAAGCCAGATAGAGTAACAAAGAGATCTCTCTCATTTCTTTTAATTTTTATTTTTTGATGATTCTGTTTTTTTTTTCTTTATATATGGTACATTTACACTTATATCTTCAGGAGGGTAGAGAGGAAGGTACAGAACTCAAGGGAAAAAGGATGAAAAAGTGTAGCAGTTTTGATCACTGGACATTGTAGAAAGTGAACTACACAACTTGTGGGTGGAGACAGGAGGGAGGAACTGGAAGAGAGTGAGGGAGCAGAAGACACTGTATGAAAGGAAATGTACTCATTACCTGACCCATGTAATTGTAATCCCTCTGTATATCACCTCTATAATGATAAAGTAAATAACAACAAAAAGTAGAGAAAAAGGGCTCAAGATAGAGTCCTTCCTTAGCAAGAAAGAAATCTTGAGTACTCCAATACTGAAAAAAAAAAAGGGGGGGGGGGAATGTGATGGAAGTAGCAACTTTGGAAGTAAAACATGGAATGAGGTACTTCTCTCATTTAAATTGTAGAGTAATGTTTTCCTTTTAAACTATAACTATTTAGTACTTAACAAAAATAATGAATACACTTTTGTAAAGAACCAAATTAGAATGTTAAGACAAAAAGAAGATAGTATTATTTCCTTTTATTTTTAAACTTAAAACAGTTCCTAACAGATGAGTTTAATGCTTTGCTCTCAGATAAATAAATATGGCCTTTATTTTTTTCAACAGGATTGTTACAATCTTCTTTTAGATATCTTGAATAGATGCAAATATACACACAGAAAAGTAGATTCTGTGAGGGAAACGCTGAAACAAAGTTTATAGTCTCAAATAATGTGGTCTTTTTTTTTTCCCATCAGTTGTAGGGCTTGAACTCAGGTCCTGGCACTGTTCCTGAGCTCTTTTGCTCAAGGACAGTGCTGTAGCACTTTGAGCTACAGTGCCACTTCCAGTTTTCTGGTAGTTAATTGAAAATCAAAGTCTCGTGGACTTTCTTGCCTGGACTGCGATCCTCAGATCTCAGCCTCCTGAGTAGCTAGGAATAAAGGTGTGAGCCACCAGAACCTGGCCCTGGTTGTTTCTTAAAATAAAGATAACTTCTTCATCAAAGTAAGGCAAATAGTTCACAGAGAGCTATAGTCCATCAGGAGCCAAGTCAGAATGGAGCTCCATGAATAGCTAGCAAATCAATGTAGATGTAAGGTTCCTCTTTAGTGCAGCAATAGGTCTTACTGTTTCCTTATTAGACTTTGATATTAGTGATATTCACTGACTGCTAGGGCATTTTGATATATAACTCTATGATCATTAAAATTCGATGGAAATAATAAACATGTGGAAAAACAGGTAACTTAATTTACAGTTAAAATGCTACTGTTGGGGAATCTATTCTACAGCCTACATACAGTAAGACTTAACATCTATAGCAACATGGTGGTAAAAGCATTAAAAAATTAAGCACTAATGTGTTTAGGATGTGAATAATCTTTTCACCCCAAGAAACCTGAAGTTTACCACAGAAGTGAAAATATCTTGGGTGGTCTAACTCTAGATAATTTTCTTTTAGTGTATCTGGACAAAGCACAAAAACACCAGAGGATCTAGCATGATAAATGATGTCTTCTTAGAAGATATTTGGGGTTAGGTAAGTTGTTAATCAGACACAGGTGAAGCAATTGTGGCAAGAAGCTGATGGGGAGGTTTACCAAGTGCCAGATTACCACAATCCTTTCTTCTCCTTGAGGAAAGGTTATTAATAGACTCCAGCTTTTTTGAAAAAAAACAACAACTTTTTCCCACATTTTCCCTCATAAGTACAGCTAAAAACTATAAATATCATATATAAGCTACATGAAGACAGTTCTTAAAAGTGGAGATAGGCTGGGAGTATGGCCTAGTGGCAAGAGTGCTTGCCTTGTATACATGAAGCCATGGTTTTGATTCCTCAGCACTACACATATGGAAAAAGCCAGAAATGGCACCATGGCTCAAGTGGTAGAGTGCTAGCCTTGAGCAAAAAGAAGCCAGGGACAGTGCTCAGGCCCTGAATCCAAGCCCCAGGACTGGCAAAAAAACCAAACAAACAAAAAACAAAAACAACCAAAAAAAGTGGAGATAATGGAGCAAACTAGCAAGGCACCTCAGGACTAATGCATGACAGCTTCTTTCAGACTAGAGACAAATAAGGAAGCAATCTGGAAACATCAATTGGTATAGACGATAAAAGTGTCCTGTGTAAAGCTTACACTTTCCAGCCAATTGACAGGGGAATTGTCAACCAAGACAGGCCAAAACCTCAGGGAAAAAATAGAGTCCCATTTTCCCACCACACAAACAAGGGATGAAAGGTAAACTTAGGGGCCTACCCTCACAAAAAGACAGCAAGGAATCTTTTCCCCATTTTCCCCTCCCAGGCCTGTCAAGATGGGGTCAGAGAAAGCAGCAAGTCCATACCCCTGCCCTGTAGTAGGACTCAAGTAGGGTGTAAGGACCCAAGCAGTGACTTCCAATCCCCTCCCAGATAGGGAAACACTACTTGAGACCTCTAGGGGAGCTGGGACTGTCATCCCTGTTGGGTGTAAGGAAGCCAGCAGGAAGGAACTGAACTTCCGCTTCCATCTGAATGCAATGAGGCAATGGTCTCCTCTCTACTTTTCTCAATGGAGTCCTGTCATAATCTGGTAAGAACTAGAGGAGCATAGCACTATCCCAGAAATATCTATGTTTCTATTAAAACATCACTTAATTCAAGAACCACAACCAACTTTATGAAAAAAGACAAACAATGAAACTATATGCACCAGAGTGTATTTTGTAGAGCTGCAAAATACATGAAGAAGAAAGTGGTCAGAATGAAAGGAGGCAGAGACAAAGCTGTAACTATAGTTGGGGAGTTGAGCACTATTCTCTCAACAGTTGATAGAACGTCAACACAAAACGTCATTAAGCAAGGACATATAAGAACTCAATAACACCATCATTCAAAAGGGCTTAATCAATATTTGTAGATACTCTATATACAACATCTAGAACACTCTGTCCAGGTGTCCACAAAATATATGCCAAGAAGACCACATCATGGCTTATAAAATAAAGCTTAACCATATCAAAGAATTAAAATAATATAAAGTGTGTTCTCTGACCAAAGTGAAATTACATGGTAAATGAACACAAAAATAATAGAATGATCTCAAAATTAATAGGAAGCAAAATATTTTCAAATAATCTTTATTTACAAGGAGATAAATAAGAGTCAGTCTCAAAATAAATTTTGAAAACAGATTGAAAAGTGAACAAAATGAAAAACAGCAAATAACCTTCCTTCCTTCCTTCCTTCCTTCCTTCCTTCCTTCCTTCCTTCCTTCCTTCCTTCCTTCCTTCCTTCCCTCCTTTCTTTTTGGTGCGAGGCTGGGACTGAAACTTGCTTTTGCTCATTGGCTACTAACTGAGCTGCATCTCCAACTCCCACCATATCATTTTTCACTTAAATTTGAATGTTAAAATTAAGGTAATCAGAAAAGGAAAACACAGTATATGAAAATTGCAGAACACAGCAAAAGTAATGTGAATAGAAATGTAAAGAATAAATGCATAAATTAGCAAACAAAAATCACATTAATAGCAATGACATAATTGATTACATGAGAAACCCCAAAGTATATCCAGACATTACTGTAAAATTTAATACAATGTGAACAGAATTTATGTTGAAATAATTAAATATTCATTTAAAAATATCAATGATCTAAGTAAACAAATGGAGAAAAATGTGCCAATTAGAAATTTAATACAGTCAAGATGTCAATTCTGTACTTAGTATGCAGATGAAATGTACTTTATGATAAAAAATACCAGTGAGAGTTTTGTATATGTAGACAAGATTACTCTTAGATTTATACAGGTAGGTAAAGGAACTATAAGAGCTATACAATTTTTAAATAAGAGTAGTGAAGTCTATATTACTTGAAAACTAAGTAGGAAAAGGTTTACTGATGCAAAACAAAATATACTCTCCTGCCAGGAGAGTTGTCAAACTAAAGGAGCACTGAGCTAGAGGCCCTAGGGATCAAGTTTTTGTTGGGTCTGTGGACAAGGATAGTCCTGAAAATTTGGTTTAATGTACCATTAACTTCCAGAGACTGGATTAAATGTTATCATAACTCCTCTTACAGCAGGCAAATTGGGGGTATTCTTGGCCTTGATGGTCAGATCAGTAATGTTATTTTCTATAAGTTGTGGGAATTCTGTCAGAAAGAGTCTGCTGTTTGTCACACGTTGTTCCATTAACATCAGCATTACAGGGTGTAATCCTTATCAATACCAAAGCTGTAGTATATCAGCCATCAGGCTTCCTACTCCTATGCCATTCTGATCTGCCGTCCCTGGCAATGGGCCATGAGAACCTCATGAGACAAGCCTCCTTTTGTGTTACCCAGATGAAAGGACTGAAAGACAGACATGCCAAGAAAGATCTAGACATCGGGTCTTGCTGAGTTCTCTCCAGTTAATAACCATCAGGCCAACACTCTTTTGTACAATCACAATTTTACACCACTATCTATTCTTCCTCATATATAGTTTCCCTAGATTTGGGGTTTTCATTTCTGGAGGCTTTCATGACTTTAGAAAGTTGGTTAAATGATTTTTTACTTAAAAAAATTCACTCTACTAGCACTGACAGCTAGTAGGACAAACATATGTTGGAACAGAACAGAGAGTCTAGAAATGGAACCATACAAACATCCTGAAAAGTGACAGTTAACTTTATTGGATTGAGAAATCTCTGGATTAGTAAAGTATACTTGTGTGTCTGTCAGGGTGTTTGCAGAGATGATTCCCATGTGGGGCAGAAACTGAGAGCAGAGGACTCACTGTGAATGGGAGCAGCACCATACAATAATTAATTGGGGCAAATTATTTAATCAGGAAAAATAATTAATTGGGACAAATTGGGGGAAATTGGGGGCTCAGTTGGAGCGAAGGCTGAAGGAGGAAGCCCGAGGGCACAGCTGCACTCTCTCTGCCTCTGTTTCCTAGTTGTCAATAGCTCTGTACCATCACACCTTTTCTCCTATGATGGTTTGCCTTCCCACAGGCCCAAAGCAATATAGCCAGCCACCCGTGCCCTAAAATATAATCCAAAATGACCCTTTTTCCTTTTAGTTGTTGACTTCAGGTATTTTGTCACTGTGAAATGAAATGTCTAGCACAGCAACTGGTACCGAGAGAAGTGGAGCTATTGACGCCACGGTCTGTGACTATGTTGTGCCTTGGGAACTGGCTCACTTAGGAGTGTGGAAAAGTTTGGAGAAGCAGTTTTGAGAATGTTTTAGAATTCTATAAACAGAGTTTAAAGGGCAATTGTAGTGCCTAAGAAGATTAATGAATGAACATAGAAATACCAACAGAAAGTACTTCATTCAGGAGATTTCACGGGAATAAGGACTCTTCTGGGAATTGGACTAGAGACCATTTGTATTACATTGTGACAAAGCATGTTGACATCTTGTCCATTCTCAATGTCTTTGTGACAAACTAATGAGTCTGATGAAGGAAATGTCAAGGCATCCATCCCAGCATTCAGCCTGTGAAATCATTATTAATGGCTGCTTTTGGCTAAGGTCATAATGAGAATTAGGAGCAAAATACCACAATGAAGATACTTGAAAATATACATTTTGGCTAAAAAATGGGGCAAGATATACAACTTGAGGGCAAGGAAGGTATGTTTGTTAAAAAAGATTAGCACTATTACAAAAAGAAGCTACTTATTTTGCACTGGGACAATAGGAAAGGTATCTTAAAGGCACCTTAGGAAGCAGTGCTACCACATCCATCACATCAAAAGCCCAAAGGTGTAATAGGACTAATTCCTTGCAAAAACCTTGTATTAAGAAGACATCTTTTGGCACTCTGCTCACAGAGGGCCACCTATGGAGGTGTTCCTCTATATTTAGTCTTTCAGGGGATTCTGCATCCATTGTGCAGAGGGTCCCAGCTGCTAGCCAAGGTGGCAGCAGATCTTGGTGTCAGTGAGATGATACTGGTTCTGCAGGAATGGGAAATGCAGGTCTCATGGAGGCTTCTTCTAGGACTTCAAAAGAAATCCTGAAAGACTGTATTGCAGTGTTGGAATCCCTACATGCAGCCCCCAAGGAGACAGATTGTGAAGCCTTGGTGATAATGGAGACCACAGGAAGTTACAGTTATTACCAGGAACCAAAAATGTTTGCCAAGTAAAACCACAGGCAGTGATTGGAGCCAAGGTAGGAGAGAGGGTATGTAGGCTAAGGCTATCAACATGGAATATGTGGCCCACGCCCTTTGGCATTCACATCACTCCCTGTGCCTGAATTGCTGGACCATGTGGAGCCACAGGATTTAGTATGTGCTCTGTTGACTTTCAGTTTTGCTTTGGCCCAATACTTCCTTGCTATTTCACTATAGAAAAGTGGTATTGTAAAATTGCTTCAGAATGGTAATGAATAACCTACGCCTGTCACACCATTACATGTTGAAATTACATATATATTGTTTTTGGATTATCCTGGGAGCTCACAGCTGATATTTTCCCTTGGTCTCAGAGGAGACTTTGGATTTGGCCTTCTGAGAAACACTGCAGTTTGTTGAGATTTGAGGGAAGGAATTAGCACATTTTTTTGGTTGTACTCGAGATAGTTATATCATTTGGCCAGAAATTTCACTTTGTTACTGACTCTATTTGGGAATTAAGTATAGTATAAGGATATGTATTTGAGAGTCAAGTTTCAAGGGATAGATTTGTGATGGTTTAACTTGATTATCAACTGTGTATGATTGACTTAATCAAAACATAAAACTTTTGTTCTGCAAAGTATCTTGATAAAAGGATAAAAGACAAGCAACAAACTGGGAGAAAATACTTGTGAGCTACCTATCTATCCATCAGAGGGTTAGTATACAGAATACATATAGACCTTTGAAAAATCAACAATAGAAATACAAATATTCCAGTTTAAAAAAATGAATACTTTGCTAGGATTTGACGACAGATTGTTTCCCCTGAACTCCATTGTGATGAAAGGTTTTGTTCTAAGGGTTTTAAGTTAGGGAAAGGGTGGAAGACTCAGAAACTATTCATGGCGGAGGTCCTTAGGTCATTGGAGGCATGTCCTTGGAAGGAATTGTGAGAGTCAAGCTTCTCTTCACTCTGCACTTGAGGTGGAACCCTCCTCCTGTCATTCCAGTCTCTCATCTAGCAGGGGCTCTCACCTGAACTAAGCCACACATGTGCCTTGCACTTGAACTCCTTAAGACTAAACAAATCTCTCTCTCTCTCTTTTTTTTTTTGGCCAGTCCTGAGCCTTGGACTCAGGGCCTGAGCACTGTCCCTGGCCTCTTCTTGCTCAAGGCTAGCACTCTGCCACTTGAGCCACAACACCCCCTCTGGCCGTTTTCCATATATGTGGTGCTGGGGAATCGAACTGAGAGCTTCATGTGCAGGAGGCAAGCACTCTTGCCACTAGGCCATACTCCCAGCCCCAAATCTCTCTTTAAAAAAAAATAGTATGTGTCAAGTTTTTACTTATGGTAATCAATGCTGTCTAATATGAAAATTTTCACTGAAGAAGTTATTTAACTGGCAGATAATTAAGCTGATATTCACAAAATATACTATGAATTTTTGTGTGAGAATGGTAGTATTTGAAACCAGAACCTTGTATATGTATGCAAGCACAATACTAGGGAGTTATATTCCCTGCCTCTACAAGTCTTTATAGCCACTTATCCATAGAAAACAAAAGCAAAAAAGAACACAAATGTCATTTGAAGCATGAATAGTTAAACAAACTGTGATACCTAATACTGTTGAATATTAGTCATCAGTAGAAAGCAATCAATTACTGACAGGCACAACAATCTGGATGAATTTCAGGATGATTAGGCTAAATGATAAAAGCCAGTTACTATCGGGTGTGTTTGTCATGATGCCATTGATTTAACATCCTTGAAATGTAAGCAAATGATAGAAACAGGAAACAGAGGACTGACTTTAAGAGGTGAATGAAGGTTGCATGTAGAAGAGAGATGTGTATTGTAAAAAGGCAAAAGGAGAGGCTCTTGTATTCTATCAGCGCCAATTACCTGTCTGTGATGTACTGTAGCATTCCAAAGGGCTTTCATTGATGAACACTGAATCAAAACTACATGGAATCTCTGAAATATTTCTTTGATTCATGTGGATTTACAATGATCTCAGAACCAAACATTTTAATTAAAATGATTTAAAATAGTGAACTCCCCATATCCTAAACACAGAAACTGAGTGAGTGAAAAGTAAAGTTGCAATGCAACACATATTTCATGTGTATCCCCCTTTAGGGATTTTGCCTATTCCTAGGAGTCTTTGCCTTGCTCACTTTATAGAAATGATCTTAGATAATATTCAATAACTATGTCAAATGCTGTGTGCATTGTTAAATATATCCTAAGTCTTCTTCCTGCTAGGCCCACCCTTGTCTCCTAAAACATTATTCATTTCATCTTGTCAAGTGGTAATTCCCAACTACCTCCCTCATTACCCCACCAGTCACTACAGCCTACTAACCGGGGCCTTTATCTGTGTCTTATAATTTAACTTTTCCACATTTGTTATTTGTTTTTTAATTGTTGACCATGGAATATCCAGTATTCCTTGTGATTGAAACATTTTATCTTCTGAGTATTTATATACATTCTTAGACATTTGTATTTATTTTAAATATTTAAAAATTACACCAGTGATCCATAAACAATGATTCAAAACTACAGAAATGCTTAGAAAATTGTAGCATAGATAACTGGAGTCATTGCTTTTAGAATTTTCTTGATTACTTTATGCATCCTTTTGAACTTAAGAATGAGCTTATCATTGTACATGAAAATTACTGTGATAATTTTGGTAGTTATACTAAAGTTTATAATTTTTTCAAAAACAAACATCTTTCTAACTAGTCTTCTCATAGATTATGATATGCTTTCTAAAATTCATTAGGTGCTTATGTGGCACTCTTCTAGTAAGAAATTCTAAATTTTATATGGTTCTGTGTAGTTCCTGCTACTAGTTATGTCTCAGGACCCTATGATTTTGTATAAAAATATATTCTTTTAGCATAATACTTTTTAATAGCTTTACACTAATGCATTAGAAAATCACTAAATTGTGCTAGGTAGGTGCCAATGCCTGTAATCCTAACTACTCAGGAGGCTGAAATCTCAGGATCGCAGAATGAAGCTAGCCCAGGCAGGAAAGTTTGTGATACTCTGTTCTCTGGTTGACCACCCAAGGGCCAGAACTAGAGCTGTGGTTCAAGTGGTAGATCAGTAGCCTTGAGCATATAAGCTCAAGGCCCTAGGCTCTGAGTTCAAACACCAGGACTGGCACAAAAAGAAAAGTATCAAATTTCATCTCTTGGTCTTGTATTCACTCACTTTCTGAATTAAATTATTTATTTCAGTAGTTTTTCAATTATTTTCCTTGCATTGTCTAGCTTTGAAAACTACACTGTTTTCAAATGTTTCATTTTTCCAACAAATACATATATATATTTGTGTATATCGATCTGTCTATCTATCTCTATATCCACATATATAAATATATAGAGTTCATATATAAGAAAAATACATGAATAATATGCATGCATAAACATGAATATTTTTAGTAGTGCCTTTTTCATATATAAAAATATATATACGTACATAAATAGAAATGTATACTTGTATATAAATGTATATATACATTATATAAACACATACATTTATATGTCTATATTTCACATATACATATATTTCATATATGTATATATGGTGATTTTCCTTTTTATGTAATATATACAAATTATATATACATAATATATTATTATATAAAATATGCATATTATATACATAACATGCATAATATAAATATTATATATAACTAATATATTTAGATAATATATTATATGAAAATATAATATGTGTATATTATACATATATACATTTATAAAAAACCTATAACGCTTTATATAGTATTATATATTAGTTATATATTCTATATTATATACATATATGTATGTGTATATATTATGTAATAATATATGTATTATATATTATAATAGTATATATTACATATACATATTATATTCATATATATGCATGCATACATATTTTATATGTATATACACATTTGTGTTCATTTGTATATGTATTATATGTATATATGTACATATACACATTATATATAAAGGAAACTATATATATATACATATTATGTAGTCACATACATATAAGTAAACACATTTTTGTGTGTTGGTGCTGGGGCTTGAACTTGGAGCCTAGGCATTGTTCCTGACCTTTTGTGCTCAAGGCTAGTAATTCTACCAGTTGAACCACAGCTCCACTTCTTGTTTTTTATGGTTAATTGGAGATAAGAGTTTCACAGACTTCTTGCCTCAGCTGGCTTTGAATTGAAACCCTCAGATTTCAGCTTCCTAAATAGCTTATATTATAGGTGTGAGCCATCAGCATCTAGCAGCATACACATTTTATGACATGTAATTTGTATTTTTTTTAACTTTACCTCCTGTTTAGCATATTAGATAGTGATATTAACCAAAGCCACTCTTGGTTTTCTACAGTTATTACTCATTGCACTTTGCAGAAAAACACATTGGTACTGGTGGTGTTTGCTAAGTTCAATATTTTATATTTGACTAGTTTCACTATTTAATTTTATTCATTTCTTTAATTTTTTGTACATTTTATTTCTTTCCAACTTCATAAAAATTTATTCTTAGTTTACTCCTGTTAAAAACATTTTCTATAATCTGTTATATAAATTAATGTCATGCTCAGGCAGCCATATTTTTCGCTAACATTTAGACCATATGATACTGAACTCCCTTAATTGAGTTACAAATCACATCAGATTGGGAGTTTAAGGAAAGATGACGGTGGATTTATTCTGATGCAGAAAACCAGGGAAATGTTCACCCTTTTCATGTGACAAATCTAAGTCATGAGCAGCTGAACAGAGCCGGAGTCCTGGGGGAGATAATGAGCAGCACTTGGGCTAGGAATTATTGTCCTTGGCGGAGGAAAAGCAAAAACAAAAACTAATTTGAGTCTCCCGTTTCCATTTGAGGACCTTGTTATGGTTGTCTTACAAGTCAAATGGGAAGTGTTTCCCAGTCGAACTTCTAGTTGGTAATTTGAAGGCCACGAATTTCTTTAGGGATTAAAAATGTAGCATTATCATTGAGTGAAAAACACCAATACAACCAAAATGGTCAACATGATGTGAAATCAGATTTTTAATCAACTCCGCATTTAGAAAAAGCATTTTTTTGTGAATAGTTTGTTATTAAGTAGAGCAATCCAGTTATGAGTATAAAATCCCTGGAAGTCTTGGTCTTTCTGCTAATAACATCCAGGTTCTTGTGCAGATAACTCTCATGCAGGTGACTGGGGAGCTTAGGGTATGATTTCAGAACCTCAGGAGGAATTTCCAACTTGAAATTTCCCATTAGTCTTCACTAAATGGGCAACTCTGTTCTTTTGGCTCTACTCCCTACAACTCTAGGTAGATTTTTATTGATGGTCTACCAAGATAGCATTTTTCTGGATTAATTTCAGGTGAAGATACTGCATGTTACAAACAAGTCTTTTAAAACCCTGAACAATAGCTCCTAAATGGGAAAGAAAGCACAAGAACTCTTGAGTTCTAAGTGACTATTTACTAGACTACTAAGACTTATTAAAATGCATCCCTGAGTACTCAAAAGTGAATTCTGGATGTGATCTTAGTCTCTTGCATTTATTGCAAGTTTACATAACTTTGGGCAGTCTAAACCTAGTTCTGCTACTAAGAAAGATGGGAGGCTAAGAACCAGAAAGATGTGAGCAGGAAGGAGCTTGTAGTACTTTCAAATGTCCAAAGAGGAGTCCCCTCCCCAATGTCTAGCCTAGGAACTGACAGGATGAAAAGAAGTCACCATAGTAGTGGTAAAGACAAGGAAATGAAAATGGGTCGGAACAAAATATTTTTTTTCTCATGGATAAGTTATCTCTAAAGCTTTTAAAGACATTTGAGTAAGGCAGGCTCCAACATGAGATTTCTTCAGACCCTAGGCCTTCCTACCAGCTAGTCTAGTTACTAGTCCAGCTACTAGAGAGCCTAGTTACTCCAGGACACCGAGTGAAGTTTATAAATACCTTTCTCTGTGTGCCTGTTTACATATAAAAATATAATGACAAACAGAAGGATGCATGGACTGTTCTTCAGCACAACATAACCATACAATGATGTGACTCTCTCCTAATTGCATTACCAGGCAGTCTTCTCTGGCCATTCAATTGCATATAATAATGTCTGTTGCTATTAAATGGCAATAAATATGCAATTCATAAATATTCTAGTTTTTAAAAAGTCTGGTACAAGCCATGACTCTTCCTTCCTAGAGAAGCCAGGAAATTGCAGAGACAAACTTGGGCTTTTGCTTCTGGCTGATGGGTGTGACCCAGATCCACTACTCATGTCACTAATCATTGTGCATTCTGATCCATGGTGCTTACAAAGAGAGAGCAGGTTTGTCAGGTGAGGTGGCTCACACCTAGAATCCTAGCTACTCAGGAAGCTGGGGTCTGTGGGTTGCTTTTAAAAGCCAGCCTTAGCAAGAAAGTCTGTGAGACTCTTATTTCCAATTAGCCACCAAAAAGGAAGAAGTAGAGACATCACCCAAGTGGTAGAGTGCCAGACTCGAACAAAAAAAGCTAAGAAGACAGTGCCGGGGACCTGAATTTAAGCACCAGGGTTGGTACACACACACACACACACACACACACACACACACACACACACACACACGCTTGTGGAGAAAAAAAAAGAGAAAAGCCAGTTTATATTTAGTTAGGTAACATTTTAGCCTTTTCCTTCCTAAGAAACTGATACTTAAAACAAAGGCTGAAATCTGTGGTAGCTAACCCTCAAAGTTATTTTCCCAAAGTACAGAGGAATTATCAACAACCATTCCAAGAACAAAGATGAATACCAGAAAAAAAAAACAGCAAAGTGTCAGGTGTCATTATTACAGTTAAACCCATCCCTTTCAAATAATCAGATTACCAACTTTTTTTCTATTCATCTCTGTATCTTCAAGAGCCTTCCTGGCTAGCCTCTTTACCACTTAACATGAGAATATGCGGCTCTGGGCACTGTCAGTTGTGCTGTTGGCTAAAGAACTTTGAGATTTCAATCTTAAACACATTATCTTTCTGTAAGAAGCAAACCATGATGATTAATAGCATCTTCACCCTAGACCTCATAATAAAAATACAATTATTTTAAAAAAACAACAAACAATTCTCCACTGCATTTGATCTCCAAACAATGGTTTGACTTGCCTACTCCTAGAAATTGGGTCAATAAATTTCAAATTCCTATTGTGCTACAACTGTCCCTCTTCTCCAGTCCTGCTTGACTCTACTTATCTCATGCTGTCAATACTGAGTGCATACCTAAGCACATTGATTCTAATTGTTGAGACCACTAACTTTCGGCATGTTTCCTTGGCTTCAATTAACTTGTCTAAAATCAGAAGAGGAGAATACTGCATTACTAAAACCTGCCAACAGGTAGCTTGTTTAGCAATGCAGTTGAATCCCCATCATTTCCAGACTCCTGCCTGGCATCCCTTGCTTGGTAATGACAACAAGTATTCGCAGGATGAAGAGCTGTCAGTGAGCTTACAGATGGGGATGGATGATGAACAGATAGGTAGGGAGCAAACCCAGACTAAAACTTAAGTTCAGCCACACCCCCAAAGATTTGAAATTTGTTCTTGCCATATGCAAGGGAGAGGAATACTGGATATGATAAAACAAAACATACTCTCGGTAAGATCAGACATAATTGAGCTCCAAACAATGAGAAGTACTATAGACCTTTCCCTGTAACTGAATGTGATCTTGTCAGAAGTATTTTTTTAACAACCTAAATCATTGAGTTCAATAATAAATTATCTATTTGTCTTAAGTAAAGGTGGTATGATAGAGCTACATAATCTAGTAAAATATATTGTGGTAAAGATCCTTATTTTGCTCCTCATAATTTTGTTTTATATAATGAATGTCAATATGTGTACATTACCTCATGACAGAAATAATAAATGAAGAGAGATAACAAGCAGGTTCTCTTGAGAAAATGGAATGAACAGGAGGGAGAGCAAACAGAGTGAATGAGGATGAATATGGTTTAAGTGGTGTATTTGTATATGTGAAAATAGAACAATACAAACTTTTAAATTTGTTTTAGGAATGGGGAATGGATAAAGAGAAGTAATGAAGGTGTATAGTTAGAGCAGGGTATTTGTATGTATGTATGAAAATGTCACAGTACATCTGTCCCCTTTGTACAACTAACATTTGCTAATAAAAATAATCATTAAAACATAGAGTAAACCTGACAAAAGATGAATCGTATAATTTTATGTCATATGCTATAGGAAAAAAACTTTATCTTCAAGGAGAGAAAGAATAAAAAAGAAGAGGAGAGATGATAACCTGCTCACTCAACTCTTTTTGTAATTATTCACTTGAATAAAACATTTTAGACTGAAGTGCCAGACTTTGAAGTCAGGCCCTACTTTACCACGTGAACCCCACTTTACCACATGTACCTGAGATAAGCAGGCCCTGTGAGCAGACCCAGAATAAGCCCATTAGGGCCCAGTCGGTCTAGAACTCTAACTGCTGGGAATGCTTAACTCTGACCACCCCTGGGGTGCCTCGAACCCTGAGCCAATCAGATTTGTACCTGTGTCCTAATCTTGCTTGCTTGAACACCTGATTGTTGTAACTTTGTTTGCCTTTATAAGCCCTGTGTAATCGTAGCTCGAGGCTGCCTCCTAACCTCCGCTGTGTCAGTGGGTAGGACGAGGCTGGAGTTGCAGCTCGCTTAAATAAAGCCTTGCCTTGCTTTTGCATTTCGGAATGTCTGAGTCTCGGTGGTCTTGGTGGTGGTTTCGCGACTTGGCACAACAAGATACCTTATATTAAAATTAATAAGATTATTTTATAATGGCAATTTAAAAAATGCACCAATAGTCTAACCCCAATAACATTCTAGTCTATATCAAATATTTTAACAACATGAAGCAGATGCTTAACCCATGGAAATATTTCATCAGGGATTTCAAATGATATGTGAGCCATGGACCTCCCCTAGGTTTCTGTATTATAGACATACTTAAATATTGAGAACTGATACTTACATTTTAATATGTGATCGGGTTAAGGGAAAGGTGTAGGATCAATCTTTATATACTTTAACAAGTTTTGTGCTCTTCTATCAGAAAGAAAGAAATTCATTTTCAATAGTATAGAGAAATACGTGCTATTTTCTTCATTTTTATCAAAAGAACATTATTTTGGGGTAATACCCCTAAATATATGAGTTAAAAAGTAATAAGCAAAAATTGAAATATATAGTTGGGTTCTGGTGGCTCACTTCTATAATCAAAGCAACTGTGGTTGAGATCTGAGAAGCATCTATATGTACATGCAGATTATTCTGTATATATTTACATATATGTTTATTTTCAAATAGGATAAGAGTAATTTATTTTAAGCTTTAAAGTTGCCACATAGACTAATTTACTGAATTTCATTTATTCCTGAATTTATAGTCCTATGTCTCTATTCATTTGGATATCTACCTATTGATTTATATGGAAAATTATACTTGGAAACCAGGAGTTGAGCTCAACTCAGAAATGATGTAAATTTCCAAACACACGCATGATATATTCATGCAAAAACAGATACAAAGCCATACTGTCAACTGATGAAATTCTAATTACTCTATGTCTTGGTATCTTGGAGTATCTTAAATGCCTCCCATTGTATTTGCTAGAAATAAGCAAAAGGGAGTAAATCTACCATTAAGATTATATATGTAGAAGTTCAAAATTCCTCAAGGAATCTCAGATGAGATCCACATATTTTTTAAAACAAAGCATTTGCTTTGGGGTTTGGAGGAAGAGGAATCTAGTGGATTAAAATCAGCACTGAGATTTCTCGTTCACTGGGGACCATTTGTTCAGCTTCTGCTGCCCTTAACCAGTGTTAAGGACTGTGAAGGAAGTTGATTCAACTGTTTCTTGTCACTCCCACCCACACAGACTTCCATGAAAAAAAGCTCAGGGTGTCTAGGAGCAGGGGCTCTGAAAACTGAAAGGAAGACATAAAGTGAGAGGAAAAGAGGAAATAAAATATTTTTGAATTGTGTCCTTTCCAACCCATTTGTAATAACTACTGCCTTTTACTCTGGCCACTTTAGTGAAATTACGAGCTGTTAGAAGGTTTTGTCGTCATCATCGGGGCATGCTCTGCTCACCAGGACACCTCATGCTTTTCAGAGCAAAAGAGAGAGACAGGAAATAAGTACTATTCTATTTTTTAAATTTCCTGAAATGTGATGATAAATGAAGGTAACTATGGGCATAAAGAAGGTTTCCAGTGATGCTAGTCTCTTAGAACTAGCTGTAGTGACTTCCATGTTGCCCATAGCAGAGGGATTCCTAGCACCATCTGTTTGCATCACTATTCCTACGGGCTACATACTCCTTCCTACTTCAGAGTTGCAGGTGATGAGCTATTTCAGGGTTAGCCTGGGTAAAAAAATGAAACAAAATTTAAGAGAAAATGCACAATATTTCAAGATGTTGGGGGAGATTCTTTCTTTTTTCTCTTATTTTTTCTTTTTTGCTAATCATGGAGCTTTAATTCAGGGCCTGGGCCCTGTCCCTGAGCTGTTTTGTTCAAGGCTAGCACTCTACACTTAGGGCACAACTCCACTTCCAACTTTTTGGTGATTAGTTGGATTAGTTTGGTGATTAGTCTCATTGACATTCAGTTGTGGTCCTCAGATATCAGCTTACTCAGATGTGAGTAGCAAGGATTACAGGTGCTAGCCACTGGTACTCAGCTCTTCTCTCTTCTTAATGTTTACCTTGATCATAGATTTCTTTTGAGAGTGCTGCTTCACAGTTCATTTCATAATATCCTGTAAAGAAAAAGTGGAAATCTTCTGCCTGTGTAGCTGGCCAAGCCAGGAAGATTCCTGAAAGACCAGAGTCTACTTCTTAAGCCAAGAGTCAACTTGACAAGCACTCTCACTCGAGCTCCACTTCACAGCTATTGCGATGATTCTTTTTCCACTCAGGAACAAAACTTGGCAGTTCACAGAAACAGTCCATAACTAGGGGAACTTGTGAAATCAGGTAGCAAGATCAAAAAGACATACTATGTAGAGACAAAAAAAACCCCAGCTCATTCTTTCATTCTTGTTCATATTGAACAAGGTTTACTTAGCCCTGAGATCAGTAGTACATTTCTATTTCTAGAATCTTCTCTGAATGCCAGATCTCCTCTTGAATGTGAGTAGGTTTTGTCCAGCTTCTGCAAGGCCTGGCCACCATAACTGAGGAAGTTATTTCAAATTGCCATGTATATCTTAAGCATTACCCCTCCTCCCCCTAGTGCTTCTTGTTAACACCAGGGGTCAGTAAAAATACTGGATCTATGGGAAAGAAAAACAGATGATGAACACTGTCCACACAACTTGGAGACAAAAACAAAGTTTAATGAGTTAATGTAATGAGTTATGTAATGTAATGATTTAATGTAAGTGACCTCTAGGTTTCCTTTCACTTTTAATATTCTTCTTCTAAGGAATCAGTATCTTTACTGACATCTCATTTCTTCTCACATTGGACAGGCAGCAAAAGTGGCTGGTTTAACCATTAAATTATATATGAAGTCCTTTAACTGTACCTCAAGACCTTGAGCTTCTCCATACTAACTCAAGTCAAAGCAATAGCTGCAGAATTGAATATTGATGATGCAGACTTCAATCTATGGAAACTGCTGTTCAAGTGATCTTCATAACGCTTCTTACTGAAATCCTTCCCACTCTTACTTAAGTCTGTCCTGCATTTATAATTCCTCCTTGCCTTCTCATGCACATTAGTATGAGCAAAAATCTCTTAGCATCATCTTCTAGACTCTAAAATGTGGCTCCTGTTTATCACTCCAGCTTTTTCTCAATTGCCTCATTTCTGTCCACAGTTATGTACGTATTGGTCTCTTTTCACTCTGAGGCTTTCTCTCCATCCTATCATGCTAGTTGAACATTTCTTCCACCCTACTATCTCCACACTCTATTCACCTGGCTTAATTCTCAATGGCAGTATTAAGAGTCCCATATAAAACCCACTTCTTCTGAGAACCTTCCCCTCACACTGTGTCATTGATCAGGCTCAACCATTAGGTGACTGCAACCATCCGTATTCATCAGGGGCACTTGCTACATTTGTGACCATCCATTGGTCAAAGTCTGGGGCTCCTCATCATTCAATCGTATAGGGTTATCCTTTTGATATGTGTAAACAGAATTTAGTTCCAAACTCCCATAATTGGTAACCACTTGGAAAACAAGTGTCATATACAGGAAGGCAGAAAATTTTCAAATATTTGCCAAAATAGATTACACTATGATCATAACACCAGCACCTACTTAAATATTGACAGCTCTAATTAAAGCATGATTTGAAATGTCATAGTGCAGTGCTATGACCATTCTTCATTACCATTATTCTGTTTGATGTGTTGTAGGATTTCTAGCTGGTAATTTTCCAGTATCTTCATTGTAATGTGTGTGACTGCATCTCTCTCACACTCTGTCTTCTTCGCCTTTCCTTTTCTCTTCTTCCCTCCACTTACTATCAGCATTTCATTTTTCTCATTTCTCTACTTAATTCTTTGTTTTTGTAAAATGATATAAATATCTATATCTATATTCTCTACTGCTGAAGTCATACTTGTTAATCACTAGCATTTACTCTAGTGAAGCTAAAAGAAAAGGCATATATATATATATACATATGATTAATTAATGGTCACACCATCATATATACCACAATTTCCTGCTTTTCTCTGACTATAATTTAGTACTAGCTAGTGTTTGGATTTTGAATACTGTGAAGGTTCATGCGGTCAATTTGCTATTAAGACCATTGCATAGAATGAACGTTTTTGTTGATTACTTTCTGGCATCTGCACACATTCCATGATTCATCTTATGACATGAGTACCATGCTAAAATCATTGTGTGTGTGTGTGTGTGTGTGTGTGTGTGTGTGTGTGTGTTGTAAGTCAATCCTGGGACTTGAACTCGGGGACTCATGCTCTTGCTTATTTCTTTTTCCCATAAATAGTACTCTACCACATGAGCCATTTCTTCAGTTTTGGCCTTTTGCAGGTTAGTTGGAGATGAGTGGCCCTCCGGTTTGTGTGGGTTTGATCTGTGATCCTCAGCAGTTAGCTTTCTGAGTAACTGCAATCACAGACATGAGCCACTCTGCCCAGTTCAATATTCTTTTGAGGGCTGAGGATATGGGGATGATATTTCCTGATGGGATGAGATGAGGAAATGGCTAGTCTGTAGTCTACAATCTGGCCGAGGTCACCGTGGCTTCATCAGAGCCTGCACAGTGGGGCAGAGTTAAAGGCAGCAGAAGGACAGTAGGAAAGCTAGATAAACCGAGAAGAGGCAATGCAGAAGCTGACAGGCTCTCGGGGACACAGTGAGTGCTAGTGCACACAACAAGCACCACATGTGTGCCCATAGCCACTGCTGCCCTTGGGGATGGCTGGTGGTCATGATTGCTCACAGCCCTACATCCTTGACCTGCTTATAGACTGACTCAACACATCAGAATGAGCATGAAAGCTCAAAGCAGTATCTCCCCTCACATATGTAGAAACAAAGCTCAGAGGTTTCAGAAGCTTATCAAAGACTGGGCTGATAATTGGGAGTCCCCAAGTACATATAGCTTTCTTCCTTCCTTCCTGGCTCCCAGTCATGTTTCCACCATGATAAGAAAACATGAGGAGATTCTTAACATCTTTGTGATCAAAGGAAATATCAACAAGTATTTTGTTTATATTGATTGATACAGTTTTTTTGTTTTTAAATATTTAAACTGGCTAAAATGATTTACCTTCTCAAACCTTTATCAGTTCTTATGGGGAAGATTTTTAAATCCTTCCTTGTGGTGTTTTTTTTTAATTTCTAATACATGATTGTTATTTATGGTTACCCACTGTATGTACCATAATTTCTTGCTTCTCTTTGAGTGTAACTGCTAGTGTTTGGATTTTGAAGATTGCCAAGGTGCATGCGTTGAATGTTGTTTAGCAGACCATGGCACTCTTGGAAACTGGTGGAGATTTCAAAGGAGGGGTAGGGGTGGGAGTGGTGAAGGAAGTTCATTGGGGGCATACCTTGAAATAACTTGGGATCCCAGCCTAACCTCTTTTCTTCCCAGATACCATGAGGTGAGTATCTTGCTCTACAACGCACTCCTACCTACCATGGTGTGTTGCCTCACAACAGGCCCCAAAGTAACAAAGCCAACTGGCCATAGATGGAAAGCTCCAACACTGTGACACAATTAGACCTTTCTTCCTTTGAAGTTTATTATCTTGAGGATATACATTTTGAGTATCCTTCCCTGTTTTCTTACTACCCCTGCTCTTCTTGGCCTCTGGCACTCACTCTTAGACTCTCAGTTTATGAACTCAAATTTTTTTTTCAGATTTCATAGACAATTGGCATCACTTACTACATGTGATTTTGTGGCTGGCTTGCTCCACCACAGATAGCATTTGCCAGTTCTATCCACATTATTGCAAGTGACTTTTTTTTATGCTTGAATACTATTTACTCACTTGTGTTTATGTACTGTGTTTTCCCCTCTACTTATTAGCTGATGAACACTTGGTTTGTTTGCCATTTCCTGGCTATTGAGTATAGTGTTGCGATGCATTTAGGGGTGTGAGTGTGTCTTTGACAGACTTGGACTATTGTGTTACAAGGATGTTTCTGATCCTAAAATACAACAATCAAATGGATGCACAAAATGAGTTGCTGAGTTCTTATTTGTTCTTGTTGCTGATTATGTTTAGGACACACACTGCTGCTCCTATGAGAAGGCTTCTCATAAACCCTAAAAATGTCATAAAGTATAAACAAAGTATGCATTATTTCCCAAATTACAAAAAAAACAATGTGAAATGTTCTATCTAAAGTTTAATTCAGGGGCTGGGAATATGGCCTAGTGGTAAAGTGCTCATCTCATATACATGAAGCCCTGGGTACGATTCTATATATGGTGCTGAGGAATCGAACCCAGGGTAAAAATTCAAGGCAAGGCTGGGAATGTGGCTTAGCAGTAGAGAGCTTGCCTAACATGCATGAAGCCCTGGGTTCAATTCCTCAGTATCACATAAACAGAAAAAGCCAGAAGTGGTGCTGTGGCTCAAGTGGCAAAGTGCTAGCCTTGAGCAAAAAGAAGCCAGGGACAGTGCTCAGGCCCTGAGTTCAAGCCCCAGGACTGGCAAAAAAAAAAAAGTTTAATTCAGACACTCAACATGAAATAGAGGATTGAAACCATTCTATAAATAATTTAAAAATAAACAGAATCTTATTTTCTTTGGTATTCTAAATATTTAAGTGAAAGTATTTTGGAGTTTTAAATTTGTTTTTATTTCTGTACTGGTCCTGGGACTTGAACTCAGGGCCTCAATGTTGTCCCTGAGCTGCTTTGTTTAAGGCCAGTGCTCAACTACTTGAGCTACATCTCCACTTGCAGATTTTTGGGGGGGCACAGGCTGCCTTTAAGCCTAGATCTTCAGATCTCAGCATCCTGACTAGCTAGGATTAAAGTCCTGAGCTTCTGGCACTGGGCAGATATATGAGTAAAAGTCTGTTTTATTTTTTAAAGTGTTTAATATGCTAGGTGTTTTCCCTGCTTTCTATTTTATCCATTGATATGGAGAATGTTTCTCTTCTTAATAAACATGCTTAAAAAATGGTGGCCTGGGGCTTGAACTTAGAGCCTGGGCGCTGTCCCTGAGTTTTTTTTTTTTGTTTGTTTAAGATTAGTGCTCTACATTTGTCATTGCTAAAACATGGAACCAACCCAGATGCCCCTCAGTAGATGAGTAGATCAAGAAAAACGGGGTACATATACACAATGGAATTCTATGCCTCTATCAGAAAGAATAACACTGCCCCATTCATAAGGAAATACAAGGACTTGGAAAAGATCATACTAAGTGAAATGAGCCAGACTCAATGAAACATAGACTGTATGATTTCTCTCATTGGGCATAATTAGTACACGTTTAGGATAGTCCCAGCAGATGATCACAATAGCTCAATAGCACACAAGATGATGCTAACCGAAATGAACTCCAAGTTATGGAAACAAATGATTTATTATTGTTGTTATTTTCAACATGCCATTTTGTATTTCTTTCCCGTGGTTTTACCCATGATATCACTGTAACTGATTTTAGTACCCTGGATATTGTATATATGTGTATTGACTAGGGAAGGGAAAGGGAATACCAAAATTAAGAGACGAAGGATAAAAAGACAAAAACCAATGCAACAGCAGTACTTACAAATCTATATGGTATATACAAACTGTACAACTCATGGGAGGGAGAGGGAAATGGGGAGGGGGAAGGCAGGGAAAATGAGGGAGGAGGTAACAAGTTGAGTAAGAAATGTACTCACTGCCTTACATATGAAACTACAACCCCTTTGTACATCACTTTGACAATAAAGAACTGAAAAAAAAAGAAAAGAAGAAAAAAATTAGTTCTCTATCTCTTGAGCCATGGTTTCACTCTAGCTTTTTGGTGGTTAATTGGAGATAAGAGATTCATGGACTTTCTTGCCTGGGCTTGCTTCGAACTGCTATCCTCACATCTCAGTCTCTTGAGTACCTAGGATTACAGGTGTGAGCTGCCAGTGCCTGGCTAATCAACACACTTTTAAAGTATATATAATGAGATTCTAGCCACAGACCTTCCATACCTGTTCCTTTCAGCCTATCACACAGTCTTCCATACTAGAATTCTTGGGGGTTTTAATTCTGTCCAAATTTCCTAAGCACAGTGTTTCAGGTATCATCAATATAATGATAGACAATACTGCACATTGGCAATTTATAGGTTACTCCCCAACATGAGTAACACATTACTTCTAAGAAGCCAAATGCTTGTATTTTGTTTCATGTAGGCAGTATTTCCTCCCTTCTATTTTCTCTGGATGCTTGCCTGCTTTCACAGTACCCTGCATCACACATCCTGTTTATTAAAGGAATTTAACAAGAAGATTTATTTTACATTTCTCTCTGTCCACCAAAGTGCAATTTACTACTTTTATAAGAAGTGGCTTTCCCATGTAGTTGTCCGGTGCCTCATTATGACTCTTTCTTATGAGATTTATTCAACAGATTTGACTGATTTTCCTTCATGAATATTGTCTGGGGCAATTCAATGGTCACTTTTATTCAGAAGTTATTATTTTTACAGGTTCAAAATATCATTTTTTAAATTGTATTTTTCATAAATCATGAGCTTTATAAGAACCCATTGCAGTTCTTTTGCACGGTATGAGTCTGAATCGGGGGCTGGGGATATGGCCTAGTGGCAAGAGTGCTTGCCTCATATACATGAGGCCCTGGGTTCGATTCCTCAGCACCACATATACAGAAAATGGCCAGAAGTGGCGCTGTGGCTCAAGTGGTAGAGTGCTAGCCTTGAGCAAAAAAGAAGCCAGGGACAGTGCTCAGGCCCTGAGTTCACGGCCTAGGACTGGCCAAAAAAAAAAAAAAAAAAGAGTCTGAATCGGTGTAGGTACTCTTACTTTAGACTTATGACGTTTTTTTTGTTGTTGTTGTTGTTTTTGCCAGTCCTGAGGCTTGGATTCAGAGCCTGAGCACTGTCCTTGGCTTCTTTCTGCTCAAGGCTAGCACTCTGCCACTTGAACCACAGCGCCACTTCTGGCTGTGTGTGTGTGTGTGTGTGTGTGTGTGTGTGTGTGTGTGGTGCTGAGGAATCGAACCCATGGCTTCATGTATACCAGACAAGCGCTCTTGCCACTAGGCCATATTCCCAGCCCCTAGACTTATGAGTCTTAGCAAAGTGGAAAGAACACTTCTTGCTTTAATGTAATTTCAACCATAGTCTCTAGCACAGCTGTTTGAGCAAACTACATACCATTACACTGATGTTCTATTTACAGAAAAGTCCTATTATTTAGCATTTATGTAAACTGTTTTCCTAGTTCCTTTAGAGACACATCAAGTCAATATGAACTAAAAATATAACCCTCCATTTTTCCCCAATGTTACTGCTACTGAGTTTCTCTCTAATGGTCCTGACATTCCTTTGTTTAACCAGCACAGAACTGGAAGTGCCAGCCTGTTGGCCATGGCCCATAGCTAATGTCCTTCCCTGGAGCTTAGAGATTATATATTTAAAACTATATTTCTTCTCTCTTGGAGCTTTTCTTCCAAGTGTCTTTATCCTCTCAAATGTTTTACAACAGTGATTTCTGGCCTAAGGCCATGTCCCCAAGAGCAAATAATCTTTCTTAATCAAAATTTTAAAAAGTAAGTCCTGTCTTCAGACTCATCAACTTCCCCATGTTGTACTAGAAGAATAGCCTCATCTGGTTCTCCACATGGAATGTTGTTTTCCTGGCTCCAAATATCATGAACACTAAATTCAATTACATAATAAACCATGTGATGCGGATGCTGCAAGCACTCTATGTGGGTCAGTGGGACGAAGCACAAATAGAATAATCAAAACCACAGAGAATGTGGAATGCTCACTGGGGCTTGTTAAGGAGGCGCTAGAGGGGATTGTGGATATTATTGGAGTGAATCATTCTGGTTCTGTTCTGTCTTAGAAACAAGCTCTTGTTTAGTTCAAGGAAGAATGTTACCAATGGTTTACTTGTAGTGCAAGGATGTATGGGAAAGAAAGCAAACAGCTAACCATTTGCAGCCAGGTTCTCTATCAACCCTCTTGACCAACCACTGATGTCTGGGTCAGGCATTCCTCCCTAGTGGAATCAGAGTGAAATATAGTCTATTGTGGTGGCCGTGGGTAGGACCTGCCCATACCTTCTTTTTGAAGGTTCATTGTGTAGTAGCTGGACATCTGGAGATACTCCATCAGGGCGCAAATCTTACATCTAGCTATTATTTTGACAATATGTCTATGGTGTCTACATTTTAGTTTTACTGTCTGCATGAAAATGGAAGTCAAATGACTACTTCTCTCCCAAAGGGTTATTATAAAGATATTCCCCAAGGCACTTGTATAATTTTTGGTAAGCAGAGAAGTTTAAGTTGTCACTGTTGTCCAACTTGCCCTGAGAAGCCTATTGGTTACATAGAAACTCTCCCCAGTAGGGTAATCAGCCATGCGGTTTGCTACCAACTACAAGGAATCGTGGGCACAGGATTTCCAGTACTAACAAGGAAAGTCTTGAATGATCAAGCCTGTGACATAGCTGGTCACTCTTTACTTGGGATGGGGTCAAGGGGAAAGGGGCAGATGAATGAAGACAAGAGGGGAAGAATGCATTCAAGAATTCAATTTATATACTATAACATTAAGGAGAGTGAGAGGAGTAGGTAGGGGAAGGATGGGTGAGAACACTGAAATGAGTGACACTGACCAAAATAAATTGTATTAAAAAACTCCTTTGTTAAATGACAACTACTTAAAGATAATAAAAAAATGAAGTAAAATTAAAGAGAAAAGACTTGGGCACCCTAATTGAGTTCCAATTAAAGTATTATTACTCTATTACTTATATTTGAGTTAGAAATGAATATCATTATTTCAAAAGAAGGAACAATTTCAAGGTAGTCCCTTTGCAAATATAAAAGGCTATTTTCAATAGAAGACTCCAGAAAAAAAGGAAGTGACTGGTATTATATCTATTCTTGTTAGATTTTTTTCTTACAATTGTCTTTTTGTTTTATTGTTAACATATTGGTTGCTAAGACACTCTTTCTGGATGGAAACAGAAACAGGATACTGATGGTATTCTGAATTATTCTGTTACTTGGCCATCTGCAAGGAAAACTAGTTCCTGATTCACTTTCTCCTATGGGTGGTCATAGGAGTAATGGAAGAAAACAAGCATGCGCTGCTCCAGAACAGAAGGTAGGAAAGAAAAGATGAAAAGTGGCAAAGACAAAGCAAAACAAAAACTCTTGTCTTATGTCAGTGTCCTGGGGGAAGTATGGGATGCTTAGTATATTTTGTTTGTTTTAACTTCTTTTCATATTATTATTATTATTGCTATTATTATTTTTTGGTGTGGGTTCTAAGGCTTGAACTCAGGGCCTGGGAGCTGTCCCTGAGCTTTTGTGCTCAAGGCTAGCACTCTACCACTTAAGCCATATCTCTACTTTCAGCTTTATTGATATTGGAGATAAGAGTCTCACAGACTTTCCAGCCTCAGCTGGTTTTGAATCGTGATCCTCAGATCTCAGCCTCCTAAGTAGATAGAATCACAGGTGTGAGCCACCGGCTCATATTATTATATTTTATATATTATTAAAGCATTTTTTGTATGCAGGTCCTGGGACTAGCTTGAACCAGGCCCTGGGAAATTCCTCTGAGTTCTTTTTTTCTTAAGGCTGATACTCACTTGAGCCACAGTTCCACTTCTGGCTTTATGGTGGCTTAATTGGCTCTGATAGTTTCATGTACTTTCATGTCACAGTTATCCTAAGATCTCAGCCTTCTCAGTAGCTAGGATTGTAGAGGTGTGGGCCACCTGTGCTGAGCTTTCAAGAATTATTAGGACTGTGGCATCCTCCAAAGGCTGTTTCCAGAAAGATTTAGACTTACAATATAAAGATTGTTTATTTTTATATTCATAAGAGTAAGATGCTTCCTGTTCTCTGTCTCTTTACCGCCACAAGCAGGAGGTAAGGCCTTTGAGTCCCTCTACATTCATCCTTGCGAGTACCTATGGTACAAACCACAAAATCTATCTCTTATTGACTTTTGAGCAGATGTCACAAAACTATAAAGAGATGAGCTCCTTCTTACAGATGGCCAAGTGCTATTTTGCAAACCCAAACAACTTCACTTTCCATACGATGTGCTGAAATTGAACACAACTCTACAAGGAATTATCTTCCCTGGTTTATCAATTTTTCATCTCCAAAATATTCATTAAGTTATAAAGTAATATTAAAATTAGATACTGACCACACAGGAGGCACTGTACATATGTTATTATATATATATAGATGTATACATATCAGTATATATGATAATATATGTGATATATATATATATATTATACTGCTGATATTGGTGCAGAAGTTATAAGCTCTTCCAGTCAGACAAGGAACCTGGAGCTCATAAGGTAACTTGCCCAGTAAAAGTTAGAAGAACTTAGCTTTGAATTCAAATTTGAATCTAATCTCCACTCTTACTCCTCATTATAATGTTCTTGAGACTTAAAAACACATGTACAAGACACAATAAGATATACAGTAGGAATAAAGCAGTGACCTCTATAAGGTTAGAATACCCTCTTTACCTATAGGAAAAGGCATTTGCATGAAGAAACCTGTCCCCGAGTGAAACCAAAGTATGTAAATTGCTTTCTCCCTTCAGTCTCTTTCTTCTGCCTGATTCTAGTCATTCTCTACTCTCTTCTCTCTCTTCTTTTCCTTTCTCTTCTTTCTTTTCTTCTCTTTCAACTTTCCCCTCTTCTCTTGTCCTCTTTTAGTGACTCCTCTCACTCCTCCCCTCCTCCCTTCCCCTTTTCTCTCTTATTTTCCCTCCTCTCCTCTTCCTTCCCTCCCCTCTCATCTCCCCTTTCTCCTTCTCTCTTCTTTAGCCTCTCTCCTCTTTCCTTTCCCTTCCCTCTTTCTTCCTGTCTTATAATCTCCCTAAATGACCTCCAGAAAGAGCCTCCATAACTCCCTTATCATGTGCTCAAGTTGCAACTGTGAGAAAAATGATCCCCCTTTCCTGACATCTTCCCATGTAGTTCAGACCCTTTCCTTTGAATCCAATCTTACCGCATGAATTCAAAAGTTATAGATCAAATGTCCCATTTCTGAAAATTTCCTATATATCAAAGCAGAAAAAAAACAGTCCACAATAATCTCATAGTGTGTTTTTTATTTAGTGTAATATCATCACTGCACTTATCACTTCTCATAGTTAGAATTGTTTGCTGTTTTTCATTCTTAAGGGAATGCCAGAATTAGCTAATGTCAGCAAGATCTGCTAAGGAAGAGCCAGGGCTCTCATCCTTTACTGCTACTTCCTGTTTCTATGCAGTTACTTTCAGAGAAAGACCCAAAATGCTAGCAGTAAAAGGAAATACCACCAATTAAAAATGCTGGCTATATTTCTTGAGAGCATACAATTAATAATATGAACATAAATAGGTAAATAAGTTATGATGCAATCTATGAAATGTTACACTGAAAATGTATTAGAAAAGTATAAGTAAAGCTAGGCATTGGTAACTCATGCCTATAATACTAGCAATGCAAGAGGCTGTGGTCTGAGGACTGTGGTTCAAAGTTAGTCTGGACAAGATATTCTCATCTCCAATTAACCACACACAGGAAAAAGTCAGAACTGGAATTGCAGCTCAAGAGGTAGAGCACTAGCCTTGAGCGCTAAAGCTTGGGGACACTCCTAAGCCAAGTTCAAGCCCTAGGACTGGTACCAAAACAAAAAGAAAAGTGTGTGTGTATGTGGTGTGTGTGTGTGCGCGTGTGTGTGTCATATATTAACTAATTAATAATGATGACTTTTTAGAGAATTATCCTGTAGTTAAGTATGACATAAATTAAATGCGTGTGTGTGTGTGTGCATGCACGTGTGCATGCGTGTATAGAGAAAGAGAGAAAGTGAGAGTTTCTGAAGCTTCAACTCAGCTTCAACTATATGTTCTTGCTTAGCCTTTTCAGGCAAAGCTAGTACTCTACTACTTGAGTCTTCCACTTCTGGCTTTTTGCTGCTTAATTGGATGAGAGGCTCTTAGAATTATCTGTCTGGGCTGTCTTCAAACTATGATCCTCAGATCTCAGCCTCCTGATAGGATTACAAGAGTGAACCACTGATACCCACCTTAAATTCTATAATTTTTTAAAGAAAGAAACATGCGTGTTTGTGTAAATGCACAGAAGAAAGTGAGATATTTAGGAAGAAATACAACAAAGTAGTACTATGGATTATTTCTTGGAAGAGGGCAAAGAGGTTAGGAAAGGTTCAGAGGGTAAAATAAAATATCATAATTATATTCTATGCTTGCAGGTTGGTAGCAATGTTTTTTTAAAAGGTGTTTTCAGACTTAGTATGTGCTTTTCTCAAATTGTTTCCAAAATATTTTCATACATTTTTGTATGTCTGTGCAGTAAATGCAAGCAGATGACATTAATTCTTCTTTTTATGTATGAAAGGACTGTGAAAATTAATTCAACAAATTACAGTTCTACAAAATTGAATTTTCTTTATAGATGAATTCTGTGTGTCCATCAGAAACTCAGTTTTGGAATTATGAATGTCAGGTCTGCAGCCATCCCGATCACAGCAATTTCATGCACTCCTCCATGTACGCAAACTTGTTAGCCCCTCGTATATTCCATATATAACTTCTGAAAGGCAGTAATGAATAATGTATAGCAGTTTTCATAGGCCAGGTTCTAACAAAGCAAGAAGTAGGAGGATTTTCAAAATGAGCAAATCCTATGGATTAAAAATACAGAGTAAAAGAGTAATACAAAGTAGCCAAGAATGATTATTTAAGATAGGTTGGTAAAAATAGTAGATTGGTAAAAATAGACATCAGTGTTAGACACACATGTAAGTGAATAATGCTGAGGGAAGGTAGGCATGTGACTAATACCATTTCAAATAAAAGGAATAACAATAAAAGCCCTAGAAACATAACTGTGCTTATTAATTTCAAGGGACATGCAGGAATTCCTTGTAGGAAGTGTTGAGAGTCACAGACAGGAGATGACAACAGAAAGGAAGAGAGAGGATGGTTCTTGTAATCTGAAGTACCATTGTAAAAATTGAAGTTAAGGTGCATGGTCACCAAAGGCAGTCAACAAGGTTGTCTGTTTTTCTCCCACCATATTTTCTCCCACCATATTCTTCAGGTAATGCTCATGAGCTTTTTTGAGTACATAAGATAGGCATGAAGAAAAGATTGTTAAGGTTCCATGCAAAAAAAATGGAGTCTGAAACTGGAGAAGGGAAATGAATGAGGAGATAGGGAGGTGGTAGGCATTGGAAAATGGTTCGGGTCATGGACAATGTTCTGGTAGGATGGATGAAGCATCATATTTGCTGTTATTTAGTACACATGAGTTGTGGGAATCCTGGAGGTAGTGAAGAACAGAATGCTTAACATTGAACTTGAGAGCAAGTCATGCTATCTGTAATAGCAATTTTTAGGATACAATTTAGGAAACCCCTGGAGGTAGATGTAGGGTTGGAGATTGATTTAAGAATTCCATTGTAGTCCATATTAGCTATTATTATAATATGTTAAGTTGGGTAGCTTAAAAAAAAAACCAGGGCTATTTCTCAGCGCCTCCACGAAACCTGAGAAAGCACCCCCTTGGCATCTTCTTCCATTGGAATGGTTTACATTACTCTCTGGTGCTCTCTTATGAAGGGACTCATGCCATGGTCAGAATGTTAGCAAGCCTCACATTTGAATCCATTTGTGTGTGTATGTATGTGTGATAAATTGGAGATAAGAGTCTTATGGACTTCACTGCCTGGACTGGCTTTGAACTGCATTTCTCAGATCTCAGTCTACTGAGTAGCTAGGGTTACAGGCATGAGCCATCAGTGCTTGGCTCCATGCCATTCTTATGTTGAAGTGATTCTCCTTATTGCACTTTCTTTTTAAATTTTTTTAATTTATTTTTATTGTAAAGATGATGTACAGAGGGATTATGGTTACTTAAGTCAGGCATTGAGCATATATCTTTTGGGAGGGGATTTCTTTTTTTTCCCTTTATTGTCAAAGTGATGTACAGAGGGGTTACAGTTTCATATGTAAGGCAGTGAGTCCATTTCTTGTTCAACTTGTTACCTCCTCCCTCATTTTTCTCCTGCCTCTCCCCTCTCTCTTTCCCTCTCCCCTCCATGAGTTGTACAGTTGGTTTACACCAAATGGTTTTGTAAGTATTGCTTTTGGAATTGTTTGTCTTTTTATCCTTTGCCTCTCCATTCTGATAGTCCCTTTCCCTTCCCTAGTTCTAATACACATATATACAGTATCCAGTATACTCAGATGAGATACAATGATAGCAGGGGTACAGGAAGGGAATATGAGAGAAACAACAGAAAAAAGCTAGTTTCACATGGCATGTTGAAAATAATTACAACAATGATATAACACTTGTTTCCATAATATGGAGTTCATTTCACTTAGCATCATCTTATGTGTTCATAAGGGCATAACTATTGGGCTATTGTGATCTTCTTCTGTGACTAGCCTAAACATGTACTAATTATTCCCTATGATGGAAACCATAGAGTCCATATTTCTTTGGGTCTGGCTCACTTCACTTAGTATAATTTTTTCTGAGTCCTTCCATTTCCTTATGAATCGGGTAATGTCATTCTTTTTGATAGAGGCATAGAATTCCATTGTGTATATGTACCACATTTTCCTGATCCAGTAGTCTACTGAGGGGCACCTGGGTTGGTTTCATATATTTTTTTTTTTTTTTGGCCAGTCCTGGGCCTTGGACTCAGGGCCTGAGCACTGTCCCTGGCTTCTTCCCGCTCAAGGCTAGCACTCTGCCACTTGACCCACAGCACCGCTTCTGGCCGTTTTCTGTATATGTGGTGCTGGGGAATCGAACCTAGGGCCTCGTGTATCCGAGGCAGGCACTCTTTCCACTAGGCTATATCCCCAGCCCTGGTTTCATATTTTAGCAATGACAAATTGTGCTGCAATGAACAATGTTGTGCTAGTGCCTTAAGTGTGTTTTTGCTTATAATCTTTTGGGTAGATGCCCAAAAGTGGGGCTGCTGGGTCATAGGGGAGCTCTATGTTTAGCCTTCTGAGGAACCTCCATACCCCTTTCCAGAGTGATTGAATAACTTTACATTCTCACCAACAATGTAGTAGGATTCCCTTTTGGCCACATCCTCTCCAGCATTTGTTATTGTTAGTTTTCCTGATAATGGACATTCTTACTGGGATGAGGTAGAATCTCAATGTTGTTTTGATTTGCATTTCTTTTATGGCCAGTGATATAGAGCACTTCTTCATGTGTCTCTTAGCCATTCTTATTTCCTCTTCAGAGAACTTTATTTTTAGGTCTTTAGCCCACTGCTTGAGGGGGCCATTAGTTCTTTGAGGATTTGTTTTGGGGGAATTTAATTTTTTTAGTTCTGCATATATTTTAGATATGAGGATTTTGTCCATTATATGATTGGTAAAGATCTTCTCCCAATCTGTGGGCTTTCTCCTTATTGTACTTCCACCGTAGCCAAAAGAGGTAGAGAGCTGCCACTTTCCATGCCACAGATAGCAAAACTGAGGTTGTGAGATGTTTAATAATCTTCCCTGTTCATATAACTTTTCAGAAATAGAGCATGAAATAACTCTGTTGGGGTCTAAAATCTGTTCTACACTTCTATTTTGTATTGCAAATGTCTTCATAAAATTCAAATTACATTAGTAATGTAAAGAACTGTGAACTAGCTTTGTTTTCTAGTCCTGGTGTTTGAACTCAGGGCCTGGATGCTGTCCTTGAGTTGTTGTTGTTTTTTGTTTGTTTGTTTGTTTTGCCTTAAGCTAAAGCTCTACCACTTAATCCACAGGTCTACTTCCAGCTTTTTGGTGGTTAATTAGAGATAAGAGTAATGGACTGTCCTGCCCCAGCTGGCTTCAAATAAAGATCCTAGATCTCTGTCTCCTGTTGCTAGAATTACAAGTGTGAGCCATCAGTGACAGGCTAAACTTTTTAAAGCATATTTACTAGGCAATGGTTTGCATATCCTCTTCTGCTTAATCAAACTAGAGACAAATAAATAAAATGCTCATTAGGAATTTACCAGGCAATAGAGTTGTTAATAGTCCTCTAACATCTAGCACTTGATAGTCTATAAACATGAAAATGAACACCCTAGTAGATTATTTTAGGAGGTACTTTTACCTTCCTCTCATTTCTCCTCAGGTTCTGGGGCCATGGACACCATCATCAACAGCCACACAGGACATATGGCAAAAAGATTTGGATGATTCATTAAATGCAAATCTTTGGCAGCACATATGGGGAAGTGTTTATAAAGCAGTTTGGGAAACAAGACTGCAACAAATTCAGGTTAATATTCTTCCCAGAGCCCACTGGTCCTCATCCAGATAAGGTTATAAACAGAGACTACATTTTGCAAATACTGAAAACACAGAGCTGTTATTTTTCATTGCATAGCCTGAGACCCAATCCTTCCTTAAAGCAGTAAGTCTAATTCCTTTTCATCAATTCCAAGTCTTTGGGTGGGTAATTCTAGAAAATAACACATTATAAACAAAGCAGTGATACATATTTTATTTTAAGCTTTGCAATCCACATTTTGAACCAGGAATAAATTGTACCCAAACTCAAGCCATTAAGAAGACATCCAGTACAGGATCACTGACAGAATGATATTAAATGGAGTTTAAATTCTTGTTTTAATAAGGTGGTATCTGGAATCTTCCCTGGTTCTTAAGTAATAGTGTTTGCCAAAGAACCAACTTTACTTCATGTTTTGCCTCCAAATTTTACCTTGTGTAATATGGAACCTGATTATTCTTTAAATTATATAAGGCACCCTGGCTTTTCCAGGAGTTCTTTGTTACTGTCTTTATAGATATACTAGCTGAGTGATGGTCAGATTTTAATGAGTGGGAAAGGAGAAAAGAGATGTCTCTTTAGGACATTGTGGTAGAGAGAATTTGAGGTCGACAAGGAATAGCTAACTAGACCTAAAATTAGCAGACAGTTCTGTGGTGTTTGAACCTCGTGAGCTCCTCTTGGATTTCTTTCTCAGAGAGCTGGGGCAAAAACTGAGGAAGGTCAGCTGCTGCCTCTGTCCCTCAACTCCCGAGGGAGTGCTGCGCCCACACTGGTGAAGTGTCTGGTCACAAGTTCTTGGAAGGAAAAGGAGTTTCTTCTGTCTGCCCCGGGGTGACTGCCAATGGAAGGGAGAGAGGGCATTCCTGAGGAAATGGTTTTGCTTCATTGTCCTTCCAGGATTGCAGGCTGCTGCGGGAAGGAGGGGAGCAGGCTTAGAATTGTGGGGAGAAAGTGCCAAGGCTTTCAAGCAAGCTAGGTTTGTGCTGAGATCTACACATTTCCACTGGTTACAAGATGATGTGCTGTCGACTTCCTGGAAGGGAGTCTGGTTGCTGTGCCATCATGATCATGAATGGTGACAAGAACATATACTGAAAGAGGCGCCAGGGGAATGAACTCTGGGAAAGGGGACCTCAACATACCCTGTTACTGAGTGGTGAGCTTGGGCCAAGCTTTCTCCTAACTGCTTTATATCAGTTATTGAATGGAAGCCTCACAGTAACTCTAGGAGACAGGAATTATTAGCCACATCCAAAACAAAACAAAACAAAAACACTACAGGCTGACTAAAATCTGGCTGAGGCAATAACTCCTCTGTTAACCAAAAGTCGATTCACTGGAGTCCAGAACAGACAGCCCAGGGCTTCCAAGAGCACAGGCTCTATGCACCGCCAGCTGGCCCTGGAGGGAGGCAGCATTCTTTAGTCTGCACACTGTGATGAGAAGCTGGAGTCTAGCCCTCTGCACAGCTGGTTTATGAGCAAGCCTCTATACTCTCCCTTCTGTCTACAACTTTATGATGCTCAGGGCTTTTGTTAAATCTGGCTGGACTGTAAATGAGAATAATACTTAGCACTTCTACCTGGAAGTTGTAGGAAAGACCTTGGAGCTGAACTGTCTGGGTTTAAATATTGGTTTGATCTTGTGGCACCTTTATGTCTTAGGCAAGTTACACAACCTTTCTTTGTCTCAGTTTCACCAGCCATAAAATGGGAGGACTACAACAGGTTTGTTAGTGAGGCTTGAATGAGACAGTGAATTAAACTTGGTTTTAACAGCACCTAGAACACAGCAAGCTCAATATAAATGCAGACTTTTCTATTATAATAATAAATATCAATGTCATAAATCTTTAAGTGCAGTAAGCCATACTTCATACTCTTTCCCATTGTCCATGATTCCATTTATTATCCTACTATTATAATATAATGAATATCAATGTCAAATCTGTTAATGAAATAAATCATTTTTTATACTCTTTCCCATTCTACATGGTTCCAACAGAACATTTTACAGCAGTCCTGGTTTAGCCACAAGAGACTTATTCCAAGACCCTAGTGCATAATTGAAAGTGCAGAGTGCCAAGCCTACATAACCACCATGCTTTTTGTATACATACATGCCTATGTTGGCTTTATATTAGGTACATAGATTAAACATACCCAATAATAAAATGGAATAATTATAAAAATATACTGTAATAAAAGTTATGTGAATAATAGAGAGAGACTTCTCTCTGTTTCTCTCTCTCTCTCTCTCTCTCTCTCTCTCTCTCTGTGCTATACTCACCCCACAGTATTTTCTTTCCTTATTAAGTCAAGAGCTTTTGCTGTTCCCTTGAAGGGAACATTTTGCCTCTTCTATTTGGCATAGCCAGATACCAGCATCACTGCTCTTGCTTTTGGAGACCATTATTAGGTAAAAAAGAAGGATTACTGAGTATAGCCCAGGGAAAGTGTGACAGTTGGCCTGAGAGCTGAGGCAGCTTCTGTCTTACTCTGTTTTGTGTTGCTGTAACCAAACATCTGATGCTGAATAATGTGTGAAGCATAGAAGTCTTTGGACTCTCAGTTTTGATGACTGGGTAATTCATACAGCATATTATCAGCGTCTGTCACGTTTTTTCTGACTACATCACACTGTGGCACAGAAATGGAAGGGAAAGGGAATGTATGCAAAGACAACCAAGCCCAGTGAGGTCTTCCTGCTGTTCAACATTCTACTTCCATTGTATTGAATCCAGTCCTGTGACATCTTATTAACTCTTTTAAAGTGGGTATCAATCCTTTCTGAGGGTGGTATATCAATGATCCACTGGCTCTCAAGAGCACCAAACTCCCACCCCAACACTTACTTTGGGAACCACAACTCAACATGAGTTTTCATGGGCACAAAATTCAAAATATTGCAACTAAGTAATAATGGCCAGCAGCACTCAGCACAGCTGTGCAGGATAAGGTGTGATTCACATTCCAGGTGTGATTCACATTCCAGTTGAGATGATTCACACTCCAGGTGAGACAACTCACTCTCCAGGTGAGATGATTTATACTACAGGTGAGATAGAGCAAGGTGAAGCCCTTCATACCACAGGAGACAAGTTCAATGTACAACTTTCACTTGTTTATTTTCAGAAACTTTTAATTTAATGTTTTCAGATCTCAGTCAAACTTCAGAACATCCATATGGAAGTTCTTGCTTCCAACTGAACTGGGGAGAAAACCACTCACTCCAATACACTTTGATGTCACCATTGTAGATTATCTCCTCAGAAATAAGATGTAAATTTGCCTTCTGGAAAAAAAAATTGTGATTCACTACATTTGAATGTTCAATTTAAATGAATTTGCTAGCCTTACTTTGATTGTATACCTTTCTTTTCAGATGTTTATCTCTTCTTAGCTTTCCATATCACTTTTTAAAGAACCATTCTCAATTGTCAAGTATCTATTTTGTGCTTTAGCTATTTGTTTCAACCACAAATTTCATGTTGCTGACTTTTGACTTTGTCTTTCTTTTTTTTTTTTTTTTTTTACAATTTTGGATATGAAACTTTATTACAGAACTATAATAACAATTTAAGTAGCTTAATATTGGCACAAAAGTAGTCCTTAAGACCAATAACATAGATTAACATAATACAAAATGAACCTAGATATTTACATCTGTCTGAAATATGGCAAGAAATATGTGTCATTAATTCTTCAATGTTCTTTTACTAACTCAATTCGTCAAAAAGCTTGAGTAAAGGCCTCATATTTTCCCTATTTTACATAAAATAAGCAGAGTATTTAGGGATTAAATTTTACTCTAAAATTAAATTTAAGAGATAAATTTCTTGTGAATTGTTACTAGGTAAAAAAAAAAAAAAGTATCTCTGCTTTGGATCAATGCTGTTCAATTCCAGACGCATTACTGCTTCATCACTATGTAGAATTGCTATCAAAACAGATGAGTAAAATTGAAATAGTCTGATTTAGAGAGACATGACTGAAAATAACAGAATACCTACTAAAATTGAATTTCAGACAAATCAGTTTGTTTTGTTCATATTTCTTCAAAACACATGAGTTATATTTATACTCCAGTTTATCTGCTAATTATGTGGAGTCCAAATTTTATCCAGTAATCTTAGTCACAGAAATAATATTATGCATGTACACAGAAGTATGACAACTGAGTATTAGGAAAATTTAATTTACATTATGGTATATATAAGATGTTGAATGTACAGTGTGCAGAGAAGCCTGTACTTATCACCCTACCATTGCATGAGTGAATTCCAGATATCTCTTGAAAGAGTCTAAAAGTTTCCCTCATGAATTCAACGATTGGGAAATTAATCCTGAAATTAATATTGTTCAGAGGCAAATTTTTAAAGAGGTGATTATATCATCTAATAGATCGATGTGATGAAGTAAGTATGTTAGTGCACTAATGGATTCCTTATAAAATCAAGTTTGGTATATTTTGCTTATTATCTGTCACATATGAGTTCTTTCTTTGTTTGTTTGCTGTTTTTTGTTGTTATGGTGTGTTCACTAGCCATTTTATTTTTTTTAAGTTTTTATTATCAATCTGAATTACATAGAGGTTACAGTTTCATACATTAGTCATTGGATACATTTCTTGTACTGTTTGTTACCTTGTCCCTCCTTCCCCCTCCCCCCTCCCCCCTCCCCCTATCCCTTTCCCTGCCCCCATGAGTTGATCAGTTCATTTACACCAAAAAGTTTTCCAAGTATTGCTTTTGTAGTTGTTTGTCTTTTTTTTACCCTGTGTCTCTCGATTTTGGTATTCCCTTCCAATTTCCTGGTTCTTATACCAGTATACCCTCTTTCCAATATACTCAGATAACACACAGAGATAGTGTAGGTACAAGCACAGGAAGGTGATACAAGAAGATCATCAATAATAGAGGCTACAGTTACATATGGCACGTGGAAAGTAGTTACAACTGTGATATAACAATCATTTCCATAACATGGAGTTCATTTCACTTAGCATTATCTTATGTGTTCATAAGGGTATAGCTATTGGGCTCCTGTGATTCTCTGCTGTGACTTGCCTAAACCTGTGCTAATTATTCCCTATAAGGGAGATCATTGAGTCCATATTTCTTTTGGTCTGGCTCACTTCACTTAGTATAACTTTTTCCAAGTCCTTCCATTTCCTTACAAATGGGACAATGTCTGTTGGGGATTCAGTTTCGGCCTTAAAGGGGGAAGGGCACAGAGCTCCCAAGATGCTGCCCTTCCCCCCCCCCCCCCCAGCTCTGGGTTAGTGTGGGAGGAAGTCCCTCTCACCTTCTGGCCTCAACCTGAAAAGAAAGCCTCCGCCCCTGGGAGGTGAACACGTGCATGCCACCATGATGGGGTTGTCCCGCCCACAAAGGAAGTTTTGTGATATCACTTGATGGACATGGTCCTTAGCATATGACTGGCCCTTTGGCCAGCCCCCTTTCTTTCCCGCCATTGCCTCAATATAAGTTCCTTTCCCTATTAAAGATTTTGAGATGCATCCCACCATAGCAGCATGTCCCTGATGCCTTCTTTCCGCCCCCGCTCCTGGTAACATGTGAGGGGACTGGGGGGAGGGGAGGCTTCAGCAACCTTTCCTCAACTTAGCGCAAGTCCATGAGAGTACGCCTTTGGCCTTCTGCCAGCGGAAGGCAAGGCCGAGTGCTCTTTCATAGATTTTGGGGTTCAGCCATTTCTCCCCAGGAGTTTGGGGAGAAAGGGATCGTTCAGATCCCGACAAATGTCATTCTTTCTGATAGAGGCATAAAATTTCATTGTGTATCTGTACCACATTTTCCTGATCCATTCTCCTACTGAGGGGCATCTGGGTTGGTTCCAGATTCTAGCTATGACAAATTGTGCTGCAATGAACATTGTTGTGCTGGTGGCTTTAGTGTGATTTTGTTTGTGGTCTTTTGGATAGATGACAAAAAGTGGGGCTGCTGGATCATAGGGGAGTTCTATATTTAGCCTTCTGAGGAATCTCCACACCTCTTGCCAGAGTGGTTGAACCAGTTTACATTCCCACCAACAATGAAGTAGGGCTCCCTTTTGGCCACATCCCCTCCAACATTTGTTATTGTTTGTTTTCTTGGTATAGGACATTCTTACTGGGGTGAGATGGAATTTCAAGGTTGTTTTGATTTGCATTTCTTTTATGGCCAGTGATGTTGAACACTTTTTCATATGTCTCTTGGCCATTCTCATTTCCTCATTAGAGAAGTCTCTTTTTAAGTCTCTAGCCCACTTGATGAGGAGGCTATTGGTTCTTTGCGGTTTTGGTTTGGAGGAAGGTAATTTTTTCAGTTCTGCATATATTTTAGATATGAGGCCTTTGTCCATTGAATGGCCGGTAAAGATTTTCTCCCAATCTGTGGGCTTTCTGTTTATCTCGGGAACTATGTCCTTTGCCGTGCAGAAGCTCTGCAGTTTGATGCAGTCCCATTTGTCCAACCTTCCTTTGATTCGTAGCCTTTCTTGGTCTTGGTTAAGGAAGTTCCGTCCTGTGCCAAGGAGCCCAAGTGTTTCTCCTACTCCTTCCTTTAGTGTTTTCATGGTGTCTGTTTTGATTTCTAGGTCTTTGATCCATTTGGAATTGATTTTGGTGCAGGGTGATTTATAAGGATCTAGTTTTAGTTTGTTGCATGTATTGAACCAGTTTTGCCAGCACCATTTGTTAAAGAGCCTATTTCTTTCAGACTATTGTTTTAGCTCCTTTGTCAAAGATTAAGTAGGAGTAGTTCTGTGGGTTCATTTCTGGGTCTTCAATTCTATTCCATTGGTCTTCAGGCCTTTTCTTGTGCCAATACCAAGCTGTTTTTATTACTATAGCTTTATAATACAGCTTGAAGTTGGGTATTGTAATTCCTCCAGCACCGTTCTTTCTGCTTAGGATTGTTTTTGCTATTCTAGGTCTTTTATTGTTCCATATGAATTTCTGGATTGCTTCCTCTATTTCATTTAAAAAATGGTGTTGGGATATTAATGGGTATTGCATTGAATTTGCAGATAGCCTTTGGCAATATTGCCATTTTGATTATATTAATCCTCCCAATCCAGGATCATGGGAGGTTTTTCCATTTCCTTAGTTCTGCCTTTATTTCATTTTTTATGTTTTTAAAGTTCTCATCTTAGAGGTCTTTTACTTCTTTGGTTAAAGGTATTCCTAGGTATTTTATGTTTTTTGAGGCTATTGTAAAAGGAGTTGTTTTCCTGATTTCAGCCTTGGTCTTCGGGTCATTAGCATAGAGAAAGGCCATTGATTTTTGAGGGTTTATTTTATATCCTGCAACTTTGCCAAAGTTTTGGATCAGCTCTAGTAGCTTGGGGGTAGAGTCTATGGGTTTCTTTAGGTATAGGATCATGTCATCTGCGAAGAGAGAAAGTTTAACTTCATCTTTTCCTATTTGGATCCCCTTTATGTTTTCTTCTTGCCTAATTGCTCTGGCTAGGAATTCTAGTACTATGTTGAAGAGAAGGGGAGAGAGTGGTTATCCCTGTCTTGTTCCTGACTTTAAAGGGAATGGCTTTAGTTTTTCACCATTTAGAGTTATGCTTGCTGTTGGTTTGTCATAAACTGCCTTGATTATATTCAGGAATGTTCCCTGGAATCCCAGTTTTTCCAGGTCTTTTAGCATAAATGGGTGCTGGATTTTATCGAACACTTTTTCTGCATCCAGAGATAAAACCACATGGTTCTTTACCTTGCTCTGGTTGATGTGGTGGATTACATTAATTGACTTGTGTATATTGAACCAACTTTGCATCCCTGGGATGAATCCAGTTTGATCGTGGTGTATGATATTTTTTGATGACCTTTTGAAGTTGATTGGCCAAAATTTTGTTGAGGATTTTTGCGTCTATGTTCACCAGGGAAATCAGTCTATAGTCCTCTTTCCATGATGAGCCTGGTTTTGGGATGAGGCCTATACTGGCTTCATAGAATATGTCTGGTAGTGACCATTCTCTTTCAATATCATTGAAGAGTTTGACAAATATTGGTGTGAGTTCTGTTTTGAAAGCCTTGTAGGATTGTGCTGTGAATCCGTCTGGACCTGGGCTTTTCTTGAATGGGAGATCACTTATTGCCATTTCTATTTCAGTACTGGATATAGGTCTGTTTAGAAGGTTTAAGCCTTCATGGTTGAGTTTGGGGATACGAATTTTTTCTAGGAAATCATCCATCTCTTCCAGGTTCTTGAATTTGTTGGCATAAAGGTTTGCGAAATATTCCCTTATTATTTTCTGAATTTTGGTTTTTTCTGTGGTGATGTTACCTCTTTCATCTCTTATCTTGTTTATTTGAGTGTGCTGCCTTCGTTTTTTGGTCAGGTTTGCTAGGGGTCTGTCTATCTTGTTGATTTTTTCAAAGAACCAACTCTTTGTTTTGTTCTTTTAATGGTTTTTTTCATCTCTAATTGATTTAATTCTGATTTGATTTTAATTATTTGCTTCCAACTACTGACTTGGGGGTTGGCTTGTTGTTCTCTTTCAAGGAAATTAAGGTGCTTCCTTAAATTATTGAGTTGCTGATTCTCCAGTTTGTTGGTGTATGCATTCAGAGATATAAATTGTCCTCTGAGTACTGTCTTTGCTGTGACCCAATGGAGCTGGTACTTTGTGTCCTCATTTTGGTTGAATTCCATAAACATTTGAATTTCCGTTTTAATTTCCTCAGTGACCCACTGATGGTTCAGCAGTGTGTTGTTTAAGTCTCCATGAATTGTAGGATTTTCTGTGGTGGCTATGTGAGTTGAGCTCTAATTATATTCCATTGTGGTCTGATAGAATGCACGGAATGGTTCTGATACTCCTGAATTTGTACAGATTTTCTTTGTGCCCTAAGATGTGATCAATTTTGGGAATGTCCCATGTGCTGCGGAGAAGAATGTGTATTCTGTTGTTGCTGGGTGGAATATTCTAGATGTCGCTTAAGTCCGGTTGGTCTATGCAATTGTTTAGTTCTGTGGTTTCTTTGTTCAGTTTTTGGCGTGTTGATCTGTCCAGAGGTGATAGTGGAGTGTTAGAGTCCCCAACTATCAATGTGTTTGGGTCTATGAGTATTTTTAGCGTCAGTAGTGTTGGTTTGATGAAGTTGGGTGCTCCTGTATTTGGTGTGTAGATATTTAGGATGGTTATATATTCCTGTAGGAGATCCCTTTTCTAGTATGTAGAGTAACCATTTTTGTCTCTTCTTACCTTTTTTAATTTGAAGTCAATTTTGTCTGATACTAGGATTGCAACTCCAGCCTGCTTATGGGGGCCATTTGCTTGATAGATTTTAATCCAGCCTTTCACTTTTAGAAGATGTTTACTTTTGCTGGATAGATGTGTCTCTTGGAGGCAGCAGAAAGATGGACCTTGATTTTTGATCCAACTTATGAGCCTATGTTGTTTGATTGGAGAATTAAGTCCTTTAATGTTGAGAGTTAGGATTGAGAGCTGATCATTTGTTCCTTTCATTATCACTATCTTGTTAAAAGCTGTGTATTCCCATTCCTTGATCTGATATTCTGGTTTACTATTTAGGGTTCATTTCTCTGTCTGTATTTGGATCTCGATTATTTCCCCTGTATAGTACATATTTGAGGATTTCTGTAAAGCTGGTTTGGTGGAGATATATTGTTTCAATTTTCCCTTACTGTGGCAGACTTTTATTTCACCTTTGGCTATGAATGAGAGTTTAGCTGGGTACAGTATTCTTGGTTGGTAGTTTTTTTTATTTAGGGTTTGGCATACCTCATTCCAGGCTCTCCTTGCTTTCATGGTCTCTGGTAAGAAGTCTGGGGTAATTCTGATTGCTTTTCCTTTATATGTGATTGTTTTATTCTCCCTAACAGCTTTAAGGATTCTTTCCTTGGACTCCACTGATCCTAGTTTGATCACAATGTGTCTGTGGGATGTCCTATTCTGGTTTGATCGGTTTGGGGTTCTAAGTGCTTCTTGTATCTGTATAGGCCTATCCTTCTGGATATTTTGGAAGTTCTTGGCTAATTTTCTGTTAAATAGGTTGCCTATTCCATTAACTTCTTTCTCTAGGTTTTCCTCAATACCTATTATCCTTAAATTGGGCTTGCTGATTGTGTCTTGAATCTCCTGGAGCAATCGGTTTTGTCTATTGGATTGGATTTTTATTGATTTTTGATCTTCCTCCATAGGTTCTAGGGAATCTTCAGCTCCTGAGAGTCGATCCTCTGCTTCAGCTAGCTGGGACTGTAGGCTAGCTACTTGATTTCGAATCTCTTTTCCTTCTTACTTGTCTTTCCTGATTATTTCCATGTCCTTGCTATACTGATCTCATAGGTCCTGCATGGACTTCTTCACATCATTTACTTCATTGATTTGGTTTTGAGTTCTGCCTCTCAAATCTTTTAGCTGGGTAACTATCTTTTCGTTTGACTCTTGAAGTTCAATTATCTTTCTATTTATTTTTTTGTTTATTCTTTTTTTTCAAAATTTTATTATCAAACTGATGTACAGAGAGGTTACAGTTTCATACATTAGGCATTGGACACATTCCTCGTACTGTTTGTCACCTCATCCCTCACATCCCCCTTCCTCCTCCCCCTTTCCCTTTCCCCCCATGAGTTGTTAAGTTCACTTATACCAAACAGTTTTGCAAGTATTGCTTTTGTAGTTTTTTTGTCTTTTTTTTACCCTGTGTCTCTCAATTTTGGTATTCCCTTTCAATTCCCGAGTTCTAATACCAGTATACATGTTTTCCAATATACTCAGATAAGATTACAGAGATAGTGTAGGTACAACCACAGGAATGTGATACAAGAACATCATCAATAATAGAAGCTACAGATACACATTCTCCATTAATTTTTGCTTTGCCTTCTCATGCTCTAGAATAGTTGACTGAAGAGATGCAAACTTTTCTTTTATCATTTTTATCAGCAGACTTTGTAGAGCATTTTGATGGTTCTCTTCTATGTCTTTGATTGACTGCTGTGCTTCCTGCTTGTTTTGAGTGGGAGATGAGAATCCATTGTTTGCCATCTTTCTTGTGTTTCTTCTGCCCATTTGGATTGGGATTGCCAATCTACAAGCACTTGTGAGCACCGTTTAAGACCCAAATCAGACCTTACCAAGCACTGTTGTGTAAATCTTAGAAGTTCACAATTATATACAGATACCTTATATACCTGTATATAAAATTAGATTTGGTGTTTCTAAAGAATACAGTTTTGATATAACAACCACCCCTGAGCCCTGTATTTAGTAGTTACTTATTTACTGTTACAATCCTATGAGCATTTTTTGTTCTTATATTAAGTTTGTTTTCGACTGTATGGCTTTGTCTTTGAACTCCTTTGATTCACTGTGTTTGAGCAGAGATACCCTGTATCCAATAACAAGGGGTCAATGGAATGTGGAGGTCCTGGAAGTAAGTCAGGAGGGTAAGCTAGAAATAGTAAAAGGAATAGAGTAACGTATATGGGGGGGGGTGATGATTTGGTATAGTTTCAGTGACGTGGAAATGTGGAGAAGAGTAGAATCAGTAGAAAGAACAAGGTTAAAATGATAGGCAATGGAGTGTTAGCAGAAAAGAGTCGCGGTGTTATTCATAAGAAAGTAAATTTTTAAAGAAAAAGAATGTGAAGAGAGAAATAAAGAAAAAATACTAGAAGACAAATGTACAAAACAAAGAAAAGTTATTTTAAAAAAGCAAAATATAACAGTAAAATGAACAACCAAAAAAAAACTTGATAAAACAAACAGGTAAAAATGGAGAACCAAAAAACCAATGATGTTGCAGAAATGAAAAACAAAAAAACAAACAAAACAAAACAAAAACAACAACAACAAAAATTTTAAAAATGTTTTGAAAATAAAAAAAATGGAGTCTTCCTTGTTTACAGTCTCCGGTTTCCTTGCGATGGTCTGGAGTCTATTTTGCTGCTTGGCTGGTTTGACATGCTTTCAATTTGCAGGGGTTGGATCTGCTCTGACCCTCTTCCCCTGTTAGTGAAATCCTGGGGCTCTGTGGTTCACACAGCTAGTAGGCAGGCCTTGGGCATCCACTGTAGATGGGGACATAAACAGTCTTGGGAACCATGGCTCTTCCCGTCCGCTGTGGGGCTGCTGCCTTTAACACCTGGCTTTGAATAGGCTGTGGACTCAGCAGGGTGGTATGCCTCTGGCCTGGTTTACTGGGCTGAGAGATGCTTGCCTAGGGGAAGTTCCTCCCTCCTGGGCGGGGTGGCCTCCTGGGCAGAGCTGGCTATGGAATTCAGCTCCATTTCGGGCTAGGAATTGGGCTTCCTCTGTTATGGTTCCATTTATCTGTCTTGGGAACTGTTTATTCTCCTGTCTGGTTGCTCTGTGCCGCCTGTAGCTGCTCGCTGCTTTCGGTTTTTATTTAGACATTCAGGCGGGCACCGTGGGGCACCTCTGGCTGAGTTCACAGGAGTTTGTGAGCTGCAGCCCAGGACAAGCCTTCTGCCTGGGCAGGGGGCGTTCTCCTGGGCGGAGTTGACTCTCACTGATTGGTTCCTCTTGCCCTTTTCAAAGATGGCCACTTTGTCCTCGCTTTCCCCAGGCCCACTTTAGTTCCAGTCTGGTCTGACCCTATGCCAGTGTCAAAGATGGCGCTTTTCTCTGGCTGTAGGGAAAGGGCTACATTCAAGGAGCTGCTCTGTGGGTGCAAGTGAGAAAGAATGTCTTTTGTGTGGTACTCATGCTTTCTCTGCAATTTCAGCCCATCTGTGCTCAGCCTGTGATCCGCGTGTGTCTGCCGCCATCTGGAGGATTTCTCCCTGGTCACCACTGGTGTGGTTTAGGTGCACGTAGTTGGAGTCCGGAGCGCTGTGCTGGCCAAGCACTGGCGTGGAGGTGGGTCGCTGCCCGGAGCTCAAATCTGTATTTTCAGGCCAGCAAAATCGATTTTTCCTTCCTGGACAGAATCCCTATACTGTTATAACTTACTTGGGCTGTCTTTCTAGGAGTAAAAGTGTCTCTGGAGTGGGAAAACTGTGATGTCAAAGGGAGCTTAGCTAGGGCACTGCTGCTCCTCCGCCATCTTCCCAGAAGTCTTTGACTTTGCCTTTCTAAGGAATTACACTATTGGAAATTTCCCTTGAATTTACCATATTTCAGTTAATACGTTTGTGTACACTTGCATACCACCCAACATATTTACTTATAAGTTTATAAGCTAAGTCCACCTTCTACATAGAAGGGAAAACACACATTCTTTGTCTCTCTGTGTCTGATTTCTTCCCTTCCAGGCCTTTCCACTTCTTTACAAATGCTACAATATGATTCTTTCTAATGGATGAGTAAAAATCCATTGTATAGATATACATTTTCTTCATCTATTCATTCATTGAGGGGTATCTGGGCTGATTCCATATCTTGGCTTTGGTGAATAGTGCTGCAGTAAACATGGTTGTACTGGTGGCTTTACTGTATCCTAGTTCATAATCTTTTGGATAAATGTTCAAGAGAGAAATTGCTGGGTCATAGGGTAGACACCAGGAAATTCGGACTTGGAAGGGGCCAGGGGTCAGGGCTAGACAAATGAAGAGGAGAGGGGGACAATGCAGTTGAGACTCCAATTATATCCTAAAAGATAAAGAAAAATGAGAAAAAAAAGTCGGTAGGGGAGGGAAGGGTGAGAATGTTGAAAAGAGTACCATTGATCAAGATATAGTGTATTCTTAAACTGCTTTGTTAAATGAAGACTCCTTTTTATAACTACTTAAGAGCAATGAAAATAATTTGAAAACACTGCATGGGAAAAATATAGGAACCATTATGGTCCTGGTACCATCCAAAGTTCCTGCCTGGATGCAAGAAGAAGGGAGCCATGTTGAAATGTAAGATCAAGACTAGAAGCAGAAGCAGTTGTCTCTTCTGTGACTGGAACGTCTTCATGGCCATGTACTGCCAGGACTCCAGCCACAAGCCCCCTCCTACACCCTCGCCAGCTCTTCAGGCTGTGAGCAAGAAGACAAAGCCATTGTCTCTTGTCCTAGAAATGTAGCAGGCATATGGAAGAATTAGGCTGAAATTCTTGGTAGAAAAACCAGGAAGTCCAGTCAAGAGTTTTAGGGGGAAATACACAAATGGTTGATTCTGATTTCTAAAATAACAAAACCCAAGTTTCATTTTTGCAAAGTTCACGATTTATGTTACTGTCATCATTGTCTATCAGTTCAACTTAGCTTTATATTTCAGTAATCTTTCTCCTAGTTCAAACTTCAATGTTCATTTCTGGCCTAACAATTCAACCACTTTTCTCTTCCATCCTTCATTTATTTGACCATTTTCTGATAGATTGAGCCCTATTTTATTTATCCATTAATAACTTTTTCCCCTGAAAACTTTAACATGAATCTCTAAAACTTAATTTCTACTAATAATCACTTTACACATGCATCCACCACAGCATTCTCTGAAAAAAAATGCTTTTGCCTTCCCTCCTACTGGATATGTAACTGTTGGAAACTATGAAAGAAAAACTAGCATTTCAATATAATTCAACCAATAGTGTAGCTCCTCCACCATACAAAATATAGCATCAAAAATACTCATTGAGGCTGTATGAATCCCAATCTCTAATAGTTTCCTTATTCATTTCAAATAGATGGACAGCACAGCAAATTCTACAGAAAGAAATGTGACTGACAGATAAATACTACCCTGGAGGATGAAAACACACCCAATGGCTTCCACATATTCCAATCAACTCATGAGTGTTTTTTGAACAATTCTGGAGCCATCAGCAGGTCAGCACAGTTAGCAGAGTGGGCTGCCAGACTCCAGATGTTACTGCTGGAAGTAGGTCAGTACTGCCTCATGCACATGGCCCTGGTTACACAGGATACTCCAGTGGGCAAATAGGCTTTGATGCTTTTATTGTAGTCATTCAAATGACAATGGCTAGAAAATGTTGTTTTAGGAGACACAGGTTCTCTTTCAAGAACTTGCATGAAGCAAAGGAGATTAGAAAAAAAACAGATGTCAGATCACTGGTAAAATGAGAAGAGACTGAGACAGAAAGGCCAAGTTTCACTCTGTGAGGAACATGCTTTTTGTTCCTTCCTAGAATGAAACACACCACATTCCTTATTTGAGTTCAAGAATCAGATGGAGCCAATGCAGCTTCATTATCCATTGGGAGCATTTTATTTGGCATCAGCCTGTTTTTTTCTAAATGAACAAAGAAGTTAGGTAATTTTATAAAAACTTTGAAAATATCTTGGCAATTAAGCTAATCGCACTTCGAAAGCTCCCTTTCTTTCCCTTGGTAATCACCAAACAATGAATAAATACAATAGGAAGGAACATTTTAGTGTTAAATAAAGGTTTTTTCTTTACTCAGTGTTAAGGTTTATGCATTAGTTGACACTATATAAGACAGCATTTGAGAACATTTACTGACAAAACGATGGTGTGTCTGACTCCAACCACAAGGAGATTTAGCTCCAGTGGAGCTTTGATGGGAATGAGGTCCTGGGATAGAGTGAATGAATAGTGGGGAACAAACTGTAGAATAACGGGTTTTTGCTTAGTCTTCTTACTGCAGCCATGTAGAAGCTCTTCTTTTATTTGATAAAATGTCTCTATAGACATTTCTATGTCTCACTGAAATGGGACATACCTCTCTGTACCATCTTATAACCTTCATGATGGCCTTCACCTCTGTTACTTCCTGCAGTATATTCTACAATTGTGCCATCTCCATCACTATCCTTCCAACCACCACAGTCACTACTGTGACTGTGACCCCCTCAGTCCCTCCCCACTACCCCCACCATTCCCACTACTCACCACCACTACCACCACCATTGTGACTGTGACCCTCAGAGCTCCACTTCACCACACCTACCATCCCCACTCCTCACCACCACCACCATTGTGACTGTGACCCCTACAGCCCCTCCCCACCATGCCCACCATCCCCACTCCTCACCACCACCACTGTGACTGTGACCCCCACAGCCTTTTCCCACCACTCTCAACATCCCCACTCCTTGCCACAACCACCACCACTAACGTTGTCACCACCCTCCCCACCATACTTCTCCTTGGTCACCACCTACATGATCACCCTGGGTGCCATTTTTCTGCCAGTTTTCATGCCTTTTTCTCTTTGTCATTTTCATGGGTAGGTAAGTGGAGTAATTATAATGCCTACACCCATTTCCAAGTTTTAGAATCATCTAATCTAATCACAAGTAACTATAACTACAACTTAGCTGCTCAGACAAGTGCTTAGCCATTTTTTTCGCACTTTTCCTCTAGTCATCCCTTCAGAGACTATTGCTCTTCGGAGGCAATATAGACACACTGCAGGAAGGTGATGGAGATTACAAGAACAATATAGAGAAATATATACATGGATCTTGTCCATTCTCTACCCCTATTAGAATGCCGACAATTATTCAAATGATGCAAGTTTGAGCTTTAGGATTGTCACTAGCGATATGATTACTCAAATCCTAGGATATTAAGCCACCAAATAACCAAGATTTATATGTATTCATTGTAGATCTTTACTAAGCTCTGTGGATCTGTAGTGAAAAGAGATAATATTCTGGAAAATTCTACCTATCCTCCAATAAAATATGAGAGTGGCACGATAAGAGTCACACAAATGATTAACAATAAAGTCTTGCTCAGGCCTCATTCACTTGACCCAGCAGAGACATCCCCAGGGAACGGAGCAGGTTGTATCTGCACTAACATATCACATTTCATACAGTGTGCACCAGCAGTCTCTAGGACAAGGTAAGGGATTAATTAGGAAAGTTACAATGATATTTGTCCAGGGAAACTCTGGGTTTATCGGCGATCCATCTGTTTGCCTGTCTTATTTATTCTTATTAAACCTCTTCTTTACTCACAATTCCCTTGGAGAGGGAAACATATGATGTCTCTGGGAGCCCCTTGTTACTCTGCTAGAATTTTCTATCATTTGTGGACTGACTCTGAATGAATACCTTGAAACACGAATCATGTCCTAGCTACAAAAAGCAGCATTCCTGAACATGCTTCATGTAAGCCAGAGCCTCAAGGCTGACCTTGCAAGGTTTGCAAAACTTAATGGGATTACAGGGACAAGACAGAGGGAGACTGTCAGTATCTCTCACATGAGACAATGGCAGTCATTCTAAAGTTGCCTGTTTTGTTATAACAACTTTCATCAGGAGGCTTACATTTTTCTGAGGCAGCACCAAATTGCTATGGAAAGTAGGAGCAGAACACAGAAGAGAAGGTTTATGTGTTGTAGCCCAGAGTTCAACCATGGGAGATGTATGGTTTGATCGTTGCTGGGTTTCAGGGATTAAGGAGGAGGTTATGTGTTCCAATTCCAACTCTTTCCTCATTCACTTCTCCAACTAGCATTCATCTAGCCATTATCTACTCAGACTGTTGAGATTAATTTTGTATCCTATGAAATCAGAGAAGTCACATGATATAATTCTTAGCTAACGATGTGCCAGAAACATCAAGATCTGATGAATGGAGAGTGGAGCTGATTTTCTGCCAAGCCCATCCCTGACTCAATCACAGAGCTTGATTAAATGGGTTCAGCACTGAGTTCCTGGGATCCTTGAATAGGTAACTAAACTAGTCTAACCTAAAATTCCTTATCTCTACAAAGTTATGAAAGTATAATCTCTTTATAGACCAACCCCCCCTTGGGAAGAAAGGAAGAAGTGTCTTGAATTAGACCATTTTCTCCATGCCACAGTATATGGAAGATATAACTAGCCATTTGCTTTCACATACCTTTCACTTTTCAACAAATATTTAATGAATTTTACAAGGGACTTGGCACTGTGTTACTTAGTGAGATATAATGTGGTTGGACAGTTAGGTACCTTATGCAACCTGTAATCTAATGTGGTGGCCACTTATTAATGAAGTAACCACAGAAATCAATGCATAATTGCAACTTTGGTAAGTACAGGAAGAATAAAAGCATGGTGAAAACTAGGATTTGTGTATACTGCCATCCTGTGCATGTATTCAAGGCAAATGTGACATCATAGAGCTGATTGAAACAGAAGAGATTTAGTTGGGTGAAAAGGAAGCTGCTCATCATGGTATAGAGAGGGTTCATGGCAGCTAAGCCTCCATGATGCTGTCCCACTGTTGGTGGATATAGAGTGAAACAAAATCGCAGTAACAATGTCACATGAAGAACTGAGCCTGTTTCCATGACACTGACATATGACATGAAGTCTCATTCTCACATTTCTTAAAAGAGAGGTGGCCGATGACTCATCAGTGACCTCCCAAAGAGAAAAACTAACACTGCATAACTGTACAGCATTGTCCTTCTCACTCCAACATGCTACTAGGTAGGTCTCATGACCAAAGAATTCTTGCTATCTATCTGTTTGGTGTGTGTGTGTGTGTGTGTGTGTGTGTGTGCGCGCGTGTGTGTGTGTGATTTATTGGTTAGTATAAACATAGAAAAATAATGTTGCTTGCCTTCTCCATAATCAACTTTATTCAAAATCCCTTTCTGGCATTTCATTATCATTTCATATTCTCTGAACATGACCAAACAGATAACTGTACAAAACTGTGGTATAGAGTCATGGAGTAGAAACTGAGATTCCAAGTCTGCTAAACAACTAAGATGATTAAGATGATCCCCTTCTGTCAACTAGCCTATGGAAACGTCTGTGGTCATTTCCACTGGTTACCGCGCATGCATATCACTGGAGGCTGGTTCTCCTCAGTGTTGGAAAAGTTTTGTCTGATTCATCAGCACACGTGTGTTCTTGTCTAGGCCAGACATTTTTATATTCTCTCCTCTTACATTTGTTCTCCATCAACACATGGAGGGGAAAATGCAAAAATATAACACTAAATGCTTTTTCTGCCCTCACTTCTGAGCATCTGGGGTAAAGGTGATATCAGGTACAAAGTTCTGTCTACTAGCTCAACACTTGGGCATTGCTTCTAGCTCAAATTTCCTTGGTCTTTCTTCATTTAGCATCTAATTTGTCTTCTTTCTAGTCCCAAGTCTATCAACTCATTGTTTAGTCTATTTTCTATTTCCAGCTAACACTGCTAAATCTTTTTTAAAGGCTCACTCTGTTTCCATAGTGACCTGTGCTACATCTTATTCTTCACCATACGTATCTTCTATCACCTTCCCACCTATTTGCATGTTCTTTCTCCAATGCCAGGACTCTCAATATAGAGTAATCCAACTTTCTATTTACAGGTGTTTAAAAAAGTGTTTCTATACATCACGTTGACAATAAATAAATCATTTAATAAATAAATCATTTTTTAAAAAGTGTTTCTAGCTAGGCACTAGTGGCTCATGCCTGTAATCCTAGCTATTTAGGAGGCTGAGATTTGAGGATCAGAATTTGAAGCCAGCCAGGGTGGGAAAGTCCATAAAACTTGTATTTCCAATTAAACACCAAAAAAAAAAAAGTAGAAGTGGAAACGTGTCTCAAATGGTAGGGTTCTAACTTTGAGCACAAAAACTCAGTGCCCAGGCTCTGAGTTCAAGTCCTAGGACCCGGGAGTCCCCTACCCCCCCATTGTGTGCGCATGTGTGTGTGTGTGCGTGCACACACACACACACACACACACACACAATTTCTATTCTCTTGCCTTGCAACTTTTCTGCCATTAAAGTTTGTATTGCTTATGTAAGAAAAAATATTAAAACCTAAAAACAATCAGTAAAATACCCACATCACAATACATAGGAACAAAAGATTAACATATTGAGGCTTGAAAAATGTCAGCCATCAGGGCATCTCTGGAGTTGTCAATGGAAGGAACAGACAGGATCATTGTGGTACTATCTGTGAGATGGAAAGGCTAGAAGATTTCAATCCTGCCATCAGTCTTGGGTGTTGCTCTTTGAAAGCGTGGATGGGGAATTGATTGTTTGATTGATAGTACCCTAAATAATTCTACCAAAGCAGAGAAATTATTGAATACCCACAACAGTAGCATGTAGTTAGCTTTCATTTCACTAAGATTGTGTGCTATCATCTCAAGTATTTTACATACATTAGTTTATCTAATGCTTGCAATAGCCCTATAAGGTAGATCCTGCTAATAGCACCAATTTGTACAGGAGATACTAAAACAGCAAAAATCAATACGCCTTGACTTTTCACAGTGCTGGAGAAAGTCATGATCAGGACTTAAGCATAGGCTGTGTGGCTCCAGAGACTAATACTTCATGTGGTACCATGAGGCCCTTCTATGAGTTTCCCAAGGGGAGATATGGGGCATCATCATCATCATCATCATCATCATCATCATCACAACAATGTTGTGATAGAATAGTGATGGTGGTGAAAAGAAAGGTGGAGTCAAGCTGCCACTAAGACTTATTGGACATTAATCTACTCTTTGTTCTTAAGTAAAACATAAGAAATGACTTGGAAAGATACTATTATACAAAGAAATATACTAAGATATAAGCATAGTAAGATCTATTTTCAAAAACCCCAAAGCCTGAGAGAAAGATGGTGCCGACAGAGTAGGGTGGCACCCCGACTCGCTCCAACTGAAGAGCGAGCTGGGAACTCCAACACCCAACACCCCATCAAGAACCCACCAAAACCAGCACCCAGAAGCAGTGGAGAAATGCAGGAAAACAAAAAGGAGCAAAAAAGAAGAGCTGAAAACCTACACAGAGCCGGAGAATCTCCGGGGCACCCTCCCTCCACCAGCCGACCCTGGCCCAAACAGGGCCAGGCTGGGAAAGGGGAACCCGGCGATAGGCAGACAGGCTGCCGGGAGTGCAGAATCCAGATAGCGGGAGACCCCATGGTCTAGGGCTGGTGCGGACCAAGACACACACCAGCAGTGACGAGAAGTTCGGGTCCACACCGGGTTCGGACAGGGGAACCCAGCGCGGCAGAAGGAGGGAACTGGGGAAGCCACCACAACACTTCCCCACCCCCTGAGGAACCAATGGCTGCGCGGGACACACACACAATGCAGAATCAGTGAGTCCCCCATTACGCCCTCACCCAATGGGAGACCAGCTATCAGAAACCCAAGCCCCTCCCCACCCCATGGGAACAAAGAACCCCCAAATCAGGCAGGAAGCTCCCTTCGGGCACTGGGAAGTCAGTTTAGCAGGGGAAGGGCGGAGCAGCCCCAAGGCCCACAGGTTCCTGAACTGGTAGAACCGGCCCCGCCCCCTTCCCAACAGGGGCCGGGGGATGGCCGGCAGTGCAAGCCCCACCTGAGGCGCCTGGACCTCTCAGACTCTTACAACTAAAATCACAGGCGCTGGTGGGCAATACCAGCACAGCAGGGACACCTGGGCCTGATCACGTCCCCTCCTCGCAGTGGAGGCGAGGTCTGAGGGTGCTAACCCACACCCGGACAGTCGATCCCACCGGGCTCCACACATACCGCCCCCCCCAACGGACTCACGGGAGGGCGGCACAAACACAACGCAACAACCCGGGGCTCGCTCTGGGAGGCGTACCCTGCTAAAGTGCCTGTTGTAGTGGACGCACAGCGCACAGGAGGGTGGGGCCCCTGGCGACAGTGCCCACTCTGGTAGGCGTACCCTGCACTGGTGGGCGGGGACACAGCGGCAGCACCTGCTGCCGTAGACATGCCTACACAGGAGGGAGGGAAGAGCTACAAACCAAACCTGAGAAGCTATCCACAGATCTCCAGATGCGCAAATCACAAAGAAACATAACACAGTTCATAAAAGGGCAAGCCAACTCGCCAGCTCCAAAAAGCAGCACAACTGAAGAGGAGATGGAGACTGAAAAAGCAAATGAGGCCATGTTAACAGGAATGATGGAAAGCGTCAGAAATGAAATCAGAAAACAATCCCAGGAGTTTAGAGCGGAAATCTTGAAGGACACCCAGGAAACCAAGAAAGAAATGGAAGCAAAAAGGGATACAATGCAAGCCTTCTTTAAATAAATGGAAGCAAAAATGGATACAATGCAAGCCTTCTTTAAAGAAAATCTCCACATCCTGAGAATTGAAATGCATGAAAAAATAGATTTAAAATACAACTCTTTAAAGGAAGAAATTTCCACGATCAGAGCTGATATGACAACCATAAATAGCTCTCTGACATCCATAAACTCTGCAATTGAAACCATAACACAAAGAGTGGACAATATAGAATCCAGAATCTCTCACCTGGATGATGAAGCAGCTGACAACAACTAGAAAATGACCACACTCCAAGAAAAGGTGAAGCTTCAGGGCAGACTAATCCAGGAACTAATGGACAAAGACAAGAGATATAATCTGCGCATAATTGGAATAGGAGAAGGAGCTGAATACCAGAACAGAGGGCTTAATCATGTTCTCAATAAAGTTATTGCAGAAAACTTCCCCAATCTCACAGGGGACCCCATCCAGGTAACCGAAGCCTATAGGACACCTGGCAGGCCAGACCCCAGGAAAGCCACCCCAAGGCACATAATATTCAAGACTACAGACCTCAAGATTAAAGAGCAAATTCTGAATTCAGCCAAAGCAAAGAAGGACACTTTCTTCAATGGGAAGAAGATTCGAATAACATCCGACTTATCCACACAAACTTACCAAGCTCGAAGTGAGTGGAAGAACACCATCCAAGGACTTCAGAATAACAATTTACAACCTCGGATAAAATATCCAGTGAAATTGGAGTTCACATTCGAAGGGAAAACCAGATCTAAATAACACCATTTCCCAAATGGATCTAACAGACCTATATAGAACCTTCCACCCTACAGAGACCCAATACACCTTCTTTTCAGCAGCCCATGGATCATATTCCAAAATAGACCACGTCATAGCCCACACAAAGAACCTCAGCAAATACAAAAGTATTGACGTCATCCCATGTATTATATCTGATCACAGTGGATTAAAGGTAACCCTCAACAACAAAGGATACCACAGAGGCTATACACACTCTTGGAGGCTAAACCCCACGCTGCTATCCAACACTTGGGCCACAGACCAAATTAAAGATGAAATCAATTAATTCATAAGCCACAATGACAATGAAAACACATCACAAAGAAACCTATGGGACACAGCTAAGGCAGTACTGAGGGGCAAGATAATTGCCCTCAGCACTCACATTAAAAGAATGGAAGCAGAGCAGGTGAATAACCTCACGATGAAACTAAAACAACTGGAGAAACAAGAAATGACAGAATCTAAAACGACTAGGAGGGGAGAGATCACAAAGATTAAAGAAGAGATAAATCTGATTGAAAATAGAAAGACCATTCAACAAATAAATAAGACTAAAAGCTGGTTCTTTGAGAAAATAAACAAAATTGACAGACCCCTTGCAAGACTTACAAAAAAAGGAAGAGAAGAGACTCATATATGTAAAATCAAGGACTACACCGGAAAAATTACAACAAGGACACACGATATTCAAACAATCATGAACTATTTCCAAAACCTCTGCTCAGCAAAAAACACTAATTTTACAGAAATGGATCAATTCTTAGGGAAGTACAAACTGCCCAAACTGAACCAAGAAGAAATAAATCAACTAATTAAACCAATAACTTACAGTGAGATACAGGAGGTAATCAAGAACCTCCCTACTAAGAAAAGCCCAGGCCCAGATGGATCCACCAATGAATTCTACAAAACCTTTAGTGAGGAGCTAATACCAATACTCCTCAAACTCTTCTGCGAAATAGAAACAGAGGGAGAAATCCCAAACTCATTCTACAAAGCTAGTATCATACTCATTCCCAAACCAGGCAAAGACCCAACAAAAAAAGAGAACTACAGACCAATATCACTAATGAACACAGACGCAAAGCTCCTTAATAAAATATTAGCTAACAGGATCCAGAAACTGATCAAGAAAATCATACATCATGACCAAGTAGGCTTCATCCCACAGTCACAAGGATGGTTCAACATCTGTAAATCAATCAACGTAATTCACCACATAAACAGATCTAAAATTAAGAATTACATTGTTATCTCAGTCGATGCCCAAAAAGCCTTTGACAAAATACAACATCCATACCTATTAAAAGCTTTGGAGAGAACAGGAATAGATGGAACATTCCTCAAAACAATAAAAGCCATATACAACAGACCAACTGCTAATATCGTATTAAATGGAGAGAAACTTAAATCATTCCCCCTAAACTCAGGAACAAGACAAGGATGCCCACTCTCCCCAATTCTGTTCAACATCGTGCTGGCATCCCTAGCCATAGCAATAAGGCAAGAGGAGGACATCAAAGGGATCCACATCGGCAAGGAAGAAATCAAGTTATCCCTATTCGCAGACGACATGATCTTATATCTGAAGGACCCAAAAAACTCAGTCCCCAAACTCCTACACCTAATAAACCATTTTGGCAAAGTAGCAGGATACAAAATCAATCCACAAAAGTCAGCAGCTTTTCTGTACACCAGCAATATACAAACAGAAAAGGAAATTATGGAAACAATTCCATTTACAGTAGCCAAAAAAAGAATAAAGTACCTAGGGATCAACTTAACCAAGGACGTGATGGACCTATTTAATGAAAACTACAAAAATCTAATAAGGGAAATCAAAGAAGACACAAGAAGATGGAAAGACCTCCCATGCTCATGGGTAGGCAGAATCAATATAGTGAAAATGGCCATATTGCCCAAATTGTTATACAAATTCAATGCAATACCTATCAAAATCCCAGCCATATTCTTCACTGAAATAGAGAAACCAATCCATAAATTCATATGGAACAGCAAAAAACCTAGAATAGCCAAAGCAATTCTAGGCAAAAAATAGCAGTGCAGGAGGTATCACAATACCTGACTTCAAGCTCTACTACAAGGCCATCATAACAAAAACATCTTGGTATTGGTATAAAAACAGATCGGAAGACCAATGGATTAGAACTGAAGACCCAGAAATAAAACTGCACTCCTACAGCCAACTGATTTCGACAAAGGAGCTAAAGACATACAATGGAATAAACATAGCCTCTTCAACTACTGGTGCTGGGAGAACTGGGCAGCCATATGCAGAAAACTCAAAGTAGACCCAAGCCTATCACCATGCACCAAGATCAACTCAAAATGGATCAAGGACCTCAATACCAGACCTGAATCCTTGAAACTACTGAAGGACAGAGTAGGAAAGACGCTAGAACTTATAGGCACAGCAAGGAACTTCCTGAATAGAGTCCCAGGGGCACAACAAATAGGGGAAAGACTCGACAAATGGGACTACTACAAATTAAAGAGTTTCTGCACAGCTAAGGTCACAGCCATCAAAATAGAAAGACAGCCAACGATATGGGAAAGGATATTTACCAGCACAGCCACAGACAAAGGCCTCATATCTGTCATCTACAGAGAACTCAAAAAACTAAGCCCCTCCAAGCCTAATAAACCTATTAGGAAATGGGCAAAAGAGCTAAAGAGAGACTTCACAAGAGAAGATATAAAAATGGCAAAGAAACACATGAGGAAATGCTCAACATCCCTGGTAGTAAATGAAATGCAAATAAAAACAACCATGAGATACCACCTCACCCCAGTTAGAATGGCCTATACTCTGAACTCAGGAAACAACAAATGCTGGAGGGGGCGTGCAGAAAGAGGAATCCTTCTCCATTGTTGGTGGGAGTGCAAATTAGTACAACCACTTTGGAGAACAGTATGGAGGTTTCTCAAAAAGCTCAATATAGACCTACCCTATGACCCAGCCATACCACTCCTAGGCATCTATCCTAAACAGCAAAACCCAAAATATCAAAAGGACATTTGTACTTCCATGTTTATCGCGGCACAATTCACAATAGCCAACATATGGAAACAACCCAGATGCCCCTCCACAGACGAATGGATCCAAAAAATATGGTACTTATACACAATGGAATACTACATAGCGATTAGGAATGGTGAAATATTGTTATTCGCAGGGAATTAGTGAAATCTCGAACAAATAATGTTGAGTGAGACAAGCCTAGAACACAGAAAACAAAGGGGCATGATCTCCCTGATATATGACTGTTAACAAAGGGAGATGGAGAGACAGTAGAGACCAAGTCTGTGAATATTATATATGCTCTTGATACATTGTATATTGTATATATGTCTACCTGACCTAGAGAAGGGAAAGAAAAACAGGACGTAAGATATCACAAGAAATGTACACACTGTTCTACTACGTAACTGTACCCTTTTTGCACAACACCTTGTAAAAAAAATTGTGTTCAATTAATAAACAAATTTAAAAAAAAAAAAAAAACCCAAAGCCTGATCACCTTAACACTATACCCTGACCATTCAGCTCTTGGTCTAAAATTTGACACATGAGAGCACGTTGGTATTTGATAAATAAATAAATAAGTAACAATATGTAAATAAATAAAATTTAAATTACATTTAAATAATTTATAAGATAGATTCACATATAATTCCATAGAAATACCTGAGGGAGCGCTGTGTCAGTTTGTGAGGAGACAATGCAAATCATGTGAAGCTTCCCAGAATAGGAGGCATTGGCCTCAAGATTAGTTCATAATAACTTCCAGTAGGAATCTGTTCCAGTAGGTAAAAAAATTGTAAAACTTTCATTTTTAATTTATTTGATTTAATTTTATTTTTCTAGTAAAATAGTTATAATTAAAGATAATATCTTCATAATCTTTCAAAGTGAGTTAAAACTGATTTGAAAATAAATGCTAGTGATAATGGTTTGAATATGGCATGGCCACGGAGTTTAAAGAGAGTCCCAAATCTGAGAATTCTGATGGAGGGGGATGATGGTGAAAAGAAGTAGGTATATTTTCAGAGTTGAATTTTTATTTTGGAGGTGAAATAGGGTAGGAGTGGTTCAGAAGGCTGAAAATTGTCCTGCTATAATACTTCAGATAGAACTTTCTGACTTTTTACTGAGTTGAAAAACCTATGCTGTACAAAAGTTTCCCTTTATGTCCTTTTATTTTCACTTTGAAGTACAGGCTGATCTTTACCCAATGTACATATTAGAGACATCTTACCAGACCTGTCCCGAAGGTCACCGTAAGGTAGGGTACCATACAATATCAGATGTGAACTCTTCTTTGAAGGAAGCTTCTTAGTCGATGTTCTCCGAGGAGTAGCGCAAGGGTACACTCCTCAGATCATCACAGTGGTGTTGCCAGTGAAGAATATAGTGATTCAAGGGCAGGAAGTAAAGAGCTAAAATAAATTGATGCTTCCTTGAATGGCCAGTGTTTTCAAAGACAAGCACTAAAAACCAATTTCTGTTCATTATTTTATTTTATTTTATTTTTATTTTTTTGGCCAGTCCTGGGCCTTGGACTCAGGGCCTGAGCACTGTCCCTGGCTTCTTCCCGCTCAAGGCTAGCACTCTGCCACTTGAGCCACAGCGCCGCTTCTGGCGGTTTTCTGTATATGTGGTGCTGGGGAATCGAACCTAGGGCCTCGTGTATCCGAGGCAGGCACTCTTGCCACTAGGCTATATCCCCAGCCCCTCTGTTCATTATTTTTATAGATTGTCCAGTAGAGAAATTTTCTTGCATGATCTCTAAAATTGTGGATTCCATTTAAATTTTGTAAGTGATGCTGGCCAAACTAATAGATAATATCCTAGATGGATAGTTTTTGAAATTTTGTGTAACAAAAGTCAAACAAGATATATTTTCTATCCATCATGGTCTAAAGAAAGACTCAAAACCACTGTGGAATGCCCTGAGTACACACTTCGCATACTGAGTTAAACAACACTCATGTACTCAACATAATGAAAAGTAGGCAAGGCAAGGTACCCATGCTACAAAGACTGAACCATTCAGGGTGAATAAATCCAAAATGGCAGAAGCACAAAGAGAGAGAGAGAGAGAAACAGAGAAACAGGGCCTAAATCATCACCTGTGGAATTGATGAAAGGCGATTGTTCCTACAAAATGTCTAAAGAATGAATGAGACAAATAAATTAATTTTAACAGTTTTTCTTCCCGTAGCTTTAATAAACTATTTTTAACAGTTTTTCTTCCCATAGATTTAATGAATATGAAATTCTCCTAAGAAGTCTCCTGAGGACAAAGACTAGCTTTACTCACTGCTGTATTTTAATTTCCCACTTTAAGACCTAGAAGTAAACGATGCTTCTCAGATGCATAGAGAAATAAAAGGAAGTAAAACCTGTGAGGTTTTTTTAAAATCTTTTTATGTTCTAAAATTTTTTCAAACTATGAGAGATGGAGGAGGGAGAAGGAAAGAAAGAGAAGAAGCAAGATTCAGAAACATTTCTTAGGTATAATGGTAAGTCACTTAAAGATTTAATAAAGAAAATATGTTTGAAGCCAACTTGGGCAGGGAAGTCCATGAGACTCTCATCTCTAGTTAATCAACAAAACACCAGGAGTGAAGCTATGGCTCAGATGGTAGAGCAGTAGCCTTGAGCAAAAGAGCTCAGAAACACCCAGGCCCTGAGTTTAAATCCAAAGATCAACACACACACACACACACACACACACACACACACACACACACACACACTGTGATATGACCTCCTTTCATTGTGACTGCTTCCTTCTACAGAAAAGTCTACATTTCCTATCTCCAGTCTCTAACTTACTATATATTTTAATTGTGAGATTGTTGCTAATTAATGTGATCCAATAGTTCAGGCTAGTAACCCTTACACTGTCCATGGAGAGAAATAGGACTTCCTCTTCCCTCTAGTACTTTCCCACACATTTTCCTACTACCTGGCCTAAGGTATTCACTGTTCAATTCTCTCTAGAGCAAGTTTGACAGCTCCATTTGCAATTACTCACTCTATTATCAGAGCCTGAAAGCAGCTATAGATAGGTTTGTCAGTATTTGACCTGTGGGCTTAGTTTGCCATGTGCAACCTGAAATAAAGAAAAATCACCTAACTAGCTAGGGAACTCAAAGAAAGCTGCATGGACAGGATTGCTGCACTGGCTGGGAAGAATAATAGAACATGAGCAAAGTGCATGGCAAGGACACGACTCACAGGGCGAGGACGATGGGTGTGTCCCACACAGTGTGGCCAGAACATTGATTCCATACGGAGAGGAGTAGCAGATGAGGCCAAAAAGATTGGCCCTGGTCAGACAGGGAAGTGTCTCTGACTAACCCTGTGTCTGGCTCAGGGAATACCAGGTGGCTGAGACTCCCTATGGATGAATGACAGCCAGGAGCCGAATCAAGCAGCAACCAATTTGTTATTTTACAATGAAGAAAGAAAACCTTGAGGACAACAAAAAGTAGATGAGTGGATATAAGTGATGGATTCTATGGTGGAAACAGGAGGTCATAATGAGGGAGATCTCACTGAAATGCTGCACACTGCCACTTACATCCTGTGATCATGGGTTATTTCTTCAACCTCTCTGGGTCTGTGAATCTTCATTTTAGTGAACCTAAAACTGAAATGGTGATGCCTGCCTCCTAGTTGTTGCCAGGATGGATTAAATGCAAACTGGGTTTTGTGGACTGCCTGCCTGGTACAAGGCCTGGCACCATAGAGGCATGCTCAGTAAACGACAGCAGTTACTATGTGTCTGTCTTACTGCCGAGTTTGGCAGCAGCTCAGTGTTTGACGTTGTATCTGTGTTGGCGAGGAAAGCTGCCACAGAGCTGACGGCTGGGATGGTGGGAGTAGGTCACTGATTCTGTTCTGGTTTCTGCCAGAATTGTTTGTTCAGTCCTAACATCCACTGTGAATCCTCCTTAGGGAGCCTAAGAAATCACCAGCCACACAGTAACCACAAGGCAGGGAGAAATCCGAGTAGTCAGGAGGGAGGCAGAGGCAGCCATAGCGGAGAGCACATTTGTTCCCCTTAAAGGTGTAGGATGTTTGAAAAGAAAACACACAACACTGGAAACACAGACTCTAACACATACATTTCAGTCACCACTCCCTCCAGATGGACCAAAAGATCAAGCCAGCTACATGATCTAGTCCTTTGCCAGGAACAAAACTTCATGACAGAGAAGGCTGTGTTCCTGCACAAAATAATTTTTGTGGTATATTAAACTCGATTTGTTTCCAATTGCCTTTTTCCAGAAAGCAAGCAACTTCATTCCTTCAGTTTATGTTGTATTTTACATTTATAATATCCATAATCAATTTTGGTCTGGGGTAGTGTTTATTATGTATTAAAAAAAACTGCCCTACAGTTTTCCCCTAAGCTTCAAAAATGTTGAAGAAAATGAGTTAAAGTAAATTGGGCTAGGCTTGAATTGGGAATACTGTGTGAGCAAAGGAATTATTTACCCCTGAATGTCCTGGGGCTTGGGATAACAGCCCATAGAAGAAACAACAGAGATGTGCACAAGGGAAAGTGGGAAAAGCACAGTGAAGGAAGCCACAGAGACCTCAGGGCCACCATGAGTCCTCCTGCAGTGTCTCTTCTGAGAAAGAAGACACAGCCATTTGAAGAGTTCCTGTGACGCTTTCATCTTCCGCATATCAGGCTTTCTGTCCTTTGTTGCTTTTCACTGTGGCATCAGTGACATTTAGTCAAACTATATGCCCTCCTATTAAACATGAAGCTTCATCTGAAGATGTTTATCAGGATCCTTGCTTAAGTGTTACAGGCTATACTAAGGAACTGCCTTATTTTTCTGATTTACCTTTTTTCTTACATTTTTTTTACTGTAACTTCCAAAATAATTATTTTGCCTGGTGCTATTTAACTAGTAAAAAAAGTTTCTGTTAATATTTTAAAAGTTAGGAACCTAAGAATTTGGAAAATATTCCATATGGTTAAAATGTAAGCTATCTATCTATCTATCTATCTATCTATCTATCTATCTATCTATCTATCTATCTATCTCAAGAAATACTTCATATTTGTATGTATTGATCCTGGGACTTGAACTCAAGGGCTAGGCACTGTCTCTGTGTGCTTTTACTCTCCCACTTGAGCCTCAGCTTCACTTCTGGCTGTTTTGGTAGCTAATTGAAGAGTTCAGAATCTCACAAACTTTTCTGACCTGGCTGGTTTGAACTATGATCCTCTCAGATCTCAGCCTCCTGACTATCTAGGATTGTAATCTGAAGCATGAGGCACCAGTGCCTGACTGAGATTGTATTTTTAAAGATCTCAATATCCACAACAAACTTTTCCTTTATTTCTTCTTTTATCTTCTTCTTCTTCTTTATTGTCAAAGTGATGTACAGAGGGGTTACAGTTTCATATATAAGGCAAGTACATTTCTTATCCAACTTGTTACCGCCTCTCTCATTTTTCCCCATCACCCCCCCCCCAAGAATTGTACAGTTGGTTTATACCAATTGGTTTTGTAAGTATCGCTATTGCAAGGGTTTGTCTTTTCCTTTATTTCTTCTTACATTCACATGTGATCAAGACTTTTATAGACCCACTAGTGTTTAAGTTGTTCATATTCCTTTTCCTGAGCATTTCCTCTAACTCTGCTGTGGATGGTTACATCTAATCACATTTCTGAAAAAATACCACAACACTGAACAAGAGTTCCCACTGTTGTGTTCTAGAATAAAGCAAAGCAAGGAATAGGTAAAAAGGATTTGCTTATGCTATATGTGAGTTACATTTTCTTGGTAAAGCTGGCTGCGTGCATGCCAGAACATCTGCTGTGTTTCTTTCTGAGGATGGCTGTGAGTGTGAAGCATGAAGGATTCTGGCCTGCTGCCCCTCCACCATCGTCTGCTTCTCTTTATGCATAATTCTCTGCCCGTTTGGCCTCATTATGAACGTGGCTCCCATTTGAGAGTCAGTATAGCATAGTGATGAAGCACAGAGACCAAGCCTGGCCTGGATTCAAATTCTTAGTCTGCACCTCAGTTGCTTTGAGTCTCTAAGTGTCTTAGTCGATATTCCACTGCCATAACAGACTATTTCACAGCCTGGGAAAGTTATAAACTATAGTAGCTCATTTGGCACACAGCTATGAAGGCTGAAACCTCAAGGACTTGCCCCTAGAAAATTCATGCTTTCCTATTAGTTTGTATATCACGTGTTTGTTTATAGTATAAAAAGCCGATGGTCATTCACATGTGCATGGGAGTTTGAGAATGGAGCACTGCTTTAGGGTTGTAGTATAAAACTTCAAAAAGCTCACAGAATGGGAACATCCCTTGTCTTATAATAAACAATGATATTAAAGCAGTAGTAAGGAATCTCCCAGCAAAAAGTGCAAGTACTTATGAATTTATTACTGAATTCAACTGGAACTTTAAAGAGAACTAACACAAATGTCCTCACACTATTCCATGAAATAGAAAGGAAAGAAACTCTAAGACATCTATTCCATCAAGCCAATATTACCCTATTCCTAAAGACAAAAGGACATGCCCAATTAGAAAATTGTAGATGAATTTCCTTGATAAACAGACACAAATTTAAAAATAAATAGTTGCAAATAAAATTTAACATCCATTAACATGGTTTTATGTGATAATCAAACCAAGTTTATTCCAGGGATTCAAGGATAATTCAACTTACACAAATTAATCAATGCAATACAGAACATAGAGGCAGTCAAGGACATAAATCACATGATAATCTCAGTAAATATAGAGCAAGGGTTTTGACAAAAGTTACCATTCCTCAACATGAAAAACTCAAAACAAATTGGGAATAGAAAGAACATACCTGATATATGTTATATCATATGTTATATGTTGAATATATGTTACATGTATGTTATATATGTTATAGTAAGGGCTATGCATGATCAACCTATAGGTAGTATTGTATTTAATGGGAAAAACTGAAGCAACTTCCTTTAGAGGGATGAGGAAGGGGGTCCTCTGTGCTACTCTCATTAAATATTGTGCTAGAATTCCTAGCCAAGCCATAAGGCAAGAGAATAAACAAAACCGATACAATAGTAAAGGAAGAAGCCAAAGTATCTCTAGTCTCAGATGACATGACCCTATATATAAAAGATCCTATACTTAAAACATCCTAAATACTCAATTAGTAAACCTCTCTTCGATCTGATAAATACTTTTGCCAAGTAGCAGGAATAAATATCAACATACAAAATTGAGTGGATTTTCTAGATACCAATAATAAAAACATAAGGAAAATAATATCATCCTAATACCTTCCAAAATACCCTTAATATTGAGAAATAAACCTAAGGAAGTAAAAAATCTCTACAATAAAAACTATGAAGCCATAAAGAAGCCCTTTGAATTTTATGGATTGGCAGGATTAATTTCATGAAAATGGCTGTATTACTGGTAGTAATCTACAGATTCAATTTAAAATTCCAACATGACTTTTCTTTCTTGTTTTTTCTTTATTACAGAAATAGAAGAATCAATCCTAAAATGCATTTGGAAGCCCAAAACAACTCTAAATAGCAAGGTAATCCTGAACAAAAAAGAGCAATGCTGGGGTATCACAGTTCCTTATTTTAAGTTATAATACAGAATTATATAGTAAAAACAAAGCTTAAAATAATGACACTGGTACAAAAACAGACATGTAGCCCAATGGAATAGAGTACAATATCCATAAACAACCTCATACAGCTCTCAACATCTCATTTTTAGAAAAAGGCACCCAAAACTTACACTGGAGAAAAGACAGTCTCCTTAACAAATGCTTCTTGGAAGACTGGATAATCATATGTAAAAAAATTATTCTAGACCTCTGTCTCTCACCCTGCATAAAAATCAACTTAAAGTAGGTCAGAAATCTTAGTGTAAGACCTAAAACTTCAGAGAGAGGAAGATGGCACCTCCAGAGTAGGGAAGCACCCCAACTTGCTCCAACTGAATAGTGAGCTGGGAACTCCAGCACCCAACACCCCATCAAGAACCCAGCAAAACCAGCAGCCAGAAGCAGTGGAGAAATGCAGAAGGGGAGAGCTGGGGCCGCCACCACCAAACGACCGTTCGCTGCACCCCACCCCCAAAGGGCCAACAGCAGCGCGGGACACACACACACACAATCCAGGACCAGTGAGTTCCCCATTGCCCCCTCCCCCAATGGGAGACCAGCTGCCAGAGACCCAAGCCCTGTAGAGAAGCTGGAACTCCTTCCCTCCCCCACCCCACCCTGAGGGAACAAAGAACCCCCAAATCAGGCTGCAAAAGATCCCTTCAGACTCTGGGAAGACACAGGAGCTAGCAGGGGAGGGACAGAGCAGCACCAAGGCAGCAGAGGAGCCTGAACCGGCCACACCAGCCACGCCCCCTTCCCAACAGGGGCCGGGCGACTGGCAGGCATTTGAAGCCCCACCTGAGGCACCTGGGCCTCACAGACTTTTTCAACAAAAGTCACAGGCCCGCTGGTGGGCAAGACCAACCCAGCAGGGACACCTGGGCCCGATCACTTGCCCCCCTCACAGTGGAGTCGCAGTCTGTGGGTGCTAACTCACGCCTGGACACTTGATCCCACTGGGGCCCACACATATCGCTTCCCACAGTGGACTCGCGGGAGGGCGCAAGCACACCCCAACAACCCGGGGCTCGCTCTGGTAGGCGTGCCCCGCGCAGGTGGGCGGGGACCCCCGGCGGCAGCACCCCCTCTGGTAGGCGCGCCCGCACAGGAGGGCAGAGCTCCCCAGTGGTGGCGCCCACTAAGTTTGGTGCATTTCACACAAGTGGGTGGGCTGCCCCTCAACACCACCAGCCCGGGAGCGGTCCACACAGAAGGCAAACCGCCTGACTGGTGAGCTCCTCTGATCAAGATACAGAGTGGAAAAAAGAACCAAAGAAAAGAAAAACCTCCACACCACGCTGAATCAACGACCAGCAAACCCCCACCAGGGGAACGCTAGGGTCAGCACAACACAGTTGCGGGACACTGTCCCACAGAGAAAGACACAGAACCTACCCACCCCCAAGCTCAGGGAGGGTGACCACCCTGGCAACAACCGAGACGGTCACGCTCACCCATTGGGCAGTAAGGATAAACAGCCAGGCTCAAACCCCGAGCCAGGACACAGACAAGTCTCCCACTGATGGACCAGTGGGAACCAGCACAAAGCCAAACCAGGGAAGCCACTCGCAGATCTCTAGATGCGCAAATCACAAAGAAATATAATGAGTTTCGTCAAAGGGCAAGCCAACTCGCCAGCTCCAAAAAGCAGCACAACTGAAGAGGAGATGGAGAATAAAAAACAACTGAGGCCATGTTAGCAGAAATGATGGAAAGCCTCAGAAACAAAATCAGAAAACAATTCCAGGAGTTTAGAGTGGAAGTCTCGAAGGACATCCAGGAAGCCAAGAAAGAAATGGAAGCAAAATGGGTACAGTGCAAACCTCCGTTAAAGAAGATCTTAACATCCTGAGAAATGAAATGCATGAAAAAATAGATTTAAAATACAACTCTTTAAAGGAAGAAATTTCCACGATCAGAGCTGACCTGGCAACCATAAATAGCTCTCTGACATCCATAAACTCCACAATTGAATCCACAGCACAAAGAATTGACCATATTGAATCCAGAATCTCTCTCTTGGACGATGATGCAGCTGATAAGTACCAGAAAATTACCACACTCCAAGAAACAGTAAAGCTCCAGGGCAGACTAATCCAGGAGCTAGTGGACAAAGACAAGAGATATAATCTGCACATAATTGGAATAGAAGAAGGAGCTGAATACCAGAGCAGAGGGCTTCAACATTCAATAAAGTTATTGCAGAAAACTTCCCCAATCTCACAAGGGACCCCATCCAGGTAACTGAAGCCTATAGGACACCTGGCAGACCAGACCGTAGAAAAGCCACTCCAAGGCACATAATATTCAAGACTTAAGATCTCAAGAATAAAGAGCAAATTTTGAATGCAGCTGGAGTTCATATTCGAGGGAAAAGCTAGATCTTTCCATAGCAAAGAGGATCTAAAGGAGTACGTGAATAAAAAACCAGCCCTACAGCGAATTCTAAGAGGGGAATCCCACCCAACAGAAATCGTACAGGACACACAGACAGAAACAGAAAGAAACTACAATAGCCAGAGCCCAACAGAAAGAGCAGCTCACTAAAGACAAGGGAAAAAAGAGAGGAAAAACAGCCCAACAAGAAAATGGAAGAAGAAAAAACACTCTTATCCTTGATCTCCTTGAATATAAACGGTATAAACTCTCTGATAAAGAGGAGCAGATGGGCAGAATGGATCCACAAATGAAAAGTTGCCATCTGTTGTCTACAAGAGACCCACCTTACAGCAAGGGATAAAAACAGGCTCAGAATGAAAGGATGGAGCAAGATCTTCCAAGAAAATGCACCTACCAAAATGGCAAGAGTAGCCATCCTGATCACAGACAAGTTGGACTTCTCATTAAAATCAACTCAAAAAGACGAAGAGGGTCACTGCATTTTAATACAAGGAAAAATCCAGAATCAAGACATCACGGTGATAAATGTGTACTCACCAAACAAAAGAGGCCCTACATATGTCAAGCAAATTCTCACAGAACTACAGAACAAGATAGACCCAAACACAATCATACTGGGTGACTTTAATACCCCACTCTCTCCAAGAGACAGATCCAACACCCTGAGGATTAGCAAGGGAGCTGAGGACCTAAGTAACACCATATCCCAAATGGATCTGACAGATCTATACAGAATCTTCCACCCTACAGAGACCCAATACACCTTCTTTTCAGCAGCCCATGGATCATATTCCAAAATAGACCACGTCATAGCCCACACAAAGAACCTCAGCAAATACAAAAGTATTGACGTCATCCCATGTATGTTATCTGACCACAGTGGACTAAAGGTAACCCTCAATAACAACGGTTACTACAGAGGCTATACACATTCTTTGAGGCTAAACCCCATACTGTTATCCAACACTTGGGCCACAGACCAAATTAAAGATGAAATCAATTAATTCATAAGCCACAGTGACAATGAAAACACATCACAAAGAAACCTATGGGACACAGCTAAGGCAGTACTGAGGGGCAAGATCATTGCCCTCAGCACTCACATTAAAAGAATGGAAGCAGAGCAGGTGAATAACCTCACAATGAAACTAAAACAACTGGAGAAACAAGAAAGGACAGAATCTAAAAGGACTAGGAAGGGAGACATCACAAAGATTAAAGAAGAGATAAATCTGATTGAAAATAGAAAGACCATTCAACAAATAAATAAGACTAAAAGCTGGTTCTTTGAGAAAATAAATAAAATTGACAGACCCCTCGCAAGACTTACAAAAAAAAAGAAGAGAAGAGACTCATATACGTAAAATCAGGGACTCAAAAAGACATCTGCACGTCCATGTTTATCACTGCACAATTCACAATAGCCAAAATATGGAAACAACCCAGATGCTGCTCCACACATGAATGGATCCAAAAAATATGGTGCCTATACACAATGGAATACTACATAGCGATTAGGAATGGTGAAATATTGTTATTCGCAGGGAAATGGTCAGAATTTGAACCAATAATGTTGAGCAAGACAAGCCTAGAACACAGAAAACAAAGGGGCATGATCTCCCTGATATATGACTGTTAAGATGGGGTGATGGAGAGACAGTAGAGACCAGGTCTATGAAACCAAAAACTGCTTGTCAAATGGTATTTCCCACAGGATTGGGGCAGGGACCCAACATTATGTAACTAAAACCAAACAACTATTCAACTTATAAAGGTCAAAAATTGACCTCTTAGTGGAGTACAATAACTCAAAAGCTATGTATATACATTCATATAAGATTACTGTTGACATATTGTCTAATGTCGACATTACATTTAAAGCCCTAGGCGAATTTTCTTGGGTGTAGGCCACGTGGCTACTGTATATGTTCTTGGTACATTGTGTATTGTATATATGTCTACCTGACCTAGGGAAGGGAAAGAAAAACAGGATGTAAGATATCACAAGAAATGTACACACTGCCCTACTATGTAACTGTACCCTTTTCGCACAACACCTTGTCAAAAAAATTGTTTAATCAATAAATAAATTACAAAAAAAGAGGTAGAGTACTCACCCCCACCTCCCCAAAAAGTAAAATACTATGTTTTGCTGCGAAAAAAATATATATATATTAAATATAGATCCAGTTTGTTTGTGGATTCGAAAACCATACAGTAAAGATATAAATTCTTCCCAAATTGACCTACAGGTTTCAGAGATTTCCCTTTGAATATTCAAATAAGATTAAGCAGATCAAATGCCTACAGGCAAATATATGAACCTCTATGTTGACGTTTATTACAAAATTTAATTCAAAATAGTCCATGGATTGAGGTAAATTTTACTTTATTTTATTACGAAAATGTCAAGATGAGTCTTACTAGAATCTGTTTAAAGGAGAGAATCAGAAGAAAGTTAAGAAAGAATAATATCACTGAGACCTAAAATGGATATTCTTAAAGAGAAACACAAAGGCTCAATGTCTCTGTTCCTCTGATTATACAAAATAATATTTATCAAAATGAACTCCATGAATTAGAGACAGGAGGACTTTCTCCATTCTTATGCCTGTTAGTTCATTTTTCTGTCTCTATTGAAGGTGAGAGGATCACAGAAATGGAGAGACTGTGAACAAATGAAGCAGTGGTACTCAGTATTTACCAGGTTGATAATGAGATATACAATTTGTGGGCCAATGGGAGAGAAAAACTGGGAGAAGGCAATGGAAGGGGTGACACTGTCCAAAAAGAAATGCACTCATTGTTTGACTTATGAAGTGATAACTACTCAGCACATAACTTTTATAATAACAATATACAATAATTTAAAGAAGAAATAATATCAGACAAGGTGTTCATGATTCATACTTCTAATCTGTGCTGCTTATGTAGCAGAAATCAGGAAAAATGGAGGCTCCATCAAAGCCTGGGCAGAAAATCTAGCTTACTTCCTCTTTTTTTAAATCCCCCAAAAAGCAAAGCTAGAAATTTTATAAATAAGCAGATTTTCAACACTGTGAATGTGATGCCCTTAACTCCATACCCACACCAGAAAATAAATAAATAAATAAATGTAAGCAAAAGGAAATGGAATTTGAGCAAAGAAAATCCACTACATGCATCTATGTCAAAGGCACAATTCTATGTCATCTAAACTAATAAAATTTTTTAAAAGGTTAAAAAAAAAAGACCTAAAACTTCGAAATTTCACCAGGAAACCATAAGGAAAAACCCTTGAAGACATAGGCACAGGTAGCACCTTTCTGAATAGGTCTCAGGAAGTAATGAAACTTCACTAATGGAATTACATCAAATTGAAAACCTGCACAGCAGAAGAAACAATGACCAGAAGTGGGACAAAATCTTTACTAGCTATTCTTCAGATAGAATGTGAAAAGCTATAATATATAAAGAGTTCCAAAACAAACTAAGTAAAACAATCTAATTAGTAATTAGGTAATGAATTAAGTAGTTCTCAAAAGAAGTAAATATACAAAATAAATTCTGAAAAATGTTCAACATGCATAAAGTAAGTACAAAAATTCCACCTCATCTTAGTCAGAATGACGTTATTAAGGAACCAATAAATAAACAAAGTTTAACAAGGATGGGAGGTACTTTTATCGGTCAGAATGTGAATTAGTATGGAAATTGGTATCAATAGTCTTTAAGAAACTTGATAAAAAATTTGGTAAAGATAGAACGGATCTACTATATGATTCTAATACACCTCTACCAGTCATATACTTGAATGTAAGCCAAAATAAAATGGAAATACCTGCAACCCATGCTTATATTTATGAATATTATAGGGAAAATGAAAAAAAGGATCTTTTGTTTGAAGGAAAATGAATATATGTTAAGGAAATAAGCTTAAGTGAGAAAGACAAATATTACATGTTCTTTTTCATGTAAACCATACACAACAGAATCTAAACCGTACACAATGGAAAACTAGAGTGTAAAATAGGGATGTTAGAACCATCAAGGGAGAAGGGAGAGTGCACATAGCAGATGAATATGATTGAAGTACTTTATATGCGTATGTTAAAAGAGAATAATAAAACTAAACTTGTTTTAGCAGTAGGGAGAAGAATAAGAAAAACTATAGGGTGAATTTGACCAAAGTACATTATACACACGCATGTAAATATCATAGTAAAACTACTTTTGCAATTAGTATATTCTAAATAAAATGAAAAATGAATGTAGCCAATAAAATATTAAATATCACAGATAAGAATAAATAAAACAAAGCTGTAGAATTAAATATATTATTTGTGCTATTTCTCCATTTTTGAAGTATAATTTAGTTAAAATAAAATTTGCAACTTTTAATGTAAAGCTTGGTGAACTTTGGTAATAGTACATACTGCCAATGTCTAGGTACAAAATAGAGCTGTCACCCTAAAAGGTTTCCGCATTCCCTTTTGTTGTCAACTCCATTCCCTGCCTCCAGCCCCAGGCACTCATTTTTAGTGTTCTGTAATTTTAGTTCAACTTTTCCTATGCATAGGTAGATAAGCGCAGGATATGGCTACACTATTTTGTTTGAATTTCAGCATAACGCTTTTTACAACCTTATTGTGACATATCTTATCTATAATACATTTCATCTACTTCACAATTCTAATGATTTTCAATAAATGTACTGAATTGCACAATTATCACCATAAATTCATCCAAGAACCTTCTTATACTTCAGTAAGACCCTTCATTTCCATATACTGCACTCCCTGCCCTGGAAAGCCATTAATCTACTTTTTATCTCTATCATGTTACATTTCATTTAAATCAAGTCATATCATACATAGTTACCCTGCATCTGGGTCTTTTCACTTTGCTTGAATGCTTTTGAAACTGAATCATGCTGTTAAGAATATTGCTGGGTTTTGCTTATTTTTGATAATTCACTTGGTCAAAGTGAGTAGTAGTATTTAACTTGGTTATTTGTTCATCTTGACACAAATTTGAGTTATGTCCAGGTTTCAGTTATTTAAGTAATGCGCCTCTAAATATTTTCATACAAGACTATGTGCGAATATACTTTAAGTTCTTTTGGAAGAAAGCCCTTTGGTGGGATTTCTGGGTCATACAATATTTCTCAGAGTATATTTGTCATGAAACAATGCATGGCTATCTGAGGGATTATGGAGTTTTGGTATAAGAAGAGACATACAGATCAATGAAATGAGCACCAAGCCAGCAAACTGATACATAGTTATGTCACTGTTCATTTGCAACATTATTAATATTCAATTATTCAAGAAATAGTTTTTGCTATAAATACCTATTTGCTAGGGATTAGAATAGGCACTGGAATTATGAGCATTAACAATTATTTTTAGCTCTTTCTCCTCTTGGAACTTAAGAGTTTTCATGGGAGAGAAAAAAAGAAATGAGAAAAATGAATAAGAATGTATATTAGGTAAGTCCTTTGCATCATGCACACATTGCTTGGGACATGCTTGAGAGAACACATGCATTGAAAGTGAGCCTGCACGGCAGCCTTCAGCACAGAGACAGGGCCTGGCCCAGTGACATAGGTCTTACAGACCTCTAAAGAATCAAGCTTTAACTCTGCTTGGAATAGGGCATCACTGAAGGCTTTGGATGAGTGCTTTAAGATGATTGTTTCAGACAATCAGTGAGGTTACTAAAATGGACAAAAGCAGTATGTACGGAAATAGTTGGAGGCACAGGAAGTTTGGTCTAATCAAAGAATGATGTGATAGTCTTAGGGGATCTATCAGCTTATAAACTGAAAGTTAGCATAAAGAAAGCAACAAAAGGAACAGATAAACAGTCACTAAGAAAGAAGACATAAACTGAGAACTTCCGGGAAGACGGTGGAGGATCAGCAGAGCCCTAGCTGAGCTCCCTCCGACATCGCAGTTTTCTCACCCCATAGAAACTTTTACTCCTAGAAAGACAGCCAGAGTAAGTTCTAACAGTATAGGGATTCTGGCCAGGAAGGAAAAATCGACTTTACTCATCTGAAAACACAGATTTGAGCTCTGGGTGGCGTTCCACTGCAGCGCCAGTGCTAGCACCGGCACAGCGCCCGGCACAGCCACCCACACTCCGCTCTGCTAAAGCACACAGAGTAGACCAGGGAGAAATCCTCCAGACGGCAGCTGAGCACAGATGGGCTGAAATCGCAGAGAAAGCATGAGTACCCCACTAAAGATATTCTCACTCGCAACCACAGAGCAGCTTCTGGAAGGTAGCCCTTCCCCCAACACCAGAGCAAAGCGCCATCTTTGACACTGGCATAGGGTCAGACCAGATTGGAACTAAAGCGGGCTGGGGGAAAGCGAGGACAAAGGAGCCATCTTTGAAAAGGGCAAGAGGGACCAACCAGTGAGAGCCAGCTCTGCCCAGGAGAACGCCCCCTGCCCAGGCCGGAGGCTTGTCCTGGGTCGCAGCTTAGCCAGAGGTGCCCCGCCCTGCCCGCCAGAATTTGTAAATTTAAAGCAAAAGCGACGAGCAGCTACCGGCAGCACGGAAAAACCTGACGGGGGAAAAAACAGTTCCTGAGACAGATAAACAGTCCCATCACAGAGGAAGCCCAATTCCCAGCCCGAAACGGAGCTGTATGCCATAGCCAGCTCCGCCAGGCGGCTGACCTGCCCAGGAAGGAAGAACCTCCCCCAGGCAAGCAACTCTCAGGTAAACCAGGCCAGAGGCGCCCCACCCTGCTGTGTCCACAGCCTATTCAAAGCCAGGTGTTAAAGGCCATGGCCCCACAGCAGACAGGAGCCACGGTTCCCAAGACTGCTCACGTCCCCATCTACAGAGGACGCCCAAGGCCTACCTGCAAGCTGTGCGAACCACAGAGACCCAGGATTGTACCAACAGGGGAGAAGGGTCAGAACAGATCCACCCCCTGCAAACTGAAATCAAGTCAAACGAGCCAATCAGGAAAATAGACTGCAGACCATCGCAAGGAAACCAGAGACTGGGAAAAGACCACTCAAACAAGGAGGACTCCATTTATTTTTTTTCCAAACATTTTTTAAACTTTTAAAAAAAAATTTTATTGAAATTTTTTTCACTTCTGAAACGTTGTTGGTTTTTTTGTATTCCATTTTTCCTGTTTGTTTTATCAAGATTTTTTTTGGGGGGGCGGTGTTGTTAGTTTTTCTGTTTTTTTTTCCTTTTTATTTTTCATTTCATATTTTTAAAAATAATTTTTCTCTGTTTTGTGCATCTGTCTTCCAGTATTATTTCTTTATTTCTCTCTTTACGTTCTCTTTCTTTAAAAATTACTTTCCTATGAATAACACCTCCACTCTTTTCTGCTAACTCTCCATTGTCTATCATTATAACATTGTTCTTTCTACTGATTTTACCCTTCTCCACATTTCCACGTCACTGAAACTAAACCAAAATCATCACCCCCTCCCCCCAATACATTTTACTCTATTCTCTTTACTACCTCTAACTTTCCCTCCTGACTTACTGCCAGGACCTCCAGGTTCCATTGACTCCTGGTTATTGGATAGAGGGTGTCCCTGCTTAATCCGAGTGAATCAAAGGGGTTCATAGAGAGAGCCAGTCCTAAAAGAACTTAATATAAGAACAAGAATTGCTCATAGGGTTGTAACAGTAAATAAGTAAATACTGAATACAGGGCCCAGGATCGGTTGTTATATTGCAATTGTATTCTTTACAAACACCAAATCTAATTTTATAGACATGTATACAAGGTATCTGTATATAATTGTGAGCTTATAAGATTTACACAACAGTGCTTGGTTAGGGCTGCTTTGGGTCTTAAACAGTGCTCACAGGTGCTTGTAGATTGGCATTCCCAATCCAAATGGGCAGAAAAAACACAAGAATGATGCCAAACAAGCATTTTTTTCTCCCACTCAAAAGAAGCAGGAAACAGAGCAGTCAATCAAAGACATAGAAGAGAACCCTCAAAGTGCTCTACAAGTCTACTGATAAACATGTTAAATGAAACGTTTGAATCAATACAGCAATCCTTCCATAAAGTAATAGATGATTTCATAACCTCAACAAATAGAAAGATAAATGAAATTCAAGAGTCAAATGAAAAGATAGCTACCCAGGTAAAAAATTTGAGAGACAGCACTCAAAACCAAATTAATGAAGTAAAGAAGTGCATGCAAGACCCAAGAGATGTCATGGAAATCATCAGGAAAGACCAGACAGAAGGAAAAGAGATTCAAAATCAAGTAGCTAGCCTACAGTCCCGACTAACTGAAGCAGAGGATTCAATCTCAGGAGTTGAAGATTCTCTAGAATCTATGGAAAAGATCAAAAATCAATACAAATCCAGTCCAATCAACAAAACAGATTACTACAGGAGATTCAAGACACGATCAGGAAGCCCAATTTAAGGAAAATAGGTATTGAGGAAAACTTGGAGAAAGAAGTTAATGGGATAGGCAACCTATTTAACAGAATATTAGCTGAGAACTTCCCAAATATCCAGAAGGATAGGCCTATACAGACACAAGAAGCATTTAGAACCCCAAACCGACAAGACCAGAATAGGACATCCCACCGACACATTGTGATCTAAACAGGATCAGTAGAGTCCAAGGAAAGAATCCTTAAAGGTGTTAGGGAGAAGAAAACAATCACATATAAAGGAAAAGCAATCAGAATTACCCCAGACTTCTCAGCAGAGACCATGAAAGCAAGGAAAGCCTGGAATGACGTATACCAAACACTAAATAAAAATAACTACCAACCAAAAATACTGTACCCAGCCAAACTCTCATTCATAACCGGTCATATAAAAGTCTTCCACAGTAAGGAAAAACTGAATCAATATATCTCCACCAAACCAGCTTTACAGAAAATCCTCATAGATGTACTATACAGGGAAAATAATCAGCATCCCAATACAGACAGAGAAATGAACCCTAAATAGTAAACATCAGATCAAGAAATGGGAAGAGGGGCTGGGAATATGGCCTAGTAGCAAGAGTGCTTGCCTTGTATGTACATGAAGACCCGGGTTCGATTCCCCAGCACCACATATATAGAAAACGGCCAGAAGTGGCGTTGTAGCTCAAGTGGCAGAGTGCTAGCCTTGAGTAAAACGAAGCCAGGGACAGTGCTCAGGCCCTGAGGCAAACTCCAGGGATGGCAAAAAACAAAACAAAACAAAAGAAATGGGAAGACACAGATTTTAACAAGATAGTGATAATGAAAGGAACAAACGATCATCTCTCAATCCTAACTCTCAACATTAATGGACTTAACTCTCCAATCAAATGACATAGGCTCATAAGTTGGATCAAAAATCAAGATCCATCTTTCTGCTGCCTCCAAGAGACACATCTATCCAGCAAAAGTAAAGATCTTCTAAAAGTGAAAGGCTGGAACAAAATCTACCAAGCTAATGGCCCCCATAAGCAGGCTGGAGTTGCAATCCTAGTATCAGACAAAATTGTCTTGAAATTAAAGAAGGTAAGATAAGACAAAGAAGGTTACTACATACTAGAAAAGGGATCTCTCCTACAGGAAGATATAACCATTCTAAATATCGACACACCAAATGCAGGAGCACCCAACTTCATCAAACAAACACTACTGACTCTAAAAACACTCATATACCCAAACACATTGATATTAGGGGACTTTAACGCTCCACTATCACCTCTGGACAGATCAACATGCCAAAAACTGAACAAAGAAATCACAGAACTAAATAATTGCATAAACCAACTAGACTTAACCAACATCTACAGAATATTCCACCCAGCAACAACAGAATACACATTCTTCTCCGCAGCACATGGAACATTCTCCAAAATAGATTACATCTTAGGGCACAAAAAAATCTGTACAAATTCAGAAGTATCAAAACCATTCCCTGCATTCTCTCAGACCACAATGGAATAAAATTAGAGCTCAACTCAAACAGCCACCACAGAAAATCCTACAATTCATGGAGACTAAACAACACACTGCTCAACTATCAGTGGGTCATTGAAGAAATTAAAACAGAAATTCAAATGTTTATGGAATTCAACCAAGATGAGGACATAAAGCACCAGCTCCTTTGGGACACAGCAAAGGCAATACTCAGAGGAAAATTCATATCTCTGAGTGCATACACCACAAACTGGAGAAACAGCAACTCAATAATTTAAGGAAGCACCTTAATTTCCTTGAAAGAGAACAACAAGCCAACCCCCAAGTCATTAGACGGGAGCAAATAATTAAAATCAAATCAGAATTAAATCAATTAGAGTCGAACAAAACCATCGAAAGAATCAACAAAACAAAGAGTTAGCAGGGACTCATCACGGAAAGCGGACTATAGACCGATTTCCCTGATGAACATAGACGCAAAAATTCTGAACAAAATTCTGGCCAATCGATTTCAACAGGTCATCAAAAAATCATACACCATGATCAAACTGGATTCATTCCAGGGATGCAAAGTTGGTTTAATATACGCAAGTCAATTAATGTAATCCACCACATCAACCGGAGCAAGGTAAAAAATCACGTGGTTTTATCTCTGGATGCAGAAAAAGCATTCGATGAAATCCAGCACCCTATGCTAAAAGCCCTGGAAAAACTGGGATTCCAGGGAACATTCCTGAATGTAATCAAGGCAGTTTATGACAAACCAACAGCAAGCATAACTCTAAATGGTGAAAAACTAAAGCCATTCCCTTTAAAATCAGGAACAAGGCAGGGATGTCCACTTTCTCCCCTTCTCTTCAACATAGTACTAGAATTCTTAGCCAGAGCAACTAGGCAAGAAGAAAACATAAAGGGGATCCAAATAGGAAAAGATGAAGTTAAACTTTCTCTCTTCGCAGATGACATGCTATACCTAAAGAATCCCATAGACTCTACTCCCAAGCTACTAGAGCTGATCCAAAACGTTGGCAAAGTTGCAGGACATAAAATAAACCCTCAAAAACCAACGGCCTTTTTCTATGCTAACAACCCGAAGACCGAGGCTGAAATCAGGAAAGCAGTAGCCCCCCAAAACATAAAATACCTAGGAATAACCTTAACCAAAGAAGTAAAAGACCTCTATGATGAGAACTTTAAAAACATGAAAAATGAAATAAAGGCAGAACTAAGGAAATGGAAAAACGTCCCATGCTCCTGGATTGAGAGGATTAATATAACCAAAATGGCAATATTGCTGAAGGCTATCTACAAATTCAATGCAATACCCATTAATATCTCAACACCATTTTTTAATGAAATAGAGGAAGCAATCCAGAAATTCATATGGAACAATAAAAGACCTAGAATAGCAAAAACACTCCTAAGCAGAAAGAACAGTGCTGGAGGAATTACAATGCCCAACTTCAAGCTGTATTATAAAGCTATAGTAATAAAAACAGCTTGGTATTGGTACCAGAACAGGCCTGAAGACCAGTGGAACAGAATTGAAGATCCAGAAATGAACCCACAGAACTACACCTACTTAATATTTGATAAAGGAGCTAAAACAATAGTTTGGAAGAAAGATAGCCTCTTTAACAAATGGTGCTGGCAAAGCTGTTTCAACACATGCAACCAACTAAAACTAGATCCTTATATATTACCCTGCAGCAAAATCAATTCCAAATGGATTAAAGACCTAGAAATCAAAACAGACACCCTGAAAACACTAAAGGAAGGAGTAGGAGAAACACTTGGGCTCCTTGGCACAGGACGGAACTTCCTTAACAAAAACCCAGAAAGGCTACAAATCAAAGAAAGGATGGACAAATGGGACTGCATCAAACTGCCGAGCTTCTGCATGGCAAATTACATAGCTGGCAAGATAAAAAGAAAGCCCACAGACTGGGAGAAGATCTTTACTGGCCATCAATGGACAAAGGCCTCATATCTAAAATATATGCAGAACTAAAAAACTATCTTCCTGCAAAACAAAACCGCAAAGAACCAATAGCCCCCTCATCAAGTGGGCTAAAGACTTACAAAGAGACTTTGTTGATGAGGAAATGAGAATAGCCAAGAGACATATGAAAAAGTGCTCTACATCACTGGCCATAAAAGAAATGCAAATCAAAACAACATTGAGATTCAATCTCACCCCAGTAAGAATGTCATATATCAAGAAAACTAAGAATAACAATTGTTGGAGTGGATTTGGCCAAAAGGGAACCCTACTTCATTGTTGGTGGGAATGTAAACTGGTTTAGCCACTCTGGCAAGCAGTATGGAGATTCCTCAGAAGGCTAAATATAGAACTCCCCTATGATCCAGCAACTCCACTTTTGGGTATCTATTCAAAAAAACCACAAACAAAATCACAGTAAAGCCACCAGCACAACAATGTTCATCGCAGCACAATTTGTTATAGTTAGAATCTGGAACCAACCCAGATGCCCCTCAGTAGGAGAATGGACCAGGAAAATGTGGTACATATACACAATGGAATTTTATGCCTGTATCAGAAAGAATCACATTGCCCCATTTGTAAGGAAATGGAAGGACTTGAAAAAATTATACTAAGTGAAGTGAGCCAGACCCAAAGAAACAGGGACTCTACGGTCTCCCTTATAAGGAATAATTAGCACAGGTTTAGACAAGTCACAGCAGAGGATCACAAGAGCCCAATATGATCACATAAGATGATGCTAAGTGAAACGAACTCCATGTTATGGAAACGATTGTTATATCACAGTTGTAACTACTTTCAATGTCCCATGTGTATCTGTAGCTTCTACTATTGATGATGTTCTTGTATCACCTTCCTGTGCTTGCACCTACACTATCTCTGTATCTTATCTGAGTATATTGGAAACTGTCCATACTGGTATTAGAACTAGGAAATTGGAAGGGAATACTAAAATCAAGAGACACAGGGTAAAAAAAGACAAACAACTACAAAAGCAATACTTGAAAAACTGTTTGGTGTAAATGAACTGAACACCTCATGGGGGGAAGGGAAAGGGGGAGGAGGGAGGGAATGAGGGACAAGGTAACAAACAGTACAAGAAATGTATCCAATGCCTAATGTATGAAATTGTAACCTCTCTGTACATCAGCTTGATAATAAAAATTTGAAAAAAAAAAGAAATTTAAAATACTGATCATGAAAAAAAAAAGAAGAGATAAACCGTGATCACAATACAAAAGCAACTCACAGAGTCTAAGAGGACCAATAAAGAGCAGAAGGGTGATGGAAAACGTCAAATGCTTCACTGATGATGAGCAGTCTTGGGTTGAAAAGTCCATTGACTTTCCATATCCCAGGAACAGTACACTACAACTTGTTTAAGGAAGAAATAAAATAGCGTAAGTCAGGAAACTGAAGGTTGATATTAGGGTGAAACAATAAGGGAAACTGAGAGTTGTTTTCAGAGTGAACAAGACCATAGCATCTGTTGACTGAGAAGGAAAGGTCCACTGGCCTAACTCAGATTAAGAGAAAGAGCAGAATTTTGGGAACATGTAGGATAGACATAGAGACTTGTTCATCAATCTTTCAAGAATCTCTTAGCTGTTTTCCAGAAATTCCCATGAAAATACTTCTTTTTTTAAATTACATTTTTGTAGTTTGTTTTGTCCCCATAAAGTATTGCAATCAGAAGTGTATTAATTCCATTCAAACTTTCCTGAGTCCTACAAAAGGTCACCTTTGCTGAGTTTTCCCCATTTGGCCAGCTTTCTTTTTGCTTGGACATATGAGTAAAACAAAAATGTGTCAGGATAAAAGCCTTGTGAGAAAGCATCTACGACTTGCTGTTCGCCTGGACCTCTCTCTGAGCGTGGTTTGCACTGCCTGCTGCTTGACCACCTCAGTCACGGAGGCATCAGAGGTGCTGCTTTGCTTACACATCTGGATCTTGCAGTGCCGAACATCCGGGCTTCCAAGTAGGAGGTAGGCAGGATCAACTGAGAAAGACTCGGGAATTTCACCCCCCACATTCACATCCTTCTTTAATTTTTTTCCTTAAAAGGCTCACACCCAGTTTCATTTTCACACACAAAGAGGTCCTTTGTATTTCACTAAAACCAAGTCACAAAAGTAAATGTTTTCCTTTAAAAAGAAAGTGGGTGTGGGATGATGGTTGCTTGGGTAGAATGTGAATAAAGACTCCTTCCCCCCAGCATGGGGAACTACAAAGGAAAATAAAATTAGGCTGGGCTTCTAATTTGGCAACAGTGTTGTTGTTTTAATTATTGGTTTGTTATTTTGTGTTTTTCTAATCTGTAAGGAATTTTGGAAAAATCTTTAAATTTAACTGTCTTGGGTTAAAAAAATTATTAAGTCTGAAATAACACTGCCAAATAATAAAGAGAAACCTAAATGGGCATTCCAATGAAAGTTTCTAGTGCCTAATGTTGCTGTATGTGGAACACATTTTCTTTTTCCCCAGAACTAGACCTGAGTTTCCTAACCACACACAACTCAGTGAGAACAAGTAGATTGGCTGACATAAACAAAACATATACTTTGGTTTTCCTAGTGACAGTACTGTTCTCTTGGAGACCACCTGAAGGGTTAGGTGGCCCTTGCCCTTGCAAACTGTGCCATAGACAAATATTTGGTTCCTGCGAATTCAAGGTGTGCTTGCTGTGACTCACCAAGACTCAAGACATACACCATTCCAAATGCTAGTCCTCATGCTCCACCCTCAACCAAAGCTTGCTGTGGGACGATCATAAGAAGATTAAGAAATATATAATTAAGAAGTCTTCAGGTGTTCCATATTGCTACAGCTTCTACATAGAAATGAGTGCCAATAAAAAGTGGAAGGCATGGCAGTGAGAGAAACTGGAAAAACCATAGTAAGAACAAATACTGAAACTTCATGAAATTTCATATGGCAGCCAATATGCTTTCTTTTTTCTTAAGGATAGAAGCCTCAATTGTCTTTTACTAATCATATAAGCAGCTTCCAATTCTGAATTTTTTCAAGCCTTTTGGCACATTTGCATTTGAAAAATAAAACTATTAATTTAATAAATATTTATTGGATTATTCTTTGCTCTATCTTTTACCTGAGGTTGTATATCATGATCTTGTATGTACACACACACACACACACACACACACACACACACACACACACACACACGCCTACTTATAACTCTGAAACAGGTTTTCATACCCAGTATAGAGCACTCTGTTCTGATGAAACCTTTTTGGTGTTCATCATATCTCACACATGATTTAATGTTTGATTTTACAGAATGGAATATTCAGACCCTGTGTTAGGCTCCGATGATATGTGCCTACTTTTGCTCTCATTGTGTTCAAGTCTGCATTGGGAAACAACCTAGAAGTAAATTATGAAGGACACTGACCAGAACTCTGAAAAAATGAAAAGACCTAGTATGGAAGGGTGGTTAGAAAAATCCTCTTTCAGAAGGGAAATAAGCAGAGACTCAATGGGTGAAAATCAGGCAGACAGAAAAGCAGCGCTGGCATTCCACGGAGGTGACCACATTCCTGGAAGCTGGAGGGAGACTTTGAAGGATTGGCAAGAAGCCAGTGTCTCTCCCTGTGGTGAGAGGAGAGGGTGTTAGAGGATGAGGTCTGAGGGAATTGCAAGGGTGTAGCATGCAAGGACTGTAGACAATCGGCAAGACTTAGAATTTAATTCTATGTATAGTGGATAGCCTTTGAAAAGATGTTTGAATTATGCTAGTTACTACAAATGTCTGTGCTTTGGCCTCCATCGTTGAAGACACTAAGTTGTATTTTTCAGAAAGAAAGTCACCAGATTGTAGAAGTGATTGGCTCTACAAGGCCTTTGGAGGCATCAGGTACAAGATGAGTTCATGTATCCAAAGACAGAGGAATAAATGAGAATTCCATCTGGAAATGGGAATGGCAAGAGTGGGAAAAAAAATCAATTGCCCCCACTCAAGTTCAGGTATATTTGAAGAATTCCCAGTCTAAGGCAGAGGATGATTTTTTAAGTAGTTGCACAAAAAAATGTTTATGCTGAGTCTTTCCAATGTGGTGTAGAATTTGCTCTTATAAATTTCTATTTTCCGGACCTGTACATGGACAGACAGCTGTGCCTGAACATAGAGGTGAAAGATTACATTTGCCAGTCCTCTTGGTATTCCCATTTTATTGCTTTTGTGGGAACGCAGTTCAAGCTGGCCTGCTATTTTATTTAATATGTCTTCTTGTAAATTCCAGCTTTTGACCATGTAATTAATCCCTATATGGAAAAAATATTGGCATTTGTTGCTTCAATACCTGCACTTCATCCCAATAGAAAAATTATATTCATTATAACTCTTTTGACTAGTCTACAGTTGTTATTCAAAATACCACACAGTTAACTAACACCAGGACACTGCTCCTATCTTTTGCAAAGTTATGCCAATCATGGCTTGCTTTTATTTTTGGTTGCAAGGCTATGATCCAGGGCTTAAAATAAAGAATATCTTTTGTATTACTTCCAGAAAAGGCTGCAGCTCATCTTTATTATTATTGCAGGGTGTGTCCATTAGATTTGAAGTTGCAGACAGATCTTGTAATTGTAACTGATATGAAACAGTCTGACCACAGTATTCCCTGTGTTCTTTAACACTCTGTCACACTTCAGTCACCTGGTGATAGATGTCTCAAAATTTCTTTCCCTTTATTACACCAAAATAGAATGGCAGATAATTTTAAGTAGCATGCTGGGAGGACATTTGAATTTTAGTAAAAATTCAAGCCTTCATAATGAAATAAATCACCTGCTTTTTGTTGAGAGGCAACTGTGATAAATTCCTAGAAGGCCTGCCTGTCCCTGGCATAGCATCTTGTACTTAGGTTTTCTGCTGTGTATGGCCAGCCTTGCTCTTTACATAGCATGATGCCTGGAGTTAACCTAATGCCTACATTATTGGCACTTATTTAACAGCAAACTAAGTCTTTTCAAAAGTTAAAATTTGGGCTGGGTGCTGTTGGTTCACACCTATAATTCTAACTATTCAGGGGGCTAAGTTTTCATCGAGATGAAGCTGACTGTCCTTCAATGTCACAGCACAGCCAAGAGCACACCTTTCAGATGGGATATAAGAGGTCAACTTCTCCCACTGGTTCCTCAATCAACTTGAACCTTACCTTTCAGGGTAGGACCATGGGAAATGTATTTGACCACTTTAAACATTTTCTCTATTTTAATCTACTTGCCTAAGACCAATTGTCACCATTAAACCTACACTTGAAATGAAATTCCCTCTGATTACACTATGTCTGAGCACTAACGAAATCACCCACAAATACATTATCTACAGTCAATTTTCTGCTGTGATGAAAAGAAGAAAAATGTTAAGGTTTTCATTTTACTAAAACTAGAGCAGGAAAACATCTTTTCTCTTTTCTTTTCAGAGTTCTGATCTGATGAAGCCACATCCAAAAACTACGAGGAAGCGGAGGTCCCGACCTCCGCTTTATATGTTGTATATATATGTTTTAATGGCACCATTAAAACAAATCTGATTTTAGAATCATTGTTTTCTTGATTCTAAATCTACCTCCAGAAATCCCTGCTGAAACTCCAAAACTCAATTTCTTTTATGGATACTGTTTATAGCTCAACATACTTCATCCCAGACTCAAATCTGTTCTACTGTTAGGAACTTTTCCCCAAAAAAGCTTCGAAGTTTCTCTGTATGCATGATTTACAAAAGCACCATAAATAATCATCCAAGTTGAGAAGGATTTGATTAAATTAGACAGACACAAATAACCAGAAAGTTTAAAGTAATAAGAGAAATGACATGAAGGATGGGGACTTTGGCAGTTAAGTTTTTAGAATGGTTTATTCAAGTATAAATGCAGTTTGGTGGGGGAGACAAAGAATGCAGTATTGGTGAACATTTTGTTACTTGGGAATTCTGAGGAAATACAGGAAAAGCATTAGAATTCTGGAATTTTGGAGGAATTCTACAGTTGCACAGTTGAGAGATCAGGCTGGGGGTGGGGGACAGAAAGGGCACTGAGAAGTAAGAGTCCTCAGGGAACTGGGCCATCCAAACTTACCATGTTTTCATCTGGAATGCATTATTCCAAGATCCTTCCCTTCTAACTCCAGAATCCCCTTTCTGAGCTTTCAACTATATCTGCTTTATAAGAAAACTACTGTAAAGTTTTCAATTAATTTCAAAGAATTGTAGTTTTATGTTACTTGGAGAAATTGTGTTTTATTGAAGACAGACGAGTAGAAAGTCTAGAAAAATGCCTTAAAATCTACATATGCAGCAATAATGTATGAACAATGAGGACAAGTGAACCAAATGCATGGAGGGCCAAGACCAGAGAAGACATTTTCAGTTCTGCTAGTGTTATTTTATGGATTTAAAGCAATAAATCAAAATCTTAAAATGAACTCTCTAAAATACTATTTCCATGTTGCTGCTGGTTACTTTAATTCAGTTTTTAAAAATACCTTTTTGATCCACCTCCTCTTTTCCAACCCCACATCCTGCCCAGGGCTCAGTCATCATATTGGCTGTCCCAAGGAACGCAGTGAGCTTTCATTCCTCTGTTCATTCTAATCCTTCTAGTCCATGACACACTTTGATGAGAATAAACTTTTCAAAATAACAACAAATACCAGCCATCTTAAGTGAAAAAATGACTTCTTCACAGTGCCTTGACTATGTGGTTCTGGCCTCATCTTCTGCCATCACTATTCCTTTTGTTGCACTATTCTAGAGTTCTGCTATCTGGCTTTCTTTCCTTCCTTCTCATTCCAACCTGTCTTTTCCTTTATCCTCATACCAGTTTACCACTCCATTTACATTGTAATAGTCACTACAATTGATGCATACATTCAAAACTTATTCTTTTTTTATTCGATAGTATTTCAAATGTCTTAACTATAGGCTACTATTGGGATACCATTCAGACATTTCATGAAGGATATTTTGGGCCACTTTTATTGCTTTCAAAGTACATTGCTTATTTAAGTGCTGAACATTTTAGGTCGTGCTTATTACTGTATCACTCAGTAGGCAGAGATTGGGAGAGGCATACCTAGTTCAAGACCAACCTGGGGAAAAGTTGATGTAATTCCCATCTCAATCAATAGAAAACTGGGTCCAGTGCTGCATGTCTATCATCCTAGCTATGTAGGAAACATGCATAGGAGGATTGCAATCTAGGTTAGCCTAGGCATCATCACAAAATACTTATATGAAAAATAACCAGGGCAAAAGTCTTGGTAGTATGTCTCTCATGGCAAAGTACAAGCCTAGCAAATACAAGGTCAAATCACTGCACTGCATCTATGCATGTATATTTATGTGTCCTTCATGAAATTTTTTATTTCATATAACAAACATAAACTTGATTGAAAATTTACTTAGATCATATATAGTCCAGTGATTAATTCTTTTCTCATTAAACTAAATGTGATATTGTATTGAGAAGCTTGTGGACCTTTCAGATAGTTGCCTTTCTCCAATAAAGTTATGATTGATATTCCTTGTGAGAAGGTGGCTTTCCATATAATGATTCAAAAGCATATTTTTCTTCTGAGTATCCACCTTCCAAATCCTGGGACCTCATGATAACTTATGTGTAACCAACCAGTAGCCAAAGAGAGCCTGGTAAAGGCACATCTGCCTCTTAAAGGAGACACTTTTCTTCCTTCATTTCCAGTAGTGAGAACTTTAATAAGACGGAAGGCTATGAAGATAGCTTATTTCTGTACCAGGTTGAAAAGAAAATACAGTTGGGGAGACTTCTAGGAAGATGGCGATAGAGCAGTAGAGCCCTAGCTAAGCTCCCTCCAACATCCCAGTTTTACCACTCCAGAGAAACTTTAACTCTTAGAAAGACAGCCCAAGTAAGTTATAACAGTATAGGGATTCTGGCCAGATAGGAAAAATGGACTTTGCTGGCCTAAAAACACAGATTTGAGCTCCAGGTAGCAGAGAGCAGCTTCTGGAAGCTAGCCCTTCCCCCACCACCAGAGCAAAACACCATCTTTGACACTGGCATAGACCTGATCAGACCAGACTGGAACTAAAGTGGGCCAGGGGAAAGCGAGGATGAAGGGGCCATCTTTGAAAAGGGCAAGAGTGACTGAACTGTGAGAACCAGCTCCACCCAGGAGAAGGTCCCCCCACCCACATGGGAGGATCTCTCCCTAGACCGAGGCTCACAGACTCAGGTAAACTCAGCCAGAGGTGCCCTGGCAGCTGACTCTCCAGCAGCTGGAAATTCTAAAATCAAACTGAAAGCAGCGTGCCACTACTGGCCACATGGAACAATCAGACAGGAGAGTAAACAGTTCACAAGACAGATAAACGGCCCCTTTACAGAGGACGCCCAACTACCACCAGCAAACTGAGCTGAATTCCACTTCCAGCTCTGCCCAGGAGGAGGTTGCCCCTCCCAGGAGGGAGAAACCTCCCCCAGGGTAAGTGATTCTCAGCCCGGTAAACCAGACCAGAGGTGCCCTGCCCTGCTGAGTCCACAGCCTCTTCAGAGCCAGGCATTAAAGGCACTTTCCCCACAGCAGACTGGAGGAGCCATGGTTCCTGAGACTGCAAAGCATCCCCCAACTACAGAAGACACCCAAGTCCTACCTGCAAGCTGTGCAAACCACAGATCCCCTAGGATTTAACTAACAGGGGAGGAGAGTCAGAGCAGATCCACCCCCTGCAAACTAAAAGAAAATCAAACCAGCCAAGCAGCAGGAAAATAGACTGTAGACAATGGCAAGGAAACCAGAGACTGGAAAGAGCCCACCCAAACAAGGAAGACTCCCTTTTTTTTAACTTTTTAAAAATGTTTCCACTTTTGAGTTGTCATTTGTTTTTTGTTTTCTGTTTTTATTAGTTTTATTTGTTGTTTTTTTTTTTTGTAATTTGGGGGTGTTTTTTGTGTTTGATTTCCTGTATTTTTTTCCTTCTTTCTCTTTTCGCATTTTCTTTCTTTAAAATTACTTTCCTTTGACTAACTCCTTTACTCTTTTCTGCTGACTCTCCATTGTCTATCATTTTAACCTCATTCTTTCTACCAATTCTATTCTTCTCCATCTTTCCACTTCAATGAAACTATACCAAAATCATTACCTGCCCCCCCCCCATTCATTTTACTCTATTCTCTTCACTACTCCTAACTTACCCTCCTAAATTTACTTCCAGGACCTCCAGACTCCATTGACCCTGGTTATTGGATAGAGGGTATCCCTGTTCAATATGAGTGAATCAAAAGGGTTCATAAAGAAATCCCATAAGTCCAAAAAGAACTAAATATAAGAACAAAAATTGCTCATAGGGTTATATATAAGTAACTACTGAATACAGGGCTCAGGGTTGGTTGTTATATTAAAATTGTATTCACTGGGGACACCATATTTGATTTTATATTATCTGTATATAATTGTGAACTTCTAAGATTTATACAACAGTGCTTGGTAAGGTCTGCTTTGGGTCTTAAATGGTGCTCACAGGTGCTTGTAGATTGGCATTTCTGATCCAAATGGGCAGAAGAAGCACAAGAAAGATGGCAAACAAAGGAATCTCGTCTCCCACTTAAAACAAGCAGGAAGCAGAGCAGTCAATCAAAGACCTAGAAGAGAACCCTCAAAATGCTCTACTACTGATAAAAATGTTAAATGAAAAGGTTGAATTTCTTCAGACAACTATTGTAGAGCATGAGGAGGTGAACCAAAGATTAATACATCAATCTATTCATAAAGTAATAGAGGATTTCCTGGCCTCCACAAATAGAAAGATAAATGAACTTCAAGACTCAAATGCAAAAAAAGCTACCCAGCTAAAAGATTTGAGAGACTGCACTCAGAACCAAATTAATGAAGTAAAGAAGTCTATACAGGACCTAAGAGAAAATTATAGCAAAGACATGGAAACCATCAAGAAATACCAGTCAGAAGGAAGCGAGTTTCAAAATCAAGTAGCTAGCCTACAGAGGAGACTAGAAGAAGCAGAGGATCAAATCTCAGGAACTGAAGAGTCCCTAGAATCTATGGAGAAAGAACAAAAAACAATACAAAACCAATCCAGTTGGCAAAACAGATCACTCCAGGAGCTCCAAGATACAACCAGGAAGCCCAATTTAAGGCTAATAGGTATTGAGGAAATCTAGAGAAAGAAGTCATTGGAATAAGCAACCGATTTAACAGAATATTAGCTGAGAACGTTCCAAATATCCAGAAGGATAGGCCTATACAAATACAAGAATCATTTAGAACCCCAAACTGACCACACCAGAATAGGACATCCCACCGACATACTGTGATCAAAACAAGATCAATAGAGTTCAAGGAAAGAATCCTTAAAGCTGCTAGGGAGATGAAAATAATAGCATACTCACATACAGAGGAAAAGCAATCAGAATTACCCCAGACTTCTCAGCAGAGACCATGAAAGAAAGGAGAGCCTGGAATGAGGTAAGCCAAACCCTAATAAAAATAACTATCAACCAAGAATACTGTACCCAGCTAAACTTTCATTCATAGCTGAAGGTCAAATAAAAGTCTTCCAAAGTAAGGAAAAATTGAAACAATATATCTCCAGCAAACCAGCTTTATACTACACATGGAAAATAATCAAGATCACAATACAGACAGAGAAATGAACCCTAAATAGAAAATCAGAATATTAGATCAAGAATTGGGAAGACACAACTTTTAACAAGATTGCTACAATGAAAGGAACAAATGATCACCTCTCAATCCTAACTCTCAATATTAATGGACTTAATTCTCCAATCAAACGACATAGGCTCATAAGTTGGACCAAAAATCAAGACCCATATTTCTGCTGCCTCCAAGAGACACATCTATCCAGTAAAGCAAATATCTTCTAAAAGTGAAAGGCTGGAATCAAATCTATCAAGCAAATGGCCCCCATAGGCAGGCTGGAGTTGCAATCCTAGTATCAGATAAAATTGACTTCAAATTAAAAATGGTAAGAAGAGACAGAGAAGGTTACTACATACTAATAATACTACATACTAATAAAGGGATCTGTCTTATACGAGGATATAACTATCTTAAATATCTACACCCCAAATACAGAGCACCCAACTTCACCAAGCAAACACTACTGACACTAAAAACACTCATAGACCCAAACACGTTGATAGTTGGAGACTGTAACACTCCACTGTTGACAGATCAACATGCCAAAAACTGAGCAAAGAAATCACAGAACTAAACAATTGCATAGACCAATTAGACTTAACCGACATCTACAGAATATTCCATCCAGCAACACCAGAATACACATTTTTTTCAGCAGCACATGGAACATTCTCCAAAATAGATCACCTCTGAGGGCACAAAGAAAATCTACAAATTCAGAAGTATTAAAAATCATTCCCTACATTCTCTCATACAACAATGGAATAAAATTAGAGCTCAACTCAAATAGCCAGCACAGAAAATTCTACAATTCATGGAGACTAAACAACACACTGCTGAACCATCAGTGGGTCATTGAAGAAATTAGAACAGAAATTCAAATGTTTATGGAATTAAACCAAGATGAGCACGCAAAGTACCAGTGCTTTGTGACACAGCAAAGGTAGTACTCAGAGGAAAATTTATACCTCTGAGTGCCTACATCAACAAACTGGAGAAACAGCAACTCAACAACTTAAGGAAGCACCTTAAACTCCTCAAAAGAGAACAACAAGCCAAACCCTAAGCCAATAGATGGAAGCAAATAATTAAAATCAAATCAGAAGTAAATGACTTAGAGTCAAAGAAAACCATCAAAAGAATCAACAAAACAAAGAGTTGGTTCTTTGAAAAAATCAACAAGATAGACAGACCCCTAGCAAACCTGACCGAAAAATGAAGGCAGCACACTCAAATAAACAAGATAAGAGATGAAACAGGTAATATCACCACAGAAACAACCAAAATTCAGAACACAATAAGGGACTATTTTGCAAACCTTTATGCCAACAAATTCGAGAACCTGGAAGAGATGGATGATTTCCTAGAAAAAATTCATATCCCCAAACTCAACCATGAAGATTTAAACCTTCTAAACAGACCCATATCCCGCACTGAAATAGAAACAGCAATAAGAGATCTCCCATCCAAGAAAAGCCCAGGTCCAGACGGATTCACAGCACAATTCTACAAGGCCTTCAAAACAGAACTCACACCAATATTTCTCAGATTCTTCAATGAAATTGAAAGAGAAAGTTTACTACCAAACACATTCTATGATGCCAGTATAACTCTCATCCCGAAACCAGGCAGGGACTCATCATGGAAAGAGAACTGTAGACCAATATCCCTGATGAACATAGACGTAAAAATTCTCAACAAAATTCTAGCCAATCGACATCAACAGGTCATCAAAAAAAATAATACACCATAATCAAACTGGATTCATCCCAGGAATACAAAGTTGGTTCAAGAAACGCAAGTCAATTAATGTAATCCACCACATCAACTGGAGCAAGGTAAAGAATACACGGTTATATCCCTAGATGCGGAAAAGTTGTTTGATAAAATCAGCACCCATTTATGCTAAAAGACCTGGAAAAACTGGGATTGCAGGGAACTTCCTGAATATAATCAAGGCAGTCTATGACAAACCAACAGCAAGCATAATTCTAAATGGGGAAAAGCTAAAGCCATCCCCTTTAAAATCAGGAGCAAGACAGGAACATCCGCTCTCTCCTCTCCTCTTCTACATAGTACTAGAACTCCTAGCCAGAGCAATTAGGCAAGAAGAAAACATAAAGGGGATCCAAATAGGAAAAGATGGAGTTAAACTTTCTCTCTTCGCAGATGACATGATCCTATACCTAAAAAACCCCAAAGACTCTACTCCCAAGCTACTAGAGCTGATCCAAACCTTTGGCAAAGTAGCAGGATATAAACTAAACCCTCAAAAATCAATGGCCTTTCTATATACCAATGACCCGAAGAACGAGTCCGAAATCAGGAAAGCAACGGCTTTTGCAATAGCCTCAAAAAACATAAAATGCCTAGGAATAACCTTAACCCAAGAAGTGAAAGACCTCTATGATGAGAACTTTAAAAACATGAGAAACGAAATTATGGCAGAACTAAGAAATTGGAAAATCCTCCCATGCTTCTGGATTGGGAGGATTAATATTGTCAAAATTTGGCAATATTGCCAAAGGCTATCTACAAATTCAGTGCAATACCCATTAGTATTCAAACACCATTTTTAAATGAAATAGAGAAAGCAATCCAGAAATTCATTTGGAACAATAAAAGACCCAGAATAGCAAAAAAAAAAAAAAATCCTAAGCAGAAAGAACAGTGCTGGAGGAATTGTAATACCAAACTTCAAGCTGTATTATAATGCTATAGTAATAAAAACATCTTGGTATTGGCACAAGAAAAAGCCTGAAGACCAATGGAATAGAACTGAAGACCTAGAAATGAAACCTCAGAACTATTCTTACTTAATCTTTGATAAAGGAGCAAAAAAAAATGTGGTGGAAGAAAGATAGCCTCTTTAACAAATGGTGCTGGCAAAGCTGGTTCAACACATGCAACAAAAACTAGATCCTTATATATCACCCTGCTCCAAAATCAATTTAAAATGGATCAAAGACCTAGAAATTAAAACAGATACCCTGAAAACACTAGAAGAAGGAGAAGGACAAACACTTGGGCTCCTTGGCACAGGATGGAACTTCCTTAATAAAGGCCCAGAAAGGCTACAAATAAAAGAAAGGTTGAACAAATGGGACTGCATCAAACTGCAGAGCTTCTTCAGGGCAAAGGACATAGCTTGCAAGATAAACAGAAAGCCCACAGATTGGGAAAAGGTCTTTACTGGCCATACAACGAACAAAAGCCTCATATCTAAAATATATGCAGAACTAAAAAAATTAAATTCTTCCAAAACAAAACCTCAAAGAACCAACAGCCCCCTCAACAAGTAGGCTAAAGATTTAAAAAGAGACTTTGCTGATGAGGAAATGAGAATGGCCAAGAGACATATGAAAAAGTGCTCTACATCACTGGCCATAAAAGAAATGCAAACCAAAACAACATTGAGATTCCACCTCACCCCAGTAAGAATGTCCTTTATCAAGAAAACTAGGAATAATAAATGTTGGAGGGGATGTGGCCAAAAGGGAACCCTACTTCGTTGTTGGTGGAAATGTAAACTGGTTCAGCCACTCTGGACAGCAGTATGGGGAGATTCCTCAGAAGGCTAAATATAGAGCTCCCCTATGATCCAGCAGCCCCACTTTTGGGCATCTACCCAGAAGACCGCAAACAAGAACATACTAAAGCCACCAGCACAACAATGTTCATCACAGCACAATTTGTCATAGCTAGAATATGGAACCAACCCAGATGCCCCTCAGTAGATGAATGGATCAGTAAAATGTGGTACATATACACAATGGAATTTTATGCCTCTACCATATAAAGAATGACATTGCCCCGTTTGTAAGGAAATGGAAGAACTTGGAAAAATTATACTAAGTGAAGTGAGCCAGACCTAAAGAAACATGGACTCTTTGGTCTCTCTCTTAGGGAATAATTAGCACAGGTTTAGGCTAGTCACAACTGAGGATCATAAGAGCCTAATAGCTATGCTCTTATGAATGCATAAGATGATGCTAAATAAAATTAACTCCATGTTATGGAAATGAGTGTTATATCACTTTTCTAATTACTTTCATCATGCCATGTGAAACAGTAGCTTCATTTGTTGATGATCCTCATGTATCCCCTTCCTGTGGTTGTACCCTCAGTATCACTGTATCTGATCTGAGTACACTGGATACTGTATAAATGCATATTAGAAATAGGGAAGTGAAAGGGAATATCAAAATCGTGAGACAAAGGATAAAAAGACAAACGACTCCAAAAGCAATATTTGCAAAACCATTTGGTGTAAACCAACTGAACAACTCATGAGGGGGGAGGGGAAGGGGGAGGGGGAGAGGGGAATGAGTGTGGGAGAATGAATTATTTTACCTGTGGTGGACTCGGAGGAGGTAACCAATAGTACAAGGAATGTACCATGGCCTAACGTATGAAACTGTAAAAAAATATAAATAAATAAATAAAAATACAGTTGGGCAACAACAAGGGGTTTCTGCCCATGTAAACCTGAAGTGCCTAACTTTTCTAAGTGTCCATTAAGTTCATGCCATAAATCAAATTTTCATTTACTTTTAAATCTTCTGGCTGTGTCAAACTTAAAGTAGATCCAGTGGAAATTACACTTGAAATTGGTACACCAAAAGTTCAATAACCTCCACCAAGCTTTGTGGTTGGATCATCCAAGTCAGCTGAAAGTTACTAGATCCATGTGTGATAGCTTCTGTGTAACAAAACTAGTTCTAAGACTGCCACCAATAATAAAGCTAAGGTTTTCACCAGGGTCAATTCCCCATCCTATCCTAATGTCATAATACCTCCCATTGAAGCTACTGGACCAAGGGGAAGCTGCTGCCTGGACATCAACAGTAGGGGAATGGGGAGGATTTCCAGGATCCAAGGCTGCTGGGTGCAAGGGTGAAAGTGAGTGCACAAAATAATGTGTCCAGATCAAGAAAACAGAATGAAATAGATTTTTAATTCCATGGCTGTGTATGCCTCAAAGAGAGAGAAGTCTCTATCTTTTTCTTCTTCTTCTTTTTTTTTTTTTTGGTGGTGGCAGGGGGTGGAATTAGAACACTTTAAACATTTCCAGAATATAAACTGATTTTTCTATGAGGATTCTTAGAAACTTTTAAAGTAGGCTATCTAAGATAAGCCTACTATCATTATTATTATTATATATTTCATTTCTTACTTTCCAGATGAGACAATACACTGTAAATTAGATCTTAAAATAAAAAATGAAATTTGCTTGATAGAGAAAACCAGTGAACATAAAAATGGCTTATTCAAAACTAAAACAGGCCAGGTGCCTAGCTAGCTACTCAGGAGGCTAAGATCTGAGGATCGCGATTCGATGCCAGCCGAGACAGGCATGTCTGACTAGCCTTGATCTGAAGAGCTCGGGGACAGTGCCTAGGCCCACAGTTCAAGCCCCACAACAACAACAACAACAAAAAGCAAAACAAAACAAAATACTAAAACAGACTCAATCACCAGTGCATTAATTCTCCAATTTAAAATAAATCATTATCAGGAAAAATAATTCCACTATCATAGCACTTTCTTGAATAAAAGCACAGCTCCTTTCAGAAAGGAACATTGTACATAAAAAAAAATGTTAATAATGCTTTTGGAAAATGAAGAAAGGTGATTTCCATGTTGGCGACCAAACATACTAAATATTTCCTGCCATAAGGAAAGTCATATGAACATCACAGAACCAAGCTCCTCAACTCTTCTCAATTGAATATCAGAAGAACCAACCACAGAACTTTCAAAATCCAAGGACAAACCTGTCCCACCAAGTTCCTTCCTATCTCCTTTCTTTGCCTTCTTCCTTTTTCTTTTCTCTGTGCTTCAAGTCCTCCTTCTTAGAGGTTACATCTTGACTCTTTCTCTCTTCTTGATTCTGAAGCCTTTGGTTTTGATCCTGTAGAGTTTGTTTCTATCTTTGTTTCCTTCCATTGGATGCTCTTGTATGTCTAAATCCATTTCCTTGGAACTTCTATTCCTCCTAGGCACAAGCCACTCTTCCTCAGGTTTTCCTCTGGTTTCTTCCAGGTGCCTTTCCTGTTGTGATATATTTGTTTATGACTGGACTGGGTGAAACTCGTGTGGTGTTCTAAGGCACAAGACAGGGATGTCCACTCTCTCCCCTTCTCTTCAACATAGTACTACAATTCCTAGCCAGAGCAATTAGGCAAGAAGAAAACATAAAGGAGATCCAAATAGGAAAAGATAAACTTAAACTTTCTCTCTTCGCAGATGACATGATCCTATACCTAAAGAACCCCATAGACTCTACCCCCATGCTACTAGAGCTGTTACAAAACTTTGGCAAAGTTGCAGGATATAAAATAAACCCTCAAGGGCTGGGGATATGGCCTAGTGGCAAGAGAGCCTGCCTCATATACATGAGGCCCTGGGTTCAATTCCCCAGCACCACATATACAGAAAATGGCCAGAAGTGGCGCTGTGGCTCAAGAGGCAGAGTGCTAGCCTTGAGCAAAAAATGAAGCCAGGGACAGTGCTCAGGCCCTGAGTCCAAGCCCCAGGACTGGCCCCCAAAAACAAACAAACAAACAAATAAAATAAACCCTCAAAAATCAACGGCCTTTCTCTAAGCTAACGACCCGAAGACCGAGGCTGAAATCAGGAAAACAACTCCTTTTGCAATAGCCTCAAAAAGCATAACGTACCTAGGAATAACCTTAACCAAAGAAGTAAAAGACCTCTATGATGAGAACTTTAAAAACATGAAAAATGAAATTAAAGCAGAACTAAGGAAATGGAAAAACCTCCCATGACCCTGGATTGGGAGGATTAATATAATCAAAATGGCAATATTGCCAAAGGCTATCTACAAATTCAATGCAATACCCATTAATATCCCAACACCATTTTTTAATGAAATAGAGGAAGCAATCCAGAAATTCATATGGAACAATAAAAGACCTAGAATAGCAAAAACAATCCTAAGCAGAAAGAACAGTGCTGGAGGAATTACAATACCCAACTTCAAGCTGTATTATAAAGCTATAGTAATAAAAACAGCTTGGTATTGGCACAAGAAAAGGCCTGAAGACCAATGGAATAGAATTGAAGACCCAGAAATGAACCCACAGAACTACGCCTACTTAATATTTGATAAAGTAGCTAAAACGATAGTCTGGATGAAAGATAGCCTCTTTAACAAATGGTGCTGGCAAAGCTGGTTCAACACATGCAACAAACTAAAACTAGATCCTTATATATCACCCTGCACCAAAATCAATTCCAAACGGATCAAAGACCTAGAAATCAAAACAGACACCATGAAAACACTAATCCAAGGAGTAGGAGAAACACTTGGGGGCTCCTTGGCACAGGACAGAACATTCTTAACAAAGACCCAGAAAGGCTACAAATCAAAGAAAGGTTAGACAAGTGGGACTGCATCAAACTGCAGAACTTCTGCAGGACAAAGGACATAGCTTGCAAGATAAACAGAAAGCCCACAGACTGGAAGAAGATCTTTACTGGCCATTCAATGGACAAAGGCCTCATATCTAAAATACATGCAAAACTAAAAAAATTACCTTCCTCCAAACCAAAACCACAAAGAACCAATAGCCCGCTCATCAAGTGGGCTAGAGACTTAAAAAGAGACATCTCCGATGAGGAAATGAGAATGGCCAAGAGACATATGAAAAAGTGCTCTACATCACTGGCCATAAAAGAAATGCAAATCAGAACAACATTGAGATTCAATCTCACCCCAGTAAGAATGTCCTATATCAAGAAAACTAACAATAACAACTGTTGGAGGGGATGTGGCCAAAAGGGAACCCTACTTCATTGTTGGTGGGAATGTAAACTGGTTCAGACACTCTGGAAAGAGGTATGGAGATTCCTCAGAAGGCTAAATATAGAACTCCCCTATGACCCAGCAGCCCCACTTTTGGGTATCTATCCAAAAGACCACAAACATAATCACACTAAAGCCACCAGCACAACAATGTTCATTGCAGCACAATTTGTCATAGCAAGAATCTGGAACCAACCCAGATGCCCCTCAGTAGGAGAATAGATCAGGAAAATGTGGTACATATATACAATGGAATTTTATGCCTGTATCAGAAAGAATGACATTGCCCCATTTGTAAGGAAATGGAAGGACTTGGAAAAAGTTATACTAAGTGAAGTGAGCCAGACCCAAAGAAACATGGACTCAATGATCTCCCTTACAGGGAATAATTAGCACAGGTTTAGGCAAGTCACAGCAGAGGATCACAGGAGCCCAATAGCTATACCCTTATGAACACATAAGATAATGCTAAGTGAAATGAACTCCATGTTATGGAAACTACTGTTATATCACAGTTGTAACTACTTTCAACGTGCCATATGTAACTGTAGCCTGTATTATTGATGATCTTCTTGTATCACCATCCTGTGGTTGTACCTACACTTTCTCTGTATCTTATCTGAGTATATTGGAAACAGGGTATACTGGTATTAGAACTAGGAAATTGGAAGGGAATACCAAAATCTAGAGACACAGGGTAAAAAAAGACAACTACAAAAGCAATACTTGCAAAACTGTTTGGTGTAAATGAACTGAACAACTCATGGGGGGAGGGAAGCAAAGGGGGAGGGGAGAGGGAGGAATGAGGGACGAGGTAACAAACAGTACAAGAAATGTATCCAATGCCTAATGTATGAAACTGTAACCTCTCTGTAATTCAGTTTGATTATATATATATATATATATATATATATATATATATATATATATATATATATATAAAGAAAAAGCCTCTTAAAAAAAAAAAAAGCATAGTCCAAGTCCATGCCCCAAAACATCCAGCAGTAAGAGGAAGGAGGCCTGGCCCAGCCAGAGAGCATTTGCCTGGTAAGCAAAGCCATGAGTTTAAATTCTAGCACAACCAAAAAGAAAATATATTAAACATTATCGTTTTTCCTATAAACAAAGAATAATAGAAAGTAGTATAACAAGCAAAATATTTGCAAATGAATTATAGATTAGAAAATTTTAATTTACATAATAAAACTTTTTCATATTTATTTTGCTTTCTATGGTTATCGTCTCCAGTAAGTAACATTTCCAAGTACCATCCTAATCAATAGGCAAAGAAATCATTTTACTTCCTTTTGACTCAGTCATATCCAGTCCACATCATTTTATAGACTGTCTACTCTGTGCTATACCACCTGGCACAGAGCCCACAGATACCACAATATTATCAGTTTATTTTTTGCCCCACAGAGGCTATTATAAGCACCACATGCCAGTTCTTCTCCAAGCCTACTTCTTCTTCTCCTAAATTCCTTGGACATGTCTTCGTATGACATCAGACTTTCCCAAGTCCATCAGAGGACTCACGTGTACCAAGGGTTACAACAACATCTAAAACAATTGGGCTCACATAGATATCAAATGGATATGACAATTAACTTTGGTTTTTGTCAATCTAATTGGATTGAGAGATGCCTAGGTGATTAATAAAGCCCACTTTTCAGGTATGTGTGCACGTGTGTGTGTGTGTGTGTGTGTGTGTGTGTGTGTGTGCGTGTATGAGTTTCTAGAGGTCCTTAAATTGCTAGGGCTCTGATTTAATCAATAGTTTCATCCATTCATGAATTAATAATATTAATGGACTGTTGGGAAATGGCCAGACTCTGGAGGGTGGGCAGGGTGAGAGGAAGTATGCCAGTGAGGGCAGACCTTTGGAGGGCATGTTTTAACTTCAACCCTTTCTTGTTGCCCCTCTCTGCTTCCTTGTTTTTCCAGGCCCTTCTGCCATTCTGTGCTGCCACACTCCAGACCAGAACCAGAGGACTCTGCTGTCATGGGGAAACCTCTGGAACCATGAGGTAAAATAAGCCTTTCCTCCTTTAAGATGTTCACCTTAGATATTCATCACAATGACCCAAATTCTGATGAACACAATGGAATGTCTGAAAAGTTCTCTTCACTTTGTCTTATAATTGTTTCTGTACTCCCTTTCCCACTCACGTGTTTCCTAGGTCAGTAATGTGAGTTGGGCTATCTTCGGCACTCATCACCAGCACTGACCTCACTGATAGAGGAGTCTCTAAACCAATCTGTTGAATGAATAATCATAGTATAAAATCAGGACACAGACAGAAATATGAAAACTTTCATAAAACTTTCCTATATAAATATCATTAAACTCTAATCACTTTATAAATTTCTGATTTTTTGTTCATTTTAGAAAACTCAAAAAGAAAATAAGCATTTGCTATAACTGCATAAAATGTCATAAGCCTCAAGCAGCTTGGTACAAGTTACAATTGTTATAAAAAGCTCAAGTTCTGGGCTCCTTGGCGCAGGACGGAACTTCCTTAACAAAGACCCAGGAAGGCTACAAATCAAAGAAAGGTTGGACAAATGGGACTGCATCAAACTGCAGAGCTTCTGCAGGGCAAAGGACATAGCTCACAAGATAAACAGAAAGCCCACAGACTGGAAGAAGATCTTTACTGGCCATTCCATGGACAAAGGCCTCATATCTAAAATATATGCAGAACAAAAAAAATTACCTTCCTCCAAAACAAAACCGCAAAGAACCAATAGCCCCCTTATCAAGTGGGCTAAAGACTTACAAAGAGGCTTCTCTGATGAGGAAATGAGAATGGCCAAGAGACATATGAAAAAGTGCTCTACATCACTGGCCATAAAAGAAATGCAAATCAAAACAACATTGAGATTTCACCTCACTCCAGTAAGAATGTCCTATATCAAGAAAACTAACAATAACAACTGTTGGAGGGGATGTGGCCAAAAGGAAACCCTACTTCATTGTTGGTGGGAATGTAAACTGGTTCAACCACTCTGGCAAGAGGTATGGAGATTCCTCAGAAGGCTAAATATAGAACTCCCCTATGACCCAGCAGCCCCACTTTTGGGTATCTATCCAAAAGAACACAAACAAAATCACCGTAAAGCCACTAGCACAACTATGTTCATCGCAGCGCAATTTGTCATAGCTAGAATCCGGAACCAACCCAGATGCCCCTCAGTAGACAAATGGATCAGGAAAATGTGGTACATATACACAATGGAATTTTATGCCTCTATCAGAAAGAATGACATTGCCCCATTTGTAAGGAAATGGAAGGACTTGGAAAAAGTTATACTAAGTGAAGTGAGCCAGACCCAAAGAAACAGGGACTCTATGGTCTCCCTTATTGGGTATAATTACTACAGGTTTAGGCTAGTCACAGCGGAGGATCACAAGAGCCCAATTGCTATACCCTTATGAACACATAGGATGATGCTAAGTGAAATGAACTCCATGTTATGGAAACGATTGTTATATCACAGTTGTAACTACTTTCAACATCCCATGTGTATCTGTAGCTACTATTATTGATGATGTTCTTGTATCACCTTCCTGTGGTTGTACCTACACTATATCTGTATCTTATCTGAGTATATCGGAAACCATGTATACTGGTATTAGAACTAGGAAATTGAAAGGGAATACCAAAATTGAGAGACACAGAATAAAAAAAGAAAAACAACTACAAAAGCAATACTTGCAAAACTGTTTGGTGTAAGTGAACTGAACACCTCATGGGGGGAAAGGGACAGGGGGAGGAGAGTGGGGGAGGGATACGAGGGACGAGGTAACAAACAGTACAAGTAATGTATCCAATGCCCAACGTATGAAACTGTAACCTCTCTGTTTGTCAGTATGATAATAAAAATTTGGAAAAAAAAAAAAACAAAACTCAAGTTCACCCACACTGCACATAATGAACATTAAGGAGTACAATTTAATTGTGAAACTAGTAATCACAAAAATTATACATGTGCTGTGTGGGTGTAGTACATTCATTAAGAAAGTTTGGGGGCTGGGAATATGGCCTAGTGGCAATAGTGCTTGCCTCCTACACATGAAGCTCTCGGTTCCATTCCCCAGCACCACATATATGGAAAATGGCCGGAAGGGGTGCTGTGGCTCAGGTGGCAGAGTGCTAGCCTTGAGAGGGAAGAAGCCAGGGACAGTGCTCAGGCCCTGAGTCCAAGGCCCAGGACTAGCCAAAAAAAAAAAAAAAAGGAAAGTTTGACCTCCTACATTTTGGGGATTTTTTTGTTCAGTGACACTATTTCCACATGTTTATATATCATTGTATAGTGTCAAGTAATTTCTCTGAGATACAGTTGAAACTTCAGTGTAGACTGTTTTAGACAGAGACAATTATATGTTTGCAACAGTATGCACAGGTTTAGGTATCTCAGGAATATTCACATTGCTCACTAAAAATCCAGGGCTGAAGAGCCCAAAGTCTGTTCAATGTAAAAGAACCTCAGGACTATTGTTAAAATTCCAGGCAACCTAGAAATTACTTGAGCCAGAAATGACACAATTGTATATAGACCTCCAAACCAGTGGTTCTTCCCTAGAGTACCTTTATTCATTTTTAGAAGAAAATGGTTTTAATTTAAAAACTATAAAACTTGGAATCATATTGAGTTTTTGTGGGGAAATATGGACAAAGTTACCTCATGAAGTGAACTCCTCACCTGCAAGTGACCAGTGTGTGCCAAGCTTCCAGAAACCTTTTAAGTCCTTAAATTGAAAAACTTGGAATCATTGATACCAAAAGTATAACAGTGCCTTAAGTAAATATAAGTTTTATATAATTATTATTTCTGGATTCAAGTCAGAAAAGTCTCTATTTTTAAGCAGTTATGAAGTTCAAGAACTAAAATGTTGAAAATACTGATAGCCTGAACACTTGGGCTATCTCAGTTTGAATATGTTATAATAAAATGTTCACTCAGGATCCCAACAAAAATACTAAAAGAATTTCCTTTTTGAAACTTGAAAGTTTAATTCTAAAGTTTATATGGAAAAATACACAATGGTATTGAAGAAATCCCTAAAAGAATCACATCAGTGCCTAAGCTGACAAGATAGGTAGATGCAGTATTCATGTCAAGGATTAAAGCAGTAGTGAGTTGAGTATGATTAACTTGGTAGGTTAATGAAACATAATAGAAATTCTAAAACCCAACTCCAATACTCATGGGAATAAGACTGAGAAACCAGGATTTTATATCAACAGCCTATAGAAGTCTATTTTAGTAGCTGGGATTGCCACTTGGAGAAAGATAATGTTGTGCTGGTACCGTAATACATTATGGAAAAAAGTCCATAAATAAATAGATACATTTTAGAAAAAAATCGCATAAATGTCATGTGAACACATGGGTGAAATTTCTGATTCCTTTTAACCAGGGAAAGCCTTTCTAAAACTCCAAAGGCCAACAAATGAATGTATACACAAATAAAGAGCTGAACTTTATCAAAGTACATATGTATCTATGGGAAAAAACACAATTAACTCCTTTGTACAATTAATATACATTAATAAAGAGATATTTCAAAAGCTTACATACATTATGGAAAGAGGACATAAACATTGTAAATGAAAAACTTGAGAAAAACTTGTAACATCAATTATAATGTTTCCTAATATATAAGACGCTATAAATCAAGAACAACAAAAAAAACCTGTCAGCACCAAAAGGAATAGGTTCATAGAACAAATGATCATCAAATACATGAAAGATGGTCAATTCCATTCTTCTTAAGAGAACTACTGCGTAAAACACCACAATTTGGTACTTTTCCACATGCAAATCTGAATGTCTAGGAAAATTAGTGATGTGTCTTGGACCTGGTACCCTCATTTCTGAGGATGCGTTCTACCTACTCACCCCAAGTAGTACAAAAGCATGTATACACAAGAATCCTCCTTGTGATGTTATTAATTAAAGTTTCAACTCAGTAGCCAGTAATAAATAATGAGCTGCAAAAGCTCTGCCATAGTACATAGTTCTTTAGCATAGTTTTTCATCCCTATGCACTGTTACAAAGAGATTGCCTGCTGCTCCTGAGCAGTTCAGTGCACAAAAGCAGGACCACATTTGATGGAAGTCAAAGGGAGAATGTGTGGTTTTAAAACAAAAACAGTGTAAGGATACATAAGGAACTTAAAATTTTTATTGTTATTATAAAGGTGATTTACAGAGAGGTTACAGTTCAATAAGTCAGGTAATGAGTCCATTTGTCTTTGGACAACATCACCCATTCCCCCATTCTCCCAGGTTTTCTCACTCATCCCCACTATGTTCATTTTCAACATAGTGTCCAGTGAGTACCACTGCTGCATTTGTTCCCCCTTTGTCCCTCCATTAACATTTTTTAACCTATTATGTAGGGTTACAGAGAAAGGTTAAAAAATGGAGGAGTGGTGATAAAATAGGATATATGGTAGAAACTAATCAAGAGAATGGATTAAGGTCCAGGAATGGGGTAAAACACTGTATTTAGAGAATCTTCAACTTACAACAGTTTAACTTCAGTGTGTTCTACTTTATAATAGTGTGAAATCAATATGTATTCCATAGAAATGTTTCTTCAAATTTTGATCTTTGCCTTGGCTAGCTATATGTGTGTGGAATGTAAATTCCAGGTCCCAGGCAGCAACATGACTATGAAGGCAGACAGCCAGTACTTTACAGTGTCTAAGCAATCCTGCTCTGTAGTTTAAGCATATGAGCTGCTGTTTTTGACTTAATGATATTTTCAACTTACAAAGGATTTATTAGGACATAACCTCATATAAGTTGAGGAGCAACTATAACATATTTCTTTGCAATTTTAACTTTTAAATCACAAAAATACAGATATAAATCACAAAACAGTGTCCTAGAATTGACACGGTCTCCTGATAGCGATGAACTCTCATAGCACCTACATTTTGTTCTCTATTTTCATTCAAGACAAGGCTCTTGAGAGACATAATCATTCCTGGATGAGGATAAAATAAGGTACTGTGTAAGCCTAAGGCCCATATTTTGTTCTAGAAACAAAAGAGCTTTCCAGAATTAGACTGCAGATGGGACAGTTTGAAAGGTGTCACAGAGCTGAAACTGAACAGAGTAAGCTACAAATGGCCGGTTCAGTTGGTAATACATTCAGTGTCGAAATCCTCACTAAAACACTGACTTTCCAGTGAAGATCTACATGTGAAATCTAGCATCTGCCTATCCCATAGAAAAGCAATCTAGGCTCAGATAGCTCACAGGAAACACAAAGGCACCACAAGAGAAGCATGCCAGGACTGCTGAAAAACAGAAGGCAGTCAGTGGCTAGAGTATCCTGAGATGAAAGTTCCCAACTTTTATATCACATTGGCTCCTTACTTGTACTTTTATTTACATATATACAGTAAGCTTTTCATCCTGTCCTCCCTTTCTCTAGTATCTGTGCATCTGATTTGGAGCTCAGGCTTTCGTGATGCTCTCTCTTCAAAGTCTGCTTCCTTGTGTCTGTGATTTTTTCATGGTGAGATCATGTATTCTGAACCATAATCCAAGAGAACTCTTTGAAACCTGGCTTTAAAATTTATTATCTCTCAAGAGGCTCCACATTTGCTTCTGGCAGGCACCTGGAAACCCTGTCAATCTAGGATCACTTTAAATAATACTAATAACGCTTGCCACTTGGAAACTTTAGGGCTTTTTTTTTCCACAGTCACACAGACAGTGAGACTTTTGGCTTTCAACTTATGGAGTAGAGACTTGAGATTACAAACTCTCAGGAGATATGTCCATTGTAATCTACTCTACACAGAGCAAACAGCCAACACTCTACAGTGTTCTGAGTGCTTAAGCATTGCATGTCTGAACTTTAGGTATATTAGATGCTTTTTTAATTTAATGGTGTTTTAACTTAGAAAGAATTTATCGGGGCCTAAGTTGAGGAGCATCTATAATTTTGTAATTTTAACATAAAAATATATTGATGCACAAAACAACTGTGGCCAATTCTTATAACTCAAGTTCTGGGCTTTAAAATGAAATGTATATGTTAAGGAGAAAACTTCCTTATATATTTCTTTACTTTCTAACAATTCTGATAAAAAGATTTTCTTTAATATTCCATTAACTTTTTCATTTGTGTTATTCAAGAATTCTCATGATTGTTCATCAATGTTGGCTGTTATTTGAATATCAGCATCACTAACACTCAGTAACCAGAATTCAATGAGTTGTTATCTTGTACTAAGCATTTTGCTAGACACTGGGGAATAGAAAAGTAAAGCTAGCTGAAATAAAACAGGAATAGTGTTCTGACTTTGTGGTATTCATAGTATCAGCCTTCCAAAAATGTAATTAAATTGAATAGGATATGGGGTACACTCTTTTAATCTCCTATGCAGGAGGTAGAATGATTATGGTCTGAGGATATCCCTAGGCAAAAGGACAGAGACTTTATCTTAAAAATGAACTAACGTTTAAAAAAGGCTGGGGGCATGGCTTACGGGGTAGACTGCCTTCCTAGCAAGCATGAGGTCCTGAGTTCAAACTTCAGTGTTCAGTAATCCTAGCTAATCAAGATACTAAAGATAGTAGTAGTTCCAAGTCAGCCTAAATAGAAAAGTTTGGGAGACCCTATCACCAATTAACACCAAGAAGCCAGAAATGAAGTGGTTCAAGTGGTATAGCACCAGCCTTGAGGAAAAAAGCTAAGGGACAGTGCCCAGGCCCTGAATTCAAGCCCTAAGTTCTGGCACAGGAACAAGCAATTAAACCAAAGTGTGATCATTTGTGAACATTTGTAATTTGACTGACCTTACATGGCATGATCACATCATTGATCTAAAGGCCCATAGAGTCAATAAGTATCTACATGCAAATCTTCAAGGAGCTACTTAAAATCAGATGCAGATGGAGTATGCAAGTATGAGCAAGACTGGAATGGCTGACTAGATATCCTCTAAGAAATCCTGGCTCATAACTTCTGATAACATGGCACCTAAGATGAAGTGACAGCACAGAAAGGAGCGAGCTCAATGGAGTTTTTTAAAACTTTTGTTTGTTTATTAGCTATTGAGATAGTTCATTCTGACAAAGGTAAAATGGAAGTCAGACACAAATGGTTAATGGATTGTGTGCCACATGTGACTACAAATGAAGAGGCAAACGCTTAGTGTCACGATGGAAGTTAATGCTGTCCTGCAAGGTACTCCAAGGCAAGTGTTGCAGCTACCAAATGTCTCCTACCTAAAAATCCTCCCCTTTCTCTCTTTCTTTCTGTCTCTGTCATCTCTCTTTGTCTCTGTTTTGGTCTCTGTCTCTGTCTCTCTCTCTCTCTGCTGGGCCCCAAGGATTTACACTATCATTACTTGAACTTTGATATAATTGTTGATATAATTCTTCCAAATGACCTTCCAACCTCCATCCAGAATGTCTCCATATTTTAATTACATTCCCCAAATTATTGTTAATATGGTATCAAGATTTCACAAGCATTTAAATACATATATATGTATATATTATGTGTACTAAGGTTATTGCAATAAAAGCCTACCTAAAGACTTTTACCCTTTTATTGATCCTGAGTTGATGTTAATTTTGCAGCTTTTTTGGTTGTTTTCAGGTTGAGAAGCAAAGGGAATGTACAAAATATTTAAGAAATTGGAAAAATGATTTTGTAGGACTGAGTATAGGTATAAATGTAGAGAATATATTTTGTGATTTTATACATAGATATAGTGGACTTGACTATTTATTTATTTATTTATTTATTTATTGTACATATACTAAACAATCTCTGAATTACAAAAGCATTTTAAGTATAATAAGTAGTTTCTGGTAATATGTCTTACAATAAGATCAAAAGAAGAAAAGTAAATCTGCAAATGTATGTAAGATCTCAGTTGCCTGGGCAAGTTTACAGAAGATTCTAGCTATAATGAGATTTTTATTTTTTAATTATTTACAATGAATGAGAAATAGTAAAGTACAACAAGTTCTAGGATAAAGATAATACAGTTAGAACAAGCTCTTGATATGTACTATTTTAAGAATATTTTAGTTAAAAGTTCTCAACTTAAAGCAGTCTCTGTAAGGTTTCAAAGACTGCATTGAAATTTTACAGCAAAAAAACCATACATGCACGGTTGTGGTGATGTATGTGCATTTGTGTGTGTGCACAACTTTTCAAAGACTTAAGGGCTAGAATTTGACTAAGCAGAATGGGAGAGAGATTTTATTTGTTCATCCTATAGGGAAAGCTCATTCCTTGGTGAGTACTTTTGTATTGACACTAGAGCATGAATTTGAACAGGTACTAGTTTGGAGATCCCAAACTGGATAAACATTACTGCCAACTTAAAAAAAAAGTCATACAAAGTTTCAAACCCATGTTTAACCACACACAATCCAAATGCAAGTATTTTGAGGCCATAGGGATTAAATGGCAACTGGGTCTGTAGCTAGATACAATGAAATAGAAGGAAAAAATCTTCTCAGAGAAAGAGAAAACAAGGCCATACTTATGGGCTTCCCAGATGTGGGCTTCTTCCTTTGCCAAGAACAAGCCTTTCAACCACAGATGGAGGCTAAAGATGCTCGTGGTCATGGCAGTCATTTGGAATTAACATATCAGCTCAGCCAAAGGGGGAATTAGATCAAACAAATCTTGATTTGAGCATTCATCGATAGCTGAGCTACATCCAGCATGACACTATTATTTGTTTGCCAAGACATTGCTAAGAAATTACAGGGAGATTTAGAGCAAACATTTCATAATAATTTCCTTAATAAAAGAAGTAACAAAAATAAAGATACTTACTCTGTGATCTATGGTGTAAATTGAAATGGTGGATTCCACTGGAAGCCAAGACAAAATTCTCAATTCTCACCATTTCGAGCACTGCGCCCCTTCTTTATCAAGTCACCTGAAAAGCAAACAATGGATGTGTGCTTTGATTTTTCTTGTTCCAGTCATCTATACTAATGCAGATCTATGTGATCCTCATTAAGAACGGTGAAATCTTTATTAGTTAAAAACCAAGAAATTTTGAAGGTTGTGATTTATGCTTGCAAAAAAATTAAAGTTTTGGTTTGTGATTGATTGATGACTAAGGTTTCTGAGATTTAAAGAGTAATTGAAAAGAAACAAAACACTTCAGGTGTTAGGAGCTCATGCCTGTAATCCTAGCTACTCAAGAGGCTAGATCCAGAGACTCCAGCAAAAGATAAGCCTGGAAGCATAGCTCAAGTAGTAAAGTGTAAACCCAGCAAGAAAGCCAAGTGAGCTTGAAGTTCAAATGCCAGTATCACAGAAAGGAATGAAGGAAGGGAGGAAGGGAGGAAAGGAGGAAGGGAGGGAGGGAGGGAGGAAGGGAGGGAGGGAGGGAGAGAGGGAGGAAGGGAGGGAGAGAAAGAGTGAGAAAGAAAGAAGAGAGGGGGAGAGGGAGGGAAGGAGGGAGGGAGAGAAGGAGGGAGGGAGGGAAGGAGGAAAGGAGGAAGCAAGGAAGGAAGGAAGCAAGGAAAGAAGCGAGAAAGGGAGGGAGAAGAGAGAAAGAAGGAAGAGGAGGAGGAAGGAAGGAAAGAAGAAAGGAGAGAGAAAGAAGGAAGGAAGGAAGAGAGGGAAGGAAGGAAGGAAAGAAAGATAGGGAGGGAAGGAAGCAAGGAAAGAAAGAAGGAAACAAAGTAACAAAGAAAGAAGAAAGGAGAAAGAAAGTAGAAAAAATAAAGAAGTAAAGACTAAAGAAAGAAGATGGAAGGAAGGAAAGAAGGAAGGAAGTAGAGAGAGGGAGGAAGAAAGACAGAAAAAGAGGAAGAAAAGACAAGACATTGTGATGTACTCTAACTCCAGTGTTTGGGTGGCAGTGTTTGGGAGAATCTCTAGTTTGGATCCAGCCAGGGCTGAACAGTGAGTATCAGACCAGCCTTTGTTGAGGAGAGATCTTGTTTCTCAAAAAAATGAGAAAAGGAGCCAGAGATATTCATCTTGTACTTTTTATGACCTAAAGTCACAAATCCTTCTTATATAAAGGAAATGATGCTTATTTGAGGATTATGCTTAACTACTTCCAATAACTCCCTAACCAATTATAAGAAAAGAAAACAGAAAAACAAAACCTTTTGTTGATCAAGTCTTCAACCTTCCTCTACAGTTATTCCAAGGGCAAAATTCATTCTCCTCTCTTCGTTTGCCCTCCTACCTTCTGTTCCTAAAAGTTCGGGCATGTCCATGCCTACTCTATGGAAGCAGCAGCTTCTGGAACTCATGATGTAAAAGGCTCCTAACACTGTACAGGAAGAGCAGTCCAATTTTTTTGTGGGTGGGAGGCACTGAAGCTCCATGCATGAACAAGTGTTTTTGAAAATCATAGCAATGTTGCTGTACTGGGCAGATCCCTGGGCCTGCGCCTTTGTCTCCGCTGCTTCAAGACCAAATTTTACCAAGACAGAAAATATACTATAGTCAGCTAGATAATACTCCATCCTTTCTCCAGACAACTCAGGCAGAGGCATCCAGGTAGTGTCAGCCTTCCCCTCCGATAGTGCAGATCATGTCCTTATGACTGACTTTAGCTGTTCATTCTCCTCCCAGAGACCAAACGGACACAGGATAAATGGTGGCTTTACTTCACACAGCTAAAGAGCTCGAAACAATATCCCATCTGTTTAGGACAATGCCTTTAGAAGCAGTCAAGGGCCAGTCAGGTCTTTCTAAAGGCAAGGCCTACCATGCTAATGCTGTCCTGCACAGAAGTCCTGGAAAATATCTATATACCTGTATCTCTATATAGATAGAGCGCTCTCTCTCTCTCTCTCTATCTATCTATCTATCTATCTCTGTGCTTTTCAAAAAAGCCACAGATTTCTTGATTTTTAATTTTTAGAAAGTAGTTGTTCAAAGGAATTGGCATTTAACAAAGCAGTTTATGAGTACAATGCCTCTGGTTTCTGGATTTTTATACTTTAGAAATTTCAGTAGGTATTAACAAAACATACACTATTGCTGCTTTCTAAAAGAAAAGTGAAGCTTTCCAGGGAATCTATAAACATAAAGATAAAATAATATGCAAAAATTGAACATGTGTTTATCATATTTACTGGCTATATATCTGAATGGCTTTGCTTTGTTTGGTTAGTGTAAGTTACTAGATCATTGCAAAGGAAAGAAAAGAGTGGTATCCGTCCTCCTGCTCCATCCTTTTCTTCATTCGCCTTTGGACCCAGATGCCATAGGCATGGTGTTTTGGAGAGTGACTGTGGTTTGATGCAGGTAGAATCTGTGAAGATCCCCTCGTCTTTACTACTCCCTTGAGATTTGGGTCAATAACCATTCACTCATCGATTGCATAAGTATGTCTCTTTAATAAGAACAAGCTGGGCCCTGTTCGAGTTTTAAAGAGTAACTGAAAAGAAACAGAACAAGCAAGGAAGAAGGAAGTTAGGATAAAAATTTTCCAGACCTGAGTTAGTTGTCTGTGAGTCTGTTGTTGCTGGTCTGGTGACCACATTTTGAGAACCACTGGGTTAAATGATTTGCCTAAATTTATCAACTGACAGAGTTTAGGGTTAGCTGAGATTTTTACTCATGTACATGGGTGCCCAGAGGTGATGTTCTTAACTATAACCTCTGGCTAAAATATACTCTTAAGATTGGATATACAAGCTAATCAAATGTTCATGCATAATATACTAAGTGTTTTTATTTTCTTTCTCATCTCTCTAACGATAACATGAATTTAATGAGCATCTTTTGCACCCTGCGTGCATAGCCCAGTGTTCTGCCTAGCTATGCTGGTTAGTGTCTTGAATGTTGGTTTGTTGATAGTTAATTCACCTTCTGCTTATTTTAGACTACAAGTTAAGATTCTCTAACTCCTCTAGAATGTCTTTGGAATCAAGGTTCATTGTAAAGGTATGAAGGACAATGACAAAGACAGAACTTTGATAGGAATCTCAGTGACATCTCATTGACAGTGGATCTGAAAGTTTGTCCGGACCCTAGGCCATGCAGTCATTTCAGCACTTGTGTCTGCAGGTATTCAAAGCCATTTGTCTCCCTATCCAGACACTTTGGTTCTTGTTGCTGTCTGATTTGATGAGGTGATGCTTTTTGGATCTAGAGTCAAACTCCTGAAAAATTAGCATTAGCTCTATTAAGATAATTCCTACCATCCCTCTTTGGGCAGGGCTTTTCATTTCTGACAAAGTCCCAGGCTTTATTTCATCAGTGTCTTGAATCCTTAGGTCAAGTGTCCTGTTCCAAAGAGCGGGGGATACATGGGAAGGGTCCAAAATAGACCTGGTCATGGTTGAATTACCAGCAAAGCTTCAAGCAAGACATTCCCTGTGACTGACACCTCAAATCACTTTAATGAGTCTTCTCATATTATTTTTAATTAGCTAAGGTAGTTGACACAAAGAATTTTACGATAAATTCTTCAGTCCAGGGAGTTTTCTTTCCTTACATCTTTTTGTTCATTAATTCTTTGATGTCATTTCTCCTGTAGTTTTACATGTAATTGTATATTCTCAATGGAGCATTGTGATAGCGCTATGAAGAATGAGCAATAACAGTGGAGAACTATTCATCCCTTATGCCACAATGTGAGAGTAGCATCTTAATCCCCTGTCTCACAGGGTGAGAATAGTTAGGGGGGGGCTCTGGTTTACGTAGAACAATGCTGACAGTCTCATAAATTCAGCTGTCTGCTTGAGTTTGCTATCTTGGCAGAACCCGAATGTAATCATTGAAACCTTTTATTCTGTTCAAATACAACCTATACTTTCAAAAAACTTGGACAGAGATTTTGTTTTACCTTTGATAATTTATACATTGTTTCCATTTTTCTCTTTTTTCCCATGTGAATGGAATACAACTCTTAAAGTCGGGCAAACATAAAATTTTAATCTAGTTTATATTTCCAAAAGACTTTAATCTTAAATTTTGCTACCATTACTAGCTTATTCTTTTTTTAAAAAAATCCAGACTTTTTATAGGAAACTGTCCAGCTGTGCTTTTATTTGCTAGCTGATGCTCTGAAATTCATGAAGACTTTTCATGAGTTTCAGAATTTCATTCATCTATGAAACAAGGGTGCACAATGGCTTGTCCCCTGAAATCAGTAACTAAACTATTATTCTTTATTGATTTTCCTATACAAATTCCTTTTCCAGTATGAGAATGCTCTGCTTTAGATATTAGCTTTCTTTTTACTCAATGTATGTTTTGGGACTCGCTAAGCTTGCTGGTTCCTTTCCATTATTGGGCTTGAATTTCCACAGTTTAGAGTCTAGGGGCTTCCACTCAAGCCTATGATAAGAATTAGATTCAATGTATATGTGTGAAAATAGAACTTGGAAAATTGAGAAGATAGGTGGTTTGCAGAGGAATGGAGGAGAATGATGAAAAGGGGGACATTGATCAAGATACAAAGCTATTTTGTGTGACTATTTAAAACATTTTAAAAAAAGATGCAGGACAAAAAGTGGTGATGTCAGAAACTTAAAAATTCCATTTTCAAATGCATTTATATTTATTACTTTAATGGTATAGGGTAATATCCACCTTTTATTCAATATTTCACAGTAGAGTGAGGTAGGATGAGAAAACAGCTTATGGGTCTAGTGACTTATACTGTGTATGTGGGTTTTGTAAATATTGTTGTTCCTTGCCATAAGCATAGTTCCTAAATAAATTATAAATACACAGATGTTAAAATTGAAAAAAATGTGAAGAGAAAGTAGCATATTTCAGTCCTGAGATACAATATATTCTAAGAGCTAAACTACATTCTATCAAGATGAAACTTTATCCTGTGATCCACTGCTGTACAGTGGTGTCTACCTTTTCCTTTGGGCAGCAGAATGGGTTGATGTGCCAGTGTCACTAGCCAGAAGCACAAGTGTTTCAGCTAGATTGAAAAAAGAATAGCCCTAGAGAGAGCTCTTTCTTAATTGACATAATATTCAGATTGTGTGTCCATGAGAAGCTGTGACATCCAACTGATAGAGATAAGAATCCAATACTAAAGACACCCTTTCCAATTGATATTTGAAGCAAAAGGTGGAAACTTAATTTAATATTACCTGTAAAACTACGGGAGGAAACTCTCTTTTAAAAGGCATATTATGACCAGCAACAAATTCCATGGCTCCCTTTATAGGAGGCAGGGGCCAGGGTGAACATCTGGATTCCCTCTGTATCATCAAAAGGCCCTGGCTTTGCTCCCTGAAGAATTTATTTATTCATTTTTCCACTCAACTATGAGATTAGAAAGAGGGAAGTGAAAAAAGACTGAGGAAAAATAACTGATATGACTAAAATGTTCTTTCCATAAAAATGGCTACATTGTGATCAAATAAAAATGGAAGCGAATCAGGAAGGGATCCCAGAGTGCAGTTGAACAAGCTTTATTTGTTCTGTCATGCAATGAAGTGGCCTCTTGCCCTTTATTTCTTTGGGCACACATGAACCAGAACAGAATATAGAGAACTGCTTTTTTTTTTTTTTATAAAGAACAAGGATTCGCACCTCCTATGCATGCCACACTTCTGTTCTTAGCCTCTCTCTCCTCACTGGACCTGAGACTCAAATCCAAGAGGGACTTTTTTAACTGAAGAGAATGAATTATATGATGTTACCTTATTTATGACCCCAATGAATTTTGGTCAGTTCCGCAATTTCCAAGTTGGCATGTGGAAGAATACATTATAGAGAGCAAGCACAAAACATTCCCTAGGAGGCTGGGAATATGGCCTAGTGGCAAGAGTGCTTGCCTCCTACACATGAGGCTCTCGGTTTGATTCCCCAGCACCACATATATGGAAAACGGCCAGAAGGGGCGCTGTGGCTCAGGTGGCAGAGTGCTAGCCTTGAGCGGGAAGAAGCCAGGGATGGTGCTCAGGCTTTGAGTCCAAGACCCAGGACTGGCCAAAAAAAAAAAAAAAAAAAAATTTCCTAGGACTCTCCAGTCTGAGTTTGCACTGTGTAATTTAGCTTCAATTAACATCAGGGGCTTACAGAATTGAAGAGGTAGGCTCTGTAATTTCCAGCACAGCTATAAAATAAGATCACATACAAAGAAACTCTTTGTCTAATGTCTCTGCCTCTTCCTAAACACCAAGTGGTTTGTTTTTTTCATTGCTTTCTCCATAACAATATTACCAATACCTAGAGCTAAAGGACCAATTGTTTTTTTGCCCGTTACTAACAGGACAGCTAGAGGAAAAACTATCACTTCAATGAAGGTGACTGTGAATGATTTGTAAGCTCAGACATGAGGGAAACAATCTACCTTTTCATTTCACTTTATTCTACAGATAAGTGCAGAATATGATCCTGTCATTTGGAATTCATAGCACCATATTCTTGCTCTCTTTTTAGGACATCTTCAGGATCTGTAACTGAGGAAATGAGGAAGCTTGCTTTGAGCACCAACCATGTGACTGAGCTGAGACCCAAGCATACTGAACTACAAAGATAGACTCAGTTGTTTCTTTTGGCTTCCAAAAGGCATTGTTAGCATGTGATAGCAATGACCAAATAAAAGTAATTCAAGTTGACGGTTAGGCCAGTGTTGATGGAACTGGGTATAGAATTTCCATTCACTTTTAAACCATGTGAAATAATACTACCTTTATTTCCCTAATACAGTTCTGGCAGCAGATTAGATTAGATCTTCATTACTAGAGGTTAACCTTACTTTAAAAAAGACATAAATTCACTCTTGAAAATCACTAAAGCATAGCAGAGAGATTGAACCTTTACTTGCAAAGACCCAGTAGACTGTGCACATACAAGTTAGCTTTTAATATTTGACATTTTTCTCTTTCCAAACTATCCATATAACTCCTCTTTGCCCCCAAACTCCCACCCTACCTCACTATATTTTAGAAACAATATATGCTTTTAAGGCAAGGCCATTTTGTGCCCATAACTGTGGAAACTTATTTCCCACTCAGCCTGGCCTACATCCAAGTTGGTGATATTTTCCTTTACTCCTTTTCATTGTTGTTGAATGCAAGAGGCTCTTACAGAACCAAATTTGGCGAGGCAACACCACTTCCAATGTGAAACAGCTGCAGAAATGTAAGGAAAGTTCTATTCCTAATGATTAATAGCAAAGTTCTGAAAGGACAGAAGATTAACCAACAAATCCCTGGGATTTCTTTGGATCCCCCAAATTCAACAATATCAGGATTTCATATTTTCTTTTAACAGTCTTCTAGACATGTGGGTTATGAATAAAACATAACAGTAAATTATGTTCTATTTTAAATCTCTGTTAAATCTTTTCATGACTTATAATTTATAAATCTATAGCTGATATGACTTTGATTTTTTATGGAGTACAGCTCTCAAAGTCTTTAATAAACTGGGCACCAGTGACTCATGCCTATAATCCTAGCTACTTCCAAGGCTGAGATCTGAGGATCTCTGTTTGAAGCCAGTCCAGGTAGGAAAATCCATGAAACCCTTATCCCCAATTAACCACACACACAAAAAGCTGTGTGTGGAGCTGTGGCTCAAGTAGTAGAGCACGAATCTTGAGTGAACCAACTAAGGAACAGTGCCCAGGCCCTGAGTTCCAGCTCCAGTACCGGCAAAAAAAAAAAAAAAAGAAAGAAAAAGAACCTAATCAAACAAACAATATCAAAAACAACAAGAGGGTTTTAATAGCTTATCATCCTTGAAATGCACCACTTGTTTCAGTCTTCCCTTCTTCTAGAGATTCAAACAACTCTATTAATACTAACTTTTGAAGAAAGAAAAGATCTTAACTATCTAAATATATAGAGAACACTTTCCAAGGACATACCTTGGAATATACCTTGGACATACCTTGATTACTAATACATGAATATAAATCAACTCATACTTAGATATTTTGTAATATTTATGGAGAGATAATTTTAAGATAGCATGCTATTTTAATTTCTATTCACTAAAGGAATATCATTGAATAAAAATTGTGCCACAATTGTGTGTTTCCATAGGAGGAATTTGAGACTTTAGAGAACTGTTTAAGTATCTTACCTGAAGACATTAAACTAGTAAGTAATAAACCTGGGACTTAAGTCCTGTTTTGTCTGATTCTGAATCCATGACTTGATATGAGAGTCAAGCCACCTGTGTACTCATTATTAGCAAGAGGCCAGAAAAATTATGAGAAGCTTGCAGATAGGAAAAGGTCACAATAAATTGGAAGACAAAGTACAGATGGATGATTAAGTACAGAATTCTTAGGGTATTGGAGGGGGTATATGATGCAATCTAAAGGAATGACACTTAAAAATGTGAAAGAATTGATGACACACCATGTTTATTGTGAAACAATTCACAATAGCTAATCTAGATGCCCATAAACAAATGAACACCTAAATTATGACATTTGGAGTATTATTCAGTCATAAAGAATAAAATTGTATAATTTGCAGAAAAATGGAGCGAACTGGCTTCGTCATGTTAAGTGAAACAGACAGGCTTAGAGAAAAATACCATATTTTCTCTTTTATGGGGAATCTCAATATATAAATACAAAGAAATAAAAACACATGTACTTAAAGGGAGGACTATTTTAGAGGGAGAGGCCAGGGCAAAGGAGGTAAGGGGGTGACAGAGGATGTACAGGACCAATGTATATTGTATATGTGTGCAGAAAGATCATACTTGAATCTACTATTTCATACAATTAAAAAACACAAGTCAAGCTGGGAATATGGCCTAGTGGTAAAGTGCTCGCCTCTTATACCTGCAGCCCTGGGTTCGATTCCTCAGCACCACATATATAGAAAAAAGCCAGAAGTTGTGCTGTGGCTCAAGAAGTAGAGTGATAGCCTAGAGCAAAAAGAAGTCAGGGACAGTGCTCAGGCCCTGAGTCCATGCCCCAGGACTGGCAACAAAAACAAAACAAATAAAAATAAAAAATAAAAAACACAAGTCAAGTACCCATGGTTCATGTTTGTAATACTAGCTACTCAGTAGGCTAAGGTTCAAAGCCAGCTCAGGCAGAAAATTCTGTGACTCTTTTCTCCAATTAAGAAGCAAAAAGCCAGAAGTGAAGCTGTGGCTCTCGTAGTAAAGCACTAGCCTTGAGCATAAAAGCCCACAGAGAGCTCCCGGGCCCTAGTTCAAGTCCTAGTACCAGCATAAAATATCAATTAAAGAAAATAATAAAACCAAACAAAATAAAACAAATGCAATAGGATAGGACATGTTTAAGAATGACAAGTTCTTGGTCCCTGTTAGTATCTACCAGAAGGGGTTGCTAGAAGGAACTGAGAGTGAATAGAAAATGAATTTTTCCTCCCTGTTTTACTTCTGTGCACCTCACCCAAACCTCAACAGTGTTTCTTCAGTCTACTTGCACCAATTTTTCCCTAGAGGAGCAGAAAAACTATTTTAGTTTGTTGTTTTGTTTCATTACCAGACCCAACTTTGTCCCTCTGTCAGAAACTCTAACATGGGCTCATTACAATCTCTAATGGATGAAATCCCATGAAGCTTTTCTCCTGAACCTCTAAATTTAAAATGTTTACCTTTCTCTTGGAGATATGTGGATTTATTCTTTGTGAGATTTAATTTCTCATTTTCACATCTGTTCCTTGTGTCTGATTAGCATATATATATATTAATATACATATGTAACTGTTAGTTATTTTATATATTAACTGTGTGTTATTATCTATCTCTCTTAAAAGAATTGTTGGTTACTTTAATACACCCCTAATATGCCCTGATTACATATCACTCATAAGTTATTGGTGAATCAATCACTGATAAGAAAAAAATGGAATTACTACAATGAGCTTATCATTAATTAACTTCCAACACTGGTACACAGAGAAAGGCTTAGGAAAGCAAGCCAAGCAAGTGTGAGGCCCTGAGTTCAAACCCCAGAACTGGCACAAAAAAGACTCATAAAGTATATGAATAGAAATACTTGAATAACATTGTGACAGAGCGCTCTGTTAGGAAACAGGGAGAGGGAAAGGATTGCTCGGAAGATATGTGTCATGATAGCTATAGACATGTAGGTGAGGAGCACACACCCTGGACAAGGAGGAGGACAGAACATCCTAGGAAGGAAATGGAGCTGTATGTGGAAAGAGCTGAGGGAGACTAAGATGTAGTAAATAAATTAAGAATTCATAATGTGGCTGGAGTTCTGACCAGACCAGGGAAAAGAAAAGGATGAGACGTCTAGTCTAAAGACTGAGAAGGAAAGTATTTAGATACCCTGGGATAATTAAATCTGAGTTTACGAGATTGGTTGTAATATTTATAGAATTAAGAATATTAAAAATATTGAATAGTAAGATGTTGAATATAACAGGTTTGGGCTTCTTCTTGGCATAAGATTGGTGGGGGGGGGGCATGCCTGCTAGTACTGAGGATTGAACTCAGGGCATGAACATAGTCTCTTAGATTTTTCACTGATGGCTAGCACTCTACCACTTGAGCCACAGCTCTACTGCTGGATTTTGCTGATTAATTGAAGCTCAGAGTCTCTCAGATTTGTCTGCTCAGGCTGTCTTTGAACTTCAATCTTCAGATCTCAGCCTTCTGAGTAGCTGATATTACGAGCATGAATCACTGGTGCCTGGCTCCTTGAACATGATTTTTTTAAGTTGGTATAAGAAATATTGATGATGGTCATTGATAGGAAGTCATTAGAACATAAATATTGTAAAAAGAAAAAGAAAAGCTCAAGGTAAACTTAAAAAGTAGCTATACTTTAATGACCTAAAAAGGAAGTTTGAGGTCAGAGCCAAATTGGAGAGATTGGACCCTTCATAAGAATGAATAGGTAAGAGACAAACAGTACCAGCGACTGAGTAAAGAAAGACAGATAAAGAAAGAATAATCAATGAAGTTAGATGATGATGAGATTAAAGCAAAAAAAGATCAAGATCTGGAATATTGAAGTAACTGCATCAACAACAATGGAAGAGATGATGAACATTTAAAAGCCAGCATTTAGTCAGGGCCTAGATATGATGAGGGTGGTATGAAATCTAGAAGATATCGGTAGAATCATAGCTAAATAGAGAGAACCAAATGATAAGTATTTCATCTGCACACTAAAAGCTGTCTACCATTACCTTGTTTCCTGAGTCCAAATTTCTTTGGAACATTAAATCCTCATTTAGTAACAGAGAGGATATTTAAGTGAACATTGCTAGAATTTTACCCAGGGTTTTAATATCTCATTTGATAGCATTTCCTTTAGTGTTTCTAGTTGTGTTCTAGTTTCTATGTGACAAAGGATCTCTAAAAATTTGTGGCTATTCCGTCAAGCTATTTTTATTGTCAAAATAATATACAGAGGGGTTACAGTTTCATACGTAATGCAGTGAGTACCTTTCTTATCAAACTTGTTACCTCCTCCTTCATTTTTCTCCCACCCTCTCTCCTCCCTAATTCCTCCCCCCCCCAAGTTGTACAGTTGGTTTATTGCATATTGTCTTGTAAGTATTGCTGTTGCATTGGTTTGCATCCTTTGTCTCTCTATTTTGATTTTCTCCTTCGCTTCCCTAGTTTAGATAAACTATATGATACCCAGGACACCAAAATCAGTTACAGTGACATCAGGGGTAAAACCATAGGGAAAAAAAAAACAAAAGCAAAATGCATAATTTCACACAGGATGTTGAAAATAACAACAACAATGATAAACCACTTATTTCCATAACTTGAAGTTCCTTTCGCATAGCATCATCTTATGTGATCAGATGTACATAGCTATTGAGATATTGCAGACCCTTTGCTAGGAGTATTGTAGACATATACTAATTATTACCAATGAGGGAAACCATAGAATCTATGTTTCTTTGTGTCTGGCTCACTTCACTTAGTATGACTTTTTCCAAGTCTTTCCATTTCATTACAAATGGGGCAATGCCATTCTTTCTGATAGAGGCATAGAATTCCATTGTGTATATGTACCACATTTTCTTGGTCCATTCCTCTACTGAAGGGCATCTGGGTTGGTTCCATATTTTAGCCATAGTAAATTGTGCTGCGATGAACATGGCTGTTCTGGTAGCTGTAATATGGTCTTGCTTGTGATCCTTTCAGTAAATGCCCAAAAGTGGGGTTGCTGGGTCATAGGGGAGCTCTATGTTTAGCCTTTTGAGAAACCTCCAGACTGCTTTCCAGAGTGGTTGAACAAGTTTACACTCCCACCAACAGTGTAGTAGGGTTCCCTTTTTGCCACATCTCTGCCAGCATCTACTGTTATTAATTTTCTTGATAATGGCCATTCTTACTGGGGTGAGGTGGAATCTCAATGTTGTTTTGATTTACATTTCTTTTATTGCCAGTGATGTTGAGCATTTCATGTATCTCTTGGCCATTCTCATTTCCTCTTCAGAGAAGTCTCTCTTTAAATGTTTAGCCCATTTATTAAGGGGAAGTTGTTTCTTTGAGGAGTTGTTTTGGGGCAGCTTAACTTTTTGATTTCTAAGTATATTTCAGATATGAGGACCTTGTCTGTTGTATGGCCAGTGAAGATCTTCTCCCAATCTGAGGGCTTTCTATTTATTTTGCAAGCTATGTCCTTTGCTATACAGAAGCTCTGCAACTTCATGCAATCCCATCTGTCCAACCTTTCTTTGATTTGTTGTGTTTCTGGACCTTTGTTAATAAAGTTTCAACCTGTGCCAAGGAGCCCAAGTGTTCCTCCTATTCCTTCCTGGAATGTTTTCAGGGTATTTGCTTTTACCTCGAGGTCTTTGATCCATTTGGAATTGCTTCTGGTACAGGGTAATATGTAAGATGCTGGAGGAATGTCAATACCAAACTTCAAACTCTATTATAAAGCTATAGTAATAAAAAACATCTTGATATTGGCACAAGAACAGGCCTCAGGACCAGTGGAATAGAACTGAAGACCCAGTAACGAACCTGCAGACCTATGGCCACTTAATCTTTGATAAAGGAGCTAAAAATAGGATGGAGGAAAGACAGACTCTTCAGCAAATGGTGCTGGCAGTACTGGTTCAACACCTGTAACAAACAACAGGCTTTTATTTCACTCCATGATTTGGTGTGCTGGAAGCCCAAGTAAAGTTCTGATGGTAATGATTTTTGCTCCATATAATGTCAACAATCAGCAGTACAGATATAAGGGTCTAAGATGACATTTTGGAGCATAGAGTGAAAAATAAAGTCTGGCTCACTGAACATCTCTCCATGCCCCTTGTGTTTCTGGCTCTTTCTATCTTGACTTCCCAAGGAATTTGACTTCCTGCATACTGACTCTGGCTCTGAGAATGCATTTCCTGACATCAGGCAGTTTCTACAAGCTTTGGTATGTATGACCTTTCCTCACAACGGGGGCCTCCCTTTCATTTTACCGGCAAAGAAAGTCACTAAGGCTAGCACAGAAACAGGATAACAGAAGAATATACCTCCTCGTGGGAGGAATGGCAAAGATCTGTGATCATCTATAATCTTCCATGTTCTCTATGCTTGACTCCCAACTTGGTTTTGTTGGGAAGTGATTAGAAACTTTAAGAGGTAGTGCTTCTTAAATGGGGATTTTTAGGTGGTTAAGGAAATACCCTCAAAAGACTGTTTCTCTCCTTCACTCTTTCTTCTCCTTTTTTACTTCTCCTATTTTTCTATCACTCCTCCTCTTTCTTTCTTCTTCTGTGGTGGTACTTGGGAATTTTTATTCCGGGCTTGGTACTTGGAGTTTTTACTTCGTGCAGGCTAGGCTGACTTTATACCGTGGAGCCATAGCTCCATTCGTTAATTTTTGCTTGTTGGTTTTTGTTTTTAGGGTAAGGTTTTTCTTCCTGCCTGGGGGCATGACTGAGCTATGATTCACCTTCTATAGGTGTTCTGTTGTCATTGTGATCACAAGCACAAACCACTGTATACTGCTTCCCTTCAGTGAAGACAGATTCTTGCAAACTTTTCTACCTGGGTGGACATACTACAATCCTCCCAATCTCAGCCTCCTATGTAGCCTGGGATGACAGGCTGTGCCACTCCACCCAGATATGGCCTGAGAAAGGGTCTAAATAGCTTTTCTGCCAGGCCTGACCTCAAGCCACACTTTGCCCATTTCAGATTACTAAATAGCTGTGTTACGGGTGTGAGCTCTGGTGCCCAGCTCTCACTCTTGACCATGAAGTGCGCAAGTTTGCTCTTTTATGATGAGCTGCTTCACCTCTGGCTCCAAAGCAGTTAAACAATTCCATGAGATGGAACAAATATTAAGAGACCAAAGTGATATTGTTATCTGTATGAGCACTGATGTGTTGCTTTGAACAAATCACTTAATTTTTATTTTCCAAATAAGTTTGTTTCCCAAGATTCTTATCAGAAGTATATACAATACTTTCAAGCAGCACAAATATAAAATACAACCTTTACTACCTAATGTCATTGAAATCATTTGGAATCCTAATGGTTTAGTCTAGCAGAGTACTGATTTCCTAAATGGGAATTAGAATGAAGCCTAGCATAACTGGAGGCTGTCATCATGCATCTCAAACCTCCCAGGGCTTTGCACACACTTAAGGAGAATTCCTTTAAGTTTGTTGACAGAGGCTACATTCATGACCCCTTTGTCCCTCTAAAGTTAACACTCTATGAGAACTATGTGATGGCATGTAGCTGTATCCAACTTGCCTCAAAGGAAGACTAAGGGATCTTGTCACATGAGCAATGTTTTCTGTTTTAAAGCTTATTAAGCATGAATGCCGTGTCAGTAGAATCCCTCATCAATATAAGTATTGAATTGGTTAATAGCTCCTCATTTGACAGAGAAATTGGTTTAAAATTCAATCTCTTTAACAAGAATAATATCTGTGGTGATTATTCTTCAATATATGACATAAAATGACCAAACTCATAGAGGCCCTGACAACTTCCCAGCCCCCTCAGACCCAGAAGCAAAGAACACTGCAAAATCTCTTGGTTGCATGGCAATTCCAATCTCATAGCTCCCATTTGCCTTGACATCAACTCCCTCCCTTCAAGGTATATTTTAGCCTCCTATTACTCATTTTGTTAAAGTATAGATTAATTTTTTGAAGGAGTTACCATTACAATATTCCCTTGCATATATCATACTTCAAACAGTATGTTTATATGTGTGTATGTGTGTGTACATATGACCTTGCTTATGTTTTATATATGTTTATGATTTAGACCTACCTTCCTTATATGAGAGAATAGGTTTCTTGAGAAAAGTCACCAATGCTGGCTTACAGGTGTCATCTGAAGAGCCTCCAGGTAGTGACAACAGAATTTGAAGTGTGTGTTTGTGTGACCATACTGTCTTTATTGGTTTCCAGAATGCCCCCTTCCCTGTGTCCTCTCACACTGATAAAAGGACTTGTCTTTTTCACCAATTCTTTCTCTGAGTGAACAGTCCTTATACTTGCCAATAGAAAAAATTTTAAAACTCTCAAGTTCAGAAAAGTAAAGTTTACAGACTTTGTTCATTTATTTTGCATGCTTTGCTAATTCCAAGCTACTACAATTGTTAACGACTACATATTTTTAGCTACTATTGCTTCCTGAGTGAGTCATACACAAACTAACATTTCTATAACTCAGCAACTTTTGTATTATTTGGAGCTCACTGGAGGTTAGTAATTTCCCTCTATTATAATAATTGATGTATTGCCTTCTAGAAACCTGCAAAGCATTTTTCTTTGGGGACAGTCAGTACCTACCAGAAGAATTTCATATTTTGAAATTTTTGATTATGATGATCCTTAAATATGAAAAAGAAAATTATCATATAAACATCATCTGTACATTTAAATTTGTTTCGCCTTCATCTGATCTGTGAGTTTATTAGTAAGCCAATTAAATGCCTTATTGCTAAAGCAAATGTGACTGCTTTAAATGATCAAATCATTCAGAGAGGGCTGGGAATGTGGCTTAGTGGTAGAGTGCTTGCCTAGCATTCATAAAGCCCTCCCTGGGTTTGATTCCTCAGCACCACATAAACAGAAAAAGGCAGAAATGGTGCTGTGGCTCAAGTGGTAGAGTGCTAGCCTTGAGCAAAAGGAGTCCAGGGACAGTGCTTAGGCCCTGAGTTCAAGCCCCAGGACTGGCAAAAAAACAAAAACCAAAACAAAACCAGGGCTGGGAATATGGTCTAGTGGCAAGAGTGCTTGCCTCATATACATGAAGCCCTGGGTTTGATTCCTCAGCACCACATATATAGAAAATGGCCAGAAGTGGTGCTGTGGCTCAAGTGGCAGAGTGCTAGCCTTGAGCAAAAAGAAGCCAGGAACAGTGCTCAGGCTCTGAGTTCAAGGCCCAGGACTGGCAAAAAAAAAAATCATTCAGAGTACTTTGTCCTATGCAATAACTTCATTCCTGCAAAATAATACACTTTAGTCACTGGAAAAATAGTGAGTTAGTCCTGAAGGTTCTTTTTGGTTTTTAATGCATGGCTGTCTTAAACGATGAGCTTATATATGAAGCTTTATTTATTGTTAAGTGCTTAGTTACCCAAGCCACAAAATTGCAAAGACCTTATTCTTTTATTTTTTTAGTTTCATTCTTCTCTTAGTGGTGCCAACAACAAAAGGACATGTAACGTTATTCATTTTAGTTGCTAAAACTTTACCTTGAAGAGTAATGACAAGTTCTGTAGCTACTCCTATTTTTTGACATTGTGCTCCCCCTTTTTGGCAATCAAGTGGATGTTCTCCAAATGATGTTTTTAAATAAAGTTTCTTTAAATTGACTAAGGTTAAAGAAATACTGAAGCTAAAATATTTTGGGCTTTGCTTTAAAAGAATTTGGTTTTACAGCTCAAGAAATGGGCCATTTCCAATATTCTAAGTTTTCTTTTCTACAGTCTTCGCATAAAATACAAATCCTCTCACCCTTTGAAAGATATTTAGGTCATTATTACTTGGTAAAAATAAAAAAGATCAAAGAAAATGTTCATTTAGCATAGCCTAAGTATATGCACAGAGCCTCCAGCTTAACAATGGAATGATAGAGAAAAATAACAAACTAGAAATAACCATTACTAAAATGAAACAGAGCACACTGAATCATAGGATTCCTCAAGGTTTCTTAGCAATTAAACATGAAAACCAAGTTTGTATTTCTCTACTACTCATTGATAGATAATGGATCAGTGTGTTCTCTCTCTGTTTGTCTATCTCACTTTTAGGAAAGAAAGAAATTCTCTTAACTTTTTGCTTTAAATCATAGAGATGTATTCCATGGGTTTTTAGAGTCCATGATGAATAGGAAAATATTTCTGTCTTATTACAAATTATTGCTGTACCTGGCATTGACAAAAAAATTTTAAATGTGCATGGTAATTGAATAAACGACCAGTTTCACATGACCATAACATTCAGAAGATAGGTACACTCGATTTTCATAGAAACATTAAAAAATATAAACAAGGGAATTTTTTTTTTGCTACTTCCATTCCCTTTGGCCATAATACACATGGAAAATGTGGCTTTGCCTTTTAAACACCAGGCTGTATGGTTGCAACAGCACAAGCAGAGCAGCTATGTGAGCTCTGTGGCACTTCTGCTCCTACATCTTTCTCACATGGGTCTCATAGCCTTTTAGTTAATGCATCCATATTTTTTTTTATTTTTATTATCAAACTGATGTACAGAGAGGTTACAGTTTCATACATTAGGCATTGGATACATTTCTTGTACTGTTACCCCATCCCTCATTCCCCCCTCCCCCCTCCCCATCCATAATTTTTGAAGTGAGACTTGAGGTTCTAAGTGACTCACATTCTATTAAGCCTCACACTGTCAAATGTCAGCCAATGAATTTTTCTCAGGCATCCCATCATCTGACAGATAGCTCTACTCTTTCCTAGTGGCTACAACTTTATCAGATCAATTGGATCTGATAATAGTGACTAGCACAAAGCCAGTATTAATTTTCATCAGTGATTTTTGCCCACATTTCTCAACTGTTATAAATGTACCTATCTGTAGTATTTTTTAGCTTAGTTCTACATTAATACTTCAAGAGTCAATCTGATGGCTTACTGAATTGCCACTATGCCCATGCCATTCTCCTGCTCCACAGTCTGGAAAGGAATCCAAATTTTTGCTTTTCCCTAATAAAGTCAATGATTACTGCTTGTTTGTTTTTTTTAGTTCATACAATACCAATAACAAGTTTTTATTTTCCTATGGATTAAAAAAATCTAGTGAAAAGGCACCTATATCTCTTTGTGAAATATTAAGAATAGGCTCAACTCTGTTCCTCTCTCTATCTTTTTCTCTGTTTCTCTGTCTCTGTTCCTTGCTCCCCACCCCCTCCTTCTCCTGTCACTTTTTTTCTAAACTAAGAGACCAAGGTACACTTACCAAATCTAATAACTCAGGCCAAACTGTTCTGAAAACAATGTATTGCATTTACCAATGGGGCAGGGAAGGGGAGCTATCTACTTGAATGTAACTAAAGCGAATTTGCTTTTAGGTGAAAAAAATGAAAACAGTTCTCACTTAAAAGACGCAGCTTCACATATTTCTTATTATTTATTTATTTATTAATTGAACACAAATTTTTTTGACAAGGTGTTGTGCAAAAAGGGTACAGTTACATAGTAGGGCAGTGTGTACATTTCTTGTGATATCTTATGCCCTGTTTTTCTTTCCCTTCTCTAAGTCAGGTAGACATATATACAATATACAATGTATCAAGAACATATATGAAGTTCTTTTCTTATCCCTTTGCCTGGACAAAAAAACAAACAAAAAAAACCCTACTTTTAGTCAAGACTCTGATAGAACCAGATATATTAATGTAACTTCAAGTCAATGTGCTCTTTCAATAGGAGTATTTGTGACTTAATTCACATTGCTCTTATCTTCAAGTGTGGAATTTAAATCTAAGTCCTTAAGAGAAGTTCAAGTAGCAGAGAGCAGTTGGAGGAATTCAGGTAAAGTGGGAGGGGCTGATGGAGTCCCAATTACCCCTGAAGCTACACAGCATGACTGCTGTCTCTTCCTTGGACATGTGAGAAACACTTGGACCAGAAAAGGGCCCAATAAGTCTATTTGAAATGCCAACCAAGATTTGATTTCTCTGTATCTGCAATATGAGTTTGAAAGTGCATGCCTGTGTTTGTCATGAATCAAAGCATGAATCTCAGATTTATGTCAATACTTAGCACCCACTACTAAAAAGATGCAAGAGAGGACCTTAGGGTGAAAAATGAAAACACTCTCCAGGTTCTGCTCAGACCCTGTTAGAAGGCAGCCTTCATCCTTGCATACAACTTCCTCACAACAGTTAGAATGAATGGTGGCACTTTGGAAGTTTACTAAGACTTTTCAAGCATAATGGTAATATAATCCATCTCTAGGTCTAATCATAATATCCCAGTCAAATTCAACTTCTAATCTTTCAAGTAACCATATGGTATATTTCCTGAAACTTCTACTGTCTAGGACCCACTACAAGTTAATCCTTAAGTTCAAGCATTTCAACCTAATGTCATTTTATTTGCAACAGTGGACTATGTGATACACACACACACATACACACACGTGTGTGTGTGTGTGTGTGTGTTTCAGTGCTATTCCTGGAGCTTGAACTCAGGTACTGTCCTAAGCTTTTATGCTCAAAGCTAGTGCTCTAGCTTTTAAACCACAGCTCCACTTCCAGCTTTTTTGGTAATAAATTGGAGATAAGAGTCTTTCCTGCCTTGGTTTGCTTTGAACCATGATTCTCAGATCTCAGCATCCGCTAGAATCACAGGTATGCACCACCTGACCTGCACTCTCCCTCTTCCTATCCTTCTCCCTCTCCCTCTCCCTCTCCCTCTCCCTCTCCCTCTCCCTTTCCCTCTCCCTCTCCCTCCCTCTCCCTCTTCCTCTCCTTCTCCCTCTCCCTCTCCCTCCCTCTCTCTCTTTCTCTCTCAAACACACACACACACACACACACACACACACACACACACACACACACTATGTATTTTCTTTTTAAACTTTTCTTTTGTTGGTCCTGGCTTGAACTCAAGGCCTAGGTGCTGTCCCTGAGCTCTTTTTCATTTGGAGCTAATGGTCTACCACTTGGTCCAAAACTCCATGTCTGGATTTTTAGTAATTAATTGGAAGTAAGAATCTCACAGAGTTTCCTTCCAGGGCTGGCTTCAAACCTCAGTCCTCATATCTCAATCTCCTGAGTAGCTAAATTTATAGGTTTGAATCACTAACCTGGCAAGGTATTTTTTATTAACTATTCAGTGCCATTTGTGGGAGATACTGATGACAAAAAATATAAATTATCCAGAATTACTCAATATCCTAAGCAATGAGATATTCTAACATAATAAAGAAAAGACAGATTTGGAAAGCAGAGAAAGAGATCCAAATTCACTTTGAAATTTAATCAGTTCATTTGAAATTTCAGATAGTTGATTACAAATCTTTCTCTAGTTGCATCAGATATATTTATGAAATATAAAAGCCTCTGAAAAATTACAGAAAATTAATGTTGCCTCACTACATTCTTGGCAAGAAAAGAGATTCAAAGAATTAACATGTCACCTATTTCCAATTGTATGTTTATTTAAAAAATTCTGGTGCAACATATTTTAGATTTAAAAACAAGATCAAATTAATCAGCTGGAATGTTTCCTTTGGAACATGTAGCAGGAGATTATGTAGGAAGTAACAAACTTCTAAATCTCACACTACCCCTTATATTGGAAGATTTTAAACAGAAAATTTTGTATCAGATAGATTTATAACATGATACAAATAGGAAGTCAACATCTCATTTTAGTATTGAAAACAAGAATAACTTATGTAAAAAGGGTTTCCTTGCTTGATGCAATGGATCATCTTTATAATCCCATCTATTCAGGAAGCACAGTTTGGGATGGTCATGGTTGACCCAGCCTAGTCTCAATCAATATGCCACATATAGTGGTGTGTGCCTGTCATCCTAGCTAAGCAGGAGCATGTAAATAGGAGGTTCATGGTCTAATCCAGCCTCAGGCAAAAAGTGTGAAATTATGCTTTTTTCTTTTGTTTTTCTTCCCTATGGTTTAACCCGTGTTGTCAATGTATTTGATTTTGGTACTCTGGGTAATGTGTATACGTTTATCTGAACTAGGGAAGGGAAAGAGAACATCAAAATGGTGAGAAAAAGGATAAAAGGCAAACCAATGCAATAGCAATACATACAAGACAATATGCTGTAAACCAACTGTAGAACTCTGCAGGGGTGGGATTGGGTGTAGGAAGTGGGGAGAAAAGGACCATAAAACTCATCTCTAAACAACGAAAAGCTGAAAGTAGGGTTGTTGTTCAAGGGGTAAAGTGCCAACATTGAGCAAAAAAGATAAATGAGACCTTGAGATTCTGAGCTCAAGCTCCAATATCAGCATGAATAAACACACACACACACACACACACACACACGCATGTATTTGAACAAAAATTGGAGCGAGAGTGGGCTGGAACAGGTAGGTGATGAGGTGAGTTATTTCAGTAAATGTTTTACACCAAAGCCTTACCTGCATTGTTTTTAACAAAATTAAAAATCTGGGCTGGGGATATAGCCTAGTGGCAAGAATGCCTGCCTCGAATACACGAGGCCCTAGGTTCGATTCCCCAGCACCACATATACAGAAAACGGCCAGAAGTGGCGCTGTGGCTCAAGTGGCAGAGTGCTAGCCTTGAGCGGGAAGAAGCCAGGGACAGTGCTCAGGCCCTGAGTCCAAGGCCCAGGACTGGCCAAAAAAAAAAAAAAAAAAAATCTATTTTTATAACTTTATAGATGAGAAAATCAAAGCATCGACATAGTGAACAACCTGTCCAATTTTACTTATCTGGCATTCAGATTCATTGGATCATTCTAAAACACACACAGACTTCCAGAAACATGAAGAAAGAATAAGGTAAACTTCGGAGTTTGGGAGTTTTAAGTCAAGTTGCTATTATACTTTTGAATGCAAACATCATTGAAAGCATTTATGACACTATTTTTGTAATCAAGAGTTATAAACCAAAACCATAATATGGTGACTATTATATGAAAATGAGAAAAGCTGATTTGATAATGGGGTGGTAGAGTTATTAAAAACTATATACATAACTCTTATCATTGATCGAAAGATAACTGTGAAAATATATAATGCTGGAGAGAAAGCCTATTGCTTTGTTTTTGTATATTTTGGCTTGTGGTGGACATCAAAATTCGTCTTCCAGACTGGCTGTCCTGCCACGTGCATAACTTCAGCAGTGCCTCAGCCTCCTCCATCCTCAGTAGAGGAGTAGTATTGGAGCCTGAATTCGGGGCCTGGGAGCTGTTCCTTGAGCTTTTTCTTCTCAAGGCTAGCACTCTACCATTTGAGTAACAACTTCACGTCCAGCTTTTTGGTGGTTTCTTGAAGATAAGACTGTTATCTCTGAACTTTTTGCCTAGGCTGGCTTCTAACTTTGATCTTCAGATCTCAGTTACTTGTTTAACCAGGATCACAGGCATGAACCACTGGTACCTGGCAAGCAAACTGTCTTAACATAATGAAGTTTAACTACACGTCATGAAGTTCAAAGACTATGCAGGGGAGAAGGAATTTCAGAGGCAAAGTGTTTGAATGTGCTGTCTTGGCCCTGGAGAAGGAATTGACTTCATTTCTCAGAGCCTCGGTCCCCTTATCTTTGAATTCATTTTATCTATTGTAAGGATTTTGTTAAAGATCAATGATATAAACAATGGAAATTATCCCAAAGACAGCCGGCCACCTGGTAGGGATGTTTGCAGAATGGCAGCTATGGCCAGGGTACCACACTACAGAGGGGTCAGCGAGTGATAACCTTATCAGATGAGCAGCAATCCAGGCTAATTTAAAAGAGTAACACAAACCAAGCAAGTGGCTATTTTCCTGGCTTTATAAAGACACACTACATAATAGAAATATGCAGAGAGACAGAGAGAGAGAGAATTCCTAAGAAGTAGATGACAAAAACCACTAAGACAGGAGAATGTAGATAAATGTGGACTAAACTAACAGGAAAACTATTTTGATTCTCAGTCAAGTATGTGACTTATAAGTGATAGCCCTTCCCAGGAGAAGAGACGGTAGTCTCTAGGTTTAAATATGATCCCAGGAACATAATGACCTAAATTCTGATTTTAGTGACTGTTAGCATTTCCCTAGCCTCAGGTCCTCAGCTCTTCCCACTAGCCCCCAGATCCACCCATACCTAATGAGCCACTCCTACTCACTACCTAACTACTTCCCCTTTACCCCCATAGAGAGAAGCTGCCACCTGGATAAGGTGCAGATGCCATGTAGCTCCCTCTCCTGTAGGAACTATGGCCCCACTAATAAACCTTTTGAACCTTCTTCTCCTTCCTGTGATTATCTCTGCAAGGCCCTCTGGGATGGCCAGGACCTATGCTTTCATTGGTGCCGAGACCCGGGATAGGCTCCCCGGTGGATTTGCTCCCCCATTTCTGGGGGGTCCAAGCTGCCCCCGGGACCTATTCTGTGCCCTAAGCCCACCCAGAGGACCACCGAGGTAACTTCTGACTGAGCGCTCTACTTCCATCCACCACGACAATCTACAAATTTGCCCTCACACCCAGGGTAAGTGATGATCTAACCGAGGGCTCGGATTCGATTTTCCGATTTACCACAGGGCCACAGGGCCACAGGGCCACAGGGCCGTGGCTTCAGGGCCACACTAAAAATCTTGGCACCAAGTTCCGAGCCCCACTCCAAATGACCGTAGCATAGGGCCCACACTCCGCACTTGGTCCAGGACACAGCAACTGGGGTGACGGCCTTATTGCTGATTGTCTCCTACATTTCAGCTGACCAGAGTAATACTGAGTACGCTTGGTATTTAACTCCTCAGCTCCACTAATCACTTACCATGGGAGGGGCACAATCATCCACCACAACAGATTTGAAACTCCAACCAGGGTGAGTGAACATTAGCTGGGAGCTTGGATTTTTCCATAAGGCCACTGGGCCACTGTAAATCTTGGTTCCAAGTTCCGAGCCCCTCTTCCAGGGAAGGCCACCGGGCCGCCGACCTTAAGCCACTGGGCTAGGTCAAGGGAATCAGCAATTGTGGGTGTTTGCAGTCAACTGATCTCTAGTTCAGCTCCGCTGGTCACTCATCAAGTGGGGAACAGTCTAAAATGCTTTAGGAAAACTGCTCAATTTGAGCCCAATCTTACAAATTTGGAATATTTTACAGGACTTACATAACTTCTATTAGCGCTCGGGCAGATGGAGTTCTCTCTCTCTCTCTCTCTCTCTCTCTGCCTCTCTCTAAACTCTGCCTGCCTGCCTGTGACCAATATTTGTTTAACATCTTCTTTGAAAGACACAAAGAAAGGTTTTCTGCTCTTGTTATTGATGTTTGTTAAGTTTGGAGATTTGGTTAAATTCTGCTCGTTCTTGGCTAAATCCTAAGTTTTCTCTAGCATTGACCTCGTGGCAGACAATAGAATTGGTTTTAGCAAGAACCATCTTGGTTCCATCAAGGTTCCAAAAACTCTTGGAGGTGGAGTCCCACCCATCCCCCAGGTGATGGGCATGCCAAATTCCTAGAGGCAGGGCAGGAATGTGGAGACTCAAGCTCCTGGTAACCCTGCCCCACACCCTAAACTCTGTAATTGTGGCCTTGCAATTCAAATGCTGGAAGGTGAAGGTGTCTTGCTGTAAGCCTGGTACGGCTCTGACCAGCTCTGCCGCCATTACGCTGTGCCACGTGTCTGTGTTCTGTTCGTGCCCTATCTCCCATCTCCTGGGTTTCCTCACCGTATAATCTGTGAAAATTTTTGTTTGCTGGAAAAGTTTTTTTGTTTTCTAACTGACCACGTGGTTCTGAAATATGGGCAAAATAATATCGTTTTGCCACTGGAATTCCAGAAAACTTACATGGCCAATTTAAAAAAAAAATTCTAAGCGTACCCCAGAGCTTGTTCACGTCTGTCTGTCTGTCTGTCTGTCTATTGGTAAAACATGTAAAAACTGGCATTATGGTTTCAAAGTTACTTGCTTTTGACTACTATTTTAACTTACTTTAAGTCTTGTGTTAAAAGAAAAAAAACCCAGGTTATAAACACAAACTGATCATGTTTGGGTACAAGCAAATGTGTCTAAGAAAAACTCCAAAAGGTTCAAATATGCAGCATGTGGTATAAGTACATTCATGTAAAAAACAGTGTGTTATTCTTTATGTCCATCTGTGCTAAAAGTCAAGTGTACATCTGATCCTGACAATTCTTTGGTATAGACTAAGATTTTGCTTCTCCATTTTTCTCTCCTGTGTTCTCATAAACTCTTTAAGATCAAGGAACCAGAGTCATTTTGGAATGAGTGTGCAAATGGGGTTGCTAACCTCAATTTTCCTCACCCAGGATTAATATTTTGCTTTATAGGATGCAGGTCGACATGTGTGCTAGCTGTGTGGACTGTGGTGGTCTGTGGCTACAGGAAGCTGCCTCCACAGTCTGCTCCCAAACTGCCTGGTTTCACTACTAGTGATTCCTTATTCTCTCTCTTACATGGAAAACCACTCAGGGAATATAGCAGTCCTGTGAAGATTTTGACAGGCCCAGAGTGCTCCTGCCCTCCCACCCCGCCAACATTAGAGTTGGGTTTATAGCAGGCCTATCATGACAGAGTTGCAACCAAGACTTAATCCAAGGTTAAAAGCATCAGAGTTGTGTTTGGTGACCACAGGGTTGCATTGGGGTAGCAATGGTGTCTTCCCCCTCCATGTTTCAGAAACTGTCGTGGCTGCTGCAGAGAGCAGACTTGGTTGGCCTTTGGTCTGTGTGGATTTTGTGAAGATGGTTAAAGGCCCAAGCCTTCTAAAATCTTTTTAAGTTGTCACCCTGCTTAAACCAGTAGGGCACTAGCCTACAAAAGCCAGAGTACTCAGAGTAAGCAACCAGGGAATATTGGGAGATTTCAAATGTCTTTAACCAGTCTATGTAGAAATTTGCAGGCAATCCAGCAGGAGGTTTGACGATCTATCCAGGGGACTCTGAAAGATGCCACTACAGCCTTGCCCAGATCCAACCCATCTCTCCTGCCTGCCTCCACCACACATGACTAACAAAGCCTGCTGATTTGGGATGGAAGACACAGCCACTTCGGATCTGCTGAAGCTGAGACTTTTACATTGTCCCAACCTTTTGCCCTCTTGATTGTTTTTCATTTGTGCTCTCTTCCACCTGCCAGTAAGGTTAAATGATATGATTTGATTTGATGGCACATGGATCTCATTCAGTCTGCTGTTCTCTAAGTGTTACAGCAGAACTCTGGCAAGTATTTGTTGGTCAATTCTCAACAAGTTACAGGTAAGCTCTACTCCTATTGTTCTCCTGTTGCTTTAGTTGGAAATAAAAAGGGCTTTTACAGCTAAGATTCCTTGGATTGCAGTTTGAAGCCAGCCCAGGCAGAAAAAAGAAAAATATCCCTCTAAAACTCCATCTCCCAACTAACCAGCAAAGAGCCAGACTGGAAGCTTGGCTCAAGAGTACCAGCCAAATGCTGAAAGCGACACTGTGACTCAAGTGGTAGAGCAATAGCCTCGAGCAGAAGTGCTCAGGGACAGTGCCCAGGCCTTGAATTCAAACCCTGTGAATGCCAACTGGGACAAGGTATCCGAGCAATGAGCACCTAGACCTTCAGGATGAGGTCAATCCTGGCAACGAGGAACTTTGAAGAGGAGTAAGAGGAGATGAAGTCTCATCTTAAATGGAGTCAATTTAAACTTGCCCTTTCAAAATTAATCAGAGCTGGGAGACCAAGAGGAATAGTTGTTTACCCACCTAATGTCCATACCTGTCCATTTTCCATCTGGACAGGAACTTGTACTCTTGCCTTTGTTACTATATATATATATATATATATATATATATATATATATATATATACCTCTGACTGGTTACTCACAACCAGTCCACTATCCCTAAACACTTCCTTCCTGCCCCCAGTCCAGTTATTCCTCCTTCCATGTAATGAGCCACAATTGGGTTTATGTTCCAAATGGAACTTTTCTGGCTTGTGCCCAGGGTGTGTTCTCCCATGTCGTTCATGTTAACTGGTCCTGTGAACTTGTCAGCCTTTTGCCTGACCTCTTACTATACTGCTCTGCCAGCCCCAGTGACTCCTTGATGTGCCAAAGCTACAGGAGGTAGCCAGAGGAGACCATGACACCCATTGGCCCTGATAACCATTCTCGTTATGATGAGGACTTTTACCAACTAAACTGTCAAACAAATACTTCTTGGACAGTACCAGGACAAATGACAAATCAGGGACCCCTGACTACTTCGCCCCTTTACAGCAGGAAGTAGCTCCAGAAGAAACAACCTCTGCCCATACTCCCGGCCTGGTACCCTTCCTCTGTTATTAATAAACAACAAATGGGGGAATGTTAGCATTTCCCTAGCCTCAGGTCCTCAGCTCCTCCCACTAGCCCCCAGATCCACCCATACCTAATGAGCCACTCCTACTCACTACCTAACTACTTCCCTTTTACCCCCAGAGAGAGAAGCTGCCATCTGGATAAGGTGCAGATGCCATGTAGTTCCCTCTCCTGTGGGAACTATGGCCCCACTAATAAACCTCCTTATGAACCTTCTTCTTCTGCCTGTGATTATCTCCCCATGGTCCTCTGGGATGGCCGAGACCTGTGCTTTCAGGGACTGTCCATATAGATTTGATTATAATTTTAAAACATGCTAAGACTTAGGCTTCAGAAGAATCCTTGCAACTAAATGTATTCATTTTTAACTAAGAAATGTGTGCATATGCTGTTTGCTACTAAGTACAAGTGGGCACCAGACAGAAGGGAAATCCCTGGGTTCCCAGTGTCTTTCTTGATTTTGGGAGTGGCTGCTGTGGGGGTCGCCCAGGGCACCTCAGCTGCTGAAGTGCTGCTTTGTTCTTTAGGTACCAGAGTCACTGGTGAGTGGAGAGGAACAATTACACCTTCTTTTGTGCCTGCTTTGGTCCTGTTTTTTTTTTTTTTCTCTCTCCAAAGATTCTTTTTTTTTCTTCCCAAAATTTACACACTTCCCAGGTCTGTTTTTCAACATCACCTTTGAGCACATATTGAAGATAAAAAATTTATAAGAAGACCCAAGGGTGAGTAGATCACACCTGCTATCCTGGTTACTCAGGAGGCTGGTATCTAAGGGTTATGTTTGAAGCCAGCCCAGGCAGGGAAGTCTGGGGTACTCTTATCTCCAATTAAACAGTAAAAAGTTGAAAATGGGGCTATGGTTCAAATTGTAGAACATCAGCTTTGAGCAGAAACAAACAAAAATCAAGTAACCATGCCGAGGCCCTAAATTCAAGCTCCAGTATTGACATCAAAGTTTTTTCCTCTTATGTGGAAGTTAGGTCTAACTTATAAATATGTATACAAACATATACAAGGTGATATGCATATACACAAAAATATACCAACTATCAAGTATGGTATATGCAGCTGTGAGGGAGGTGGGTACCTGTAGGGTTTGCCTGAAAGCAAACCCACCTCAGGGTTCAGGCAGAGAAGAGTTTATTGGAAGAGTTATTGGTATTGTTTATTGGAAGAGTTTATTATGCCTCCACCCAGATGGAGGCATGGGAGACAGAGGGGAAGGAAGAAGAGAAAAATAAAGAGAGCAACAATGAGTAAAAGAGAAAAAGAAAGCCGAGGACTCGTGTTGAGCCGGATTATATAGGGAAAGGTGGGAGATATGGCCAGTGGATTGCATGTGAACTCAGAGAAGGAGCAGGTAACTGCCTCCAGGTATGCCAGCTACCTAGGTAATGCAGGTACTGGGCACAGTTAAACAGGTGGGGGCATCTGCATGGAGCCCTCCAGGGGGTGGGCCTTACAGTACCAGTGGTAAAACTTCTTTGAGCAACTAACTTCCATTTTAACATAATGAATACCAGGGAGTCAAAACATGTTGGGGGAGGGGATGAGATCAGTAGAAGGGGGGCAGACAACTGGAGAGAGGAACTTGGTGAATGCAGTCATAATATTCAATATAAGTATGTGGAAATGGAACCACATATATTGAGGAGATGGGTGGGACTGAGAGGGATGGGGGAGAATGGTGAACGTGGTAACTTTGATCAAGATAATTGTGCTCACAAACACATGTTAAGTTGAAAGTCTTTGGAACAGCAAAAGATGGCAGGCAGATAGGCAGGTAGGTAGGCAGAGAGAGATAGATAGACAGAGACAGAGGTAGACAGACAGACAGACAGACATATAGGCAAAAAAAAAAAAAAAAACCACCCACCTTCTGCAAGGAGCTCTGATGTGGGAGGGGAAGCTGTCCCTTTAGGTCAGCAGCTCTGTGCGCCTGGCTTCCTGCTGTGTCCTCACTGCTTGACACAGACCCTGCACATATGGGGTGTTCAGTTCTGATGAACTAGAGAATTAGTTTAAAATATGTTATACACTTTCTGCAAGAGAGAGGATGAAGGTGATTTCAGAGAAGACATGATATCATCAGCCATTGATGAGTATGGATTAGAAATGTATTCATTTAAAAAAGAGACAAGTTTCTTAGGCTGATTGGATAACATAAGAATCATGAAATTGTACAGCATGCCATTTGGTATAAGCCACCCATTTTACCATGCTTTGACTTTGAGACTGTTGTGAGAATTTGATGACAACTTGGACCAAAAAGCTCCAGGAAAAAAGTAAATAGTTAAATGTAATTGGAACTTTTCTTCTATAGTTTTGACAGATACCCACCATAGAATACAAAGATGCCATCTTTGTATTCTATGGTATCTTTGTATTCTAAATTACACTTCTGCATTCATGTAGAATTTGCTAAAACTGGTTTTGAATCTCCAACTCATCACAGAAAACTGGAGGTTGTTTTATTTTTTTTAACGAGAGATTCAGAGAGAGATAATATCACATGGTAGGAAAATTGTGTGGGGCTGAGGTGTTTCCATTATTGCTTCACCCAGGAAAGGAATGAGATGGAGCCAGATGCAAGAGTGAACACTAGAAAGACAGAAGGAGGTAAACTCTAGCTCAGTACTAAGAAGTACCAAGGCACCACTGGCTGGAGCTATGAGGCTGAAAACACAGCCACAGTGGGGGAACTGGGAACCAGTATCATTTCTGCAAAGATAAGTGACAGCTCCCTCCCACCAAGGGAATCATATAAGAAACTAGCATGTGACTCTTCTGAGAAGGACAAAGTTAATACACAATGGTAAGCAAAAGGTAGACTTCCAAGACCTGGGGACTCAGGTGCTTGTTGGGAAGAGGGAAGTTGGCATGGGTTGTTCCTGGTGGAGAACTTTCCATGAAACATGAGTAAGAAGGAAAAGCCCAGTGACAGTGTCAACCAAGTCATTTCCACAAAACTCCTCTCTTGACATCTCTGAGCAAGTCAGAGCCTTAGCAGATATGTGGTGAAGAATGACAAAGGAAGACTAAAAGGGGCCAGGTGAGCCTTCCAGGCATAAAGCTGTACCAAGTTAGGAGAAAGAGAAACTGAAAACCAGAGAAATGTTTACAAGTTCTGATTCTTATACTGAACTGAACTGTCAAATAAAAAACAAATCTAGGCCATGCCCTTTGACAGGTGTTGACAAAAGGGACTGCTGTAATTGGGGGAGGGGCTGTTGCAGCCACATAATGTTCTGACCATGAGATCTTAAGCATCTCAAGGGTTAGGCAAAGAAGGAAGAGCAAACAAGGCTAGACAAAACTGCTGTTAGCCCAGGTGTGGGAAGGCTTATGGCTGCACACTTGATCCAGTTTTCCCATTTGGTCCTCTTTGCCTTTCCTAGTTTGAGAAACATATGGAAAGTGAGAATGGAGAGTTATAATCTTAAGCCGTTCCAGGTATGAGGCATCTGGGGTTCAGAATGGAATGCTATAGCTTAGGGTAACTCCTGGTTCTCGCTCATGCCTGCCTAGCTGCAAACTCACAGAACTAGTGTTGACAAGGGAAATGAAAGGGTGCTTTGAGCATAAAATGGATCAGAAAATGTTTTGCTTTGAAGCCTTTTACTCTCAGGACATGTGACTCGGAATTAGAGAAAAAAGAGAAACAAACACAGTTTTGTTAACAAGCATTTTATTCCAATTAGCAGTTCAATTATTGACTCATGAGAAAAACAATAATTATTCAAAGTATATCTGGCTTTATGTAGGTAAATCAGGAGGCAACCTGAATCCTCCCTAAATCATATAGAGAAGGATGGGAATTTACAAGAATTACTTACTGGGATCACAAAAGAAGGGGGGGAAAACCTTGTAGTGTTTTCTAGAAGCACAAGATTCAGGAAAAATTCAATGCAGGCAGGACTTAGTGATTTTGAAAAAAAGGTTGTATCTATGATAGCAAGGGTCAGAAGATCTATGCAGATGGCCCAAAGTTTATCCACAAGTAAGAAAACCTATTTCTTTGGACATGCTTGTAAGGTTGATGGCTCATTAAATCCCTTTGAATGGAACAGTTATTTATATAAGCATACAATCAAATGTACAATTTTAGGATTCTTCAATCCCAGGCTAAGTAAGATTCCCTGAAGTAAAAGACACCAGGAAATGTAAGAAGGGCAAACTAAACAGAAGGCTAGCAAGTTTCTCTAAGAAACCTTGCTGATTCTTTGATTCTGAAAAGAATAGGAAGGTTAGAGATGGTGTGAGAGAGAAATGTGATTTTAATTGTTATGTAAAATGCAAAGCTAACATAAGATGTAGGCATTCAAAGGAAAGGGAGAGAGCTAGGAAAATTTGTATTGTGACTCTCCCCCTCTGGGAATATCAAGAAGGCATTATAAAAGGACTGTGTAGTACCACTGTGACGTGGGAGATGAGAAAATTGAATTCGAAATTAGTAAAGGTGTATATGCTAGTGAGGCAGGGCAGGGAGGGGGAGCCTAAGGAGTCTGGCTGGAGGAGACCAGCTCAGGTACGCAGGTATCTTCCTTGGATATTAACTTATTCCCCTTTGGGAATGCCCAAGAGTAGTATGGAGAGATCATAGGTGTTTTATTTTTAGCCTTTTGAGGAACCTACACATTGAATTTCATAGTGGTTGTGCTAGCTTACATTCCCAACAGTATTTGGAGAGGCTATCGTTTTCCCAGCATCTTGCCATAATATGTTATTATTTGCTTTCTTAATGATTGTTATACAGACTGGAATGAGATGGAATCTTAGTGTAGTTTGGGTTTGCGTTTCCTTATTAAAAAATATTGGACATTTCATCATATATTTGGTAGCTATTTGTTTGTGTCAACAAAGGGTTTTTGTATTCATTTTATCCCTCATATCATTTAGGGTTATAAGTGACAGATGTAATAGCAGTTCAATGGCCTTCTAGTCATTTACACTTCCATTTTTAAGAAAACTATAATTCAAATGCATTACTACCCATAGCATAGGTGAACATGTCTACTGTCTTGCCCTTGAATCATCCACAGAGAAAGGAAAACAGTAACTAACATTTCTTAGCCATTGACCCCTTGCCAAAACAGAATAATAGAGACTTGTGTGAGGGTAACTCTTGAAGAGATCATTATTTCACCATTCTCAGTTGAAAAGTATTAATATCAATTGCCAAAGATCACACAGCAAAGTAAGTGTTGAAACTGGAATTCAGAGGGTGTTCTGACTCCAAAACATATACAATCTTTATACTAGTATACTGGTTCCTGAGGCAGAGAGGAAGGAAGTTGGAAAAAAATCTCCAAGACATGCATTTGGGCTTGGTTTTGGTGGCATAAGGAGAGTGGGCAGAAAGAACCTGGTAGGGGATGATATTACAAGGCCAGAATGGACCAAATATGACAATCTATTACTTGCACAATGAGAGAAGTAGTGGAATCCAAGTTCAAAAGCCTGAGAAAAACAGAGCAAGTTAGTACCTAAGAAATCAATACCTACCAGTTGTCAAAATCTAATTGAAATTATGATGAAACTGGGGCAGATCTGCCTTCAAGGGGTGCTATAAGAGAGAGATCTCTATATGCAGAGTAAATATATTGATACACTGCTAAGAACTGATCATGAGAGGCATTCACTGGAAATAATAGGTTTTCACAAATGTATCTCCTAAGAATGGAAAGGGTGTAGTTAGCTATACAACTTTTGCTTTGCAGAGTAGGAAATGCAAGTTTGAATTGTTCAGGAAAGGCAAAATGTGGCCAAGGTAGCTGTTTTACTTCTTCAATTCAATGCTTAGTGCATTCCTTCTATAATATGTCTTTCTTCTAAGTAGAGAAAAAAAGAGTTTACAAATATAATGACTTGAGGTATCATCAAATTACTAGCTTTCCAAGTACACCCATACTGAAGCACCTCCATAATCATAGTATTAGACAGATGATAGATAGATGATTAATGATAGAAGGCAGATAAGATAGATAGAGATGGAACAAGGGGGCAGCTTTGTACAGCCATATGTGAAAATGGGGGCCCCGCACCTTGTGATATTTGGATTTATGGCATTTTTGCAGGCAACTACTCTCCAGAATGCTTCTTTCTGACTAACGGTTATGTTTATGGTTTTTTTTCTCCTCAACAAGTAGGATTCTCTTTTTTTTCCCTCTCATCTATCATTCCCATTGATCTTTACCAGCACAAATACAGTAGCTTGTGTTTACATTGCTAGCAAAGTCCCAAATGCATTCCCTGGAGTCCTGTGGGCACTGCCAGGCACGAAGCTGAATGAGGTCAGTGAGTGGCTGCAGTCAGAAGGAAGCAATCTCCATGCCATCTCAGACTATCACTGGATTTCACAGTCCTGGGATCCAACCTTCTCACTCTGTATCAAGTTACAATTTTTTTTAAAGCCCTTTAGTATTGCCAATTCTTCCATGATGGTTCTGTTTGCCTGACTTTTAATCTAAAGTTTAAAAAATCTATTCCTACCATACATATAAAGTAACTTAAATATCTTGTATTTTTATCTTAAATAGCATGAGATTCTCACAATCAATTACATTTTGGGAAAGTTAGTCTTTCACTCGGCTTTAAGAATTATATTACACTTTTTGTCACCCTTCACTGGAAAACTTTCAACTTTACATGTACTGGCTCATTTAATCTTGGCTTTCAATTTCCACATCTTTTAAGATGAGCAAATTGGAGCAAATAGAACATTCTAAAAACCATACTGCTAATGAAGGGTGCTTGAACTTGAACCTTAGTTTCTTAATCAGTGCTGTTTTGTTTTGGTTTGTGCAAAGAATATGAAGTAGGCTTTATGAACAGTAAGGATAAATTTGTCAACTAAAGCACAATAAAAACTGTTGCACAATTAAAGTCTGTGACTATTAGGGTGATGTGACAAATCAACAAACATAATCAATTCTGAGAGGATTCAGGAAGATCCTTCCCTGACATACAAAGTGAACTAAAAAAGACAGGGCAGGAAATAAAATCCCCTACTTTGAAAGGGTTAGGGATCCTAGAAGGCTTTAATAGCAGGTTTGCAATCAAGGGCCACCATAAAGAAACAGCAGGAGGGGAGGTAATCTTGGTCATGCTGAGAATGCCCAAGTCTTTAGTTTAGAACTGTGTCAAGCCACCCAGAGAGCGTCTTTTAAACTCTGTTTCATTTCAGAATGAACATGATGTTTTGGGTCAGTTTACTTTAGTTTTTAAGCCAGAAAACTGAAGATTAGCTTAAAGCCCTTGATTGACTAATACCCATCTGAAAAGTAGAAATGAATTTTTGCTCACAGGATAAGTCATTTTTCCATCATAAAATAAAGTAAAATAAAAATTAGACATACCATTTAGCAGCAAAAAGCCTTTGAACCAACCTCCCAAGTAAAACCACAACATTCTTCAATTGTACTTTCTGGTAGGTCAATCTGGCTTTGAGAAAAGGGGAGAAAGAGTAAGAGGAAGAGTGAGAGTGAGGCTGTGTAAATACAGTGCTGCATGCCCCTTCCTCATTTAAAAGAAAGGTCTGCTCCAGCCAGGCTTGGTCTTTAGATCACGTCTCTGGGAATCACTTGGTTTCTGGAGGTACAGAACAGAGTCTCCAGGGAACAGGGTTCCCAAAATTATATGTTTCCAAGCAGGAAAGCCAAATCATGAGGTTTGGAAGGGCTAAATGAAAATGGTGTTGGCACAGATTTCCTTGGTGTGTCATTCCAATTTGAAAATGGGTACTTTCAAATCAAGGAAAAACCTGGCTTTCCCAGATGAAGAGGCAGAAATTCCTCAGGTATTTAAGTTGATATCATCAACACTAATTTGTCCTAATTGTTCTCTGGTAGAACACTAGTTCTATTAAATAGAAAGGGGGAAAAGTAGAGGTTTTCTGTTTCTCCAGGAAATATCCCTTACCTTCAAAGTCAAATTCCTCTCCTCAGTGGTGTCCACTGAGGATGGGCTCTTCTGAAGAATGCTGCAGAAGTAATAGGCAAACATAAAAGGACTCTATAGTATTTTGTGCTTGTTTTATTAGGTAGCTGTCTAAAGAGGTTTCTATTCCATAAATCAAAGTATGAGCACAATGTATTTTGATCAATGTCATTCCATCCATCATTTCCATTTATTTTTATTTTTTTAAATGTTCAGTGATAGTAAACAGCCCTCTCCTTTCCATTTAGTACAGGTCATTTCTACTTCCTATGGACATGGTCATTAGCTTTTGAAGAAAGTCTCTTGAATTATTTGCTAGGCTGGTACTCCACCACATGAGCCCTGCCTCAAGCCCAGCTCTTCTTTGCTTAATTGGAGATAAGAGTCTCACAGATTTATCTGCTCAGTTTGGCTTCAAACTACAATCTTGTGGATTTCAGCCTCCTAAACAGCTAGAATTACAAGCAAGAACCATCAGTGTTTGGCTTGAAAGTAAGTTCTAAAACACATTTTCTAGAACGCATGTTCTCTCATAATGACCAGAGCCATTTGATACATTTAACCATCAGTTAGACTGTACATTCATCTGCCTGGGTAAACACTACTCTCCTTACTTTGATCTGAAGGCAAAAATCCATTCAATAGCTCCATACCTTCTCTGTCAAACCCAGCTCCTAAAAATCCACAAAGTCAAGAAAGATCCTTTCTCCCCACTGTGCCCTCATCCCCTGAGCACTCCTGACTATTTTCACAAAAGAAATCATAGCACACTATCTATCTTTCCTGTCTCAACTTGCTCAGACCCCTTGATTTGGGAGCAAGATATTTACTTTATGACTGGGTGTGTGAAGAATATAAATCCATAATCTTTCTGATTAAACATACTTCTCATATCTATTACATATTTTCAGATCTCAATGTGATTTGCTTAGACAGGAAAATCATAGCATTTCTCAACTATATCAGTGCTATAAAAGTGGGACTCTAAGATAAGCTCTTATTTGAGATGAAAGTAAAACTGAAAATGCCTTTGAGATAGAAGAGTGATCTTTGCATGCATACATTGCAAGCACACAAATAAAGTTTAAAAAATGAATCAGCAATGTTTAAACTGAAAAAACAAAGATGAGAAAGCAAAAAAAAGCATGAGAATTTAATGATTCCTGTAAAAATGTCCTACATGAAATTATTGCCACCCACCATCAGTTTTTTTTTTCATTTTCTTTTTTCTTTTCCTTAATAACTACAGCACAGTATTTTTTTTCAAAAGAATTTTTGGCATCTGTAGATAATAAATTCTGTGAATTATTGTTGAATCAAAATTCCTTTGAAATGTCTGCAGGTGTTCGCGATCCTTTCAGAGTGGGTGTATTATAAGTCCCCTGAAGTCTCTGACACGCAGCCATTTCCCACACTTCTTTGAGGGAGAGCCTGTGTTGGGAGTGGCTTTCTTTAAAATTGGACACAGATGGAGCGGTACCCAGTGAGAGACAGGAGGAAGTCTAGCCTATTGGTAAAGAATTACAATCCGACTCCTTCTATTAAATTCCATATAAGGATCTTTTTTCCTGCCTAGTACGTCTCCCCTTTATTTATCTTCATTCACAGCAATATGCTACAAAAGCAATACACTAGCAATATGCTAGGTTGGCAGCTATAGCTTCTTAGAAAAATGACTTAGTTGAATACAATGATATTCATTATAATATGATCTGCATTAGGCAAACCATCCCAATCCACATTTTTTGGGGGGGATCTGCAACCAAAAATGGGCATAAGTGTAATACAAGAAAATTACATATTTAACAAATTAGGTGTCATATTTTCTTTTTTTTTTTTTTTTTTTTTTTTTTTGCCAGTCCTGGGCCTTGGACTCAGGGCCTGAGCACTGTCCCTGGCTTCTTCCCGCTCAAGGCTAGCACTCTGCCACTTGAGCCACAGCGCCGCTTCTGGCCGTTTTCTGTATATGTGGTGCTGGGGAATCGAACCTAGGGCCTCGTGTATCCGAGGCAGGCACTCTTGCCACTAGGCTATATCCCCAGCCCAGGTGTCATATTTTCTAAACATACATTTCTTCTCAATCTTCCTTTCTTCCTTCCTTCCTTCCTTCCTTCCTTCCTTCCTTCCTTCCTTCCTTCCTTTCTTCCTTCCTTCCTTCCTTCCTTCCTTCCTTCCTTCCTCCCTCCCTTCCTCCCTTCATTCCTTCCCTCCTTCCTTACTTCTTTCTTCCTTTCTTTCTTTCATGCTGGTCCTTGGGCTTGAATACAGAGCCTAAGTACTGTCCCTGAGCTACTTTTGCTCAAGTTTAACGCTGTACCAATTAAGCCACAGCTCCACTTTCAGATTTTTTTGGTAGTTAATTGGAGACAAGAATCTCAGGGCTTTTTTGTCTGGGCTGGCTCTGAACTGCGATTCTTTGATCTCAGTTTCCTGAATGGCTAGGATTATAGGCACGAGCCACTAGTGCCTTGCTTTCTTGTTGTTGTTGTTGTTTTGTTTTTTATTTTTTTGAGACAGCATCTTGGCATACTTCTCAGGCTGGGCTAAAACTTGTAGCATCAAGCAATCTTCCCGTTTCAGTCTCTGTAGTTGGGACTACTGGACTCATTATTACATTAGTATGCACAGTTATATATTAAGACAACTGAGCCTTAAAATTTTAATTGGGTCACTATCAACACAAAGAGTAAGGGGTAGGAAATTTTTAAGTTTACTTCACCCTTATAAATGGCTGCTATCTTCTCATTTCATTTCTATTTCCAAAGGAGCCATAATGGTTTGTTTTTTTTCTTCAGTTGTAGCGCTTGAACTCAAGGCCTAGCATTATCCCTGAGCTCCTTTTGCTCAAGGCTAGCACTCTACCACTTGAGCTATAGCACCACTTTCATAATGGTTTGATAATTGTATCTACTCTACAATTGTTAGCATCAAGTATTTTGACAATGAGTAGGTTGTTCAGAAAATGTTACTTTTTAACCTTACTATTAATTTCTAAATTTCTTTTCCATATATAAGTATTTCATTTCCATATATTAAGTATGTAAATCACAAATACCTTGGCAATGCCCCAATAATGTTCATGAATAGCACTTAGATTATTGTTTCATTCCATATATGTTCTATCTTTTATTATTTTACTCATGGGTTACTACAAGCTGTCTTTAATGAACCATATGTATTTTAAATATTTTTATGGAGTTCTAAAATGGTACTGAAGAATTACCAGTTCTTTAACATTGGGAGACTTACCTATGAATCTTATACATAGCCAGTTTTTTAAAATATTCCATGTACCGTTATGTTCATGTTGAGCATAGCGTTGTTTAAATTGTTCATATAATAACTTGAGTCTGCTTACTATGTAGAATTCTGCAAAAAAAGGGAATTAAAATGTCCCACTTTAATGAACTGATGACTTGGTACTTGTTGTCACATTGATTTCTCTTTCAGTATTTAGATCTATGTGTATTAGATACAGTTCTCCATATAGAAGAGATAGAATCAGGAGGGATATCTGTGTATTGATTTCATTTATGTATGTGCATATACACACAAATGTAATCATATAATTCACATATGTACATATATAGAGAGATATTAGAGGATTGGTCTACATGATCTGGAGGGCTGATGTGTCATATGGATCATTCTGGCAGACTGGAAAATATGAGAATTGATATCACCTCATTATTCTTAACAAGTATATCTTAGAATTTTCTTCTTACGAGTGAATTCTACTGGGACTATAGAACAAGGATGGGCATTGGACTTGAAATTTCATCTCATGCTTAATTTTGCTGTCTAGAGTCTGCTTGGACAGCTTTTTAGATAGCCAGTTTCTGAAACCTAGCACCATAGCACATCCCCTTCTCAGAGCTATGCAGCAAGAACCTCCACTCAAAAGGCATGCCAGAACTGCTACCCTGGTCACAGCCACTGAGGTTACTAAAGACTGAGACTAGAAGAGAAACCTGCCACTGAAGCACAGAGAGAGGCGCAGAAAGACATTCCTAAAACCAAAATTAAACAAAACTAAATTATCCAGGGACTAGGGATGATAAGAAATTTTAACATCCCTCCTTCCTTATTTAGTTATTTATCAATCATGGTGCTGGAATTTTAAATTCAAGGTTTTGTGTTTGCTAGACAAGTGCTCTACAGCTTGAGCCATTTCTTTAGCCTGTATTGTTCTTGTTTGGTGGATAACGAGCTGACATGGGTCACGGTCCTCCTATTCACACTTCCTGCCATGGCTTGAACAAATGTGTGCGCCATACTGAACTGTTAGTTGAGATGGGGATCTCCCAAACTTCTTTTTCCCAGACTGGCTTGGAGACACAATTATTCCTATCGTCACTTCCCAAGGAGTTAGGATTACAGATGTGAGCCACTGGCTCTTTCTTCCTCTTAATCTAATTGTTTGTGTCTCCATTGACCATACTAAAGGATCTTACATAGAGACAGTATGTGAAGGCCAACAATAGAAGGAAGAATTGTGCCTTTGGAGCACCACACTTGTTTAGAACTCTTGGTCTTCTTACAATGTGTGTGTGTGTGTGTGTGTGTGTGTGTGAGAGAGAGAGAGAGAGAGAGAATGAGAGAGAGAGACAGACAGACAGACAGACAGACAGAAGGAATTCTTAGAAAACAATGAAATTAGTCTAAGAATGGTGGCATATGCTTGTCATCCCAGCCTCTGTGGAGGCAGAGATGGGAAGATTTTGATTTGTGGTTTGTCTTGAATAAAGTGTAAGTCTCTATCTGAAAAGCAAACTTAAAATTGCAAAGGATTAAGGTCATGGCTCAAGTGGTAGTGTTTGCCTAAGATGGATGAGGCCCTGAGTTCAAACTTGTACTTCAAAAGAAAAAGTAAATAGTGAACTTGGGGAGCTGTGGCCGTGGTCCTTTGTAGGAATGATCAGTGGAGTTGATAAGGAACTTCTGCTTTTGGTCTTCACTTTCTCAGCCTCTGTTAGCAGCCTAATTTTGTAGAGTTTTATGTTGTAAATTTGTGACAATGTGTCATGATAAAGATATGTGCATGCCAAAGTATTTCTATCTAGAGAAACAGAGGGAAGATTCCTGGAACGTTTGATGCTTGAACTGAAACTGAAAATATAGATTTCACAAGGGTTGTATTCCCAAATCATGCCAAGCCAAGGGAACTATACTGAAGACATGAGTGCAGTAGTACTTGGTAGAGAATCTAGGCTGCAGTACAATGTGGTGGGAACATTAAGTACTTTAAGCTTAATGGTGAATATGAGAAAGGAAAAGCAATCAGGGCTATATATTGAAAGACTTAGGATGCAATACCTGGGAATTCTGCACACAGCTCTTTCTTTTTCCAATATAATTAGATCACCTGGAAAAAAAAAACCCTGCTAAAATACAGACCTTTATCTTCCAATCTAGACTTCACAATCCATGTTTCCTAAAATTATTTTTTATGATTCAGGTGAATATCTGAGCTCAGTTAACACAGATAAAAAGTTTCCAAGTGCAACCACATGATTTTAATACTGTGAATACCTTATCTGATTTGCCTTTAAAAGATCATTCTAGATCAAGAAAGTTGTAGCCAGAGATCAAAAAAATTATGGGCTAAGAATTTGTTCTACAAGTTATTTTGGCAACTCTGAAGATAAAAGGAGAGTCTAATGAATAGGAAGGTATGAGTAAATTCAAGACTGATTTTTGAGATAGAAGTAACCAATTTGGCAGGCGGTAAGAGGGAAGGATTGATACAAGTTTTACATTTCTGGCATCTGTACTAGTGTATAATATGGGTCTTAAATTCAAAAGTAAGGTCTAACTAGGAAAATGTATTACACATTCATTGAACATGACCTTTATATATGATAACAACCTAGATACAGTATGCCACAATCTAATTGAAGTCTCTCCTTTTGAAGGTCCTACATATCTAAGGATTTGTCCTACACATTTTCTACTTTAGAACTTCTTAGCTTCAGTTAAGTGATTGTTTCTTCACTCCAAAAATTCTAGAAGCATATAAAAAATTTTTATTTCTACTTTTTTATTAATTAAATTTTGTTGAGAAGGTGTTGTGCAAAAGGGGTATAGTTACATAATAGGGCAGTAAGTACATTTCTTGTGATACCTTACACCTTCGTTTTTCTTTCCCTTTCCTAGATCAGGTAGGCATATATACAATACCCAGTGTACCAAAATCATATACAGTAGCCACGTGGCGTATGCCAAAGGAAATTCACCTAGAACTTTAAATATAATGTCAACAATAGGGTTTGCTTATCCTTGTCTTATATGATCATATATACATAGCTGTTGAGCTATTGTGATCCACTGAGAGGTCATTTTTTGACCTTTTTATGTTTAGTAGTTGTTTGGTTTTTAGATACATAATGTAAGGTCGCTGACCCAAACCTGTGGAAATACCATTTGACAAGAAGTTTTGTTTCACAGACCTAGTCTCTACTGTTCCCCCCGACCCCACCCTAACAGTCATATATCAAGGAGACCATGCCCCCTTTGTTCCCTGTGTTCTAGGCTTGTCTCACTCAACATTGTTTGTTCAAGTTCTGACCATTTCCCTGCGAATACCAATATTTTATCATTTCTAATTGCTATGTAGTATTCTGTTGTGTATAGGTACCACATTTTTTGGATCCATTCATCTGTAGAGGGGCATCTGGGTTGTTTCCATATTTTGGCTATTGAGAATTGTGCAGCAATAAACATGGATGTGCAGATGTCTTTTTGATATCCTGAGACCTGTTTTTCAGGATAGATGCCTAAGAGTGGTATGGCTGGGTCATAGGGTATGTCTATGATGAGCTTTTTGAGGAACCTCCGTACTGTTCGCCAAAGTGGTTGTACTAATATGCACTCCCACCAACAGTGGAGAAGGGTTCCTCTTTCCCCGCATCCCCTCTAGCATTTGTTGTTGCCTGAGTTCAGAATATAGGCCATTCTAACTGGAGTGAGATGGTATCTCAGGGTTGTTTTTATTTGCATTTCCTTTACTGCCAGGGATGTTGAACATTTCCTCATATGTTTCTTTGCCATTTTTATCTCTTCTCCTGTGAAGTCTCTCTTTAGCTCCTTTGCCCATTTAATAATTGGTTTACTGGGTTTGGAGGGGGTTAGTTTTTTGAGTTCTCTGTAAATGACAGATATTAGGCGTTTGTCTGTTGGTGTGCTGGTGAAGATTCTTTCCCATATGGTTGTCTGTCTTTCTAGTTTGGTGGTTATGTCTTTAGCTGTGCAGAAACTTTTTATTTAGAAGCATATAAAAATTTTAACTTTACCTTCATACCCACTTTCTGGTAGCCATATCTAGGTTTCCTCTTGACTGAGGAGATTCATCAGAATCTCAAGGAAAGCAAATGTTGTTACATATATTAAAGTGGACTACATATAATGCCTAACTACATACTAATAAAAAGTAAACTTTAGCAGTCCTTACTAATAATATGTAATAAAAACATAATTCAAAATGCCAGTAGACTAGCCTGTCACCAGTCACAAAACACACATGATATTTTAGAATTTAAACACTTAAGAAACTATGCTTTATGTATACACAGACATTTTTCCCATTAATGAATAAAAATGCAAGATAAACATTAAGTGAAGCATGAAACATTTGGAATTCATTTAGGTTTTTTAAGCCAGCCTTTATAAGAGGTTCTCACAATTCTGTACAGAAATTCTGATCCATGGACTCTTCAAATTACTCTGTAAGTTAAGTTTCCAGTAGAGGGGATGCTCAAGAGAATTGGCTGTCATAAAGGATAGAAACTCTCTTCCAGACGATTTATTGAAAAGACATATAAAATGTTTGGTAATATGTAGATGTTCTCTGGAGGGAAAAAAATATTTCTCTCATTCATCCTTACTAATTCCTTGTAGATAACAAAAAGAATGCTTTATCTACCCGTAAAGCTGAAGTTAAGACAGCTGACACTATCAGTTCATTTTTTATGCAATATTCTGGCACAATTTTCATTTTAATGTTTCTAGGTATATCCTAATACAAATGAGATGTTGACACATGTGTGATATATATCACTAGTTCATAGAATTCTTCCAGAATAAAAAATATTTAACATCAGGAAAACATGTTAATATTATGTGGAATTGTTGGTACCACAAAGAAGTAGTAATCTGGTTTGATAGGGTCAAATTCTGGCAGAAAGTTAATGAACTTAGAACTTTGTTGTCATTTACACTTCATCTAAACTTCTGCTATCCCTCTTCCTTTAACAGCTGAGATCAGCCCACTGAAGAAAGTAAAGTATATGAAAATGTGTGAGGGAAAAATGTGGGTGATTTAAGAGTGTTCATTGAAAGGGTTTGTCTTTCTGATTTTCTAATTATAATAGCTAACATGTATTGTTAGTTGTTCAGAGTCACCACTGGAACCCTTCCCTGCATATACCATGTATAGATCTGTCTATCTATCTATCTATCTATCTATCTATCTATCTATCTATCTATCTATCTATCTATCTACTACCTACCTATCATCTATCTATCCATCCCTTGGTTAAGCTTAATATGTAAAATAGGGTTGCAGAAAGGACTATATTAAAGAGAACAATGATATATGTGGCCAAAGCAGACCCTAGGGCTAATCAATTATTTTTTTAAAGTACCATGTAATCAATTTCAATTGAATAGCTTTCAAAGGCCTGGAAATCTCTCACATACATTTTGAAATTTAAACCCAAATCCAACTTCTAATTGCTGCATCTTATAGAAGGAATATTATTGTATCATGTGTGTACTGCTCAAATAAAGCCCAATTCTGGTGTGATATTTTAGGAGAACTTCAGAAGGCCACTAAGTGTCAGCCCATTACATATCCATTGGCTCAATTCTCATTAGTAATTGGAATCTCCTATACAGTGACATGCACTTTAAAAAGGCTCTTCCCAACATTAGTGAATCTAAGAACTAGACTTCACAGATGTTCAATATTACCAGAAAAAGTAGATATATTACACAAACAACAATAATTGTGATAATTTTATGAAGTAATGTAGTCATCCTTCAATGTTTCAATTATAGCCACATCATATACTGAAGTAATATTCTTAGCATAAAATAATGTGTGTAAAATTATAAATCTTAAAAGTTCATTATCAAGCTACAATAACAAGTACTTTTACAAAAGGACTTTAACACAACATGTCAGTTTATGAATACAATGCATCTTGATCGAATGTGAATACTTTTTATTCAAATTACAATTTAATACTGGTCCTGAAAGCTGTTCATTTGTTGAAATTAACACAGTTTGTCTCTTAAAACCACGTTCACTCCAAAGTCCTATGTTCTCAGGTAGAGCTTCACTATACAGGGCAAGGTTTCAACTTGAATTTCTTTGTCTCTTCTCTTATTACAACTAAAAGACTGTATCCTAAGGTGGTGTGCTGACCTTGGAACATATGTCTAGACAGAACACTAAAAATTCCCTTTGAAAGATGCCATGAACAGTATCCAAACTCTCATCCTTTGAATAGATTAGACTGCTGTGCCAACATCCTTGTATGTGTGGCTGTGCCCAAAGCAGGTGCGTCGATGGAAAATACATCCAACCCCATTTTTGTCTCATTTTGCTTTTAGCAAAGCCAGTTCTTAATTTAAAAAGTACATGTTAGTTGCCTATGAGATGTTTTTACGGACTTAGAAATCCAAATAACTTCTGACCAAGGCTACAGAAAGGTATATTTCTCTCAGGATCACAGTCACGGAGTGAAAGATTTGCAAGTGCTTTGGAAAAGCCATGCCCTTCTAAAATTGAATTTCCTTCAGGATGTTGAGATTTTAAAGAACATTCTGGTCCCTTGCCAATTTTATTGTACCACAAGTTTTTATTCAAATTACAGATGGCTTTTTGTCTCTTTTCTCTGCAAGAGCCTGGCACTGGATCCCCTCCTGAGTAGAACAGAATTCCACAGGATGTCCTGCCAGCAATAATGGAAAGCTGGATACAATTGAATGTATAAAATGGTACCTGAGATGTTTTGCCAACTGTGATGTTTAAAGCACATCCAGGACAGATGGCAATAACTGTAGCTGCTAGTTTTACATGAAGAATGTGCATGTGTGCATGCATGTGTGTTCATGTGCTCACACATATATGCCAGTATGTATATGAACAGTTTTTAATTCGTGGCTTTTGTTTTGTCTTGTGAATGTGCCTTTAGGCATCTGTCGTTGAAAGTATCTTATTCCTAGTTCATCGTTTTCTTTCTAATGAGATGGACCACAAAGACTCTTAATCATTCACAGACTTAAGGAAAATGATGTGTTCCAAATAAGTTTTAGCAGGAATTATTTCTAAAATACTAGAGGTTCTCCAATAACATGTGCCAAAAATAATTTTCAATACTGACCAAGCCTTTCTTCCTCTTAGGAGTTCTATAGTCATTTGAAATAAATACTTCATCATTGACAGCTTTTGAAACCACAAAATGGTGACCTACCTTTTCTGAATTCTAAGAAAAATAAAAATAAAAAAGCAAAACAAATCATTGTATAGAGAAAGAACTAAGAACATACTTCTTCAACTTTAAAAATGCATAATATGCTGGGATGTAGCTCAGTGCAAAGCACTTGCCTAGCAAGTGCAATGTCCTGAGTTTGATCCCCAGTACCAAAAAAGAAAAGACAAAAAATGCATAATACATTTCCCAAAAACTCAAGCACCATACATACCATTAGGAATACTGAAGACATCTGATTAAGGAGATGATGCAGATTTTTTTTCTTTTCCAGAAAGTCTAGGTGAACAGGGGAAGATATGGACAATCTCTGCAAGCCTGGGGTTTTCTCCTTCAAAGGTGATTTGGTTCTTTCATTCATTTTTCACTTAAGCAAAGGATGGTGTTGATGAGGTGTGTGTGTGTGTGTGTGTGTGTGTGTGTGTGTGTGTACCAGGACTGGGTCTTGAACCCAAGGCTTGTTTGCTCTTCTTTACCCTTATGCTCAAGGATGGTGCTCTGAAACTTGTGCTACAGTTCCACTTCCCACTTTTTGATGGTTAATTGGATGTAGGAGTCTTTTGGACTTTCCTCTCTGGGCTGAGTTTGAATCACGATCATCAGATCTCCACCTCCTGAGTAACTAGGATTATAGATATGAAACAATGGTACTCCGCTAATAAATAACTTTTAAAAGATAAAAATATTTTAAAATACAAAAGTTATAAATTACTGAATGTATATATGTCCTATAGCTTAATAAAATAATTCAATGGAAATCCTATAAAAATGTATAAAGCAACAATGACATGAATTGATTGTACTCCGGTGAGGCTGGTTTTCTGAATGAGATTGAAAACAAAGATCTTGATACTGGAAGACCCACTGTAGTGTAGCTGATTTAAAGCACCAAGGGTTTAAGCAATCACAATATATATTATTTTCAGTAAGTACACTTCTGGAATGTGGCAGTTTGGATTATGCATCCTGAAAACATGGATTTAATTAAAAGATCATTTTAGATAATTACGAAACAGAATTTCAAAGTATGCTAGGTGGTTTTGATTCCTAGCAACATTCTGAATTGCCTTATTTAAAGCCTGGTGTGGAAGAGCTATCCTCTGAGAATTTACCACTTTCCAAGAACTGAAAATATCTTGGCAGAACATTGAGTCAAAAGTATCTGGAGCATCTTTATCTTACATATTATCAACTCTGAGTAACTTTGGGGAGTCTCTTAGGAAGGCTTTAAGAGATCTGGCCAGATTTTATCAGGATAAGGCACCATGTGACTACCTGAAACTTAGCCAAGAATCTGAGACATGGTTCAAAATACTGATCTGTGAAAAGACCACTGTGAGTACTCAAAATAATATAGCATCTCTGCTCAGGAGGAGAGGAATGATGGTTCTGGAAGGATATGTATCCCCAGGAATTGGTTAAATAAACCACTGGTTCCAGAAAGAAAATCCATAACCTCTATTTGTATTTGTCTTTAAAAATACCTAGAAAAACTTTCATATATATTTAGGATGTACCTAACATATCAAAGCAGTAGCATACTTATGGATAGATACACACAACTGTTTGTCTAAAAATATGCCCCAAATTCTAAGAAAGTTTCCCATTTTCCAATTGTCTGCTTGTCTGCCTGGGACATAGGATCATCAGATCTGCTACCCAGAAAATTCAGATAACAAGATGTGTGGGTTGCCCCCTAATAACTCTGGTTGGTTGTGGACTCATTCACTGATTCTCTAAATATCTGCCAAGCACTTGTAAGATTTAGGAGTTGTAGGAAGCAGACCATTCATGGACCTTACATTATGATTGAAGAAAGAAAATAAACAGGCCATAATGAGCAAATGTAAAGGCCAGGCAGCATCACACTATTCCTTTGAGGAATGTTCACCTGGACTCTAATGAAGAGGGAATAATTAATTACATTAAAATAAAAAGATATTCTTCAAAGTTGCTGATAATGTGAAAGACCAAAATAAGCTAGGGAACTGATCTGGATTAAAAGTGACTAAAATATGCAATAATGCTGTATAAAGAAATAATAAATAATACATTATTCATATTATTATTTGTTTTCATATAATATTTATAATTATAATATATTCTTTGATAGGGTGGCTGTCTTGGGAAAGATAGCAATAAATAACATTGGAACAATTGAACAATTTAAATACAAAATGAAGGTTAATTCTTTTTAAAAACTGGATAAATCCACTTTTTCCTGATTGGAAAACAAATCAAGATTTTTCTTGTGATTACTTAAAATAATTGACTTGTTCTTAAAAAGTACTTTTGGAAGTAGGAAAAACCAGGTGAATGGTATAAAGTACTTATTAACTATTCTTTGATTTTTTTCTTTTGAGGTGTGTGTGTGTGTACGAGTGTATGTGCACATACGTGTGTGTGTGCGTGTGTTGGTACTGCTTTTATGTTCAAGGTAGATTCTCTGCCACAGTTCAATTTCTAGATTTTAGTGGTTAATAGGAGATAATAGCCTTACACAGTTTCTTCCTGGGCTGGCCTCAAACAAGGGTCCTCAGATTTCAACCTCCTGAATAACTGGGAGTTACAAGCATGAATCACTGGTGCATGGCTAAGCATTTATTTAATGAAAATATGTAAAATAATACACAAAAGCTCTGTGTGTGTTTAGCAATGTGAGATGAGGGCAGAGTGTAATTGTTTTATGTTGATTATGAGACTCTATTATATGTCATTGATATTTCAACAGAGACATACAGCAGAAAGGAGTAAGGAAACTTTTACATTTTAGGAACAAAGCAGATATCTAGAAGCATGAAACAGAGTGAACAAGAAGAAGGAAGAGATGAATGAATTAATCTATGTAATGACTCATTGAGTATCACAAAGCATGCTGACTTTGTTGGAATGTTATGAGTAAGAAGGAAACACACTGGCGGTTTCTCAACTGAAATGCAATAGGATCTTTGTGTATCCTATTACTAGAATATTTTCATAATTTCATTTTAGCGTTACTTGTGTCTGCTGTATAGAAATAGAGTTTTTCTCAGTGATGTGTCCTGCAACTTCATCTTCCATGAACCCCTGAAAAATATTCCATTGTGGCTCTTCATTCATCTGCTGAGGGACATCTTGGTTGTCTCCAAGTTTAACAATTAAAAATAAAGCTATAAGTATCCATGCGCAGGTATTTGATATGGATTTAGTTTTCAGCTAGTGCCAAAGGCTGTAATGACAGGATCATATAGTAAGCATGTGTGTAATTTAGTAAGGAGAAGCCAGACTGAATTCCAAAGTGTCTGCACCATCTTTAATCCCTACTAGCAATGAACTTTTCTTAGTTTCCAGCTTCAAATACATTGTTAAAGTCTTTGCAGTCTTTGGTTAATGTATTCATCTGATGATGCTGGCACAGTGTGCATGGAGGGTGCATTTCATTAGCTGGATATTCATAGAAGTAATTTCCATTTCCAGAGTGATATGCAGGAAATTCACTTGACATTAATGCTCCTTTCAATATATATTATTTTTATTTACCTCTCGCATCCATCCCTGGAAAGCAGATAGACAGCAAGCGATCACATCCATCCAAGAGATGCACATAATTGTTACATCATTAACAGCAATCTAGACATTACACATTTACTTTAGATTCCACATTATTATTCCAGCATTTTGCTTGTATTTATGTATGTATCTTTTTGTTTGTTGGTTGGTTGGTCAAGGGGCTTGAACTCAGGGCCTGGATGCTGTCCTTGAGCTGTTTTTTGCTCAAGGCTAGCTCTCTACCACTTTGAGCCACCTCTCCACTTCTAGGTTTTGGGTGGCTATTTGAAGATATGAGTCTCATGGACTTTTCTGAATGACCACTGATCTTCCTGAATAGACAGGATTATAGGACTGCACTGCCAATGCCTGTTACTTATATTTGAAAACTTGTAAGCTTTGCTTCCTCTGTGCAAATGCTAAGATTCTAATCTATTCAGAAGTGACAGTGTGCAGAAAAAAAAGGTCTTCCAAGGCATTTATACAGATGCTATCAGCAAGAACATCATCATCAATTTGTTTCTTGATTGTTTAAATTAAGGGAAAAGATCATCTGAACAAAATCAGAAATAGGTGCTAAGAAATCCATTAATCAAAGCTGCAACTAATGTGCTCCCATGATATGATGCTGAAATAGTGAGATTTACACTTGAAAAAAAATCAGAGGAACTGCCTCACTGTCCTCTGGGAATATTAAAATAATAAATAAATAAGGAGCCAGAAAATATCTGTGAATGAGAAAATACAGCTGTTTCATGGAAATAAAATACTGCCTTAAGATTGCTATGACAGTCCTTCGATGCCCTAAATACACAGTGACATTGTTCTATAATAGTAATGAAAAAGAACTCACACTGCAGCTTTTATAACAACAAGGTTCTACTTCAATGTCTAACTGAAATATTGAACCCTAACATTAGGCCTGGATTTACCCTACTTTTTAAGCAATGGTCTCAGCTTAGACAATAGAATCATGTAAGTAGAACTCTGACTTTGCTTCCCAGTTGAGCATCCCCCTCCTCACAGTATAACTCACATACATCTGGTGTGGTCACAGAAGTATGTGCCAGCACCATTTCTTGCTACAGCCACTTCATGCCTCTGTCTAAGCCTCTCATTAGATGGAAATTTTCCTGTGCTGATTTTCATCTCAATAGTTGATTCACAGGGAAAACATGTATACATTTCCTAGCACCATAAGAACTGAACATTCAGATCACCAAATGAGCTCCCTCTTCTCTTCCTAACAGCCAATGTGCAACCTACCACCTCTCATTCCAGAGATTTCACAGGTGGACTAAGACAGCACTATTTCAGTCTCTCATTAAAACTTTTTCTCTAGGTATGAGTCTAGAATGTGAAGCAACTCTAACTCTACGCCTTTGAGGGGAGACAAAACTGTCCACAGCATGCTTTGTTCTCTCCTAAGACATTTTCCTTGTAGGACTGTGGCCCAAGCTTAGTGCTAAGAAATGGAATTGCTTTCCAACATATCCTCCATAAAGAAATTCTCTCCTGAGTATTCTCCTAACACTCTTCATCTAAAAGGAGAGGGGTCAAACATTGGTGCACATGGAGTCTAAAAGTAGTGTAGCTACTCTCCTCCTTTTCCCTTTCACTGTTTACATTTGTAATGGCATTTCATTTTGAAATGTCATATTGGTTATCAGTGTCTCAATTTGAATGATCAACTTATTTGTTGATCATATCAACTACCATAATCCCATATACTAAGATCAAGTAGAAAAAAATCTAAGCAATGATGGTGTAACTAGTTCAATGAACATATTTGTTTCTTAAAAAAAGAGTTCTTTAATAATTCCATATTAAATGGTATGAATTTTGTATGAGCATGGGATGATTGCATAGACATTGTGACAGTAAAACTATATCCAGTAGGATATTGAGAGAATAACCCCAAATGTTTAAAAATAGTTGCAAGTGGGAAGATACAAGATGACCTATTGAGCAATTTCCACCTGGGTCTCTTGAATGTGACCAGGATGACATCAGCAGAGTTTCCTAGGACTTCTGTCTAGAATAAGCAGAATGTTCAGTTAATTGGTATTATAATTTGTATATAAAATATCCATAAAGGCTTATTTACGAAGACTTGGTCACAGAGGGTAGCATTATCGAAGGGTGCTTTGGTCACGAGAGTGCTAACATCATCAATACATTCATCTATTAAGGTGATCATGGCTGAATGGGCTGTTAGGATGTAGGGTTTAGATGGACAAAGTAGATGTCTGGGGATGAAATTTGGAAAGGTATATCTACCTCCTAACTCTCTTTCTCTCACTCACTATCTTCTCCCTCCCTCCCCTCATCTCTATCCCCTCTCTTCCTTCCACTCCTTCTCCTCTCCTCCCTCTCCTTGTCTGGCTCAACACCCCACGGGGTTCTCTCCCACCACCTTCTCACTGCCATGAGGTGACAGCCTTGCTCTACCATGTGTTCCCACCATGTTGTTTAGCTTTGCTTGGGGCCCACAGTGAAACAGTCAAATCACATTGTATTGAAAACTCTGAAACTATGAATTAAAATGATTCATTGCTCCTTTAAGTTGTTTCAGTCAAGTATTATATTGTATCATGGGAAACAGCTTCATATAATCATACTATTCATAGTAGTCTGAGATTATAGCACAAATCATCAAGATCATCAGTCACACTTGTGTTTTAGGCCCATTTGTGGCTGAGCATTTTGATGTCTGTGTTGATTCATGCATATGGTCCAGTGGACTGCATGCCCACAATAATTAATTCAGATCTAAGATGTCTTTAGAATAGACATTATTGAAGAGCTGATTCTGATATTGGCTGCATATTTATCTTTAGTCTATATCTTTACGAATCAGTTTTCTAACAGGCATGTGTGACGGTTGGTGATGTAAGTCTTTCACTGGCTTTTATTAACACGTGAGTCACTGATGCCTTCTGTACTAGGTCCCTCACAAGTCTAGTTTAGTCTAGTCCAACTCAAAGATAAGTGATAGAAATAGTCACTCTTCCCTCTCAACCTCCCTTCATTAACTCCAGACTCCATTTCTTCCCCCACAAACCAAAGTACTCCAGAAATGGGGTACATAATTAGTCATAGATAACACCTGCTCTCAATATCCCATAGTGTCTATGTAGCTTTAATATGTCACTGTAGCTCTCTAGGTTCAGTTTTTTTCATTCCTAGAAGCAGAACAATACTTACCTCAGAGGGCTCTCAAGGGAATTTAATGAACTCATTTATGCAGTAACTAACTTAAGTGACTATTGTACTCAGTTGATGCTAGATAATTTAGTGATCACAGGGATCACATTAAAACAGTTTTGCAAACAAGCATGGCATATCTAATGCACAGACTATATTGTATGTATTTGTATATACATACAAATATATAAATGAATGTAAACTTTACACATTGACAAGCATTTATTTAACCACATACTTTGAAATATTTAAATGCAATCAAAGAGCAAACTTTTAAAATATATGTAATAGGGAAAATATTTGGCTCATATTTTGAAGGAGTTGTTTCAGAATGTTGGAATGTGATAGTAAGTATCCAATTCTACTAAATAATAGAAAAGGATAAGTTTGTTCTGGATCCAGAGAATAAATCTGTACCAAGACCTGTTGAGCATGTCTCCATATCATTAAAAAAATGCCTTTTCCACGTTTGTAATGTGAACAAAAATATGGAAGAAAGTATTTCTTTCTTTTGTGGATCTCAGAGGATTATATCACAGAAATTAGGTTGTCATCCTGACACTGCTATTGGCAGTATGAAACCACCACAACAAAAAATTTAATATTTGTGGACCTCAATTTTCTCAGTGAAGAAGATCATAACTGTATTCATGCAATGACCAGAAACCCTGTTTTCAATTTTATTAAATAATGAGTCACAAATAATAACCGAAGAACAAGCCTGACACATTACCAAGGATCATTGTACTCTTCCTCACAACTCACCTGCCTCCTGCCTTGTCTATATGTGGGTTTCAGCTCAACTGGTTTTTCTCCTGGTATCAAGATAAGGATTCTTGGGCCAAATCACTAAAACACATGAAGAAGTCTGGTAGAGGAATAAACTCTTTCTATGAACACAAAAACCTTCACTCCTGATTTCCTTGAGTTACGCCGGCTATCTGCCTTCAGGCCTCCTTGGTTAAATTAGTGAAGTCACATAACCCTTCCAAAAGCAGCACCTGTCAAAAACATTTCTAGAACTGGACAAAACAGTGAAAATTTAGTCAAGTTGTATTGAAAAGTGTACGATAATTGATTTTTAAACATTTTTACAATCATGAATCTTTTGGAGCAGGCAGCCAGTAGTATTTGATATCATCAGTTACATCTATTAAAGTTGCAAAAAGAATAGATTTAATGTCTTTTACCTGATTTTTACCCTTACCTGATTAATGTCATACTAAGTAAGTGATAACTGTGGCAACAGTGAAGTAATGGGCTTTAAAAAGATCAATAGTGGCTTTTACCCTTTGTCTCTCCATTTTGATGTTCCCCTTCTCTTCTAAAAGGTGAGTCAATGAAACAGCAATACTTACAAAACTATATGCCATAATCCAACTGTACAACTCATTGGTTTGGGGGAGAAAAAGGGGGAGGGAGAAAAGAGGGAGAAAAATGAAGGGGGAGGTAACAAGTCGGGTAAGAAATGTACTCACTGCCTTACGTATGAAACTGTAACCAACTGTACATCACTTTGACAATAAATAAATTAATAATAAAAGAATAAAAAGATCAATAATAGTTGTATATAAGTCATGTATTCTATGAAACATAAGAACACCATTCATACTCTAAAGAGATACAAGAATTCTGAAATGCTACATAAAGTTTCGGCATAGTATAATTGATAATGCAAAGAGGACTGATCAATTTTACTTTATTTACATTTAATTTCATATGATTATAGAAGTTGCCAGTGTGGAAGTCAGATTTAAAATATACACATGTATGAAAACATACAAAGGGCCATAAGCATATATACACAATCAAATTGACTGGAGCAGAGTATACACAGGGATGACTTCTCATAGTATGACTCCTTTGAATAATTAACTGACAGCTAATTGTTGTCTGAGGGGTGGGGCTTAAGGGGATAGAAGATCAATGGGAAGAGAATTGGTGAGCAAACAGTCATAGTACTCAGTACAAAAATGTGAAAATGGAACCAGGTAACTTGAGGGGATGGGTAGGCTTGGGACGTGTGGGCAAGAATGATAGAAGGGGGTGATATTGATCAAGATGCATTGTACTCATAAACCAACGTGTTGAATTAAAACCTCCTTGTACAACCACTATAAAAGAAAATTGAGGGCTGGGGATATAGCCTAGTGGCAAGAGTGCCTGCCTCGGATACAAGAGGTCCTAGGTTCGATTCCCCAGCACCACATATGCAGAAAATGGCCAGAAGCGGCGCTGTGGCTCAAGTGGCAGAGTGCTAGCCTTGAGCGGGAAGAAGCCAGGGACAGTGCTCAGGCCCTGAGTCCAAGGCCCAGGACTGGCCAAAAAAAAAAAAAAAAAAAAAAGAAAAAAAGAAAATTGAAATTGCATAGAGAAAAATAAATAAAAGTTAGCATCTTGGTGATTCCAATGTTATTTATCCAAACTATTTCTATTGGCTGGGGGCCAGTGGCTCATGCCTGTAGTTCTAGCTACTCAGGAGGCTAAGATCCGAGCATCACTGTTTGAAAACAACTCAAGCAAGAAAGTCTGTGCGACTCCAATTAACCACCAAAAAGCTGGAAGTGGAGCTATGGCTCAAGTGGCAGAGTGCCAGCCTTGAGCTAAAGATTTAAGAGACAGTGCCTATGCCTTGAGATCAAGCCCCAGGACAAGTACATAGGCACAAAAAATTATTCTCTATTGAGGATTGAAGCATAGGGTATCCTGGGAGTTCTGTACCATTTATTACTTTTCACTTAGTTTCATTGTATTAACAATTTCAGCCTAATAGATACTTTCTGTATTTTTAAGTTTTTATTGATTATTAAGAGTAGATATATTTTAAAATATGTATCTATTCTTACAGTTTTCACAATTTCATTTGGAAAGAGAGTTCTTATACTCCTAGAGAAACCTTTTTCTTTACTGAGAAAATAAGATTTAAGATTTTGAAACTGGTTATTATATACACTAACCCTTGATGCTTAGTCACATTAGCTAAGATAAGTCAACTAGCCACTATATAAGCCCTAAAGTCCCATGGTGGACATACTATAAGTTTGCTTATTATTTTTATACTAAGCCCCTGGTAAGGAGACACAGCATTTTTCATCTTACAGCCTGAGAATCCCCTGATGGACTTTTTACAGAAAACAAGAAAGTTGATGTAAAGAGGGAACATGGGAAATAGTAAAGGACAGTTTCCAATGTACCATGAATGTCAGAGGCATTCGTTTATTTTGTCCATATTGTGTTAGCCAGTATTCAGTGGCATGGCAACACCAAGCTGCAAAACGCCCTGGCATATGTTATTTCAAGGGAGCATGGAGGAGAGCTAGGGTAAGCCCACTGTGGTCTCATCTACATAGTCAGCCAGCACACATGATAAACTTACCCAGGCTCCTAAAATGATATTTAAAGGTAAACATGAGTAGTTAAGAGGAAGACTTTCTCCCTTCCAAATTGTTATTTCCCTCCTTCACATTAGGAATAAAGAACTAAGTTGATATCTTCCCGTGTGAGCTGTAATACATTCTGAATTATTGCTATTAATGATCACACTGCTTCATTATAATGTGCATTGTAAGTTTTTTAATACTATGCATGTAGTTTGGGAATGTAGCATTAATTCTATATTAATGAAAAGAAATGCTCAGATAATATTATGTTTTAGAGGAGCCAGACCTGAGCAAAATAATAAATTTGAAAGGAAATTTTATTTTATAGCAATTTTTGATTGAAGAAATGTAGTTGGCTGACTTATTTAGTTTTTTAAGCTGTTGATAAACAAAAGACTTTAATAATAGCAAGATAACTATACATTATAGAGTTAATCTGGGTTTGTTTTATACCCTAAGGAGACTTATGAAAACCAAATGTGATGTAAAAAAATAGAATAATCATTAAAAGTCTTGCACCATATATGTCATAGAAGTTTATTACAAAGAAAACCAAGCTAGAATTCCATAGATTAGAGCTCTAAAAAACATTCTTCTTAATTTACAATTTGAAATAACAAAATCCAATTTAGAGGAAATATTCAAAATAATTGATTTAAGATGTTTAACCAAAAAATACTTTAGATGTCCCAAGGGAACAAAATGTTCTTAAACTTTAATCCACAAAACTCTAAACTATGGCAAGAAATATCTCAGTCGTGTGTTTCTAGTATTTTAAATTAATATCCAGAATTAAGATATTATGTGTCATGTTGCTTTGATGGACTGTTTATAAAGCAGGCATTCTGAAGTCCACTCAGGAGACAGATAATCTATCTGCTTGTCCTTTATTTGCTTTGAATGATCTCCTGGGAAAAGAAAATAATGCTGTTTCACCCACATCAAAAAACTCATTTTCTAGTCATTTATACTTAATTCTTCTCATCCTTTCCTTCATCTAAAACAAGCCACGAATATTCTGGAATACTTAAGAGCTAGAAGATTGTGGGTGGTGTCTGATAGTTGGTTCTTTGAAACAGTAATCATCACTGGTGGAATAATGATTTATTGGTCCAGAGTGTCTGAGAAGCACATTAGAAAGACTGAGAGGTGGCACAAAATGCAAGCAAAACTGTGTAGTTGTTGAAGATCCATCAAAGTACTGAGGACAGGAGAGGATTCAGTATGTTCAGTATTCTAGATCACTTCACTCCCATTAATTTCCCTGTTTCTTAGTGAGAATGCTAAGGCAAAGGCGAGAGGTAACCCTCCACAGTGCACTGAAACCTGGGTATTTCCTGCTTTTGTTCTTTCTCCATGGGTTTTGTTTCCTTTGGCTCTCCTCATCACCCTAGATAGCATGTATTGATTTAGTCAATACATTCATGCACATCAATGCTTTGATGTGTTTGTTGTGCCTTCTACCTACCCAGTATTCAAAAAGACTGATAAGACATGGAAAGCTTTGATTTCTCTCTTGGCAGACAACTTTATAGGCACAAGGATAAGATCATCACATAGCTTTCAAAATAAGAGCATAGCTGTATCAGACTTGTTATTTTCTCCTTCAATAGTGGATCATGATTTTTACTTCTTCAATAAAGTCTAATGGAATAATGAGCTTATATAAAGAAAATCATTTCTTACTGGATATTTCTGCAATCTCTTTTACAAGAAGACTGATTATTTTAGACTTCTGCCTTAAACTTTATTTGGGCCAAATTAAATGTGCACATACTCTATGCTTTAACCTGAGAAAGCCATGTATTTGTGGTAAGAGGTAGAAGGACAAAGTGATACCTTGGGCTGTGTACTCTGGGATGTTAAGAATCAAGATCCCAAGAGAAATCAAGGGTACTTCATATCTCTTGGTCTTGATGACGAGGAAAGTAACAATATTTAATTTGTAATTAAAAGATTGGAACTAACAATGAAACAATAATATGCTATGCTTCAAAATATATACTCATGTGTAAATAGCCGGTGAAGTTATGCTCTTAGTTGTCTTCCTTATTATTTAATAGTTCTGAAGTGCTACATATAAAATAAATACTATAGTTGTGATCAGAAAACAATAGTGTTTTCCTTGAGATTAATATTTATTAGACAACATATACAGCAAACTATACATAATATGTCCAAGAGGCAAGCATGATAATGGCAACTCTGAGGACAGAGCCATGATGGGAGGAGTTGTCCTGAGAGAAGTTGATAGCCCCACCAATCTCCACAAGGCTGTAGAGCTCTGGACAGTGACTAAGGCCGTGGGTTCCACACACCAAAATTCTTGATTGCTTATGCTCATTATGTATTTTTTATTTTTTTCCTGTCTGTTTTTATGTTCCATCCTATCTAAATTATTTTAAAGAAGACAAGAGAAAAAGTTTTTGTTCATATCTAAAAGAAAGAGAAAGAGGAAAAGAGAGAGAGAGAATATGAAAAACCTGGAAATTCACCCTGTTGGTGCAGCTCTGGGGTGAAGACCACTGGGAGGCTAAAGTTAGTCTGAAAGCCAGCTGAGCCTGATTCTCCATCCAAAGTCATGCTGAGAGTTCAGAATTTACAATTTTCTGGGTAGGAAGGGTCAAATTCCCTAACACCTAGGATACAATGATTTAAACAGTATCCTCAAAGCGCTGACTTTTTATTTCCTTTCATTGCCCTTTAAGCTTAAACTTCCAATGGATCTTTAAAGATGAGGTAACTATACCTTTAAAAGGAAAAAAAATAATCCTACTGCAATGTCTTATGGGACAGCCAACAAATTTCTTTCTCTGCCTTGAACTACAGTTTTCACTGGTAATCAGTGCTGAACAAGAAAAGAGGAAAGAAACTCAGATGGTTGGTTGTATTCATCTCTCTGCCAGAGTTGATCCTAAAAGCTGTGGGTCCCTAAGGATCCTATCCCTAACTGCTCAACAATTGACATCTGGTACTCAAAGCCAATCCCAGGTGTCCCTGAATTCATTTCCTATTTATGAATAAAATTTGCCACATACTTAGCAAATTAAACAATGCCTACTTTTTCACAGTTCTGTCAGAAATCCAAGCTGGATTACTTGAGGGTACAGTTCCCAGTCTCACAAGATCAAAATCAAGGCATTGCCTCACAGGAAGCTTTGGGGAAAGCCATGACCAGGTTCATTCAGGTTGCTAGCAGTACTATGAGTTTTGTGAGACTGAAGCCCTCTGCCTCACTGAGTTAGTCAGGGGTGGTTCTCAGTTTCTAGAAGCTGTCGGTGTTTCTTGACCAATGAATCTTTCCTTCATCAATGGCAGCAATGGCGCACGGATTTCTTCTTGAACTTGCAATTCCTCTGACTCATTGAGCTTGCAACTTTTCCATTTCATGTGCCTTCCTCGTTTTCCACAAGTCTGAGAAGGAGGTCAGCTTTTAAAAGTTTCTATTGTTATATTGGACAATGAATAATGAACCATATACTCTCTATTCTTTAAGGCAAGTCAATAAGTAAATACAATTAAATGATCAAAGTCTCTTGGCATATAAAGTAACATGCTATGTCATTATAGACAGAGTTCTAGAACTATGGAATGGAATCGTGTGGGAATGCAGGAAAGCACTCTTACTACCAAAAGCCTTCCCTAGTACTCTATCCAAATCAAAGTAATTCTCTTACATTACCCTAAGTGTTGTCTTCACATCTTTTTTTATTTAGTTTTGGCCTAGAATGAATTCTTTTCTCTTTATCTTTTATGACCCAATCTCATTTATCTATAGTCTCGCCAAATACCCATCAATCATGAATATTGGAATCTAGCCTTCCCTTTACCATCCATGAAGACTAATACATTTAAGAAATATATCTGTGATCTTTTATATTATTAACCAGATTGGATTAAGGGATTGGCATAAATAAGGTACACTTTTGTTGTGTCTACAATGGCATTTTCCAAAGGCAATTAATGAATGGTTTCGTCCACTGATGAACACTAACTTTGGGCAAGTGGTAGACTGGTGGTGTGTGTGGCATAGTTGGGAGGGTGAGTTCCTGGGAGTGTGATGTTGAGGAATATATTTTAACCTTGGCCCCTCTCAATTGTTGTCTGCTCCCTGCCAGAGGTGCTCATCACCAGGAAGTTCTACTTCATCTCTGGCCTAAGGCAATAAATGCCACCTTGGCTGGATTCAACCTCTGAAACTGTGAGTCAAAATACACCTTGATTCTTTTTAAAGAGTTTCTATCACATATTTGTCACTGCAACAAAATGTCTGACTAATTTAAGAGTAATTACATCTGCATGTCATGTTGTTTCCCATCATCTTTGGAATCTGTTGATGGCAGATTCTTAGAAGGAACTAGCTATGTCCTCTCACCTTGGAGTTTCAATATCACCTCAAATTACCTTCTCTAAAGAGCAATGCCTCTCAAAGTTAATCCATAGACCTAAACCAGCTCACAAACCTTACTGCAAGCTCATAAAAAGACAAACAAAGAATGGGAGATATAGAAATAATTGTGATAATTTGACATTACTATGATATGAAAGCACATGATTCTTTTCATTGTTTTTATTTCCATCATAATCAAAGAATTTATCTATGTAAAACTAGAAAAAAAATTCAAAACTTGATCCTTTATCCCAAATAATTCAGGACACACTGTTTAAAAGGTGCTAAAATACATGCGTGGTACAATTTCACTTTTTTATATATGAGATCTTTTCTTGAAACAAAGTTCTTCTGTCAAAGAATGTAGCATTTACTCTATAAACTTTGAATTCAGCACTGATCTGTGCTTTCAGAACTCATGTTAATTGTTACCACAAAATACTAGGGCTCATCTCACAAACCATAGTCCTAACAGCTATCATCAATTATCCCTTACACTTTGAGGAATTCTCCTACAAACATATTGTCTTTAATAGGAGTTCTTATAACCGCTTAGAAATGTGAACAAGATAATCCATAAGCATCGAGAAGTACACAGTCAGTCCTAACAAGTAAAGGATCTATTTCTGAGGGTCTAATATTCCTCAGGCTGAATACATTGAATAAAGTCACATGACTATTCTCTTTTAACTTCAGTCACAAATTAAGATGACCCACAGGCTTGGGTGGAGTTGTGTCCCCAAAACATTGTTTAAGTTTAACCAAGCTGAAGTTTAGTATTTGTTTGTTCAACAAATATTTACTGAGGGCTTACCATGTACTAAAATTCTTCTCTACAGGTAAAATAGTAAACCAAACAAATGCAAATCCCTATCCTCATAGAAATTATACCCTTCTGGGGAGCCTTCATTCTACCTGAATTGGTTTTAGAAACACAGATTTGCTTATGCCTCCCCAAACTACCCTTTCACATTCTTCTTTAACTCTCCACTCACTAAATTACAACATTCATATTCATACACAAAACCCATAAGCCATACAGAATTTTCTATAAAAATTCGTCCCAGGTGTCAAATCAACCAGAAAAGGCTGTTCATGTCTATAATGTGAGAAAACCTGAAAGGTGAAACAAATACCAAGATACGATTTTGGAGGGAAGAGGGCTGAGGTTCTGTGTCATGAATGTGGCATCATTATGTTAACAATCAGCAAACTGACATTTTGTGACTCTTCATTCTAAAACAGGTAAAATCTTGCTTATACAGTTCATAGCTCATTATGTCTTTGTATCATCCTTTCTTCACCTTTAGGGAATCATGTCAATGATGACAGAATTAGTGTTAATTAAGTCTCATCTTCTGAGATACATATTTAGAAAAAACCCTGTATCTGAAGTAGATTTACCTTAAGTGAATACTTAGTCCCACAGTTAAACCATTAAGAAACCAAGGTAAGTCCTTGTCTGAACAAAGGCAAAAGTATCTTCAAATGGGAGATATTCTGCATACATTTCTTTATCTTCAGCTTAGAAACTGCTTAGATATAACCTCACTTTTGTGTGTGCCAAATAAAAACTTTGCAGATGGGAAATAACTAAAGAATGTCTCTACTTGAACTTTCAACATGGCTATAATTACAATGACAAAAGTATCTCATTAATTTCAGGGTAATAATTTTTCATTTCAGGGTGAGTCCATTAATGTACATTTATGGCCAACACTTAGTAGGGTAGTTTTCATTAAGGACGATTTAAGTATGGAAATGTTTTTCTGAATTGAGATGCATACATAGAATGTAGACATCAACTCATTTATTTGCTCAGTTTGCTCAGACTGTTTATATATGTGCTTTCCAGAATTTTCAGTCTCAAGTACTCATCAAACATATTTATTCCATCTGGGATTATGTATGACAAATATTATTTATAAGTTTACACAGTATTGGATTGAACCATGGCTTCCAGAAACATGAGCAGAGAGCCCTTTGCACCTCATTGCATAGGAGATAATGCAATATACATGCTATAAAAGGAGAGGAGGAGAGATCAAGAAAGAGACTCAGAGAGCATAAACTCTGAAGTAAGGTAGAAAGAATTTTCTGCAAAGCTTCAGGAGGTTCTCTCACTTTTATTTGGCTGTCTCTCAGTCTTCATGTTCTCTGTTTGACACATACATGTAATGCTATGGCCCAGGCCTTTAATCCTAGTTACTCAGGAGGCTATCTAAGGATTGAGCTTTGAGGCTAGCCTGGACAAATAAATCCAAGACTCCTATTTCCAATGAACCAGGAAAAGGCCATAACTCAAAGGCATGGTTCAAATGGCAGAGTACTAGCAGTGATTGAAAACGCTGAGCAAATGCTTAAGGCCATGAGTTTAAGCACCAGTATGAACATGTATGCACACATGAATGTATGTATGAACACACACACACACACACACACACACACACACAGAAATAATTTAAGCCAGATCTTCTGATATAATCCATGTCTTTAAACAATGCATTCCATTTGTTCCAGATGGCTAACCAGCTGCAGAATACAGGCCCGGATGATCAGTTCCTACAACTTCCCATTCCTCTGCACACTAAGTTATCTTTGATTCCTAAGGCTTATTCTTCATCATTCAATCCCTTGCTACCAATTGAATTTTCATATACTCAATATTATATCCATTTAAATATTTAACTCTTTTCTACAGAGTAAAACTGGCTTGAACCTGCATATACAATCCTTTTGAATTGCTTTATGAGAATTTCTGTGTGATATACTCTTTTAGCACTTGCACATAGCAGTGATGTTTATTTTTATACATTGCTAATTTTAGCACATGGAAGATAGAACTGTGATTCCTTCATTTACTTGTTCACTTATTTTTTCATTTGGCACGTGTTATTGAGTTTCTCTTTGTCTTAATCTGTTCAACTGCTATAACAAAATCCTATAAGCTAGGTGGCTTACAAATGAAAGAAATTTATGTCTCACACTCAGAGAAGCTAGAAGTCCATGACCAAGGCTCTAGCAGTTTCTCATAAATAGTAAGTACATAGATAGAGTATTCTCTTCTCACTGTGTTTTCACATGGCAGACAGGATAAGGAAGCTCTCTGGGCCTCTTTATCAGATTTAAGTATTGTACACAGGAATTTCAATTCAACACCTCAATTTAAAAGTATAATTCATCTTGATCAATGTCACCTCTTGCATAGTTTTCTTTTATCTCTCCTAAGTCCCAACCATACCTTCAAGTTACCTAGTTCCAGTTGCAATGTGTACATTGAATATTATAATGTATGCATGCTCTAATCTCATCCACGAGGGCTCTGTTCTTATGACCTAATCATCATTGAAAGGCTCCATTTATTAATACTCTGATAGAGTCATAGGTTTCAACATATGGGTTTGATGGTGAAAAAGTGAGAAAGACAGTATTTCTACTCACACACCCTTGGTACATTTGTACCACCTAAGACATAATAGTGAAAAAACTAGACTTTGTGGAATATACAGGCTTAGGGACAAGACAGACATTACAATATGCAATCAGAGAAACCTTTGTGTAATTACAAAGTACATATGGGGTATCAAGTGAAGATGAAAGGTGGTATTAGGAAAGACCATCAGTGAAGCTTATTGAGAGAAGGGCAGGCAAGTGATGGATTGCTTGAAGAAGTGACATTCAGTCTGAAATCTCCGGAAGGAAATAAGCTATTCAAGAATAAACATGAACAAGAATGATCAAAGCAGTGGTGATGTAAGTGTAGGAGGTAGTATGCACTCAAACTAGAGAAATACAAAAACAGCTGGACCTTCCTTAAGGAGATGTGTTAAGGATGGTGGATTTGTGCTGAGTGCCACTATAAGTTTTCAATATTTTAAGTAAAGCAGCAGTGTGGCATCGGGGTGTGGTGGGTCACTCCTATTATTCTAGTTACCTAAGAAACAGCGATCAGGAGGCTTGTGGTTTGAGATCAACTCAGGCAAAACTTTGGAGGACTTCTCAATCAACACTTGGGTCCTGTGGAACAAGCCTGCCATCCTAACTGTATGGGAGGCTGGGAACAGGAGAGTTGCAGTTCCAGAGCAGCCAGACCAAAGAATATGCTCATGAAACTCTATGTCATGATGCTTGGCATGTTGGGTTGTGCCTGTCAACTCAGCTATGGTAGAGTTTGAAACTGGACAGTCACAGTCCATGTACCTCCTATCTCAAAATAACCAGAGTGAAAAAGAGCAAAAACATGGCTTAGTGCTAGAACATTTGCTGAGAAAGTAGTAGGCCCTGAGTTCAGACCCCAGTAGAATTAAAATAATAATGACAATAATAAAGCAACATGTCAAGAATAACTTTTCATATATTAACCGGTTTTCTTGACTTTTACTGGAGGTATCTTTATGTCAAATATTTATTTTATTTGAGTTATAATGGCATTGAAAATTCTGTGAAATATTTTTTCTGGAGCCTTAGAGAATATTTGTTTTGATGCAGATTATCTGGCATATGTTTATATAGCTTGAGAAATAGTATGTCTAAATATGAACCAAACCAAGTCAAACATGGCTAAGAGATTGAAAAAATTGCCATGTGCCTTTATTTGTGTGTGTGTGTGTATGTGTATGTGTATGTGTGCGTGTGTGCGCGCATGTGTGTGCATGTATGCTGGTATTGAACTTGGACTCATGGCCTCATGTTTTCCTTTAGTTTTTTCACTCAAATATGGCACTCCACCACATAAGCCACATTTTCTAGCATTTTACTGATTAATCGGAGGTCAGAGTCTCTTTGTCTGCCAGAGCTAGCTTCAAACCACTATTCTCAAGTCTCAGACTCTTGAGGAATTAGGATTACAGGTGTGAGCCACAGTTATCCAGAATATGCCTCCTTTTTATGTGATCTTCTCCACAATATGCAATGATACAATGCTGCTCTGTTGAAGCTACCATTTTCATAAAACACCCAACATAGTTCAATACTCAAATGTTCCATGTTTAATAATTCCATTACCAAATATATTTTCCCAAAGATGTTAAAGTTATCTACTATCCATTCATATACATACTATATTTCACACATCAATAAAAGTCACCAGGCAACGATTACCTACATGATTCTTGAAAAATGCAAGCCCTAGAGAAAATTATTCCAAACTGGAAGCACATTCTACTACCCTGATTTCAACATCAGTAAGACAGAAGTGATAAATGAGTTAGCATGACCCAATATCAATAAATACTTTGTCCACATGGGTCTTATCCAAACCATTTTAAACTTTTTGAGGAGAAAAAAAATAGACCAGTGGCAGAGATCCTGGAAAACTAGAACCATTTAGAAGAGCTCAAAGACCTATAATTACAATAACACATAAAAAGAACAAAGTTGGCAAGATTAGGAGATCAGACTAATAAGTATGAACAAAGTTAGATTGATGGGTATCTTGAATAAATTCTTGTTGAAATAAAGGTGCAGATTTTTTTTGATGATTCGATATATGACATATTATATATTTCAGCTGACTTATAAACTGATCCTGTTCTTAATCAATCTTGGATTATATGTCAGTTCTCCTGACATGAAAGAAATACTCCATTTAATTCCCTGGTCCCTCTCCATAACTCTCAACTTTTTACCTTGTGCCCTAGGAAAGCATTTATAAGGTGAGCTAACTTGCTGGATTGTATCAATGGATCCATGTCTCTAACCCCCAGTAGGTTTGGCTGGCAGGCAAGGAGTGGGGAGAAATCATAGCTGATCATCCTCTGTTTCTCACAAGGTCACCTTCTCACTGTCGACTGCTCTCTGAGGGTCCCTGAACGTTGTCCAGAGCTTAGATTTCACTGTCTCCAGTTTTCAATACTAACTCTTGTGTTTCACTACCAACCCACCACTCCTACCTTTGTAAATAAACTCTTCTTAATTTATTCTAATTTGACTGTAATATTTATTCCCTTTGAAACACTGCTTGTTCCCCCTAATTCCTCACAAACTTTGTTTCTACTAGAGAGAAAGAAAGAGGAAGGAAGGGAGGGAGGAAGGGAATGAGAGGAGGGAAAAAAGGAAGGGGGAAAGGAAGAAAGAATGAAAGAAAGAGAGAGAGGAAGGAATGAAGGGGGATGGAGGGAGGAAGAAGGGAAGAAGGAAGGAAGGAAGGAAGGAAGGAAGGAAGGAAGGAAGGAAGGCTTTTAAGAATATGACGCCTTGCATAAGTGTTAGAACTTGAATTACCATTATTTTTGCCTATTTCCACAATACAAACCTGATTTAATATTGTACAATGTACTACTGTACTTGTCACTATAATAAAGGAAAAAAATCATACAATCTTCCCAGTAAATGTAGAGATAGCATTTATTAACATAAAGTCCCTATTCAAAAATAAAGCCCTTGATCAACTAGGAAATAAAGGAGACATTCTTTTTAAAAAAAATTTTTATTGTCAAACTGATGTACAGAGAGGTTACAGTTTCATACGTTAGGCATTGGATACATTTCTTGTACTGTTTGTTACCTCCTCTCTCATTCCCCCCACCCCCTACCCCTTTCCCCCCCATGAGTTATTCAGTTCATTTACACCAAACAGTTTTGCAAGTATTGCTTTTGTAGTCGTCTGTCTCTCTACCCTGTGTCTCTCGATCTTGGTATTCACTTTCAGTTTCCCAGCTCCAACACCAGTATACACGGTCTCCAATGTACTCAGATAAGATACAGAGATAGTGCAGGTACACCACAGGAAGGGGATACAAGAAGATCATCAATAAAGAAGCTACGGTTACACATAGCACATTGAAAGTAGTTACAACAGTGATATAACCATCGTTTCCATAACATGAAGTTCATTTAACTTAGCATCATCTTATGTGTTCATAAGGGTATAGCTATTGGGCTCTTGTGATCCTCTGCTGTGACTTGCATAAACCTGTGCTAATTATTCCCTATGAAGGAGATCATAGAGTCATTCTTTAACCAATTAATTCTTGTATTCCAAAAATCACAGTGCCAGGCATTGGCCTAACTTGTTATTCCTTTCTTTCTTATAGCTCTATGACACAAGTACCATTGTTGCTATTACACTCTAGAGAAAATAATTGAATCACAGAAGGGCTAAGTCATTTGTTACAGAGATTTACCTAATATTGGCAGTGAAATAACTTGAGTCTACTGGGTAATTTCGAATTTACTCTCAGAACTACTGTGCTACGTTTCAAGAAATACCAGTCTCTTTATTTTCTTGAAGTAAATTAAAATTGTTCCTTGAGTTCACAGACCATTGAAAACTCCATATCAGTCATTACTGAAACACCAAATCAAACATTTGCAGTTCCACAGGTGGTGGGGTGGGGTGCGGCTGGGGGTGGGAGGGTATCCAGGCAGGATATATCCTGTATATCCTAGGCGAGCACTTTCTTGCTCTGAATTTTACTCTAAAATAGCATCTTAGTAGGTATATTGTCTCCAAAGGACCACCTACTTGGATGCTGAGAAATGTTGTTTTAGTCACATTTACAGAGAATGTCTTCTTCTCTAGGCAAATGCAAGAATCCCAGAGGTACCATGTAAAAGATCTGGGCATGGCCCCTTTATCTACCTTGGGCTGTTGTTCAAACTGGTCGACACAGTGTAATCCTCACTAGTCCTGCCTGGGCACTGTGGGATGGAAGCTTTGCCATGTGGCCACCAAGCCCAAGCCCAGAAGTTAGTTCCAGGATGCAGCATCACAGAGCCTGGCCCAGGCCTTCAAAACCATCCTTCACCAGGTCCACTCAGTTCCTCAATGTCCCTGAAGCCCAGCAAGCCCACAGAGTGCCACTGCCCTGAACCTTCCCCTGTGTAATTGTCACAACCCTTTTCCTCTGAGCAGCACTCACTGCCTGCAGGCTTTTCCCCTCCTTAGGTGACTCAATTCTACTGCTCCTTGAACCTACTTTTAATAAACACTCTCAGTAGGCATTGTCATTTCTCTGGCATTTTTTTTCTTCTGGTTCTGCCACATGAAACTCATTATTAATTTGCTTCAGTAAGAAGAAAAATGACTTGGCCACTTCTATGGAATCTAAACAGGAAAATTACCTTTAGCAAGAGAACAAAGGACAGATTAATATCTCCATAAATTATCCCACCCCAAATATGCATTTACAGAAAACATATTCTGCATAGATAGATCTTAAAATGTTAATTGTGTATATCAAAAATTCATGATATTTAAATAGCTTTTTTCTCCTCCTGCTCTCTCTTCCCCCCATATTTTCTTTTTCTTTTATCCATACTTTCCTTTTATCCATTGTAGATGTATGCATATATATTTGTAATTTTTCAGGTGTGTGCTAGTCCTGGGGCTTGAACTCAGGGCCTGGGTACTATCCCTGGCATTTTTGTGCTCAAAGCTGGTGCTTTACCATTTGAGCCACAGCTCCACTTCTGGTTTTTCTGTCAGTTAATTGGAACTGAGAGTCTCACAAATTTTTCTGCCTTGTTTGAACCACGATCTTCAGGTCTCAGCCTCCTGAGTAGCTAGCATTATAGGCATAAGCCACCAGCTACTTGCAATTTTTGAGATGACAATCAATTGCTCATTTTGTGGGATTAAAAATAATTTCAATTTTCCCCCTCATTTAATAATTCTAAGGCTTTCAGTTTGAAGCACTCTAGCATGTCCTGAAGTGTACATGGTTTATGATTTCAGTAAATCTTCATTGCATATGCCAGCCTCTATTTTAACATTTTATTTGTTTTTTTTTCAAATTTTTATTATCAAACTGATGTACAGAGAGCTTACAGTTACATTACTTGTACTGTTTGTTACCTCGTCCCTCATACATGGTTTATGATTTCAGTAAATCTTCATTGCAAATGCCAGCCTCTGTTTTAACATTTTAAAACCTTTAAGGAAAAGAGAACATTCCAGGGGGAGGGAGAGAGTACAAAATGACCACCCACTCCCTGAGAAAATGTAAAATGCTAGTCACATCTGCAGAGTCTCCATTCAAAGAAAACCGAAACCACTGGAAGTTACTCTATTTGGCCTCAATCACTCTTTGAGATGAAAGCATTTTTACAATAATCCAAAAATTTAGAGGAACTGCAGAAACAATGGACAGAGTGCTGTGGTAGCTCTAGTCTATTTTGTATCACTTCCAATGATATCCATGACAAGCCACAGTTTGACGAGTGAGATTAAAATTTATCTCCCAGCTATTCAACTCCAGCACATTTTGGGTTTTGTGACCAGTTTTCCAGTTAGCTATGCTTCCTGACACTGAAGGTTATACACTCTGTGGTGTGTGTGTGTGTGTGTATGTGTGTGAGTGTGTGTGTGTGTGTGTGTGTGTGTGTGTGTTTCTGCAGAAAAGGAAAACAGACCACCCCAGAACATTTCTAATATATTTTGTGGGCACAAATAGTTTTTCCAGAAGTTGGTGGATAAAAAATTATAATAGTAAGTGCTAGAATTTTCCATTTTTAGTGCTTTTCCTAATAAGAATAAAAAACAAAGTTTTTATGAATTGTGTTGCCAAACTAGGGAAGGGAAAGGGAATATCAAAATGTAGAGACAAAGGATGAAAGGACAAACCAATGCAACAACAATACTTACAAAACTACATGGTGTAAACCAACTGCACAACTCATGGGAGGAGAAGGAAATGGAGAGAGGGAAGGCTGGGGGAGGGGGAATGAGGAAGGAGGTAACAAGTTGGATAAGAAAAGTATGCACTGTCTTATGTATGAAACTGTAACCCCTCTGTACAGCACTAAAAAGAAATGGAAAAAACCAAACAACAACAACAACAAAAAAAAATTGTGTTGTCTTCCTAAGAAAAATTTTGAATCAGCTAGCTTATAAACATAGCTGAGTAGCGAAGCACTGATTAGAATTCTCATATAGGTTGGAGGCTGAAGGATGCTTCACAGCCATTCATCATTGATACTGACATGAGTTAATCAGATTCACCAGTTGCTTCTGCTCTAGGTTTTCACTTACATACTTCACTGTAATTTTAATACTTGCATATACTTAGGATCTTAAAGACTAAAGAGACTCATGTTTGAAGCAATTATCTTTTTTTTCAAACACAGCATTTTTAATTTACATGTACTTATAGGAGTCTGTGTGAAATAATTTATAAAGTGGGTTCCTTTATCACTGAGTTTTCAAACTATTGTTCTAATACAATAGTTGTTGTTGTCTCCATTCAACTGCTTGTCTGGTTTTTTAGATGTTGGTCCATATACCAAAAATATGACCTTAAGGCACTCAACTGAGTTGCCTCTAGTACATTCACAAAGTTGTGATCAGCACCATCTAATTCCTGTTTATCTTATTTTTTATTATTTAAAAAGTGGAAAATACTATCTTCATTGATAAATATCATTTGGTCCTTCTGTAGTTCTTTTGCAGAAAGATGATGGGTCCATAATTTTCAAATGATGATAGGACTGTATCAACCAAAGAGTTTCCATAACAGTTTCCATAACAGCAGCAATTTCCTTGAACTGTCTGTAAAAATTCTGAAACTGAGGAATTATCATTTCAAAGGACTTGTTCTTTACTTGGCCGGAATGATCTGCCACTTTTAGCATTACTGCAATGTAAGGATACTTAAGTGATCTGCAACTTTCCAAGCTCACAGACATGCCAAGTTTCTACTGAAAATCTATAAGTTGGCTGGTGACTTCGGACTTAGCATCAAGGACCGGCTCAGTGGCCCTGGACCCCTCCATGGCTCCAGCACAGGGCCCTGTGGTGGTCCCAGGTGGATACGCCCCACCTCAGCACTTCTGCTTCCACTTCTGCCCTCTGAAGCAATTATCTTTAGAGTGTGAAGAGATAAGACTCGGCAATAAACTGTACTTAAAAATATATACATATATAATAAAAATGATATGTATTATTCACTTCCTACTGATAAAGTGTACTAGTATCCATTGTATATACATATATTTATGTGTATGTGTACATATATTTATGTATATACACACACACACACACACATATATATATATATATATATATCACAACACCAAAAACCAAAATAGAACAAATAGAACAAATATGCTGGAATAATGTCCCTTGCTACTATTAAAGTTATTTACAACTGGATATTTTGAATGTATGGCTTTTTATTAGCTCAAAAATCTTCAGAGTTTGAGTGCCATTTTGTTAGTTAAGAAGTGAATATTTGTTTTTCTTTAAACCTGAATGCTATAATCTTAACAGCAATGCAATTGTATTAAGAAATGGAAAAGAAATTAGGCCATGAAGACGGAGCCCTTGTGAGTGGAATGAGTGCTGTAATAAGGAAAGACGTCAGAGCGTTCTCCAGCTTTGCTTGTCTATGTGAGGACACAAGCTGAAATAAGACACTCATCAGAATGTGAACTGTGATCCTCAGATCTCAGCCACCTGAGTAGCTAGGATTACAGGCTTGAGCCATCAGGCTCCTGCTCAAAATAAGATCTCTATATCTTAAAATAGATATTCTTGCCTCATGCTGCCATTGTTCATATTCAAGTGAAGGAAAAATTAACAGTCACATTATTTCTCAACAAGAAAGATCACATAAATTCTTTCTTAGTCAGTAGGAAGAAAAAAATAAACCTTTACATATCCAGGGCTGGAAAATCCACATGGATCCCATCTCAGAGTTCTTTCAGAAAAAAAAAAAAAAAAGACTTATTGTCAAATAAGCACTAGCCTTGGGAGCGTAGCCATCTCATTCATATGTGCTATATTCAATACATGGGAACTGAGAGAAAAAAGTGTTTGACACACTTTGGTGCCAATGCTGAAGCTAAACTCAAGTGCCCCCCACCCTTCCCCTCTCACGCCTCCTCCCATTCTACCACTTGAGCCATGCCTGGACTTCGGGTTAATCCGAGATAGGAATCCTTCAGATTTTTCTGTCTGGCCTGACTTTGCACCTCAGAAATCAGATCTCAGTCTCCTTGGTAGCTATGTTCACAGGAGCCCTGATCACTGCTGCCCGTTTTGGCACACTTCTTAGCTAACAAAAATTTAAGACCCATTTATTTTAATAAAGTTATATTCTTTTAGAGAAATAATTAGAATCCATATCAATAAACATTTTTAGTTAACGAGTCAAAACTTCCTTAGTTCTTTACATACACTTAATTTCATCACACAGATTTTTAAGGAGAATTGGGGAAGGGGTGCAGGTTGAGACTGCATGGCCTATAGGAAGTGCTATTCAATTAAAAACAAAACTAATGAGAGCTAGAGGTGTGGCTTAGTGGAACAATGCTCACCTGACATGCCTGGGCCTTAGAATTGATCCTCAGTACTGAAAAATAAAAAAAAAAAAAGATCTTGAGCTGAAAGTGAAGTTTAAGTTATAGAACTCTTGCCTAGCCAAAAAGTTTTTCAGGGCTGGGGATATAGCCTAGTGGCAAGAGTGCTTGCCTCGTATACAGGAGGTCCTAGGTTCAATTCCCCAGCACCACATATACAGAAAATGGCCAGAAGTGGCGCTGTGGCTCAAGTGGCAGAGTGCTAGCCTTGAGCAAAAACAAGCCAGGGACAGTGCTCAGGCCCTGAGTCCAAAGCCCAGGACTGGCCAAAAAAAAAAAAGTTTTTCAGAAATATATATATTCTTCAGAAATATACATACATTTATATATTATATATTATATATACTTATATACATACAAACATACATACTTTTTCATATGCTTTTGGTCATATATATAAAATTTAAAAAAACATGAAAATGTATGAAGATGCAAACGAAGCAAGAATGAGTTGAAAGCGAGAAATAGGTTGAAATGTCATCAAGGAGAAAGAGTATGAGAAAGATAAGAAGAATTCCCAGTTTTAATGTTAGAAGAAGGTCCAAGATGACAGCTGTATATAGTAGATGTATGTAAATAGCAAACATTGCCAAGAGAACAAAGGGCTCAGAATGGTATGTCCCTCAGGGAAAGAATCAGACCAGATTTTCTGTTGTGCTTGATTTATGACTTTATTAAAGGAATTCTTTAAATGGGTAGAAGAATTTGGCAATTATTGGTAATAAGTACATATATATATATGTACATATATATATATATATATATACATATATATATAATAAGCAAACATGTAAAAAGAAGTTATGACCTCCAAGAAACAAAAATCTTCACAAGAAATAGACGATCATTTAATATACTCACAGGAATGTAGAGACTCAATATTTATTTAGTAAAAATTTTTCTCTAGATCAAAAGTGAGGAGAGATGGAAATTACAGGCACTAGTGCTGAGTGGTAATTTGATCATTATTATTCATAGATGGAACTCACAATTCCTACAGATGAGAAATCAAAAGCAGAAATACCAGGCTTTCTAATACAGAAATTAAGAGCTAACCAAAAGTCACCATCCCCAAGAGAAAATATAATTGAGAGGAGGGAGGGGTTTGTAGAGAGGCCTGGAGCTTATTATGGTGAACTTTTTTCTTTTAGATAGCTTTTTTGTGTACATGCATTTCTTTTGATAAAATATAATATAATTCATTTATCTAGTATAATAGTAGCTATAATAAGGACTTGCTTTCCCACACCCCTCTAGTGAGATGCCAGACACTCCAGAGTATGTTAAAAATGAAGGGAAGCAAAAACTTCATAAAATAGGAAAACCAGAATAGATTTGCTGCATTCAAACTGTGTAACCCACACATACACATCACATTATGATATGTTGTCCACAGTTGCCTAAGGCTCGTGGCATGCCATAAGGTACCCTTTGTCTTTAAATGAAATCTCCAAGGGTTAAAAAAAAAAATCTTAAAGCAGTTCCAGCATTCCTCAAAAGTCCCAACTCAAGGCAAACTCTTAGTTGTGAGGTCTAGTAAAAATAAAATAAATGATATGAAGAATAAGTAAATGTCACACTTCCAACATACAATGGCACAGAGTACAAATTTCCACTCCAAAGTAGAGAAATTGGCGCCTACAAAAGAGGGATCAGACAAAAACAAGACTTCAATCCAGCAGGTAAACATCAAGTCCTGGCTGCTCCCTGTCTAGCAGCTGAGGTACACAGTGACATCATGTCAGGTTAGCCTTTCCCCTCACACCTTAGCCTCTCATAAACTGCTGCAGGAACCTTGATCCTATCACACATTGCCTGGACTCCTGCTTCTCTTTGAAATTTGGTATAGGTTCTTGTGACCAAGTAATTCTTGAATTTTGGCAGGTCTTCAAAACCGACATTGGAATAATGCAGGGGCAAGGCCTGCCACCAGCCGGAACAGCATCAGGCTCCCCTTAACCCTGGGCTACAAGTCCTCTGGGTGCCTGGATGCTGCATATCAGGAAACACTTCCCTAGGTAAACCCTATGCCTACACCCCAATCTCTTTTTCAGGCCAAGTCTTTCAAAGGAGTTCCCTCATTTAATCCTTTTAGCCTATGGGAGCCAGTGAAATTCCTAAGATTCCTGCAAGGCATCCTGATTATTGCCATAGGGCAAGGTACTCAGCCTCTTCCTAAAAGCACTAATCCCTTAAGAAACCACAGCTTTCTGCATCCCAACTTGATGTGGAATTATCTAACCAAGCTGGAAGCTTTTCAGATCTTCATGTTCTGATTTTTTTCCTTCAGGTTGGAAGTTGTGAGCAATATCCATGCATGAATTCTGGACCACCTCAAAATTTCTTTATCATATTAGTCCATCACCTCTGGATTCCCACAAACTCTCAGGATGTCAACAAAACATTGATATGTTTTTGTTTTGCTTGGTTGTGTTCTGTTTTGTCAGAATATAGCAGGAATTGACCCATAGTCAGTCCCTAATAGGGTCTTTATTCCTTCCTGAAATCTTTGGGGAAAGATTTTTCTATCTGTATTCCTATAAGCATATTGGTATTTACAGCCACCATCATAATTAATTGCTTATTGATCTCTATTTAAATTTATTTTTATGAATTGACATCCAGAGAGGTTACAGTTACATGAATCAGGTAATGAGTACAATTAGTTTTGAACCATGTCTCTCCTTCCCTCACCCTCTCCCAGTTTCTCTTGCCCATCCCCACCAACAAGATATACAATTCATTTTCCACGTAGTGTCTAGTGAGTACCACTGTTGTATTTGTTCACCCTTTGTTTCACCTTTTCTGGGCCTCCCTTTCACAGCCCAAACACAAACAAACAAGACAAAAGGAAAAGACAGCAAAAACAGCAACTGAAAATATCTTGTTTCCTTTTCTTGGAGTTTATTTCATAGAATATGATGATATGCACTTAGCTATTGAGCCTTTGTCAACCATTCCTATGCATATCCTCCTTTGGCCTCAGTGTGTGAATGTTTACAGTCCTGTACAATTTATCATGCTCATTAATTTGTTTATAATATTTTATGTAAGGTAAAGAATACATAGCCATCAACAAGTGAAAAAACAAGTTAAGAAAATGTCCTTTGTTTCCCTATCTTTGGAGTTGGTTTCAGTATGTGTATTATTTTGTATATGTATATGAAGAGGCGCTTGAGTATTGCACCTTTGTGATTCTCTCCTCAAACTATCCTTTCTTTTTCTCACTGTGTGTGGATATCTAGAATTCTGTGTAACTTGTCATATCCCAGTGAGCTTAGACAAAGTTCTGCATATCAGGGAGAACACCAGGACCATTTATTGAAGACTGTCCATTCTGCAAGAGATGTTCTTTGTAACTTTCTCAAAAATTGGCTGTCTGTGGATTCAATTTGGTCCTATTAGTTTATATGCATTTTTATGCCAATCCCTCATTGTTTACATTATTATGCCTTTGTAGTAGAAAACTATAGTCATTTGCGTTTTTTTCTACAAGATGGCTTTAAATATTTGTTGTTTCTCTTCATGATTCCAAATACATTTAGACATTTTTAGCTTTTTGAATTAAAAATTTTATTGTTAAGATGATGTACAGAGGAGTTACAGTTACATACATAAGGCAGTGAGTACATTTCTTGTCAAACTTGATACCTCCTCCCTCATTTTTCTCCCACCTTCCCTCCTTCCTCAATCCCCCACCCCACCGCCAAATTGTACAGTTGGCTTACAACACATTGTCTTATAAGTATTGCTATGCATTAGTTTGCCTTTTACCCTTTGTCTCACCATTTTGATGTTCCCCTTCACTTCCCTGATTCAGACAAACATATATACAATACCTAGGGCACCAAAATCAAATACAGTGACAACAGGGGCTAAACCAGAGAGAAGGTAAACAAAAAAAGAAAGAATTCACATAGTGTATTAAAAATAACAACAACAATAAGTTGCTTTTTTCTATAACTTGAAGTTCATTTTGCTTAACCAAAGAAGTGAAAGACCTCTATGATGAAAACTTGAAAAACTTGCAAAAGGAAATTAAAGCAGAACTAAGGAAATGGAAAAACATCCCATGCTCCTGGATTAGAAGAATTAACATCATGAAAATGACAAAATTGCCATAGGCTATCAACAAATTCAATGCAATACCCATCAATATCCCAACAACATTCTTTAATGAAATAGAGGAAGCAATCCAATAATTCATATGGAACAATGAAAGATCACAAATAGCAAAAACAATCCTAAGCAGGAAGTACAGTGCTGGAGGAATATCAATACCAAACTTCAAACTCTATTACAAAGTGATAGTTAAAAAAGAAAAAGAAAAAAAAAAGAAACACAGCTTGGCGAACAGGCCCAAGGACCAATGGATTAGAACTGGAGACCCAGAAATGGACCTGCAGATCTATGGCCATCTAATCTTTAATAAGGGAGCTAAAAGAATAGGATGGAAGAAAAACAGCCTCACAGCCTCTTCAACAAATGGTACTGGCAAAATTGGTTAAACACCTGTAAAAAAAAAACAACAACAACAACAAAAAAAAAAACAACTAAAGCTAGATCCTAACATATTATCCTGCACCAGAATCAACTCTAAATGGATCAACGACCTCAAGATAAAAGCAGATACAAGAAGGAATAGGAGAAACACTTGGGTTCCTTGTTACAGGACAAAACTTTCTTAATAAAGGCCCAGAAATACAACAAATTGAAGAAAGATTGGACAAATGGTATTGCATGAAACTGCAGAGCTTCTGCATGCCAAAGGACATAGCTTGCAAGATAAATAGAAGGGCCACAGATTGGGAAGAAGATCTTGACTGGCCATACAACAGGCAAGGGCCTCATTTCTAAAACATACTTAAAACTCAAAAAGTTAAGTTCCCCCAAAATAAATCCTCAAAGAAACAACTTCCCCATTAATAAGTGGGTTAAAGACTTAAAGTTCTATGAATTCTATCATTGATATGTTGAAATGGATTGCATTGAATCTGTCAGTAGCTTTGGGTGGTCTGAGCATTTTCATAGTAATTATTCTTCCAAACATGAGTGCATCTATCTTTCATTCTTTCTGTCCTCTTCAGTTTCTCTCATGGATGTTTTATAGGTTTCATTATATAGTTCTTTCATGTCTTTAGATTTACTACTAGATATCTGTATAGCTATTGTAAATAGGATTTTGTGCTTAATTCCTATTTTAAACAATTCACTATTATCATATAGTAATGCTAATGACTTTTTATGTTGATTTATATCCTTAAGCTTTATACCTATGATTCTTCTTTAACATCTCTTTCTTTCCATTTTGTATTTTCTTTTTAGATTTTATAGAACAGGCCTGATGGAAAGAAGTCTCAGTGCCTCATGCAAGCTAGGCAGGAACACTGAGCAACACCTAAACCCTTTTCTGGAAATGCTTTTTCTTGCCTTCATTTTTAAAGGATAGCTTTGCTGGGTATAGTATCATCAATTGATAGATTTTCCCCCCCTTCAGTGCTGTGAAAATGTCATTTTTTTCTTATCTTATCTATAAGGTTTCTGCTACTAAGTAAAATATGCAGCCAGATTTATTTTCTCTTGTTGCATTTATAATCTCTTTTTCTGTCTCTGAAGCTCATAAGAATCTCACATTTTTGTTTGATGTATACTAATAGTACAAACTAAGGTGTTTTTGTTTTGTTTATTTTTTTTTTAATTTGGTATTAACTCCACAAGAAAACAACAACAAAAATCAGTTACTCTGGTGTATGTGAAATCAGAAAAATATAACCACAGGAAAAAAATCTGAGTGCAGGAATGGAAAACTGAAACTTCAGTGCTATGGATATGTGGCCGGCGTCACACCAGTGTGTGCCACACTACAGCATGGGGTGTATGCAACACCAGCAAGCATGTCACACCAGTGCATGCCACAGGGTAGTATGCATGCGCATCACAGTGAGCATGTCACACCACAGCATAGTGAGTGCCACACTACACAAGTGTAACACACCACCATGAGCATGTTACACCAGTGTGTGCCACACCACAGTGCAGTGTGCGCACCACAACTAAGGTGTTTCTTAGGACATTTCCATACATGCTTTTAATAAAGTTTGATCATATTTTCTTACTCTTCCTACCTTCTTCTTCCATATCACTTTACTTATAGGCCCTTTTTACATCTATATTCCTTTAGGAGAGGAAATGTAATACTTGGCTTATTTCACATAATATGATGGTTACCAGTACCCCCATTGGCCTGTAAATGACATAGTTACCATTTTTATGTTTGAGGACGACTCCAGTGTATAGATATCACATTTTCTTTTTCTACTTATCAATGGGCACATAGATGGACTCTGTAATTTAGCACAATAAATATGGGCATTCAGGTTTCCCTGTAGAAACCTGATAGTTTTTATATAAGTTTTGATAGTTTTTATATAAGTCCAGCCATAGCATGGCAGTGTCTTATGGAATTATTATTCCTATTTTTTAAGAACCTCCATAACTATTTCCATAATGACTGGACTAACATATATTTCTAACAGAAGAGAATAAGCATTCCTTTATTCTCACATCCTTGCTAGAATTTATTGTTGGTTTTCTTGATGAAAGATAGAAATTTTGATGGGGGTGAGTTGGAATCTCAAAGTCATTGGTTGAGGGCTAATGGTATTAGGAATATTTTTATGTATTTATTACTATTTGTGCCTCTTCATTTGAAAGGTGACAGTAGTATAAAGTACAAAACCCAACTAAAGAATTGGGATGTAGCTCAGTGGCAAAGTGCTTGCCTCTCAAGTACCACATCCTGGGTTTGATCCTGGTATCAAACGAAAAAAAGACATTAAAAAAAGAAACCTGAACTAATTAAAGATTTGATTCTAAAATTGTATCATGATTGTTTGTGTCAGTTATGGAGGAAAAATGACTTTCAAATAAGCTATGTAAATATTTTTGAAGAGGGGAAAGAATATTAATGTTGCTAAATAAATTTGTATTTAAATATATGTAGTTGAATTTATAAGATACAATTAAGATTGCTGGAATTCTAGATTTATTTTAATTGGTATTCTTTCTTAGAATTGTTATGGAACATGATAGAAATCAGAATTCTAATGTGTACGTTTTTTAAACAACATACTTCTCTCCCCTGCAATATGTGAATTATGAAGGAATCATGAAAACTGAGAATCCTGGAAAACTGTGAATTATATACTTCAACTAAGTCTTACGTCTTAACTATTTTAAACTTTTTAATAAGATGGGTGCTTAGGAAAATCATGTATCATTTTCTTCTATTTAATATTGACTATAAAGGGAAGGAAATTATAAATAAAATATCTGAATCACAATATTATTTATTTTCTTTTTGCTATTTTTATTTATTATTTTCTTTTTGTTATTTGTTTTCTTTTAAAATTTATCTTTTAATTATCTTTAAGTATTTTTACAAAGGGATTTCAATTCAACATGAAGTTTTTTTCTTATGGTCTAATCAGTGTTTAAAAGCTTCTTCTGTCATTTAAGATTCAGTAGTTGTATAACATTCCACAAGTATTAATATACATTAAGAGCAAATGGAGAAAAGATTCTTAATTATTTTTATTATTTGTATTTCATCTGAGACTAGAATAAAAGTAATATTCCATATAAGCCAATGAGCAATGTTTAGATTATTTAATGAGAAATGGGAAATTGATTAGTCTGAATATTAAGGAGTCCTAAATTCTAATTTTGTCCTTACCTTTGTGTTAGGATCTTAGTATTCAAATCTGGGAAGGGGTTTTACTGAAAGAAAGCCTTTATGAAATATGGAGCAGTAAACAGTAAGCAGGATGTGAGGACACGCTGTTATTTCCCTTGTGCCTGAGATGTAATTCCTTTATTATAATACCAGATTGGGATCTAATGAGGGAGTACATCACATCTGATATTCATGCCTTTCGATACCAATAGTGCATTAAAAGACACTGTGGTTTACCTCATCTGGGCAAAGTTAACAGCTCACACACGAGTTTCATATTACACATGTCAGGCTGAGCACTCTTAGGGGAGTTAGTGAATGCTTGGGTTTTCATAAAAATCGGAGCTGCCTAGTGTTAAATGTGAAAAGACTATTCAAAGATCACTGCCATCTTTGACCCATTAAGTAAACCTTTCAAATAAAGGAGGACAATGGTAATCACTCAGATTTCATTGTTCCGACCAGTGTAACTAGGAAAAAAGTACAGCATAGCTGATTTCCTATTTCAGGTATTGACTCAACAAAGGATTAAGAACTGTTCATTATGTGTGCAGTCATCTTGAACAACAGTCTCCACTTCCTAAACCGAGTACACTAATTATTCTGCCAAAGATAAAATACTAAATCTCCATAGTATTTCTTTTCTAACATTGAAAACTGGTATTTTAACTGTAGCCTGAATTTAAACACAAGAAAAATGATTCCTCTAACTCTTTCAGTGTCTGATAAAATTACGTTTTGTATCTATTCTTGCATAACATTAAAGAAAAGCACAGAAATCTATGATTTTTGTATGTTGCGTTGGTACATGCTTTTCAGTCCGAATTTTATGAGTCATCTGCCAGTGGTAGTTGTTATTACATCCCAACTCCACTCACCACTCTGACCACTCAATATAATAAAATAATCCTACTTTTGAAGATCCATATTTCTATTTCCAGGTGCCAGTGGCTCATGATTGTAATCCTTTTCAGGAGGCTGAGATATAAGGATCACTGTTCAAGGCCAGCCTACGAGAGAAAAGTCAATGACTCTTATCTCCAATTAACCAGCAAAAAGCTGGAAGTAGAGTTGTGACTCAAATGGTAGAGCACCAGCCTTGAGAAAAAAAAACAAAGAGATAGTGCCTATGCCCTGAGTTCAAGCCCCAATACTGGCACAAATATATATGGCAAAAATATATCTCTTACATGTAATATGTACAGAATATATGTTATACATATTTCATATGTTTATAATATATACATATATTATATACCATGTAATGTATAGAGTATATTAGATATTTATATATCATTTATCTATTATGCATAAATACATATGCATCTATATAATATGTGTATGCATAGATTTTTATATGTATGTGTATATATATGTATATACATAACATTCTATTTATTAAATCTCTTTGGGGTGATGTTAAGATCTGCAAGTACACATGGTTGGTAATGTGGTGCAGCAGGCACATAGACCTTGATAGTGGTTTGGTTTCAATTCTAGTCAGGGTCATAATCACTTAGCTGTGTAAGAAAGGAAAATTATTGTTTGTTTGTAGTGATTTTAACTATTCAATACATTTCCAATTCCCAGAGCTAGTGCTTTAACCATTTGCCATTACCTTCAAGGTCATCATTATTACCTCACCCTTTGACTCTCAACAATGCCCTTACTTAGTTTTGAAAAATAGAGGCACTAGAAATGATGTCAGGTTCTTGTTAATGAGATTTCAATTGTGCATTTTATTCTTTCCTATGCATCTCATAGCTGAATATTTGTGTACATGGAAGAGACTGGCAGTACCTGGTTCATAGCCTTTTGAAATACTAGATTTCATGAAATGTCTGAAGAATGGAAAATTTAAACTTTTGCCTCTGAAAAATCTCCAAAAACTTCTGTAAGTAATATATGTGAAATAAGACTTTTCCATGATAACTAGTTTTATATTTCTTTCTGGAAGCCTGAAGAGTAGACAGATTTCATTACTAGTATTATTTGAATTTATCTGGTTTAAGGTATTTGGCAAATTTTAAAGTATCGTAATAAATTTCTCAGATTTCAAAATCATGTCAGTTATGAATGTAACTTTATTTTTCAGTATTAAATGTCCTCAGAAGTAGATATATAATACCATTAGATTCAAAGTCTTTATAATTGCCATTTCTGACATCAGCAGACACAAGAGAAACCCTGGGTTGGCAAAGTAGATGATAGGAAAGGTAGACTATCGTGTGTGTGTGTGTGTGTGTGTGTGTGTGTGTGTGTGTGTGTGTGTGAGTGAGAGAGAGAGAGAGAGAGAGAGAGAGAGAGAGAGAGAGAGTCCTGGTGTTTGAACTCTGGGCCTGGAGCTTTCCCTGAATTTCTTTACCCAAGGCTATTTCTTGATATACTTGATCCACAGCTCCATTTCTGGCTTTTTGGAGATTAATTGGAGATAAGTGTTTCACCCTGATCTGGCTAGATTTGAATCACAATCCTCACATGCCAGCTTCCTGAGTAGCCAGGGTTACAGGTATGAGCCCTAGTGTGTGGTTAAAACCCATCCTTTTAACAAAGGATAAAGTGAAAAATAATTAATGACCAGAAGAACTTGAAAAGAGTGAAGTGAAAACAGAGGGGAAGGGTTGGACAAATGAAGAGGAGAAGAATGAGAGGAAAGGGAGAGAATGCACTCAAGAATCCAATGCATCCTAAACAATTAAGAAGAGTGAGAAAAGGGGTGGGTATGGGAAGGAAGGGTGAGAACATTGAAAGGTGCAACATTATGAAGATATATTGTACTCATAAGCTGCTTTGTTAAATAATAACCCATTTGCATTATTTGAAAATAATTAAAAAACTAAAGTCATTTAACTGAGATTTCTAGTTGAAGTTTATTAGTTTTGAAACTACAGAAATATATTTAAAGGTTGATAAGAATTAATAGATCTGTACAACCACTTGTACCTGAAAGAATCATGGCCTTCAAGTCAATTACCCATTCTCAGAGGTCATATCACTTAAGGAAACTTCACTGTAACACTATGTGCATATTCTCTAGATCTTCCTTTCTGCCTTCCCCAAAAGATATTAAGGCATTTCACACTGTAAAAAAATACATGTAATAGAACCATCAAAACATTTTAGTTAGTATTATACTGAATCCAGCTAATATTTATTTCGGAGACCTAGAAAATCAATGTGGCTCGATCGAGTGAGGATTACAGCTTGGGTTAAAATGGAGAATTTGTCCAAGACCAATCAAGTAGGGTATACAATTGTTAATTTATAGTGTATTACTCTGTTCTTGACTGGACATCTTTAGCCACCACAGAAAATGACCTATGATATGAAAACCATTATGGCACAATGGCTCACACCTGTAAGACTTGATCTCAGAATCTTGATTTGAAGCTAGTCCCAGTAGGAATATCTATGAGACTCTTATCTTTAATTAACCACCAAAAAGCCAGAAATGGAGCTGTGGATCAGTGGTGGAGTGCCAGCTTTGAGTGGAAAAAGCTAAGGGACATTGCCCAGGCTTTGAGTTCAAGAAAAAGTTTATCACTATGGAATGATAGGTGAAGTTCAAAACAGTGTCCTTGCTTCTGAAGCTTAATACTCACTGCTTAGCCCATAGATCCCCAGGTTCCTTACATTTCACTCAGTGGATGCTTTATTCACTGACAGTACAGTAGAACAGTTTCCAGACAATGACATTTATCTTCATGGTATTTCATAGGTTCATGACCTTTCCTTTTGAAACTTCTGCCAGTCACTAGGGCATTATTCTCTGCATCCACATGGTGGCAGTGAAGAAAAGAAGCTACACACAAAACAAAATATTTCTATGATGTTATGGCCTTAAAAGGTCAGCCATCATTTCTACTTACTCTCCATTTGCTAGAACATAGTCATACAGTCACATCTAATTAAAAAGAGAGCTGATGGAAATAGTCTAGAGGTAATAAAAGGCGGAATAATTATGCATTTGTGAGTAGACAGTAGTCTGCCTGAAGGGAGCTCTCAAAACAGTTTTGCTGCAACTACACTGAGATGATGTGGTGGTGGTGGTGTGTGTATGAGAGAGAGAGAGTAGTGGAGCTTGAACTCAGGTCCTGAGAACTGTCCCTGGGCTTTTGTGCTCTATCACTTAAACCCCAGCTTCATTTCTGGCATTTTGGTGGTTAATTGGAGGTAAGAGTTTTATGGGCTTTCTTGCCACAGCTGACTTTGAACCCTGATCCTCAGATCTCAGCCTCTCCAGTAGCTAGGATTATAGGCTTGAGCCACCAGTGTCAGGCAATGATATACTTCTTAAACCCATAGGATTGATAATCCTTTTTGACTAAATAATTGAGGATGCAAAGTTGGTTTGGTATTTCAGATGATTTTCTCCAGTGGCTAGTATAGATTATTTTTGAATTAGCGGTGTACTCATTGTTTTCATTGGCAAGATTTTTGAGTCATAACTTTCCGTATATGATAGCTCTTTATAGAAAATATCCTAAAATTGTTTCTATACCGGTGCATAAACACCAACTACTGATTTGCCCAATAGAGCTCTCAGAATAGACTAACATTAGCCCAGTGTCTGTCACATCAAAATGGTTATCGAAAAGTTGTCAGTATTTACAAGATGTTTAATAAACAATAGTGGCAATAAATAACTGAAGCCATACAAAGCATAAGGCTTCGAAGACATGAAAAGCTGCCTGGCTTTAGGCCAGCTGCAGAAAGATGGGTGATACACTATGTAACAACTCCAGCCAGAGAAGCCCAACACACTGAATCAGGGCCACTGACTTAGCTTATTTCACAGTACTGAGATATTTTCCTGCTGTGTTAGATTAATTATGTCAGCTGAAGGTATTTTTAAATTCCTAACAATGAAAGAAAATGCAAAGTATGAGAGGATACATGTGGGCAAAGGCCTTGTGTTCGAACTTCAGTATTCAATATCCCCTATAGAAAGTAGTTGTTTTAATAGCAGACATAATATATTATAATTTTATAGATGTGACAATTATCTTTCCTCTAAGATTTAAATCTAACTACCTGATAGAAGAGACTCTGTATAAAGAGAAGAGTCACATTGACAGATAAGTGCTTTGTAGAGTTGAACAGTATGCAAAACCAAAACATTAGAGGAGGTACTAGTGAGTGACTTCTCCCCTCCTTTCTCCTCAGGGTTGCCCTCTCCAGTAGCCACTATCTAATTCACGGCCACCTTACCTTCTGAGATTTTCATACTCACTTTCCATTTCCCAGTTCTGGCTGTTCACTGTATCATATCCAGCCTTCTCTACTTTCTAATTCTTGAATCTTCCATGAACTTTCAGTCCTTCAAGCAAATATTTATATTCTTCCTTTCCCTGAATATGTTGACCTCCTCAAATTAAAAAAAAACACATCAGTTTTTAAAGTTCCTGGCACATGTCACCCTGTCTATGCTCCACCTAAAGCAAAAATAAATACTTTGTTATGTATATTCTTCTAAAATAGTATAATACTTCCATGCCAGCATTTATCAGGTTTTATTATAATTAGCTGTTTATATGGCTAATTCCCTTTCCGTACATTGAATAAATATGAGTTGAATTCTGGGTAAATTGAACAAGGGAAAAGACTTTAAGGACAATTTGGTGGTCAAAGTGGAAGATTAAAACTTAAAGGTCAAGAAATGTTAAAGTTCATGTTTAAGTTCAAATGTTCAGAAAATTCAAACATGGAATAGTTAAGATTAACTATAAAAGAATTCTATGGAGCAACTTGAGCATAGTAAAATACTCACACTTGCAATTCACCAAGAAAACCTTGCACCTGTGCACAGATTTTCCCAAGTCAGGGAAGTGTATGTGCTCTTGACCAAGATATTTGGAGTCAAATCCTACTTCTGCTGCTTTCAGCTCCGGGATCTTAGACATTTATAGAACTACTCTATGCCTTTATTTCCTTATCATGGAAATGTGCATCACAATATCTACTTATTAAGAGTCGTAGTGAGGATAAAACACTTCTAAATATTGTATAACTATTTAAAATAGTGTCTGGAATAAGCAGAGACTCATTTTAGCCACAATTATTTTGGAAACATTGGTTCTAACAAAAAATAAAACCAACTAGTGAAAAACTTTACCACCAAGAGAATAGATGCATATAATCTCAGTATTCTTTCACAGACCTTAAAATCATTACAGTTACAGCACAACTGCTAGGTTTGCCTGTATCTATACAGATAACTTTTTAAAGCATATGTTTAATCGTACAGCAGATACCTGAGCAATATGTGTAGTATGATTCAAGATACAAAACAGTATATCATGTGTGTAAACGTAGATAAAATTTAAAAGCTTGAATAGGAAAGCTGCAGACACTTCTCATAAAAATGACATATCAGGGACAAAATCACAATAATGCTAAAGAGAAAATAAAAGAGTTTTGGCATTTCCATATTTTTAAATTTATTTAGGAGAATGTCAACATAATCAAAAGGAAAACAATAAGTGTGCATTATTTCATTTTCTCCCTTTGTATGCATATCTAGAAAAATATCTCTATATGAAAGTGACATTCCTTAAGAATCTGACTTCTACTCTTTAACTTACAAATGCAAAGAATTATTATAACAAAACATCCACATTATTTTTAAGATTTCTAATTTCTAAATGTAGTTTTTTCTTTTCCAGCTCTGGGGCTTGAATTCAGGGTTTGGGCACTGTCCCTGAGCTTCTTTTGCTCAGGGCTAGAACTCTACCACTTGAGCCACAGTGCCACTTCTGGCTTTTTCTGTTTATGTGGTACTGAGGAATCGAATCCAGGGCTCCATGCATGCTAGGCAAGCACTCTACCAATAAGCCACATTCCCACCCCAGTATTTTCTTGTTATAACCTAAAAATATATTATTCATTAAAAAGCCAAAAATTAAAAAAATTTAAAAAAAATCAAATACGGCTTTTGGTGATGTAATGGTAGGATCATGTGTCATGGATATTTGAAAGGTGAGTCTGTTAATGAGCAGGGCTTGTCCTACTTCAATAGGAAAAGGGAAATTTCCCAAAAGGATATTAGGCTGTTACTGTCATGCCTGTAATTCAAGCTACTTGGGTGGCTTTGACCTGAGGATTGTGGTTTGAAGCCAACCTGGTCAGGAAAGTCCATGAGACTTTCCAGTTAACCACCAAAACCATAGAAGTAAAGGTGTGGCTCAAGTGGTAAAGTGCTAGCCTTGAGTGAAAAGCAAAGGAACAGAACCCAGGCCCTGAGTTCAAGCCATAGGACCGACACAAAGTAAAAAGGAAGAGAGAAAGAAAGAAGAAAGAGGAAGAAGGAGGAAGGAAGGAAGGGAGGGAGGGAGGGAGGGAGGGAGGGAGGGAGGGAGGGAGGGAGGGAGGGAGGGAGGAAAGAAGGAAGGAAGGAAAAGAACTTGGGAGCCGCGAAAGACTGGAGCCAGGCTCCAGTGGCTCAAGTCTATAATGCTAAGAGGCTGAGATCTGAGGATCGTGCTTTGAAATCAACCCAGGCAGAAAAGCCCATGAAACTCTTGTCTCCAATAAGCTACTCAGAAAAAGCCAGCAGTGGTGCTGTGGCTCAAGTGATAGAGCTCTAGCCTTGAGCACAAAGAAGCCCAGGCACAGCACCCAGGTCCTGAGTTTAAGCCCCAGGACTGGCAAAACAACAACAACAAAAATCCAAAAAATAGAATTCCATATTAAAGTATCTTTAAAAAAAATTTTCTGGGGGCTGGGGATATGGCCTAGTGGCAAGAGTGCTTGCCTCGTATACATGAGGCCCTGGGTTCAATTCCCCAGCACCACATATACAGAAAATGGCCAGAAGTGGAGCTGTGGCTCAAGTGGAAGAGTGCTAGCCTTGAGCAAAAGAAGCCAGGGACAGTGCTCAGGCCCTGAGTCCAAGCCCCAGGACTGCCCCCCCCCCCAAAAAAAAAATTTCTGTATTAAATGTCTCAAGACTACTTGTAGGCCCAATGATTATTATATACACTTACAGGACTCAGTAAAGCTATTATATAATGTTATGAATTCTTACAGTGAAATCAGACACATTAAAACAAGTGGAGGGAGAAGACCCAGGTCAGAGTTTAGAACAAACCAGGAATAAATCTCTAGTTATCCTGTGTCTGTGGAGTCAAATAACAAATGCTTAAGTTTCTCAGAAGCAATCTGGAATTGGACATATGAAATGCTGCCAGTCTTGCCTGGCTTCAGTCTCCTGGAATGTTATTGGTGTCTGGCCATCTATCAACTCAGACTTTGGATGCCAAACTGATACAACCTGGCTCACTTATTCAATGACACAAAAAGGAGTGCTCACTACAAATCACAGTGTAGTCCTCTTTCTTTTAGTAATAGAAAGCACATTTTCCCTATTGGATACTTTCCCTTTTTTCTCTCAGTCCAGTGGTTCATATAGAGTTGTCCAAAGGTTGGCCAATGGCCTGCACTTGACCAGGAGGGCACAAGCAGTCTGCCAGATGAATAAGTGATCTACTTGGAGATAATAAAAAGCTCTGGTGAGGAGACTCCTGCAAGGAAAGAAGTCTTCATTCCAGGTAGGCTTGACATTGCCAGTCATTAAATAATGATACCTTGCCTGAGAAAAAAACTAAGTCAGAGGGAAAGGGCGAAACACAATCTAAGTTGGGATAATGGTAACAGTTTTCTAGGTTCAATCATGGCTGCAGTTATTAGCCTTCAACATTAGCATATTTTCAGAACTATATAGGTCCATTTTCATGTCTTGCAACCGATGAAGTACTAGAAATGCTAAGTTCCAGTTCCTTGGAAGATATACTATGTAGAGAAGACACACCATAACATATAAACGTGACAGTGAGCCCTAAGACCTGTGCCTACACTGAATAGGTGCTCCACAGATGGCAACCGATTTTCAATGACATTGGGAAGTATTTATGACAAGTAAAAAATCAGAATTTGGGTAAAATGGGAGATACTGTTAATAAACTTCAGTTTAAAGGATAATTTTTCAAAAAAGAGCAGATAGAGCATTTCTATATATCCCCTCTCTCACACATACGATTTCTGTGATTACTAAGGTCTTACATTAATATGAGACTATTTATTACAATGAATGAACAGACAACAGTAAGTGAAGTCAATCATTGTTCAGTTTCAACTGAACATCTGTTTTTGGGCCCAGGATCCCATATCAGGAACTGAATTGCATTCCATGACATTTCCTTAGTCACCCCTTACCTGCCCTTGATGGTGACAGTTTTCCCTTTTTTGGGGGAGGGGGCTCCTTTGTGAGTTTGGTTTTTGCTTTGTTTGTTTGTTTTCCTTGTTTCCAGTCCTGGGGTTTGAACTCAGGGCCAGAGCATGCTCCCTTAGCTTTTTCCACTCAAGGCAAGTATTCTACCAATTGAACCACATTTCTACTTCTGACTCTTTTTTTTTAACATTTTAAGTAAAGTTTTAATTTTGTTATGCAAATGACCAAAATAAATGGTTTTCCTATCATAATCTGGAAGTTTAATTGGTATGAAATATTTCATTTCTCCTAACTTCAGAAGAATAAAATGAGAATGAAATCAGGAAAAGCAATGTAACAATTCAATTGCTTAAGAAACTGCAGTTTATTTCATTTGAAAACTCTAGAAATATAAAATTCTCAGTCATTGTACTAGATTTTACTAAACCAGCCAAGGCATTTCACTTTTAGAGCTTTGGCAGAAGCGAGAAATACATCATGGCATGGCCCTTAGCAGTGTTTCAATTTAAAGAGTCAATGGGATTTATTTCTTCCTGTAGCTTAAGAAGAAATAGGATCATTTTTGCAAACAGCATGATTAAGAATACTTCTTTTAAAACACTGCAAGCTACTTCTGATCTTCTTCAAAGTGAGAGTAGAAAATATCACCTAACATGCGATTCCTTTAGCTTTTGGTAGAACTCAAGCTATTCTAATAGTCTCTTATTCTCTCCTAACTGTAACATTTCCAGTTTCCTATAGCATAAAAACTTATTAGAAGCAATGCAATAGATGATTTTTGTAGCAAGTTTTGGTAACATTATAGCAAGGACCCCATTTTTGTACAATCATAAATGCATCCACCCTTCCCCCACACACTGTGATCTCTTATTTGCTTTCTATTCTTCAATGAAAGTAGATGTCCCACATAGAACTTCTGTCGTCATGTTCGGAAGTATATCCTCTGCTGTACACTGGTCTTCCCTGGACCTCCAGGGATTCCTCATTCTTATGAAAACAAGTACAATCAATCTTTATGGTCTTTTGTCCCCCTTTTAACCTGGTTCCACATGACTGTTTGAAAAGCTTGGAATTCAAAGACACATTTGGGCAGGGGTTCTTGGGTACAGAGACCTAATTCTTTTTCATTAATTAAATTCTTAGAATCAAGAAGGAGAAGGTAATGTCAGTAGAAGCAAAAGCACTTCCTTACTTTCACAGAGTTGCTACATACAAGAATAATATAGATAAACTTTAAGAGTATACAATGTACTGCATTGCCAAGCTATGATGTCCGATAGATAAGGTAACTTTATCATAAACAGTGAGGTATCTGCATATAGCTAGGGCTCAGTATTAGCACTTTCAGCCATCCACTCCAGCTTTAGCTGGTTAGTTAGAAATAGGAGTCTCATGGACTTTTCTACTTAAGCTGGTGATGAGCCATAATCCTTAGGTCTCACCCTCCTGACTCTTCAGGATTCTAGAGAGGAGCCATCAGGGTCTCTGGTGGTTTTCTCATTTTGATGACTAATACTTTTGAGAAATTCTCATTAGTAATATTGTCGGATGCCTGTCTCCTGGAAGCTGATACTTTTCTTATAGTAATTTTTTCATAATGTTATATCAAGATTATATAAGACCAAAATTATTTATGATATTAACATTGGCCTTGATTGGCTGAAACAGTGCTTGTAAACTTATTTTGTCACTTATCATACTGTACTCTTTAGGAAAAATTACTACATTCATCCTACACATATAAAACAAGTATCTTTCCTCTTGCTTTTTAAAAATTGAAGTAACTACATAATTTGTTGAAATTCTTCTGCATGGGAGAAGTACTGTCCCTCCTCATTTACTGATTTATTCAATAATTTATTAATGCAAGCATGCACAATAGATGTTTATTTTATACTTTGGGCCTCAAGCCAATACTATTTAATTTATTTTGTTGCTTAGATTTTGTGATTTTTGGTTTTTTTATTTTTCTCCTTGCCCTTCAGGATTCTCGGCAAATACATAAAGATTTGTTTGAGGGAGGGTTTATTTACTTATTTGTTTAAAGCACTTCAATATCTTTCTGGCACTCTTTACATCCTTCAGGTCCATCTTGTATGTTTCCTGACACAGTGCTAGAAACAATCATTTCTCCATGGAATAGTGGTTCCTTTTACTACATAACAGTACTAGAAAACAAGATCTTTTCTCTTTTAGGTGACAGAATGAAGATATATATATATATATATGTATATATATATATATATGTATCCTAGCTCATGTACATACACCTAACAGCAAATGTTTCAATCTGTAAAGTCATTTTTATTTACATTATGGATAAATTAAAGATGAATTCTTATGGGTGTCTCCACTGCTCAGTTATTGCCTCATGAAGTATTTAGGTCTTTCTTCTTGATTATCTATAAGTTCCCATTCCTGTGATGAGAAAAATGGCTACCACCATTTACTGTCCATTTATTATTGTTCCGTTGTAGCAGAACTTAGTAGTATGTACTTGATAAGCAGACTTCACTTTATCAACCAGGAAACTATGCTTTTGTACAGTTGCTTTTGCACAGACTCTATGTATTTCTAGTTTCTTAGGTTAGTACTGACTCACACCAAAAAAGTTGTTGTGTATCATGTGACTCTTTTTCATCACCCATATTTATTCCTAACCATCCATGAATCCCCCCCAAAAGTTTCAAAAATGTTAAAAACAGAAGTCTTCACTCTTTGTATTGTGAATTTCTAAGGGAATAATGCCATGTGTCCACAATTACAGTATTATGAAGTGCAGTTTCACCAGTCTAAACATTCCCTGTGCTTTTTGCATTCATCTTCACCCTCAGGCTGTGCCCAGAAGCCAGGAAACACTAGTATTTTTATTGATTTAACAAATTTGATAAAGTTGAGTCAGGTATGGTGGAGCACATCTGTAAATTCAGCCATCAACAAGTACTGTAAGCTGGGCACTGATGGCTCACACCTGGAATTCTAGCTACTCAAAAGGCTGAGATCTGAGGACTGTGATTCAAAACCAGCCCAGGCAGGAAAGTCTGTGAGACTCTTATCTCCAGTTAACTACCAGAAAACTGAAAGTGGTGCCATGCTTAAAGTGGCAGAGCGATAGCCTTGAGCAAGAGAGCTCAGGGACAGAACCTAGACCCTGCGTCCAAGCCCCATGAACACCACCAACAACAAAAGTATTGTAAGTTCAAGGCCAGCCTAGACAAAATGGAAAGATAAAATTGGACTGTGTTCATAGGTATCCTTTTCTGACTGCCTTCTTTCATTTTGCAATAAGCCTTAAAGTTTCTTTCATATATTTCTGTGGTTTGAAAGCTCACTTTGATCACTAAATAACATTTCATTATATGGATATTCTGCTACACTTTTACCTTTTTATCTACTGAATAACTTCTTTGTTGCTTCCCATTTGGACCATGACTAATAAATTTCTAGAAGTGTTGTCATACAGGCCTGCATTGACATAAATCTCCAAACAATTAGATAATGATAAGACCATGTTTAGCCTTTTTTAATGAAATTGCCAAACTTATCTTTCAAAACAACATACTATTTTGCATTCTCAACATAGCAAACAAAAAAAATCCTACTGTTCTACACCATTGCCAATATTTGGCATTCATAGTCTTTTTTAAATTTCATTTTTCTAATAAATGTGTAGTTTATGTGCATTGGATAAAAGAATGGCCTTGATTTCATTTGCATTAATTTACATTTCATTTGTAAATTTTAATTTGTATTCAATGCTATGAATTTCCCTTTATGGACTTCTTTAATGTGTCTTTCAAGTATTGATAGGTTCAACTTTTTTTCTTATTTATTTATTTCACAACATTTTTTAGTATCTATTAGAACTTCTTTATTCTGAATGCTATTTAGAATTATGTCACTTAATTTCCAAGTATTCTAACATTTTCCACAGATCTTTCTGTTATAAGTTTCTATTTAATTCCACTTGGTTCCATAAACCAAGTTTTAGATGATTCCCATTGTTTCACATTTGTTACAATTTCTGGTCCAGAATGCTGCTTGTTCTTCTGACTCTTCCAAGTTGAGTGTTTCAAGTTTGAGGGAAAAATGAATTATTCTGCTGTTGAGTGATATATTCTATAACAGTCAATTAGATACAGTTGATTAATGGTGCTATTCAGTTCCATTACAGCCTTTCTGATTTTCTGGTAGCAAGGAAAAAAAAGACAGGTTAAAATCTCCACCTGTCAAAGTGAATTTGTCTGTTTTCCTTATAGTTCTATCAATTTTTGCATTATTTATTCTCATGTCTGGAACCCCATTAATATAATGGCAGAGTATGGAAAGGGGAATTATTCTACTGTCTACTATCTCATTCTTGGAGTGGGCTTCCAGAGTGCGACTCAGCCTTTCCTTTTTTCTCCTGTGATGAGAAAAGCAAGCCAAAAGGAGTATGTATTCACCAGCTTCCTTCCCTGGTGGGGAAACTACATTCGCTTGGACAATAGGCCTGTTCTACACAAAACCCTAAGCATATATGAGAGTAGCCTCATTTTCCCTCATCTTCTCATAAATATGAAAGGATTTTTTTCTTGACTCTTTATCTTGAGAATCTGGAGGTGCTGCTAGAGGACAAATATCATGGAAGTATGGGTTTCCCTTCATGATAGGCCCCCATTCATTTCTTGTTCTCAAATTAATACAGACAGTAATCAAGTTCAGAATTAACATTTGAATTTTCTGATCAGTTTATGGCTCTAGAGACTTCTGTTCCAGGTAAGCTTGGCTATGATTTTCTGTATTTACTTGTCCCTTTAGATTTCACAATTTTTCCTTTGCTCTCAATTCTCTGATAAATCTTAAGGAATCTGGCTTTTAGTTTAGTGATTATATTCCTTCTTGTGATGATGGATTAGCTAGATATTTATGGGTCAGGGCTTAAATAACCTATTTCAATGTACTTTTAGAGTCAAGTTAACCTCTCAGAGGTATATTCACTGGTGGCTCGGGGTAGGATGATCATTTTGTATTTTCTGTAGAGTGTGGAGTTATATATAGGATGAGGGACAAGCTGACACAGTGAGTCCCACTGTTAGGAGAAGTTGGTGAGTTGGTGAGATTATTGCTTTTCTAGGAAAAGTTGAAGATGAATGCAAGGGATAAATGGAGGAGATGGGAGTTTCATGCAGTCGTGAGACAGAGGATAGATGTAAGAAAGACAAATTAACATAATTGATGGATAACAACACAAAAAAATTTGACTCATCATCTGCTTTAACATTAGTAATGTATTTAAAGGATCTCTGAAAACGAGTTATAACAATGCAGAGGCAAAGAATGCCTCTAGTGATGAGCTTATTAAATTCCTATTGAGCAGTTAATAAGGCAGCAAGTATAAAGGACAAGTAGGCTTAGAAAAATCCAATTAGTACCATCATTTAGGAAGTTTCTGGAACCACACAGTCTAAACATACTTGAAAAATTAGTACTTGGACAAAGATACATGAGATCTTGAAGGTTCATAGGATAAATGAGTAAAGATGTTTATAGATTGTATAACATTGATTTATTGCTTCATAAAGCATTTGACACAAAGACTACAGAAGAACAGATTCTTGAATGTTTAGATCAGTTTTAAACACACCATCAAATAAATTGGCCAAAATACAGAGACATCTGTATTGATGATGAAAAACAATGGTGAAAAAAAAACACCCAGAAATAGTAGAAAAGCTGTTGCCAAAACATGTCCAAAGACTCACTCTGGCTCACAGAGAGGCAGTGTTTCTTAGAAAATGTAACATCACTGGAAATAGCTCTAAATAGGAGAGAAACTGGCACTATACCCAGGTTTCATTTGTTGTAGAGTTATCAGATTGAAATATGGCAATAAATTTGGACTATATAGTGAAGTCTTGACAAAGGCTTCTTTTATGTATAACAAAGGGCATCCCCTTGAAGCACAAACAGTGAGTTTGCAAAGTGCTATTTTTCAGTAGGGGAATAGATGGTATGTGACTGTGGTTTGGGGTCTGGGAGGAAGGAGACCTGGACCTTTTTAGTAGTGAGATATATTTCCCTGGACCTGTTCATCCCTGAAGGCAAGAGCCAATCCTACCTACTTGTGGCTAGATGGCAAGCCTCAATGGCTACCCAACTACCTATGTCATGATGTTAAGAATAAAGCAAAAGGAGGAGGCCTTCTTCCATACAGTGCCATGTTACTTGTCCTGGCTTATGTTGTAAGAAGCAGAATCAAGAACCTTTTGAATCCATTCATTCATTTATACATTCGTTTACTTCAGTTCAATAAATTGAGTATCTATTGTAAGTAATGCACTAACTTAGTTGTTGGGCCCTAGTGCAGAGCACTACAGTCATGGAAGCATGAACCTCCACAGCTCAGGAACCTCACCTGAAGAGCATGTCTTAGTATTACAAGCAATAATTGAGTCCAGAATGGGCCTCAGTTTGATTATGAATAGGACATATTCTATCGATACTGGGTCAAACATAGTCTCTGGCAGGGGCCTCAGGCTACCTATAAGGAACCAACTAATTCTACCATCTTACTCTGCAAGAGGTGGATCGTACTCCCACATTGTCTAGCCTCCCTGAGCCAACCAGTTCTGTTGTTTGGTTATATCATTTGGGATTTACAGTCTTTAGTCACAAGTGATTTCAACTTCTCAAACTATTCTTAGGACCATATTACAAAGCTTGCCCTCAAATGCAGACACCCATGTACAACAAATCTCTCCTTGTTGTGAAACTCCTAAACAAAGCAGGCAATCAAAATAAGCAACTTGCACAGTACCTACTGTATTATCTTTAGATACTGAGGTATCACAAGAGTCCTTAAGCAAATCCTAGTCAGATTCTCAATTGTTCCCCTATATTGCCCTTACTTTAAGATTTACCATCTATGTGTCAGTGAAATGCGTTAACCGTGACTCAGTCATTTCCTCTAACAAGAAGTATCTTTTGGAAAGCTATTCTCGTTTCTGCTAACAGGCTCCAGTGTCAGCTCTATTTATGGTTCCAGTTTGTTTGATGATAACAGCTGGAGTGTCAGGTTTCAGTGGCTTTCAGCATTTGTTGGCTAATATATGATTAAGAAAGTTCAGTTTCTTTACCGCTGCAGCAATATTATATGGGAGTCATAAGGACTAAATATAGACACTGGGTTCTATTCCTGATACTTGGAAGGCAAGTTTCTAAGCTACTCTTAACCTCAGTTTACACATCAGAAAATGAGAGAGATGGACTGAAGTAAAATATAAACATTTCTTCATGTCTCGTGCCATTTTAAAAAAGGAATATGGTTACTCATTAAGAAAGACTTGAGCATCAAGTTCAAGATTTATGGGAAGAAAGTTGGAAGGGAAAGATCGGTGGGCATGCCTCTCTAGGAAAATATTAAAGATTCTTCAATATTTGGCCACTGGTCCTCTGGTTCACTTGCAGATTGTTAGCCAATAGTAATAAAATACTAGCCCACCATCCCGCTAAGTATGTACTCTCCTAGTCATTGTATAATTCCTTCCTTTGATGTCTTTACCTCTGTTACTATCTATAAAGAACCATCGTATCCATCCTCCTGTGGTCACAGTAAACACAACCACATGACAGCTACACTTTCAGCATATTACAAATGAGTATAAATTTCTTGGTAAACATCGATTTCCTCCCAATCACCATTTAAACATACAAATTACATCTTTATACTTTGAAATATGGGGATTGATGACTGCAAAGGGATTGTATGCTGGCTTTTTAAATGTACTTGTTGTTTTATATTAATAGGAAAATACTAAGCCCAAAATGAACATTACTTAATTTTGTTCCTTTTTTCTGTTAGTAAGACATATGTCCAATATGTGAAATATTTTACCCTAGGCTACAAGAGGGAAGGGTGTAACTAACATTTCTTTTTCAGTCTGAAAATATACAGGAATGCACTAAGACATCTGTATGGAATTAACAGAGCTGATTCTGTAGATTCATGTGACTCCCCAGTTCTAGTTTCTGTGCTTCTGAGACAAGCTTTTTTTCTTTAATAAAAATATGACTTGTCAACATTATGGGTAACATAATTAAAGCAGGATAATACAAACTTGTTTAAATATAAACTCCAGACCTTCAAGTTGCTTCATGTGTTTGCATTCACTTACAAAATAGAATCTCCTGAGATATCTTTCATTGGGCTAAACACCAAAACAAGCAAATGGGTTTTGAAAAATAAAAAGACTGTGTTCTGAGATTTTGATGTTGATAGATTAAACTTTCCTATGCAGTAAAATGATTTCATTTTGGAATCCTCTTTTGCTATTTAATTTATGGACTCTACGTGATCCAAACTTACATTTTGTAAATGTGTAAATATATTTAAGACATTTCACACTTGCTTCATGACTCATGCGATTATACATTCAATTCTGAACTGTAGATCTTTCTTATGTGATTCCATTGGGAAATCCTTCATGCTGTTAATATTTTTCATTCTCTAGGGCTTGCTTATTTCATTGTTTTTTGTTTGGTTGATTTTTTCCCCCTCATTTACTAAAAAAATGAAGCTGTGTGCTGGTGCCTTATTCTTATAATCCTAGATACTCAAGAAGTTGAAGTCTAGAGTATCATGGTTTGAAGGCAGCCCAGGTAGAAAAGTCTGTTATATTCCATCTCCAAAATAATGAGGAAAAGCATGCTGGGCATGGCTCAAGTGGTTGACTGATGAACAAGTAAACTGAGCAAGATCCATGCCCTGACTTCAAACCAACCGAAAGGAATAAAATAAAGAAGTTCACATTGAATGCTGTATATATGCTTATCTGAACTAGGGAAAGGAAAGAAAAATGAGGGAAGGAGTAACAAATAAGACAAGAAATGTACTCACTACCTTATCATATAACTGTACCCCCTCTGTACATCACCTGGTCAATATAATTTAATTAAAAATAAAGATGTTCAAATTTATTACAAGAGAAAGCCACTAAAAAGACTAGTACAAGTTAGGGAGGAGCCACAGAACGTATAATACTTAGAGCCATGAGAACGAGAATATGAGCCACAGAATGCATGACATGTAGAGCCATTAGAAAGAAAATACAAGCCACAGAATGTGTGACCTGTAAAGCCATGAGAAAGAGAATATGAGCCACAAAATGCATGATATCTAGAGCCATGATAAAGAGAATACAAGCCACAGAATATATGACATGCAAAACCATAAGAAAGAGAATATGGGCCACAGAATGTATGATATCGATAGCCAAAGAGAATATTGATTTTTTTGGACCAAGCCATTGGTCCAAAATGCTAAAAAATTATGTAAGCATATATATGTATAAATATTTATATATACACATGTCTGTGAACTAATGGTATAAAATTGGTATACAAGCAAGTATAAACTAATGATTATTCTATGTAAGATTATTGTTTTACCTTAACATTTAGGACACTTAAAAAATAAGTAGCAGAAGAGTTAGCCTACATAAAAACATCATTAACAGGATATACTTTTTTAGGTCCATTTTTTCCCAGTGATACCTATATAAGTTTGGAGATGAGGTGATAAGGGTGACTGTGAAGATCCACACTAGTAATAAAAAGATCATGTTTATAATTGAACACACCATTCTGAACTAGAGAGTGGAATAGATTTAGTTGACAGGAATGGGGAATTTTCAAATATGAGAGGGGATTGTTAGTGTCTTGGAGTATATTCTGAGAAGTTTGGACTCTATTAGAAGTTGTCAGAGATACTGTATTATTTCTGAGCTAGAATAAGGAAGACAACTTGCTAAAGCTGGTACTATATAAAAGCTAATATATATGTATGCATACACACAGTCACAAAGTGGATATACCATGGCATGAGCAGTGCTGAAAAGGTTAGGTGGAATGTATAGTTTGGGGGTAAAATGAAAAATAGAGAATTAAAAAACACGAGAGACAAAGGTGCATGTTTGTAATCTTAGCTACTCAGGAGATAGAGATAAGGAGAATCTGAGTTCCAGACCATCCTGGGCAAAAAAAAGGTACAAAGATCTGAGGATTGAGGTTCAAAGCCAGCTCTGGCAGGAAAGTCTGCAATACTCCATGAAACTAACAAGAACAACAAAAAAGCTGGAAGCACGGCTACAGCTGAAGCAAAAGTGCTAGACTTGAGCACAAAATCTCATGGACAACACTCAGGCTCTGAATTCAAGTCCCAGGACTAGCACAATGAAAACAGAGAAGAAAAATAGAACATTTCAGGGCCAGGTTTTCAACAACAATATGAACAAATTTATGAGTGCTAATTGCAGCATCTAGGTTGTGGTCTTTTATTTTCTTTAACATTAATAAGAGGTTTTTTTCTTAAGTTTCTCAATAAAACTTTAAAAGTATCAACTTAAAATCATTACGAAGATATTGATGTAACTATAAGAAAATTTTGTAAAAAAAAAAATTTAACTTTGAAAAGGTCTACTTTCACAAAATGATTTTCTTCAAAATGAACTTGTAATTTCAAGGTAGCTTAAATTTTTCATAGTAAGCTAAGAGCCAGTCTGCGTTTGAACAGGAAAATCTTATTAATAAGGGTAGCCTCATCTAAAAACCTTAAATGTACTATTGCAATTGGCTTTAAAAATACACTCTATAATTTGCCTAATATGGTTTAAAGATGGGAAATTTGAAACTGTAGGACTCACATCATAAGGTCTTTTCACTTTCAGAAGAGTGACAGAAACAAGATTAAAGAAAAAATATAAGCGTTCTGAAAAAAATCGATAAAAATTCAGATTTTCAGAAAAACATAAAAGGCTGGGAGCTGGTGGCTCACACCTGTAATCCTAGCTACTCAATAGGCTGAGATTTGAGGATAGAGGTTTGAGGTCAGCCTGGAAAGGAAAGTTTATGTGACTCTTGTCTCTAATTAACCACCAAAAAGGCTGAACGCGGAGCTGTAACTAAAGTGGTGGAGTGTTAGCCTTGAGAAAAAATGCTCAGGGACAGCATTCAGGGCCTGAGTTCAAGCTCCAGGACCTGCACCAAAAAAAAAAAAAAAAGAAAGAAAGAAAGAGAGACACAGAGAGACAGAGAGACAGAGGAAGGAAGGAAGGAAGGAAGGAAGGAAGGAAGGAAGGAAGGAAGGAAGGAAGGAAGGAAGGAAGGAAGGAAGGAAGGAAGGAAGGCAGGCAGGCAGACATAAAGACACCATGGCTTAGCAACATTTTACATTTGCACACACTTAAGGGTTGTTATAGGGATACTCTATTGAATAATTTTGAACTTCCTTTGTAATGTGGGAGAGCAAGAACTTGCTTACTTATTGGTATTTTTTTGGTAGAGAAAAAGGAGTTTATGAGCATAATTGAGCTTTGTTGATTATACTTAAGTAGTTTGAAGAAAATTTCAATAAAAAATTCTACGTTTTGTGCCAGTGAACTAAAAAACTAATTTGGAAAAGGCATACAAAGATAAAATGTTAAGAGTTACTAAAGTACTTTAAAGTTTTAAAAATGATACGAATGTTTTGATTTCTTCTACTTAGATAACAGAAAACTGAAAATGTGCCTTTTCATAATGAAGGTTCTAGTAATACAAACTGAAAAAAATAAAATTCTTAAAAAGTTTACTTTCAAGCCAGGCGCCAGTGTCTCATGCCTCTAAATGCTGGCTATTCAGAAGGCTAGGATCTGAGGATCATGGTTCAAAGTCAGCAAGGGCAGGAAAGTCCATGGGACTCTTATATCAAATTAACCACCAGAAAATCAGAGGTGGTAATGTGGTTCAAAGTGGTAGTGTAATATGGAGGTCAGATCTGGCCAGTGCCCTCATTGGCCACATGGTGAGTGGTACTATCTGGCATTTTGTCTTGATGAGTGTATCTGGATTCCCAGAGGAAGGGAAGTCCCATCCCAGGTGATGGGTGTTCCTGAATCCCTAGAGACAGGGTTGGCCTATTGGTTACTGAACCTGTCAGTCAAGTGCCTGGGTCTGGGAGCTTCCTGTGACCCAGCCTCCTGACTTGACCCTATTTAGGGTCAGGCCAGCTCAGGCCTTAGGCCATGCTCCTGTCCTGTGTCCTGGCTCATCTCTCATCCCTATGGTGCCCCAAGTTAGCTCTCCGTTGGAGCTGAAATGGTTTGTTGGTGTGGTTTTTGTTCTTTCTTTCCTTTCTGGCCTGTTTCCTGATGGTGTTAAGTATATGTGTGGGCCCCACGCCTTTGTAACAACTGGCTACCTGCAGACTGCAAATGCTCTAATAAAAACTCCAAGATTTGATCCTTCAATATGTGGCTTCTTGGATGATTTACTATATAAGAGTAGAGTGCTAGTCTTGAGCAAAAAAGCTCAGTGACAGTTCCCAGGCCTTAAGCCACATGACTGAAAAGTTTATTTTCATTTCCACTGGATTATAAGAAAAGCTTTAAAAAAGAAATTTTATAAATTTACATAAAATTTATGTGCCAATATCTTTTGTTAAGCTACAGGATAAATCCAAAGGTTAAATGGAAGATTTGAGTTTCTGTAATGAGTACATTTCTTTTTGAAGAGTGTCATCTCTTCGTGTTGCAAACCACTGCAAGTGGCTTATCCCACAGCAGCTGGGAGCAAAGTAATGATGGAGACTGGACTGTGAAACTGGTTTTGGGGTACCAGGGGGCCAGTTGCCTCATGCCAGCAACAGATACTCAATATTCCTTGCACAGGGCCTTTATTGATCATCTAATAGGGGAGTACATGCAGAAGATAAGGTAGCAGCAGTCCCCCTGAAGTTACTGACAGCAGAGTGGGGGAAACAATCCTAGGGTTGGTGACTTCCTATAAACAGGAGGTGAAGGTGAGCAGCAAATAAACACAATTTGAATAGGCCTTGCCTGGCTCCAAGGTCTGGGGAAGTTTAGAAGCTGAATAGTTCACAGCTAGGGTAGAATCCGTGGTCTATGTAATGCTAGGAGTGATAGATCTTTCTCAGGCCACTCTCAGCCTTCTGAGAGTCAGAGAACAGCATTCCAATTCTCTTTGGCAGATCTCATGGCTCTGCACTTACAGGTTCCCACATCTTCTCCCCCCGACCCCCCTTTTTCTCCTCGGTTTTACCTCTCGACTCCCTCCCTCACAAGTTGTATAGTTAATTTTCAACATGGTATCTAGAGTATCACTTTATTTGTTCACCCTTTGTCCCACCATTTCTGTGCTCCACTTCCCCCCTCCAAAACAGATAAACTTACATACAAGACAAAAGGAATAAAAAACAGTAACAAAGAGGGAAAAACAAAAAGCGAAATATCAAGAAAACTTGTTTCGATTTCTTGGAGTTCATTTTGATAACCATCATTTTACATGATCCTATGCACATAGCTATTGAGACTTTGTGATCCAGTGAAGGTTGGTTTGTTTCCATTTGCTTGTGTGGAGCTATCCATTATCCAATCAGTTTCTCTCTTTAGGAAATACTCCTCATTTTGTACAGTTTTGTTGGGGATTCACTTCTACATCTTCAGATGTGAAAGACAAAAGAGATAAATCATCCCGTAGGATAATTTCAATTCTGACATTGAACACTGCACTCCAGGACTTTTAGTCAGAAGTCAACATGAAGCTAAGGAGAATGAAATAAGTTATTGAAAGTAGTTGCAATAATATTTACTAGTAACGAAGTTCTTTTCTGGCTTAAAAAAATATTGGCCATTCTTTATGCTTGACATTGCTTGCTTCTTCAGCCTTGATCTATAATAACCATCAAATTAGTGAGCCCCAATTTACTTTCAACAGATCCCCATCCTGCTTGGGATATTCAGTTTCTTCTGCTTGCAACTAAGAATCCTAGTTTTTTCTCCAATCAAATCATATTTGAGACCTCAGAAATGAATGGGAAAATTTGGCCTACATGGAGGGGAAAGCAATTAGCCAGTTTCCACATTGTTTGCTTGTTGCTGAGTGTCCATTGAGAACAATGCTTTGCAGAAACACATTGGAGTTGCAAATGTATAGAGTGAAGTGAATGAAGAATCTGGAAGCTTCTAGGTGGGGTGGCTGCTTCACAGGGCTCAGCTATGAGTTTTTGTTTGTTCATTTTTAAAAGTCCTATTGTGACCAAATCCTTAAATTCTCAAATCAAAATAAAACCCAAGGAATGCCTGTAACATTGCTAAAACTATCTCATATCTTTTAAAGCCACAAAGCTATCAAATGCAATTATCAAATTTGAGATTTGAACATGAAGATTGCTGACAGTGTCAATTAAATTCACCACCTAATCATATCTTGATAAAGTTATGTGAGCCACAGAAATGGAATTTAATCTGGAAGGAGCATGTATGGTTCTAGTCACTTGCTGTATTTGTTAACAGAACCATACTTTCCCAATGGTAGTGTCTTTGTTAAAAATAAACAAAAAAGAAAAGAAAAGAAAAAAAAAGGTTCAGATCCCAGAAATTCCTTGGCATAATATACAGGAAAGACTTTAGACTCTGAAGATTTAGGAGTGCTAGCTACCCATCCTTCACTATGTCCCAAGAAAGATTCCAGAATGTACTGTAGCCAGTGCCTGCATCATTGGCAATGATGAGAAGAGTAAGAACATCTAAAGAATATAAAACAGCAAATATGCTCATAAATAGAAATATCTTCATGCATCCTACATTGTAAAAAGTGACTTTCTAGGCTAGATGGCAGTGGCTCATTCCTGCCATCCTAGCTATTAAGGAGGTGAGATCTGAGGATTACAGTTTCAAGCCATTCCAGGTAGACAAATATGTGAGATTTTTATCTATAATTAAAACAGAAAATATCCAAAAGTGGAGATGTGGTTCAAGGGGCAGAGAGCCAGCCTTGAGTGGAAAAGCTAAACAAGAGTGCAAGGCCTGAGTTCAAGCCTCAATTATGGCACAAACACCCACAAAAAAGACCTTTTGCTATTTAAATAAAAACTAAAATAAAATAATGCATTCAGGGCTTTGAAATATCTGTAGAAAAAATCATACGACAAAAATAATGCAAAGGATAGTCGGGAAGAAATAAAAGTATATTGGTTCAGGAACTGGAAAAGTTTTGTTGTTTTTAACCCATTGCAAGCTAACAAGCCAGTAACGAACATGGTGGTTAGTAGAATCATCAGATCCTTGGATAAAAGAAAAAGGGTCTTTATTCATCAAAGGATAGGAACAAGAACTTCATGTGTTTTGCATCATCTGTCTTAACTTCATGTCCCATAGGAACTAAGCAAAGTAGCCCAGGCAGATGCAGTGCAGACAGTGCGTGGGTCTCACAGATGTGTCACAGAAGTAGTGTGTGTGTGTGTGTGTGTGTGTGTGTGTGTGTGTGTGTGAGATTCCCTGCCTTTTGGAATTCAGAAGTAGACCTAATCATTCTAGGGAATGTTACTTCATTCCTCAATGCTGATTGCTACAAACACATCTCGGAAATGGCCAGGGAAGAGGGTAGATAGGGCCTCCCCTTCTTTCCACGCTTCACAGAAACATGCAGACACACAGGACTTAGGGATAATAGTCTTTTGCAACATGCAGTTTGCTATGGTTTGAATGTTTATGTTCTTCCAGATTTCATGTTGCAATTTAATCCTCCTTTGGTGGAATTGAGAGATAGAGCTCTTGGGGAGGTGGTTAGAAGGAAGGAGCCTTCTCAGCCCGACCAGCTTTCATTGTCACAGAAGGGTACTTGGCCCTTGCCTTACTGCCACAGGACAGCACAGCAAGAGATTCCATCTATAAAAGCCAATAGCAGCCATCAACGACACATCATCCTTTGGAGTCTCAATTTTGGGTTCCCTTACTCAGACTATCAGATCTCATTTTCTGGCATTTATAAATTACTAGTCTGTGCTATTTTATTATAATAACATGCAATAACTATCATGTTCCTGTGAGTTCTAATGTCCTCACAAAAGCAAAATAAATGATATAAATGTAGATAATATTAAAGAAGCCTATTATAACATCTATGGAAGTTGCCAGAAAAATAGAGAGCCATATTGGTAGCTAATAGGTATTATATAAATAAAATACAATGCCCAAAATATTTAAATAATTTGAGAAAAGTGATAATAATATAAAGGAATTAGCATAGTTAAGAAAAACATACATTTAAAATGTAAACCTTACCAGCTAATAGTTACAGGAAATACCAAAAGTAAAAATGTACTAATTGCTTCAATTAAAAGCAGATGATAACTTAAATAAACCTAAGAACTAGCTACAGGCTATTTATAAGAGGATTAATATTATATATAAATACTCAAATAATTTAAAATTACAGAAAATCAACTAATTATAGGTGTGGGTCAAGTCTAAAGAATACTTCCATAGAATCACCTAGATTATTGATTTCATCATCATCATCATCATCATCATCATTGTCATCATCATCGTCATCCTCACACTATTGCCAAATTATACATAAAACTGATCACCATGTTTAAAGAAGTAATTGGAATTTATAATTAACAATGATATTTTCAATAGTATCAAAAATCATAACATGCTTTGGGTAAACTTAACAAAATAAGCTAAAGAGCTCTTCACTAAATACTATATCACTAAGGAAGTATTCCATGTTCATGGCTTCTTGACTAAAACTCAAGATAAACCATTCTTCTAAGATTGACATATAAACTCAACTTAATAAAATGTCAACATTAATCATTTTGCATTAGGAAAATGCAAATAAGAAGCACGTTGCATATAACATTAAATAAAAATGGTAAAAGATGAAAGACTACAAACACCAAATTAAATTATTTTGGGGGTCTGTAGCAACAAAAACTTTCATGTTACTAGAGGAAGGGAAAAATAGTATGACCAAGTATACAAACTGTTCTAGTAGTTTTTCAAAAACATAAGTCTGTTTTAGGGTGAGAAATTCCACTCTTAGGTGGTTACTAGAGATAAATACAAATAGAAGTATTTTGAAGATGTGTGCAAGAATGTTAATAACAGTTTTATTTATAAATAACAAAAATAAAATATAAACAATGGTTGAAATATCACCTTATATTCCATAAACATGTGTAATTGTATTTTGTCATTTAAAATATTTAGTAATACAAAGAAGCTAATGGAGTAGTTTATATGAATCAAAGGAAATAAACTGGCTTGTGCTGACATAAGTTTCAAATATTATGCTCAGTGAAAGAAACTAGAAGCATATAAACTCTATGACTGAATTTATGTTAAGTTCTACATCAGGCCAGCTAATCAATATGTGATTGCATCTATGATAGGTGGGGTGAGATGGGGCTTGAGAACTAACTTCCTGAAGATCTTTCTCTAGTGATAGAACATCTTGTATTTTAATGGAAGGGATTACAGAGCTGTGTGCAATTGTCAGAGCTCAGCTGTGCACAGAAGATGTATGCATTTTAAAGAATGTAAATATACTTCCACTTCTGATGAAAAAGGCTAAAAAAAATGCCTCCAGAAATTAAGGCTTGGGTAAGCTATCCTGGAGCTGAGCTTACTTGTTTCTTAACACAATATTTTTGCATGATTTGCTTTGTGAACATTTGCTTGTATTACTTTGATTAAAATTTATTTAAAGTACTCCTACAGACTTCTAAGTTAAGATAATAGAATAAAAACATCTGAGATTCTCCCTATCCCCAACTTTCATGATAGAAAAACAAATGGGTCAAACTAGTCAAAATACCTCAGGCTAAGTAAAAGGAAAAGGCAGAAATTCCATGCCACATAATTGAAAAAGTAACACTCAAATGGGATGGGTAGGAGTACTTTGAATAATCCACTATCATAATTGATTGCATAAAATTTCTAACTCAACCCACTCTGCAACACACACACACACACACACACACACACACACACACACACAGAGAGAGAGAGAGAGAGAGAGAGAGAGAGAGAGAGAGAGAGAGAGAGAAATGTAAAGGGTCTTTATAAATTATATTAAGATTTTCAGCCATAACAAAAGATAAGCCAACACACAAAAGTTGTACCACACTTAAATTATAATAAAGCCACTGGTGAACTGATTTAATAAGCAGATATAATAGGAAGTTATAGAAGTTCAATTTAAATATACTTGCACTGGATGAATCTAAGAAGAAAAGCATTAACCAACAGTGGCTTAGATCTGTAGTATTTGTCTAGGCTCCAATGGTAGAGAGCCACTTAGCAAACAAGAGGCATTGAGTTCAAAAGAAAAAAGAAACATCATTTCCAAATATAGCCACAAATACATGAAGAAGAGGCTATAATCTCTGAATATATTTCAAGACAGGTAGAAATTAGTAACTATAGATAGAAAATGAATATCTGGCCATATAAAATCCATACATGTTTTTTAAATTCAAAAAGAAAACAAAGCATGTAAAAATCATGAAGTATCACATACCAAAAAGTTATAAATCACCTAAAATTGAGCTTAGAAAGAAATTCAGAGATTGCTTGTTAAACAATTAAAAAACTAATGTAGAAGAGATAGGAAGGTAAACCACATGTTTTCAAGGAAACTTCAGAAGCAGTAAGATAGTTAAAATACTATTGCTTGATTTTGGGAGCATATGCAGTAAAATTAACTATTGCATTCAGGTATGTGATTATTAGCAGAAAAAAAACCAAGGAGGAATGCACAGTTGAAGAAAGTCTCAAAAATCTTTTTCACTATTAAAACTTTAAAAAAATCATAAAAACATTTCATTATAAAAACCTTCAAATATATGCAAAATTAAAGATAGGAAAAAACTAAGTATGAGGCATCCAGTGACATGTTGTCTGGATGACTCTAGCATTTGCAGTATAAGTCATCTTTGGGTCTGACTCTCCTGCTGCACTGTGCTATCTATTCTGTGTTGTCTCCCCACAGAAACTTCCGAATCATTCTGTCAATAGTCATAAAATACCCTGCTGCTGTTTCAGTTGTCACTGGTATGAATCTGAAAATCAGTGGGGAAGAATTTGCCTCTTCTCAGTACTGTAAGTCTTCTTATCATTGGACACAAAAGAGTTAGTTGTCCATTTACTTACATTTTTTATTTAATCTCTTCGGGGTTTGTAGGTTTTCTCACAAAGACATCGCATATATTGTGGTGGAGTTGTATCTATGTGTCTTTTGTGTCAATATTCCTTGATTTCCTATAGAAAGGCAAGTGAATTTTCTATATTGATGTTGTAGCCACCAAACAATCAGCTGTTAGTCCCAGGATTTTCATTGATTCTTTAGGTTTTTCTACATAGGCAATCATGCCCTCTTTAAATATACAATTTTATCTCTTCGTTTTTTTCTTCTCTTGACTTATTTCAGTATGTTAGCCAGAAATGGTGAGAAAAGACAGATTACATTATGTTTTAAGTGTCTGGTCAGTCTTTCATTCCTAGAATGTCTATTGTTTTAGTATATAATTCTTCATAGTCATTGCTTTGTTCCCATTTTGTGGAGGATTTGGGGGTCTAAGATGAATTTGCCTAAACTTTTCTAATGTATCTAGTTTTGACCTTAGAGGATGTGGTTGTCTTGGATGAGTTGAAAAATGATTTTAGCATAGCTTCTATTTTCTAGAATGTTCATCTAATTTGTCTTTTAAATGTTTGGTAATAGTTCAGTGAAACTGCAGACAATATAACTGAAACTAACTGGGTCCAAGGACTTAATCTTTTGGAAAATTACCATTGATTTTGTTTCTGTGAGAGGCACAGAGCTATTCAATTGACCTGTTTATACTTCTTGTGAATACTGGTAGCTACATCTTTCATATCCATTTCATCTAAGTCACCAAGGACTTTCCTGCCTGGGCTGGCTTTGAACTGAGATCCTCATATCTCAGCCTCCTGAGTAGCTAGGATTACTAAAGGCATGAGTCACAGGCACCTGGCAACATTTGGTATTTATAAACGTAGTGTTTCACCTCTAAACACTTTTATTTTCCATTTATCTTTATGTTAATGGTTTCTAGTTTATTTCTGTTTTGGTCTGATAATATACTTTGGTTTCTGTTATCTCCAGTTTCAGTAGTTTTATGGCCAATGATGTCTGTTTTGGTTGCTAGTCTACATGATTTTGAGAAGAATGTGTTTTCTGTTACTATTAGATGGAGTCTATACTTTTTGTTAATCTTTTCTATTTCCATTTTTATTGTTATTATAAAGGTGATATACAGAGGAGTTATGGTTACATAAATCAGGTAATGAGTGCATTTCTTTTTGAACGATGTTACCCCTAGAAGGAATCTATACAAGCAAACTAACTGTAGTTGATCTGTGGTAGCATTCAGTTCAACTGTGTCCTTACTGGCTTTCTACTTATTGGATTAGTTTATCACTGATCAAATTTCCTGAACAGTTTTAACAATTATCTTGTTATTAACTTATGTTAAATTATTCATTTATTTATTATTTTTGGAAGTTCTGGGTTTTTATCTTAGGGATTTGTGGTTGTCTTTTTTGAATGAAAGAAAGTCCTGAAATAGTATCACATGTTAATTAATAAAAAAACAGCCACCAATTGTGAACTTTTGACCTCAGGGGTTTAGCAGTCCTTGGTAACTGTATGCAACTTTATTTCAGAAGTGTTCCCAAAGTGAATCCCTAATTCTGTTGCTCATGCACTTACAACAGATTCTTTTTTCAGAAGAAATACTTTCTCTACATCTGTCCATTAAGGCAAAATAATGTTTAATTATTTTTTCTATTTATTGTCAAAGTGATGTACAGAGAGGTTACAGTTTCATATGTTAGGCCTTGGATACATTTATTGTACTGTTTGTTACCTTCTCCCTTTTATTTACAGTGAGCTACAATTCAGCTCCAAAAGTGTTTGGAATGTCAGCTATTTTAAAATTTGACATAATTTTTTCTTAAGCTCAAATTTCTTCCTCTTTTCTATTTCAAGTTAGCTTTGATTTCTTTTTGACTAGGCCTAATAATCTGATAACCAAACTTCCTTCCTTCCTTCCTTTCCTTCCTTCCTCTTTCTTTCCTTTCTTAATTTCTTTTTTCTTCATTCTTTTACTTGTGTCAATATTGGTGCTTTAACTGAGGTCTTCATATTCTTAGTTTTTTTCACTCAAAGCTGGGACTCTATCTCTGAAGCCACACCTCTACTTTGAGCTTTTTGCTGGTTAATTGGATATAACAGTTTTATGGACTTTTCTTCTAGGGCTGGCTTTGAATTGATTCTCAGATCTCAGCTTCCTCAAAGCTGGGACTCTACCCCTTAAGCCACACCTCTACTTTTGGCTTTTTGCTGGTTAATTGGAGATAGCAGTTTTATGGACTTTTCTGCCAGAGCTGGCTTTGAATTGTGATTCTCAGATCTCAGCTTGAATAGGTACGATTATAGGTCCAAACACCTGTTGGTCTGCCAAGTAATTGTCTTGCTTTCAGGTATAACAAAATATCCCAAACACCTTAAGCATTTCCTGCTGAATCAAAGGTTAACCTATAGAGTCCTAGCACCTGTTACCAGGAAATGGCATTTCGGAGTCCTGTTCTCTTCAAAAAGCATGTTTATTGTTAGTGAGAAAGTTGGTACTTCTAGGTCTAAATAATAGGTAGACAGAATCAGGATATGGATAATTTTTCAAAAGATAAAAAAGAACATTAAGATTAACATGGATTTTCACTTTTGTTTTTATCATGTTTATATTGCAGTCCTTCTAATTATGCTGTTACCTGTCTTCTGATTTACATTTTCTAAGACACATAATTACCATTGAATGTGATTTGTGTGTGTGTTTCTTTTACTCTTAAGTTATAACTTACTAAAGATGTACCATCCAAATACTGTGCTTAAATTTCTTTTTTTTTTTTCCAAATTTTTATTATCAAACTGATGTACAGAGAGGTTACAGTTTCATACGTTAGGCAATGGATACATTTCTTGTACTGTTTGTTACCTTGTCCCTCATACCCCCTCCCACCTCCCCCTTTCCCTTCCCCACCCCCCGGAGATGTTCAGTTCACTTACACCATACAGTTTTGCAAGTATTGCTTTTGTAGTTGTTTGTCTTTTTTTACCCCGTGTCTCTCAAATTTGGTATTCCCTTTCAATTTCCTACTTCCAATACCAGTATACACGGTTTCCAATATACTCAGATAACATTACAGAGATAGTGTAGGTACAACCACAGGAAGGTGATACAAGAATGTGCTTAAATTTCATTTTGAACAATTGTTTACTCTGTAAATAATTTATCCTATCAATGTAATGTGTTCTGTCTTCAGCACTGTTCTTTAAATTATTATTTTGGTTTTTAAGTATACAAAATACACAAATTGTCTCAAAGGTAGAACTATAAAAGTAGATATTTTTTCCTTCTTGCCAGTCCTGGTGTTTGAACTTGGGGCCTGAGCACTGTCCCTGGCTTCTTTTGGCTTAAGGGTAACACTCTACCACTTGAGCCACAGTGCCCCCTCTGGCCTTTTCTATTTATATGTGTCGCTGAGCAATCAAACCCAGGGCTCCATGTATACAAGGCAAGCACTCTACCACTCGGCCATATTCCCAGCCCAAAAGTAGACATACTTACAAAGGTCTAGGGTTCCTCATCCACCTTTTCCCATATTTTCACTTTTTCATCTGTGGATTATTCATTTTCATGAGGTTTGGATTACAATGCTATTTTTTTGAAACTGCATAATACACACAAGGTAGCATGCAATATGCAAAATTCTATGCACTGAATTATTGAGCATTAGGAACATTCACAATGCTGTGCACACCTCTTCATTTGCACAACTTCTTTATTATTCTCAATTGCCCTTGATGGTTTGTATCGTACATTTTGTCTTAATGAACTACCTGCTCCTTCCCCAGCTTTTTTTTTTTAAAGCTGTCTATGCTAGAGATCATTTCTTAGGAATGTAGATACCACCTCATTTATTTTTATGATTGCATAGTATTCCACAGACTGGGCTAATCTATATTCAACAAGTCATCATTAATTGGACATTTGTGCCTCTATTTTTCACTACTACTAATAGTACTACCATGAGCAATGTAATAGCTCCATCATACCATTCCCCCCCCCCCATACACATATTTTAGTACAGATTCCCAAAGATACTATCACTGCATCAAAGAGTAAAGGTATATGAAATTTTAGGCCATTTGAGTTTAAATGCTCACAGGAATGAATCATAAAGTGATGTAAGTATTGAGTAAAATATCTCACATAGGATGTGTGATTAAAATGCTTGGACCTAGGAGATGGTTGGGATATTTTAGTTAAAAATTATTTCATTTCTTTGAGGTAAAGTCCATGAAAAATACTTCTATTGCTCTAAATGTGACAAATTGGTGTCCCATGTGAAATGACCAAACTCCTAAGTTTCCTTCTGTTTTATGAAAATATTGTAAGGGCTACCATCTGAAGAGTTTTGCTCTGCCAGCTATGCCTACTCTGGGGAAATAAAGGAGATCTATGCCAATTCTCTGAGAACTTTGGTCAAATAGCACACCTGGGCAATCTAGGATAGAAATATATCTATATGTACTTACATACATGTATGTTATGTACACATATATGGTTCTTTAGGCTTAAATAATCTATACACTGCTGTATACCATCTCAAACCGGGATGTTGGTTTTGTTTTGTTTTTTACCTGGTCTTCGGAGGTGTTTTTATCTTTCTCGATTATGACATGCCTTTGACAAGTGCTTTGCAGAGGCAAACTGCAGAGACCTTGAGGCAAGGCAGGCGCAGAGATCGCCTAAGTTTGGAGAAGCCTGCACCTTTGCCAGAAAGCTTTTCAAGCTAGGAGACTTGACCCAAGTCCCATTAACTCGCCCTGACACTGAGCCAAAGCAACAAAAAATGCAGGATTTCGAGCCCTCTCGCTGCAGACTTGGCCCGGGTCCTGCCGAGGGTCCCTCCGCGGCGCCCACGTTTCCAGGACCGAGGCACCGGCGCAAGGCCCAAGCTACCAGGGTCCGGCAGCTTGGGCTCCGGGCCCAAACGCATTTCAATCCAGACGCCCTCAGCCCTCCGCGGGTACCTCGGACGGACAATGTTCCCCGCGGGGTGGTGAGGTGGGGGGCGCTGGGAAGGCCCGGCCTCTCCAGCTGGGCGCAAGCTGGCTGCGGACTCCCCCACATTGGGTCGCCGTCTGGGTCCCCGAGGAACGACCGGCTCTCATCTGCCAACTAGCGGGAGAGCAGTGGAGTCAGAAGCGCTTGGAGACCCAGCCCTGGGAGCGCGGAGCCCGCGAAGGCGGAGAAGGGGAAGGGGCTACCGTCCCCCCCCCTCCAGGCGGCACCCAGCCGCCCCCTCCCTTGCTGTCTGCTCTCTCCGTGTAAGCAGTCAAAACAGAAACAGCGGCCAGCGGAGGGGGACGGGAAGCCGAGCCGCCCAGCGCCGCGCCCCTCCAGCCGGCCCCAGCCCCCTCCCCGCGGTCCCCGGACTTCCCTCCCCTTTCCCGTTCCACCTCTCGCGTTCATCTCCCCCCCAGCCCCCATTCATTTCCTCTCGCACCCGGGCTTCTCAGCCCCTTTCCAAGTCCTTCTTCCAGCCCCTGCTTCTCCCTCCCTCCGCCCTGCCCTCCTTCCCGCCGACTCCCCTCCCCCCAGCTGCTTCCCCGCGTCGCCCTCGGACTCCGGCCCCGCCCACCCTGCGCCGTCGGCCCCGCGGTCCCGGCTGCGCTCCACGTGTGGACAGCGGTGCCCCGGCCCCCTCTGACAGCCGCAGCCCTCCGTCCCGCCCCGCGCCCTGCGCCCTACGGGGCTCTAAAACCCCCGCGCGCGCCTCCTCCGCCGCCTTTCGCCTAGCGCGCTGCCCCCACCGTCGCCGGCCTTTCGCCCCATCCCGCGCGCCCCAACCCCGCTCGCGCGCCCCCGCCGGTCTCCGCAGCCGCCTCCCGCGCGACGCGGCCTCCTTGGGACTCCCACAGAGCCCCGAAGAGAGCCTCCTCTTCTTTGGCGGGGCCACTTTGCCTTGCTTGCCTGCTTCTTCTTGGGGATTTCTGGAGCGCTGCTAGGTCTACAGTGCTGGAGCGCACGGGAACCCGCGGAGTCCAGCGTGCAGGCCTGTTTTTTTTCTCCCCTCGTGAGGTCTGCTTTCTTTGTAACTTTACGCCGCGGCTACTCGGGTTACTTTTGTAATTTTCCGCCCCCACCCGTTGGCGGTCCTGGAGTCGCTCGGGGCCGTGGCCCGGGGGATGCAACGTGGACCGCGCGGGGCTGCTGGCTGCCTCGCCGTCGCGTCTCGGAGCCTGCTGCGCTGAGCTCAAGCCTTGCGCCCGCGCCCTGCGCCGCCCGCAGCCGGGGGCCGGCTCGCTCCGTCGCGGGCTCCCCTTCTAGCCTGGGTCGGAGATTAAGAGAGTCCCCGGAGCAGACAGAAGGCGCTACAGTTCTTGACTTTTTTTCTCCTGGCCGTGCACAGTTGTCTTCGGTCGCTCCCGGTCCGCGGGCCTGCGTCCGCGCGCTCTCCCGCCGGCAATGGGGCGACGGCGGCGGCTGTGTCTCCAGCCCTACTTTTTGTGGCTGGGCTGCGTGGCGCTCTGGGCACCGGGCGCAGCCGGTCAGCCTCAGCCTTCGCCACCCAAGCCGCTCCGGCTCCAGCCACCCCTGCAACAGGTCCGCTCGGCAGCTGCGAGCCCCGAAGGCGGGTTCGTGGCCCCCGAGTTCCGCGAGGAGGGCGCCGCGGCCGCCAGCCGCGTCCGCAGAAGAGGACAGCAGGACATACTCCGCGGGTAGGTGGGGCAGGCGGCCCTGCCTGCGCCCCGGTGACCGGTGTGTAGGGAAACCGCAGCCTGGCTGCTTCCCATCCCACCCTTTCCGCGATCCTTCTGGCGGGCAGCGCCGCGGCAGCTCCCCCTGGTCTTTCCCAAACCGCACAAATGGGCCGGCAGTAAGTCCTTCCTCCGGGACACTGTCCTGGAGCGGGGCTGGGGTCCAGGTTGCGGATCCCATAGCGTGTGCGAGGCCCGGGTGCTGGACAAGAGTGTCAGGCGGAACGCGGGCCCGGGTCCGCTCTGCCCGGCCCCCCACCCTCGGGGCGCTGCATAGCCTTTTGTTTGAGGCCGTGTGCTGGGGTCTGCAGCGCGTTCTTCAAGCCTTACCCCGAGCGCTCCACCTTTCACCCTGCCTTCCTTGACACGTCGGGCCGCAGGAACAGTGGGTGCAGAATGGCTTCGAGAAACAGGGCAAGGAGTTTGGGAGCACGACGCTCCTTTTCTTTGTTCTCTGCGTCTGGAGGATAGAATACAGTAAATTATGTTTCCCTGTCTCCTTTCTCTCTTTAAAAAGGCAATCGCTAGGAGGATGGATGGAAGGGACTATTTTTCCTAGCCCTCTCCCATTCCAGGGGCTAGACCCATTTACTTCCACATCTGCTTCCCAAACTCTGAGAGTTGAAGTCTTCATGTGTTGAGCTGCAATCTGTTTGGGAAAGGCTTTGCCTACAGAAGACATTTCTGTGATGTTGAACCGGTCCCTATGCGTGTTACTGTGTTTGTCCCCCACAGGCCCAACGTGTGCGGCTCCAGGTTCCACTCTTACTGCTGCCCAGGATGGAAGACACTCCCCGGAGGGAACCAGTGCATTGTCCGTGAGTGTCGGGCTCCATTCACTACTTGGAGCAGCTTCCCCAGCCTAGGATCAGAACCCACCTAGCATGGGTTCCTTTGGACACATGGTTGCACTTACAACCCTTTGGCCACCCAGCAGTGGTGATCCTCACACAGCTAGGACTCTATGGTGGGGAAGGAGGACCTTACTTACATCAATTCACCCAGAAACCTCCTGGAGGGTAATCATGATAAAGGGTTTAAAGACATTTGGAAGTTTAATCTTTAATGTCAGTTAATGCAGACTGTTAGAGTAGTTTTCTAGATAGTTCCCAACCACTTTTTTCTTTAAAAAGTTTGGGTAAGACAGTAATCTATCTATCTATCTATCTATCTATCTATCTATCTATCTATCTATCTATCTATCTATCTATCTATCTATCGATCTATCTATCTATCTATCTATTTATCTATCTATCTATCTATCTGGCCTTAGTCTCTGCTGAGGTCACCTTATGAAGGTCAAGCTTTCCTAGGCCTTTGTACAAAACCAGTTTATGACAACTGGTTTCATCTCAACAGCCACCTAACAAAGATGTGAAACAGTCGCATAGATTTTTTTGAATTGATCCAAATTAACAAAAAATTTTAAAAGCCAGAACTCATCCAAGGGGTTTGACATTTCTCTCTCTCTCTCTCTCTCTCTCTCTCTCTCTCTCTCTCTCTCTCTCTCTCTCTCTCTCTCTCTCTCTCTCCTTCCTTTTCCTTCCTTCCTTTCCTTCTTTCTTTTTTTCAGGGCAGGATCAGGGTATTAGGTGAGAACATTTAAATTTAGATGTAGATCACAAAGTTGTATAGATTCCAAATGTGACTCTTAGAACTTAAAATATTAGATGTCTCTGACCTTAAACAGTTCTGTTACTCAGTTTCTCCAAAGTAGATGCAGGTCTCCCAAGTTCTGATTCAGCACCACCCCCACCCCCACCCCATGCAGGGCTCTGCAGTGTCTCACTGCATCTGCCTGTGAGTTCTGATATGGAGTGTAAGGGCCCTTGTTCCAGGCATTCCTGTGGCACACTTGCATTTGTCTGGTCTGGAGAGCAACGTAGCATACACACATTCATTTAAAGCCAGTCTTGACTTCAGGTTGACCTTGATATTCTCCAAGCAGAAGATAATTATACAACTGTGAACAGGAAAGGGGGGGGGGGGGGAAAGGGCAAGCCACACTATAGCCAGGGGGTAATCTGGATGTAGTGGCATTTCCAACTCTGTATTTATTGGTTTTGTGGGTTTGAGACAGATCTTTAATGCTATTTCTGGGCAGTTTTTTTTTTTAAAAGGAAAGAAATCTTCAGCATTTTAAAGACTAGGTTCTTTTTAATTTTTTAATCCCTTCCCCCTAGTATTTAGTTATGAGGCAAAACTGAAAATAACTGTGTTCTTTAAAGTGATGCATGGATATTTTAAATAAATTCTCCATTTATAAGCTTTTGCTTTAATTAAAAAATAAGAAAGTTAATTGCTTTCTTTGCTCTCCAACATAGAAAGTTCTACATAAGACATTTAGGGATGGTGCATTTACTCTTTGAGGCCAGTAGGGCATTACCTTGGCTGCTTCACACTTCAGTGGTTTCCTAGAATCCTGAGACATCTAGCGTCACTCACCGCACACCTGCCATGCTAGCCAGGGGTGACTTAGGCACTGCGGAAAGTCTGACTCACTAAAAGTAATGAATGTAACTGCCATTATTGAGTTGGAGAACAGCCGAGGAGAAGGGATTGGTTTATGGTACGTGTTGAAAATCTGTAAAGTCAGATTTTATTGGATCACTGTGGAATGGGAATTCCAGAGAACAGAACCTTCCAGAATATTAGCAGTAAAAATATATGCATGCATCACTGATTGTCAGCTTTAAGTACTTTGGGTCTTTGAGCAACATTTTGTTTATTCTCTATATATAGTTTGGTTTTGAAAAATCTCAAAGTAGAAGAGATTATTGTAGTTGTCATTTCTACAACTTGAAATATTTGGGTTCTTATGAGATCTATTGGGATTTTCTTGTGTCAGAAATCTATAAAAAGTATGAACCTGGAAATTAGCAATTATCTTTGTGTCCCTGAGAAACACTGACATTTATGTCAAAAGATACTAACATTAACAAAGTAATTGAAAAACCTGAGAATATAAAATTAGTGCACAGTAAGAAAAGAGGGGGAATGTGTAATTCTTTTTGATTTCTATGGCAGGAGTCTCACCTAATTTTTAACTGTTAACTAATAAATTTAATGAGTCAAGGATTTTGATATTTTGGAAGATAACAAGAGGAAAGTAATTTAAAGTCAAGAATAATTTTAATTCTCAGCTTTTCTGTTACTTATTTTTTAATTTATATCTAAGGCAATTTACAAAAAATAAGTAAAATATAAATAGAAAATGAGGATCAAAGATGAATTTTCTTATGCTTTATTCAGCATTCTATGTAGAAAGATATTAGAATGGTCACCTAAAATTTTAATCTTTAACTTTGACCAAATTTCATATATCAAAGAAAATTTTATTTCTTAACCTATTAGAAATTAATTCATTTTGATTTGACTTGGTTTTGCTGTCATTCTTAATTGGGGCTTGAAAAGATTACTGAAACACTTCCAAGTATTTGTTTCAAACAGTAAAATTGACTTTCTCGCTTTACACTTTAAAAAGTCTTACCTGAATAAGCAGCATATATATGTATATATATATACATACATGTGTGTATATATATATACATATATATACTGAAAAATTATGCTACAAACAGCACTGTGATGAATGTAGTAACAGTGAGATTGGATTGTTCTAGCTTCATGACATTTGAGACCTAAAGAGACTTCTCCAGAGAATCCTCCAGTTTAATTTTTTTTGTTATCTGTTTCTGATGAGAGAACAGAGCTCAGAGAAGCTGTGAGTTTTTCCTGTGGTCACAGAGTCGGTGGTGCTGGCCCACCTCTGCGTGCGTACCACATGCTTTACGCCTGGTCATGCAGCATAATGTCTTTCACTGGTGGCACATCACTGAAATCTCAGTGCTTAGATCCTCTTTCCTTCTCCTTCCATTGTATCTGGGTGTCATAGTTAAAATGATTACAAGGGGGCTGGGGATATAGCCTAGTGGCAAGAGTGCCTGCCTTGGATACACGAGGCCCTAGGTTCGATTCCCCAGCACCACATATACAGAAAACGGCCAGAAGCGGCGCTGTGGCTCAAGTGGCAGAGTGCTAGCCTTGAGCGGGAAGAAGCCAGGGACAGTGCTCAGGCCCTGAGTCCAAGGCCTAGGACTGGCCAAAAAAAAAAAAAATGATTACAAGGCAGCAAACATTTAAGTGAGGCATATTATCATCTGAGAGGGGTGTAGGGAGACAGGGCCTAATCACTGTGCGTTAGTGTGGTCATGGCAGACCACTAACTTTCTGAAGCTACCCAATCTCTAGCCTCTCAAACTTTCATTGAGTTTAAGACCAGGATTGGGGGGGGGGGGTACTTTGGATATCAAATAACCTATGGGAACCACCTATTGGGAAAAAGTGGTCTTTGCAATAAAAGTCTTTCAACAAGCACTTGTCACCAGAAAGTTATTGGTCATCAGTATTAGTAACCTCTAAGATAGGAATTGTATTGTTGCTGAAATATTTTTTAATCTCCAGACCATGTAATTTCATGTTGTTTTCTCTTTTTCTGGTGATACTTAAGTTCAAATTTGGAGTCTTGAGGTTATCACTTGAATCATGAGCTTAGACCTGTTATTGCTTTATTTTATTTTATTTTTTCTGTATAAAACCTTGGATTTTCTTAGGGCTGGCCTTAGATGGCAATAAAGTTCCTGTGTGGCTGGGATGACAGGTTTGCCAACATGCCTGGCTTGCCTTAGCACACAAGGGTTTGGACTCAGATCCTCACACTTGCTAGAGAGATTTTCTACAACTTGAGCTATGCCCCTAGAACTTTATTTTAGTTACTTTTGGGATAAAAATCTGTTGTCTCAGGGTCAGCCTCAGCCCATGTCCTAGTACCTGGAATCACAGGTGCTTATCCCCATGCTTGGAATACTGATGGAGATGAAGTCTCACTAACTCTCTGCCTGGGCTAGACTTGAAACTTGATTGTCCCTATCTCCATCTCTTATAATTAGAGGCATTATCCACTGTACTTGGCCAGCGCATGCGAACTTATAAGGAATATTAATGAAAGATGCTGGCCATAGTGTATGGATGTTAACAGACAATCTGAAGAAGGCAAGGCACTGTTAAGTTAGTTTGCTTCTGTAGGATGAGTCCCTTACCTTATTGGGAGGCCCCCATCTCTTTGAAAGTATATATGCAATTGGAGTGACTATTTGCTGTTCCTGGCTATATACTCCCTGCCTCTGCTCTTCATGTTTTCACATATTCTGGTATGGAGCACTGAAGCCCACACACAAGAGAGAAAACTCAATTGGGGACTTAGTGATAAACCTTTCAGCTCCTCAATGAGTTGACTCTAAATTTGATAATAACTGCACATTTGAAGGCACTCCACTGAAGGTTTTGAGTATTTGTGCTTTGTGCAGTATCAGTGAGCCAGTATTCTCAGCTGTCATGGCCCTTGTGTCCCTTTGAGGTCACAGCTGCAGGAGGCTTTGATTCTTCCCCCACTAGAATGTCTCAGTAGCTTTCCTGAGCAGCAGGAATAGGCTAGGTTATAGGGGAAATATGGGAGTCAGAGACTAAAGGAAAGAGAGAGGGAATTATTAACAGTAACAAAGATTAATGATGGAGCAGGTCAGATACCAGCTGGGAAGGAATGTGCATAGAACCCCTGAGGTTTCACCAACTCATTAGGGCCTGGAGACTGACTCAGCCAATCTCACATTCTGTTTCCTATGAAGTCTTTTGTGTAGTGAAGCTGTGTGTTCTACCGGTATGCAGGAGCTCTAGATACTTAATGCTGGCTCCCCAGCATCATGACAGCTACCACTTGGTGAATTCTATAAACCCTCAAAACTCTTAGTCTTACATGAAGAAATCAGCTTTGATTGACAAGCATGTCAGAGAGTTAGTAACATGAAATTTGAAATGTCTTCATCAGTTTGCACATATCATATAGGTACTTAATGCAGGGTACCCTGATGTCTCAAATGGGTAATTTAGCTATGAATTTAAAGTTGCTTCTTTTTTAAAATAGCTTGTTTCATATACTTCATTTTAGTTTTTCAGCTTTATGTTTGTAAAGTGTATCATTTTTATTTTGTAAATTGTAGTCTCTTCTGTTGTTACTCATTCACTTTCTTGTGCTTTTGACAGCGATTTGTAGAAATAGTTGTGGTGATGGATTTTGTTCCCGCCCTAACATGTGTACTTGTTCCAGTGGCCAAATCTCACCCACCTGTGGAGCAAAATCAAGTATGTTTCTTCTATGTACTCTCATTTACTGTGCCTTTCTTATGCTTTTGAGTAAATGCCAGCCAATTGTCCTCTACAAAGAAAATATAAATTGGTGTTTGTTTTCCTCACAAAGTCTAAACACTTGAAGTAAGGACCTTCAGTTGGCTGGTTGTTGCTTCTAATCAGTAATAGTTTTCAGTGAAAAAATGTTTTGATTCTGGTCCTGGAGCTATGTACTTATGTGGAAAAGCGAAGAGTCAGTGAAGACTTCTTTACTGAATAGTAGCTATTCAAAACAGTGCCCAGGCCCAGAGTTCAAGCCCCACAACCGACAAAAACAAAAACAAAAACAAAACATACTGGCCTTTTGCTATGTGTTGTGTAGTTTCGGGTGTTGAACTATATCACTTTATTCAATCCTCACATCAATATTATGAAATATTACTGTAACCCCATTTTCCAGAGTAGGGAAATGAGACACACATAAATTATCACTCAAAGTGGCATATACTAGAATCTACATAGGATGATGCCATGCTGAAGTGTGTAGGTCCAAACACTAGGCTGTATTTCCTGTCTTTGCTTAACTGCAACAGCCCATATTCTATTTTATGGGTAAATTGTAGGGGGAAAAGAAGAGGATTGGGAAGAAAGTAAGTAAGTAGTATTGAGTACTGGAGAGATACTTGACACGGACTAAGTTATTTTGCTTTACATGTATTAACTCCCAGCAACTCTTTTCAGAAGATAATTGTAAAAGTAGACTAAGACTGTTTTTCATGGCCCATGTAGAAATGGCTGGGTCTTTAAGGTCCAAGATTAACCTGAGGTTTGAACTCTTATTAATGTTTGCTAGGCTGGTGCTTTACAACTTGAGACCATAGCATAAATCTTGCCTTTTTGCTGGTTATTTGGAGATGGACACTAGTGAACTATTGCTGCTAGAGCTAACCTTGATCTGTGTGATCCTCTAGAACCTCTGCCTCCAGAGTAAGTTAGAATTACAGGCATGAGCCATTTGCAACCTACCCAAGATTAACCTTCTAGGTAAGTGTTAAGAATAAACAGTCGAACAAGATAGGAACAAATATTGTTTCTTTAGTTGCTTAATAATTAATTGATGTTTTATATTTACCTTAATGAAAATGAAGTTGTTATATTTTAATTGTTCTCTCTACAGATTTAAACAAAGGTAAAGTAAAGGCTGTATGACTTAGAAATAAGATTCAAAATTCATGTGATAAATGTCAATTCTGATGAAATTTCTGATGAAAATTCTGGTCTCTCTTTGATACTATCTGCATTTTCCAAACTTTTTTCTTTCTTTGTGATATTTGGGTTTGAGTTCAGGGTCTTGTGCTTTCTAGGCAGGTGGTCTTCTATCTCAGACACATCTGTGGTCTTTTGCTTTGGTTATTTTTGAGATTAGGTCTCACCATTAAGTGACCTTGGGCCATGATCTTGCTCTTTATGCTTCCTGTTATAGCTAGGGTGATGGGCTTATACCATCAGACTCTACTGGTTGAGATAGGTCTTCACGCAGTTTTTGCCTGGTCTTCAACCACAACTTTCTTGATCTTTGCCTTCCAAACTATTAGTATAGGCAGGAGCCACTGCATCTAGCATTTTGAAATCTATCATTCAAATGCATCTAGACTTTCATTTTTTTTTTTTTTTTTTGGCTAGTCCTGTGGCTTGGACTCAGGGCCTGAGCACTGTCCCTGGCTTCTTTTTGCTCAAGGCTAGCACTCTGCCACTTGAGTCACAGCGCCACTTCTGGCCATTTTCTATATATGTGGTGCTGGGGAATTGAACCCAGGGCCTCATGTATACTGGGCAAGCACTCTTGCCACTAGGCCATATCCCCAGCCCCCATCTAAACTTTCTTGATCACCCTAATCAAGTTCATTTCCTCCACTACTGGATTTCTCTTCCTTGCCCGATTTCCTGCATGATAGCTTGGTTATCTATTTTTCTTTCATATATGTCCTTGGGTGAACACACAATATTGGAGAAATTTTAAAATTCAACTTTCTTAATTTTTCTACCTGGGAAGTTGTCACTTACTGAGCTACTTTTAACTTTATAGTGCATACTTTAGAAAGGGATCTGTACATTTATTTGGCCCTAAGTAATAGTTTGTTTTTTTCCATGAGGAACTTGTACCCTTCTGATCCTCAGCTTGTTTGACCTTGCTAAAGGTTCTTTTAGCACCATTTATCATTATCTCTTGGAATACTTATCTCTTTTTTTCTTTAAAGTACCTTCGACTTCTCTATTGCCTTTGGTTTATGGTGCCCCATTTTGTGATTATTACTTTTTTTATTTCTGCATCAGCTTTCTATGTAAGGTTTGGTATCTCCATGAGGTCTCTTTTCCCTTAAATAGGTGGCTTCAACTACCACCGGTATACTTATAATCCTTTTCTTCAGAGTATATTGCTTCATTGAGTTTCATTCACGTGTTTGATTTTCTGTTGGGCATCTTAACCCAAATGTGTAATGAGTACTTGGAACTTAGTGGCCTGTCTAAAATGAAACTCTTGATTCACTGCTAACCCCTGTCTACTTCTCCCATAGTTCCTCCTACCTCAGAAAGTGTCATCTTCCTAGTGCTTAGGCAATAGCCTCTTCTCTTTCTCCACACAACTTTTCTAACATGATCTGTAGGTACTACCAGGAAAATCTCAACTTTATCTTTTTCTTACCATTTCTGCTGGCACTTTTTCCTCCTGTCTACCTTGTACTACCCTCTACCTGCCCTCTTACATCCATTCCCCAAAGAGCAACTAGAGTAATGTTTTAGAAATAGAAATCATATCACTTCATTCTTAGGGAATTCCTTCTAATTACTCTCATTTGAATTTGGGGTATAGTGAAAACGCTTGTGTGAGTGAGAGGGCCCAACATCATCTGGCTGGTATGTCAGCCTTATGTTCAGTGATCTCTTTTCTATCTACTGCTTCTTATCCATACACATCTTCAGTTCTTCAGAGGAGACCATTTACCATCTTAAGATCTTTTGATTTCATTGGTTCTCTTCCTTGTGAAGTTCCTCTGTCCTACTTCCCATTTCTGGCTGATTTTTTCCCCTTCAGTTTGGAAGGGTGACATGTGGATATATCAGCAGAGTGATCTTGTTTGGCTCCTGCATCTAACTTCCTACTCTACTCTAAGTTATTCTCTTCCATACTAGTTTGCCTCAGACAGTTTCTTGCAATCTGTAATTACATTGCAGTATTTTTAACTTGGGTTTTGTCTGTCTCTCTGCTGGAATGCTGGCTCCATATGGACTGACCCCAAATTCTTCATGCATTCTGAATGGATACAAGAACTCCTCCATGCTAGTAGCTGTGCTACTAATCACCTTCTAGTGCTTTCTTTTAAGACTGAAAGTGTGGTATGTTTTAAGTGTTTACTGAACAATGCATTGTTACAGGTATGCCTGCCTGTGCATTTCGGATCAGAAAATTTATTTCCAAAGAACATATTTGTCAGTGGGTTGCCCAGGCAGTTTGTATTCTGTGATCTTATACATGCTATAATTTTGGTGATTATGTTTATATCTTTTTGGTGCCATTCTCTTTAGTTCAGCAGTGCAGTGTGAGATGCCTGAATGGAGGGACCTGTGCGGAGGACCACTGCCAGTGCCAGAAGGGATACATTGGAACTTACTGTGGACAACGTAAGGGATTTGAGATTGACTTTGTCATGAGTAATTTGATTTAGTGGATATTCTACATTTACTCATAACTTAAAGTCTTCATTTGAAGAAATAATCTTAACATCGTAAGCCATACTTTATACATAAGTAAATTTCTAATGTTAGAAGTTTTCTAACTCTTTTAGGTTTTGTGTATTTTAGAACATTGATGTTGCTGAATACTACTAGTGTTTTTAACAAGTTTGACACATATTGCAAAATCTTCCTGGTTTTATCTGTTGTATATATACTTGCCTGAAAAACTGTAAGGTTTTCTGGAAAATGCTTCATGTCTCTCTCTTTCTATCCCTTGCCATCCCCAACTCTGGGTTTGAATTCAGTGCCTCATGCTCTACATCAGCTTGTTCACTCACAGCTGGTTCTCTATAACAGCCATGTCTCTCACCTGGCTTATTTTTGCTGGCTATTTTGGCAATATAGTATTACAGATTTTCTGCTTAATGTGGTGTGGAACTTCAATCCTCTGACCTCAAGCTCCTGAATAGCTAGGATTACAGGTATAAGATCCATGGATGGGTATAATGGAGTTACAAAATTAACCCCAGAAGAATCACAAGGGGAAGAACCTAGTCTAAACTCATCTTTGTGAATGCCTCTCAGCTCTATTCTGGAGCCAGCTATTTTTGGCCTGAATTCAGCTGTTGTACCAATCAGGGGCACTTGTGTACACAAGTGTGTATATTCCTGAAGGAGTTGTTAAGAATGAGCTCTGATAGGCATGCTTCTTATCTGCTTCTCATACAGAAACAGAAAGCCAGTGGATGGAAAGTGCTTTCCTCCTCAGTGAGTGCTTTGATGACCTCTGGGCCTGTGACAAACCTTACTGATGCTACATATTCTAAGCAAGGACATGTGAAAGGCCCTGGGTCAGGAAATCAGCACTGTTTCATGGGATGGGACCCTCCTTGTCTAACTTTTATATCAGGACAGTGCAAAATATGTAGCTTACAAATTTCAGCAAATAAAATTATTTATTCAGCAAATAAAAAGGTGAAGGGATTGTAACTAGTAGACAGCAACTTAGGGAATGGTTGAAGGAAGACACTTTCTTGTAGGCTGTTTTAGAAATGATGTTAGTGTTAAGTGAACAAAGAGACAGTTTTGGGCTTATGAATCCAGAAAAGCCCTAGAAGTGTGACATTTGCTAAAATAAGGATTATAAAAGCATCAAACCACTTAGCTTATTTCCATGAAATACAGACAACATTCTTTTGAAGTCAGTCTTTAATTTCTTCAGCAATGTTGAATGACTACTCAGGAATCAGTATGATAAATCTAGTTGGGAAGATGGTTGACAAGGATAAGGACAAGATGAACACCTAATGCACATTTAGTCAGTGAGAAAGTCTAGGGTTAGAATATAGTAATGCCAGATTAGGAAGGGAGAGTGTGGGCTAGGATTAGCAGCTCTCTTCTGTTTTATAGTGGAGGCCTCTGAAGAAGCAACATTTGAACACAGATCTGTGTCTTGTTTTAGTTCTATGGGAAAAGTGTTTTGAAACACAGAGAAAAAGGAGATTTCAAAGAGAGTAGTGCTAGGGATAGACTTCTTTTACTTTGGAGGCAAGAAAAGCCCTGTGGCTAGAAAAAGAGTAGGGACAAGGAAAAGTGGTAGGAAGAGAGTTTAAAGAGAAAGGTTCTACACCTAAGCTAAGAAAGAAATATGGATATATTCTCCATGTGATAAGATGTCATTTTGAGTAGTCATGTGATACACAGTTTTTAAAAAGTCATTCTGGTGGCTGTGTTGTGACTGAATGGGAGGAAAAGAGAAACATTTGAGGGCCAGGTAGGAGCTATTTCAGTGGTGCCATGAGTTCTGCAGTGAGCAGTACTGCCACAGTGTTGCTGAAGGTATGGTGAGGTGTCTAGCTTGTCCTTTGGAAGTAGAGTCTACAAAGACAGTATATACTGATGGACCAGTTTTGAGATTAACAAACCAGTATTGGAGCTGAACACCAGTGGCTTACATCTGTAACCTTAGCTACTCAGTAGGCTGAACTCTGAAGGCCTGAGTATCACAGCTTTACATGAGCTTGGGTAGGAAAATCTGTGAGATTCTGTATCTCCACTTAATCAGCAAAAAGTCAGGAGTGGGCTGTGGTCAGCTGATAGAGTACCAGCCTTGAGAGAAAGAGCTAAGTTATAGAACCCTGACCCTGAGTTCAAGCCTTAGCACTGTCACCAGGAAGAAAGAGAGAGAGAGAGAGAGAGAGAGAGAGAGAGAGAGAGAGAGAGAGAGAGAGAGAGAGAGAGAGAGAGAGAGAGAGAGAGAGAAGAAAAAAAGACAGGGAAAGATAAAAATCAAAAGTAACAATGGAGCCTGGTCCCAGTGGCTCAGGCTTTTAATCCTATCTACTCAGGAGTCTTGAGATCTGAGAATCAAGGTTCACAGCCAGTAAGTGGGTTGAGGGGGGCGGTGGACAGAAAAGTCTTTGAGACTCTTATCTCTTCCAGTTAGCTACCAAAAAAAGCAGGATGTGGAACAGAGGTTTAAGTGGCAGAATGCTAGTCAGAATGCTAGCACAAAAGATCAGAGGCAGTACCCAGACACCCTGAGTTTGAGCTCCAGGTCCAGTACCTCAAAAAACAAAAACAAAAACCCCAAAGTGACAATTGTAGGATTTTAGCAGAGTCTGGCTGAGTGGGTACATCATTTCCTGGTAGGGGAATGTTTCAGTGTGGAGTGGAATGGTGGGGATTGGGTGAGGGAGAGGGCTGGCTGATGAAGATAATTTTGTTTCATGTGTGTTGGGTAGAGAAGTGTGTTGGACTTCCAAGTGGCAATATCTGTGATTTCAGAGTTTAGACTAGAGGTCAGAGAATTAAATTTGGAAGCATATAGATTGTGTTTTTGTTAGGGATATTTAATTATAGGCCTAGAGGAGGGATCACTAGGAATTATTGTGGACAGAGGAATGAGTAAGGTGGAAACCAAGAGCTCTAATTCATAGCAAGTTTGTGAAATGGGGACAAGGAAGAGGAAGAAAAGCCAGCAAAGAGGAGTGGGAGATGGTGGATAGCAGGGTAGGACAGGAAGATAGATGGGAGGATGTGATAGACTGGAAAAATTCCAGGCAGCACCAGCGGTAAAGACATAGCATCGTGTGTCAGAGCAATCAGAGTTTCTCCCCTTTCTCTTTAACCTTTTAACCTGGTTCAGAATGCTACTTTTTTTTTTGAAGTTGTTTTTATTTTATTAATTAAATGTTTTTGACAAGGTGTTGTGCAAAAGGGGTACAGTTACATAGTAAGGCAGTGAGTACATTTTTTGTGATATCTTACACCCTCATTTTTTTCTCCCTTCCCTAGATCAGGTAGGCATATATATATATATATATATTACCCAGTGTACCAAAATCATATACAGTAACCACGTAGGGTAAGTGTTTACTGGTATTGGAAGTAGGAAATTCAAAGGGAATACCAAATTTGAGAGACACAGGGTAAAAAAAGAGAAACAACTACAAAAGCAATACTTGCAAAACTGTTTGGTGTAAGTGAACTGAACACCTCCGGGGGGGGGGGGGAAGGGGGGGAGGGAGGGGGGTATGAGGGACAAGCTAACAAACAGTACAAGAAATGTATCCAATGCCTAACGTATGAAACTGTAACGTCTATGTACATCAGTTTTATAATAAAAACTTTAAAAAAAAAAGGTACAGAATAGACCTAGCAGTGGATCACAGTAGCTCAACAGAATGCTACTTTTATCTCAAGTGTTTGTGGAGAAGTCACAGCCATCTTTTCAAGCTCCACTTATATCTAAGTGTTGGCAGTCTGTGAAATAGTTCAGGAGTCTGTCTCGTGGAAATAGGTACCTGTGCTGCTATCCAGCACAAACAAGGAGCAAATGCCTGTGGAGAAAAGTGTTATTTAAACATGGAGTTGCTCCAGTGGGTGACCGGTGTTCTGTCCACCGGCTGGCTGATGTCAGAGCTTTGGCTTCCCTGAGCCCTGTCCCGCTGAGGTGGTAGGTCTGCCCTCCTCTCCCATTCCAGGGAAAAGGGTTCACCTCTTCTTAGTGGCCAGCATTCTGTCATTGGTGAAAATTCAGGCACATCCAAGTTCCTTTTCAATTCAATTGAAATTATTATTTGTGTTACGTTTTATTACAAAAATGTTACTTTTTTTTTTTTGCCTGTCCTGGGCCTTGAACTCACTGTCCCTGAGCTTCTTTTGCTCTCTACCATTTGAGTCAGAGCACCACTTCTGTGTTTTTCTGTGTATGTGGTACCGAGGAATTGAACCTAGAATTCCATGCATGCTAGGAAAGCACCCTACAACTAAGCTACCTTCCCAGCCCCAAAAATGTTACTTTATAAGATACTTTCAGTCATAACACTATCTTCAAGAGAAATAAATTCACTTTTTGTTTTTATTTCTATTTCCTTTTCTGTTCCTTGCTTCACTTTATTTTGTTCTTTAGTATAATAGTGGGAAGTGGGAAAGTAAGTCTCCTTTTCCATATAACTATTCTGTAGTTAAAGAAGAAAGAATTAAATATGTAGAAAACTGCTGGGCGCTGATGGCCCACATTTGTAATCCTAGCTACTCAGAAGGCTAGCAAAAACCAGGCTGGTAGCTTGGCTTAGGTGGTAGAGCACCAGCAGAGCAAGCAAGCTGAGGAAGTGTAAGTCCAGAATCCAAGCATTGGTACCACCCCCCCAATAAAATGAGTATAGAAAATTATAATGTCCAGAAAGTGTGCCTTTTGTCTTACATACAGTTTTAATTCTCTCACTCCTGTGGGCTAAGAATGAGTATCTGTTCTGTAGTGCGGTTTCTGAGACAGGGGAGCGGTGAGCAGACCAAAGCAGAATGTATCATCTACTCATTGTATCTGTCTGGTTTGCAAAGTGGTGGAATAATTGAAAAGGAATGTCAGATTATTTTCTTGTTTTGGATCCTAGCTGAGTTATACTTCCATGCACAATGGTGAGGAGGGAGCAGAGAAGGTTCAATCTTAGATTTTTGGGTTTGCCTAGGTCTTTCAAACTCCAAACCACAGCTGTAAAGGAATGTGAGAATGTCCTCTGTGATTCTGTCATTACACTCAGCCTTCCACAGCCACGGGTTTGGGGGCTGTGAATTCAACTGAGCAATTCAGAATATCTGAAGAAAATCATGCCTATATCAGATATGTACAGACATTTTTCCTGGTCATTTTTTACTGAGCAGTGTACAATATACTAAGTCTTATGAATAATCAGAAAGTGATTTAAAATAAACAAAGGGTGGCATAGATTTTATACAAATAATGCACTGTTGTAGATAAAAGAAATGAGCCCCCCCCTCAAATTTTGCTGTCTATAGGGGTACTGCAAAACCAGTCTCCTATAGAAACAAGGGGACAAGTGTACTTGAAATAATTTGAGCTGTGGATTCAAAAATGTGTGTGCGTGTCTGTGTAATGGGTGAATGCAGGTTACTCTTTCGTACTAGGACTGGCACACAATCTCTACAAATAGATTGTTTCTCAACATTTTGTAGTCAGTTGATGGCATTGTCTCCTACTCTCCATGTTAAATTTGTTTTTCCTGCTTTTTTGTTTGGGGATGCCAATTTTTGGGTTGTTTTTTTTTTTTTGAGTTTTGCTTTTTTTCCTTTCATTGTCCCACATTCTTTATTTTTTCACATCACATTTTTCTCCTTTTTTCTCACCCAGCTACTTAAATGTTGCCTCTTTTTCCCTTTGAGGAGCTAGATCATAGAGTTAGTAGGACAGAAATACAGGGTTTGAACAGTGATTCTGATTTTGATTGGCATTGGAATCAGTCAAGCCTTGTGTATATGATTAATAAATTAAAGAACAACACATATTTACTTAGGAATGTGATTTAGGCTTTGATCTTAATGTACAGTGGATGTATTTACTTAAATGCCAGTATGAATTGTAACTTGTATTTAGCGATGTTATTTAATGTACGATCTTCTACTGGCAACATCATTGCTTGGATATGTTCTGTATCATGAGCTAATTCTTTCTGATTTTGTGTGCAGCTCTCTGTGAAAATGGATGTCAGAATGGTGGGCGTTGCATTGGACCCAACCGCTGTGCCTGTGTTTATGGATTCACTGGTCCCCAGTGTGAAAGAGGTAACAAGATATAAAAGAAAGGAGAACTGTGAAGCAGGATTTATTATAAAAACATAGCATTCTTCTAGTCAGTGAAAATTCTTGTAATGAAATACTGTTGTTCTTGTTTGATTTCATTAACAGTCGAATGCTAAGATTGTTGACATGGCCAATAAATAGCACAAGTGTTTCACTGTTTCATTTGATTTTTCCAAAATCTTTAGAGTGAGAGACTAGCTACTGCTACTATTAGCAGTAGCTTTAGGATGATTTAAATGTCTGATGGAAAATTCTAATAGTGCACTTAGTTCACAGTAGAGTCACTGTTGAGAGTTCTACCTCTGTTAAGCAGAATAAAGAAGGGAGATCAGGATGTTATTGGCTATAAAATACACAAAATGTGGTACAAATTTCCCTAAGCAGTAGGAAAATGTTCTATATTCCAGAACAAATTGTCTGAAGCTACTGCTGTTTACATAGGGTACAATCAAGGTTTTTATCCCATTGCTTCATTTCTCCTGGCTCATGTTTTTTTGTTTCAGTATTGTCCAGCACTAGAGGTTTTCTCTTAATGTTTGTCTAGTTATTGAGTCAACATATAACCTGTTTTCTTGTTTACATATATAGAGATGATGCTCTCCTCTAACCATGGGCCAGGAAAAATTTCCAGAGATACTTTCTTGCAGATTGGCTTAAACTTTTAAAAAGCAAGTATTGCTAATATGTTTGATGTAGATATAACGAACTCATACTTGCAATAGTCATTGATGTATGCTTTCCCAAAGCTGTATGGAGATGGTGGTTGTGTATCTGAGCCCAGCAGAGCTTCTGTGAACACTAAACATGTTGGAGGAGTAGATTGATGCTCTAGGTTAGCATCCTTAGTTCTCTACTTTATCCCTGTAACTGGTCAGTACAGCCAACGTAAAAACAGCTTATTGTGATCTGTACAATCCTGAAAATTCCCAATACTGAAACACTAAGAAACAAATCTTACTGTGGTATTTCAAAGAAGTTAAGTAAAATGTAGTAAGTGTTTAGTATTGAATCATGCAACTAAAAATAAAGGTAATATTACATAATCATTCATTATTACATACATCCTCAGGTTTTTTTCCCTGGATCTTGTCATAGCATCTAAAGTTATTTAGTACTTTGTTGTGAAACTATTTTTATTAGTGTAATATTACAGATTGTGTGTGTGTGTGTGTGTGTGTGTGTTTGTGTGTGTGTGTGTAGAGGCTTGGAGCTGCAAAGTAATACAATGTTTTAAAATTCTAGTCATCATGAAAAGGAAATTTGATCTTGCCATTCAAGTTCACCCTTGACAAGAATCTGAGAAATTAAAATTATATGTAATGTTTGGAGAGCCAGATGTATGCAACCTTTGAACATATCCTTGCTGTGTATACACACATCAAGATATTTATGCTATTTCTAACTTGATAGAGATTTTGGAGACTGCACTACATACCATAAATGACAACTTATGGTTATTCTTAGGATGAATCTCAAAATCTTCACCAGGGTTTTTGTTTAGAGAAGAAAAATTAATATGAAGTGTTAAGATGAAATGATAAATTGCTCAGAATAGAAGAACACAAATTTCCTAGATGATGTAAAGTTTATTTAAACACCATAGAATGGAGGTTAGTTAAAAACTGAAATGTAGTCCAAACTGGTAGGGCAGGGTTCATTTTTCTGGAAGGCACATAAACTTTGCAGCTCTTTCATCTTGAAGCAGACTTCAACTCTAGTCCCTAATTGGCAAAAAGAATAAGGTGGGCAGTTTCAGCTCATGCTTGCAAGAATTACATCATTAATCTTCAACAGTTATTCATTCACTAGATTTGCTATTTCTTATTAAATTTATTGGAATCCAATAAAGATGTATATACATTTTACATGTACAGTTGCATGTTTGCAGAAAAATTAGAAAATTCATTAGTTCATGAATGACTTTAAAGATATATTTTTTAAAATTAGGGGTTTGTTTCTGCCCTTTTTTTAATTACTGCCCTTTAGACGAAAGTCTTAAGACTTCACTTCTCTCTTTGATCGCAATCATGAACTTTAATACTTTTAATGAGAGATTTTCAGTTGAATTTTTTGAAAATGTTTATTAGCTAATTCTAATAAATCCAGAGTTTATAATTCTTAAGAAATGTTCTGTCTACATAAATACTAAAGTTTAAAAGTTTATGCTGTGTTTAGTGTGAGGGCTTGTGTGTACTGTTATAAAGTTTACCTTACTGCTTTTTAAATTATTTCAAAATGTTTGTTCCTCATTACCCAGGGAAAAAAGAACTTTGCAAAATTAGCAATATTTTTCTCTTAATAAAGAATGCATTAATTTTTCCTTTAAATAGGTCTCTTAGGATCATTTCTGTGATAAAGTATGGCTGCCTTTCCAGCCCTCTGGCTTCTGGACTGGAGGCAGGTTCAGAATGGGAACTAATGCCTGGCATGATTATGGTATTTAGCTTGAGTCTGGGAGCTGAGTAAGCTGACACTCTTTGGAGTTCTCATTCTTATTAATATGCACAATAACCTTTTATACTTAGTATCAAAGGCGAATAAAAGGTTTCTTGTTGTCATATACTGATTGTAAATTACAGCCAGTTTACCTGTGTCTGAACCACATAAAAGTATTCAGTTCTTTTTGTTTCTTTCTCCAAACAAATGGCATGAGAAAGAAAAATTAGTATACATCTGAAGAAAAACTAGAAGTAGCATAGGCAGTATGTAGCCAAATTTGAATCCTTCTCCTGGATACTTCAAGTGTTCCTTGTTACTTACTTATCCACAGAAATATGGAAGAGGAAGGCAGGAAGTAAGAATTGCTGGACAAAATGATTATTCACCTATGTGGCCTGTCCAGACAGAACTTCTCTTTTAAATTCTTTGGCTAACGTAAAATCTTATTTTGTAATTGAATTTTCTTTGGAGCTGATATGAATGCAGTCTGTTAGAAATATATTGTCGAGGGGCTGGGGATATAGCCTAGTGGCAAGAGTGCCTGCCTCGGATACACGAGGCCCTAGGTTCGATTCCCCAGCACCACATATACAGAAAACGGCCAGAAGCGGCGCTGTGGCTCAAGTGGCAGAGTGCTAGCCTTGAGCGGGAAGAAGCCAGGGACAGTGCTCAGGCCCTGAGTCCAAGCCCCAGGACTGGCCAAAAAAAAAAAAAAGAAATATATTGTCGATCTTGGTCATGCAAAAATTGCTATTCAGGGGCTGGGGATATGGCCTAATGGCAAGAGTGCCTGCCTCGTATACACGAGGCCCTGGGTTCGATTCCCCAGCACCACATATACAGAAAATGGCCAGAAATGGCGCTGTGGCTCAAGTGGCAGAGTGCTAGCCTTGAGCAAAAGGAAGCCAGGGACAGTGCTCAGGCCCTGAGTCCAAGCCCCAGGACTGGCAAAAAAAAAAAAAAAAAAAAAAAAAAAATTGCTATTCAATTTATTTTTATCATGCAGATATATCTTTCTTACAAAGTATATTTATTCTGCTCAATTTTAAGTATTCTGACACCTAGTGAATTTTCCTTTAAAATGCACATCATTCTAGCATGGCTGAAAACAAACTAAACTCATAGAAAAGTGACTTTTAAGAAGGAAGAGCAGAGTATTACTTGGCTAATCAGCATTTTCACGAAAAATTCCTTTTGTTAGTCTGCATCTACAATGAAAAAAATTGTGAAATGAGGTTACTGGCATTAGCATTCATAAAACATGAATTTTCAAACCTTTAGGTAAATGCTAATGGGTTTATTTCAGTAAGGGACAACTTTCTTGAAATGAGCAGTTTAGAGATTTGAGCATGCTTGGGAAGGAGTCTTTGGCCTACCCATTAGCCACTGGTCACCTGTGTTCATGTACCTCTTCAGGCATTTTTACTGTCCAAATACTGGATGTTGGAGCTCTGCATATGAGGCTGCTTCCCAGTCTGGGCTTTTCACAGATGCTCAACATACCCTTTATCATCTGATAAAGTGGGAATGAGATATTGGAAACTTTCCTAAGTGGAGTCAGCCACTCAGGTGCCCACCATGGCAGTCACAAGGATTATTAAAGTGTCTTGAGTTATTCTGTGCATTTTACTCATCTGTCCACATCTCAGGAAGTACAGTAACAGTCACTAAGGCTAATAAGGTAGCTAAGACACTATCCACATTCCCTTAAGAACAGGAATAGAGATGGACAAATTGGAGTGTTCCTGAATTCTGGAAAGCATGTAAACTAGATTTGGGTTTGTTAAGGATTACCTGATAATGCTTGTTAATCCCTGTTAGTTTCACAAACTTGGAATTTATTATAAAATATTCAAGCTGAGTTTCACAGCCCAGGAGCATTCCAGGAATAGAACAAATTAGAAGTATAAATGGGAATATAGGTAAATATGGTGTAATCCTAGTTACTTAGAAGGCCAAGATCTGAGGAGCATGGTGGTTCCAAGCCAGCCTAGGAAGGAAAGTTCATGAGACTTGTATCTTGAATCTTAACCACCAAGAAAGTGGAAGTGGAGCTGTGGCTCAAGTTTTAAACAAAAAAGCTAAAGGACAGTGCCCATGCTCTGAGTTCCAACTCCAGTACCATCTCAAAAATGTGTCTTTAAATTTTTTTTTGTTTAGCCTTTAGTTTTGTTTGGAGTATAGTTAATGTGAAAGCTTCTGTAGGTAAATCTGTGTCCTGGTTATACGCTTAGAATATATCATAGAAATGTAATTGCTGTATTACTGAATATATGAAAACTTAGAGCTTTGGTACCTTCTGTTCATTTTCCTCTAGAAAGGCTTATTATAATTACCTCTTTAGCATTGTATTTAGAAAGTCCTTACCTATTTCTAAATCTTTTAAATATCTGTGTTTTTTCCTAGTGTTTTTAGTATCTTATTTCTTTTTAACCATAAGTTGAATGTACAAGAGGGTAAGTAAATGGCAGTTATTTATACGGACTTAGTATCTGTTAACACTCTACTTTTAAAGAATCTAATAAGTGTTAAATACTGGTGACTTGAGTTAAAAAGTCAAATAATTTGTACTCCCTGGTAATAAGAAACAAAATGTCTAGTTTAAAAATCAGAACTAGTCATCTACTTTAAACAGGAAGATGCACTATGATGCAGAAAATACCATAATAGGAGTAAGAGCAAGTAGAGAGCACAGAAATGCTTTCCAGCTAAGATTGAACTAGGGTGGTCTCTTTGTCACTGTAATAAATGTAGAGTGAAAGAAAACCATAGCTCATTGTAGCATTGGGGGAAAAGCAGTTTAATGTATCCTATTCAGATATGGTGAGCTATATTGTGATGGAATCTTATGCTAACATTATCTAATTTACATAAATAATTGTATTTATCATAGTCACTAGCTGCTATTTATCTTATAGAAATGAAAGTTCTCCCTCTCCCTTGCATGCTAAAGATTCAGTTGAATGAAAATTGCAAGGAAGGGAGAAACTTGTCGGCTGTAAATTTCAACTTCATATACACCAAGTGCATGAACATGCGGTGCTCCCACATGTGCAGGCGCATGCGCACACGCACACAGACACTCATGCACACATATTTCTGCACTCGTAAGGCCACTAAGGAGAACATTTTATAACCTTGCACTCTCCAAGCTAAACTTAGCCTTAAATGGGCATCAGAGAAATAGTAGAGTATCTGTGGGAACTTTGTGTTTTGGCACTGGCTCAGATGACATCCTTATTATCTTGAATGCCATTGAGAAGACAAGGGAAAGAAAAGGGGAAGAAAAACATGCAGTGTAAAATAGAAGAAAAGAGAAGAAGAACAGTAGAGGATTATAGAAAGAAGAGATTCAACGGTGAATAATGTGTAGGGATGCTTGCTTGAGTAAAGAGAAAATGAACTTATTGTTGGAGTCATCTGTGGGAGTCTAGGCTTCATTGGCTCATTCCTGAGCTTAAACCTTTCTTTTTAGATCTGCAGAATAAGATTAAATATTTTGGCAGCCTGCTAGACTCTAATATTTTCTATTCCTTTGAACTGAAGCAGAGAATATTTTCATTTATTCCTCTCTAAGCAAATGCAAACACACAGACACACACACACAGACACACACACACACATACATGTTTCCTTTTTTGTTTGTTTGTTTTTTCTTTCATTTATCTAGAAGCTGGTGGCTCATAACTGTAATTTTAGCTACTCAGGAGACTGAAATCTGAGGATTGAGATTCAAAGCCAGCTTGGGTAGACAAATCTGAGAGATGATTATCTTTAATTAACCAGCAGGAAGCTGGATGTGGAGGCATGAGTCAAGTGGTAGAGCTCCAGCTATGAACAAAAAAGCCAGGCAAGAGCATGAGGCCTCTCCTGAGTTCAAGCCTGGCAGAAAATTCAAATATTGCACAAATCTTCAAACATTTTTCTGTTTCAGATTGGAAGACAGGTTAACTACCTTAGTAACTAGGTAAAGCAACAACATTCCCCCATACAAGTTAAATATTCAGTTATTATATAGGATTTAATCAAAAGAGGTATGTTTGTGTATGGGTAGAATAATACATGCCATATGTTTCTACAAACAAAACATCACAAATTCCTAAGTAACACCTGTTTCCAGGTGCTTCTGGTAAAGAATAGGGCTCTGTCATTACCTTGTAGAGCCAGGGGGAAGATTCAGGCATCTGGTACCTAATAAGCAGTGTGCTTGCCAAACAGTAGGCCTATACTTATTGTCATTTGTCATGTGTAGAAACACACTGGCTATGTATAAAAATCAAAAGCTAATGCTAAGATCTGACTGACCTATTTCACACTGTCATGTAAACCTTGAATACTTTTTGTGTGAGAATTAAATGATTATAGAAAAGTGCCTGGTAGCCAACAAATGATGACCACAGATGTTAATTACTTTTTCTTGTAATTCTTCAGTTATTAAAAAGATAGATGTGGTAACTGCATATTCCAAATGGAATATTAAAAAATAGGATCCCAAATGGTATGCAAAAAAGGATTGTATGAGCTAAAGCATACTAGTAAAGTTTAGTGATATTTTTATTAAGGGTGAAAATATTTGGAACTAATAGGCATTTTAAGAGAACTCTGACTTGTAATATGAGAATGAAATCAGAAGTGAAGTATCTAGCTGGTGTCTGACACAGAGAAAGTGCTCTGTAAATAAGTTACCATCTTGAAAACTGAAGCTAAGATATGAGATGTGCTCTTGGGTGAAATGTCCTGGTAGGTGAATTCAGAATCCTTGGGATCATTTCATATCAGGGCTCATGCATTGTAAACAGTTGCAGTCTCATTGCTTTAAGTTTTGTAGGTTTCTGGATAACAATGCAATAAGATGCAAGAATACCACTAGTTTTTCTTTATGAAATTGAATTGTTGAACCCACTTTGATCCAGTTTTTACATATGTTGCTATCAGTAGCTGCTAGTTAGTTGGCCCCTTTCAATTATCTTAGTGCTACCTTTCATATGAGCAAAGAATGATAAGTATTTCCGAGAGTAACTAATATGTAGAGTTAGTTTCTTCTAAGAATACTTATAGAAGTAGATGAGAGGGGTTGGACAGCCCAGAGATGAATTATGAAGACCTTCCTACTCTTGCCTTGTTTATCTGGTGAAAATTGGTCATACTCCCCCTTCTTTTTTTTTAATGTGCCATTTATTCCATTGCTGGTAAAATAACTTTATCATTTATCTATGACTGCTTATTTGCTAGGCTGTGAGATGCTTAAGTGCAGAGATTTTTATCTTCACTTACCTTTGTGATTCCTGTATGCCACACCATACTACTGCATTACTAAAACTATACATTCCTGGGCTGGGGATATGGCCTAGTGGCAAGAGTGCCTGCCTCATATACATGAGGCCCTGAGTTCGATTCCCCAGCACCACATATACAGAAAATGGCCAGAAGTGGCGCTGTGGCTCAAGTGGCAGAGTGCTAGCCTTGAGCAAAAAGAAGCCAGGGACAGTGCTCAGGCCCTGAGTCCAAGCCTCAGGACTGGCCAAAAAAAAAAAAGCAAAAAAAACCTATACATTCCTGTATACAAATGTGCCTTCCAAATAAGGAAACAAAATGAAGAAAACACAGAAGGAGTCAAGGTCCTTGAGTGTTTATGGAGGTTTACTTATCTACAGTGGATTGAGAAGAGAGGAAAGGATAGGCTAGAAGAATAACCTAGACCTTAATATCCTAAATAGGGAAGGCAAGCATCAAGAGGATCAAACTTCCAAGATCAGATATTCCAAGATGAAAATTCAGGACCAAAAATGACTGTGAAGGGTCTGGGAACTGGCCTAGTGGTGGAGTGCTTGCCTAGCATGCATGAAGCCCTGGGTTGGTTTCTTCAGCACTACATAAACAGAAAAGAAAAAAAAAAAAAAGCCAGAAGTGGCGCTGTGGCTCAAGAGGTAGAGTGCTAGCCTTGAGCAAAAAGAAGCCAGGGACAGTGCTCAGGCGCTGAGTCCAAGCCCCAGGACTGGCAAAGAAAAAAAAAGACTGAAAAACACATATCATCTAATCAGTTAAAAACAACTACACAACCACAATTTTTCCTACATGAAATTTTCTTCTTGTAAGGAATTAGAAAAGTATGAGAACAATGAAAAAATTAAAAGATATCTATAACTGGTGGAGATGTTAAAATTAGCAACTGAAAGGCTGAACAACTGTCTTAAAGGCATTTCATGTCTTATAAAGAGCCATCTGACAAGATACAAAATGTTAGGTATGGATGTAGAAACCAAAAGCAAAGCCCATACATGAACACTACATTGTCTGAAATGACAATTATTTAGATGGGATTAATAGCACATTTAACATTGTAGGTTAGAGAATCAGAAGACTAAGCAATAGAAATTATTTAAAAGTTAACAGATAAAAGGCTTATAATGTAAAGAGCATCACAGAACTTTTGGACAACTTATGCCAAAGGCATATCAAAAAGTAGATGAAAGACAAATTACAGTTGAAGAAATAATCAGAAATTTCCAAGCTGCTTGACAGAATTAACTGAATTAACAAAAGAAACAGAAGATTCTCTCAAGGGACATCACAACCAAATTGCCCAAGGGAAAAATCTTAAGAACAGCCAGGCCAGAAGGACAACCAACCTTCCTTCCTTCCTTCTTTCCTTCCTTCCTTCCTTCCATCCTTCTTTCCTTCCTTCCTTCCTTCCTTCCTTCCTTCCTTCCTTCCTTCCTTCCTTCCTTCCTTCCTTCCTTCCTTCCCTCGCTCCCTCCCTCCCTCCGTCCCTCCCTTTCTTCCTCCCTTCCTGTTTCTCTCCCTTCTTTCCTCCCTTCCTGTTTCTCCCCCTCTTCCTTCTCTTCCCAATACTGGGTTTTGAATTCAGGGCCTGGGTGCTGTCCCTTAACTTTTTCACCCAAGGACAGCACTCTACCACTTGAGACACAGCTTCCACTTCTGGGTTTTTAGTGGTAAATTGGAGATGAGTCTCAGACGTTTCTGCCTGGGCTGGCTTTGAACTGCAGTCCTCAGATCTCAGTCTCCTGAATAGCTAGGAATACAGGCATGAGCCACCAGTACCTGGCTACAGATTTCACGTTGGAAACTTCCAGGGATGACATTGATCAAGATATATTATGTTCTTTAATTGCTATGTTAATGGCAGAAAAATTCCCCAAAGCATATATGGATTGCTTGCTTTTTTTCTTTCTCAATGTTGTGTTGGTAGGGTGAGATTTCCATTCCTACAGAATTTCCCTAACTTTATAAGCTAAAGTCAAACTGAGGTTTCCAGGGATAATTAGTGAGTGTTCTCAGAATTTAAAAAGATTATCATTTATTCCCATTTCCTGTATCCTTTGAAGGGAGAGGCTATGATACTCTTGTTTGTTTCATTCCTTTTTCTGTCTATTTTTCACTGTGAAAGGATTTTGTGTCTGTTTTCTTGTGCTTCTATCAACGTAACTATGGGAAAAAGAAATTATGTATGAATTAAGTTTTTGTATTTTCTTGGAAGAGATAGCACTTTTGAAATATTTGACCAGTAAATAAGTCACAGGAAGTCAGGGTATGATGCAGTTTGTGGTGCTGTAGATGAGCCTATGCATTCACTTATATGGTGGTTAATTAAATGCATATTGTTAAAGCAAGAAACATTAATTCTGTGGGTGCCTCATAGACTGTCTTTCCCATGACCATCCTTAATGTCATGGTTTAATGCTTGCAAACCTCTTCCATATGGGAAAAACTGCATGTTTGTGAATGTCTTCATCTGATTTAGAAATAGCATACAAGGCACATACCAAATCTTGAACTGATCATTTTTATCTTAAAAAAAAACAAAACAAACATTAAGCTTTGAATATCCCATTATAGCATTATTTCGAAGCTAACAGCTTACTGTGTTCCTAAGCAGATCAATATGTATATAATCTCTTGTACAAATCAGTATTTACCTGTTTTTCTTGACTATAGTAATCACTGAACATTTTTGCCCCAAATCCTAACTGGTGTGGGTGGCACATTCCTATAGTCCTAGCTTCTCAGGAGGCTCAGAGTGAGAGGATTATAGTTTGAGGCCAAACCAGGCAGAAAAGTTTGGGAGACCTCATCTCAAATATAATTGACAAAAGCAGGGCTGGAGGGTGTGGCTCAAATGGTAGAGTGCCAGCCTAGAAAGCTTGAGATCCTGAATTCAAACTGCAGTACTGCCAGAAAAAAATGTTTATATATTAATATTTACAAGCAGTGGTTTTCAGTGAGACTTGTGGACCAGGACTGTAGGTACTAGGGAACTTTAAAAGCATTATCACCTTCACATTCCATTCAAGATAAGCATGGACCTGGATTCAACTATCAGCATTTTTTAACACAATCAAAGTAATTCCACTGGTAAATGCTGGTTCAGCATGAGGTCCTTCAGAAATATTTGCATAATTAGACAAATTTTAGAAATAATTTATTGCTGGACATGTAATCCTAGCTACTCAGGAGGCTGAGATCTGAGGATCACAGTTTGAAGCCAGCTTTGGAAGGAAAGTCTGTAAGACTCTTATCTCCAGTAAACTATTTAGAAAAAGCCCGAAGTGGTGCTGTGGCTCAAGTGGTAGATCTGTATCCTTGAGTACAAAGGCTCAGGGACATATTCCAGGCTCTGAGTTCAAGCCTCAGGACCTGCAAAAAAATAATTAATTAAGATAAAAATTTAGAATAATTTACTGTCCATTTAAATTGGGCTCCAAATAAAGCCATTCAGGATGAAATTTACTTTCACATTATTTTGAACAAATCTAGAATATTTTAAAGGTATGTGATTAGAAAAAGGTTTTCCACCTTCCTCTTATATGAAAAAAGTTAGATTTAGAAATAATCTATTTGATCTTCAAATTTTCTCTGTATCTCTTATTTTTCAATCCCAGTGATTACAGACAAAAGTATGCACTCCCTGCCAGGGTTGGCAAAATAGAGCCAACCACAATTATAATGGCTTCAAATATTGGCCCAGCTACTACATAGAGAAAACTAGGAAAAAAACAAAACAAAACAATTGTACTCTAGAAATTGCACATTTAAAATAGAAAATTTACCTGCTTTAAAAAAATTTTTATCTGATATTTAAAAAAGGAAAATCCCATTTATTTGATGTAAGCTTATGGCATTGTATGGGGTTAAAGTTAAGCTGTATCTTATTCATTGACTGCTTTAGAGATTTGTAGGATACAGAAATGTGCTATGTAGACTGGATACACCGAAGAATATAATATTTTGTTTTACATATTTCTTATTAGACCATTGACCTGACTATTCATGTCTCACATGTAGGTTATAACCCTGCAGAGATGACTGTGCATAGTTTGAATTAGGCTATACGAATTTGATCTTCATGCAAATATGTCCATAGTGATCTGTGAAGCTGAGCATGGGGGCACATACCTATAATCCTGATACTTGGGAGGCTGTGGTAGGAGGATAAAAAGTTCAAGGCCAACCTGAGCTACACAAAATGGTTTCTGAAAAGCTGTCTGAGAAAGTGACCATTTGGAGGCATAGCTGGAGCTGGGGAATACCAGCCATCATTTTTCAGGCACATGACAACATGGATAAAAACCTTAAAGCCTGAACCAAACAAGATTGAAGGACAACTGAGCAGAAAATGTTGAAGGAGATGAGAAAGTGAGGAAGAAACTTTGTGAAACCCCAATGGAAAGTCTGGCATTTACTAATAAACTCATGATTGTGTCTTGAGATGCTTGAGAGGTTTCTCCTCTCACCCTTCTCCCACATTCATGTATCTATTGGTTGTGATCATGAAAATATATGGGATTTTGCGATGGTGCTAGCCAGACCCTTTAAATCAGATCCCTGTAGGACCATGCAGAAGCTGCCTTGACAGGGTCAGCTCTAGATTTGGTTTGAATTAGCAAGGTGATCTCTTCCTGGAATCCCCCAAAGAGACAAATGTGCCCTGCATGCCGCATTCCCGCTCACCCATCTGTGCCATGCCTCTTCTGTCCCCTTCTCACCCCATCTTCCTCCTTAGCACAACGCAGGTCTTGCCTTTTTCCTTCCTTTTCCTAGTGTCAGCTGGGTGCCACAGAGGAATCCACTGGTCTAGGAACATACTTCATGAGGATAACTCTGACAATTATAAAGGATTTGGTACCTTGCCAATTAAGTGTCTACGTTTAGTGACTGAGTTTATGAAAGATTCATCTCCTCATCCAACTAAATGGTATTTGGAGATTTTGTGTTAACTATTTTAAAAATCACATTACAAAGGATCCTGAAATAAATGGCCTGGACTAGCCCAAAGGCATCATTGTGACCTGGGACAGGTTCCCCCTCTTTTGAACAGTTTACTGTCAGAAATTTGTCTTGCTGAATACAAATTGAGATGATGATATTGTGATTTGTTCCTGCTCAAAGACCGCAGTACCCTTTTGCTTTTATCAAGTTGTTCTGGCTGGCTGCTAGAATGACTGTAAAGCAAACTCTATGTATAGCAGTTATTTAAATAATATGTAGAAGTTCAGTGTAGCTTGAACCTAATACTTGGTTCCTTTTTGTTCCTCTTTTGAAATTGGATTTGCAGAGAATTATCAGCTGGTAGGGAATAGAGCTGAGAGTTCATAGAGGCCCAAGAAAATTTGATCCATGCACTTCTGTGGATCCAGGATTTCTTGAGTGTACTCCTCTCACGTATGGCACAGCCACATGTCATATGTCAATTTTCCTAAGTTGTTTTTAGGTGTTCACTTGTCCTCAGGGTGTTGTGGAACTCATAAGCATGCAGCTGACAATCAGCATAAGTCAAGCAAACATCCTCCTTCCTTTCATTGAAGACATTTAAGGATGGGTATGACTTGAATTTGTGCTGTTTCTGTTTTTTTCCTCATTTATTTGCATTAAAATGATGTGATACATAGAATTTTAATCATTTATTGATAATGTATATTCAATGTGTCCTGCAACTCTGTAGAACTTGTTATTTTGAATAGTATTTTCATGAATAAAATTGGATCATCTATGTATCTGTGAATGTGTAGTCTACAAAAATAGTTTCACTTTGTTCATTCCAATTTTTTCTTTTCTTACTGGATTTTCATAGGTTAAAGCTTTGGGATCATTATGAACAAAGTGATAAAAGTATATCATTGTCTTATTTCTGGATTTAGAAGACAGCATCCATTCTTTCAACATTATGATAACTTTTTGTGTTTTTTTTGTTTTGTTTTGTTTTATTTTGTTTTTCAGCATGGGGATTGAATTCAGGGCCTGGGTGCTGCCCCTGAGCTTTAGTGCTCAAGGCTAGCTCTACCACTTAGAGCCACAGCTCCACTTCTAGTTTTTTGGTGGCTGATTGGAGTCTCAGACTTTCCTGCCTGGGCTGGCTGTGTATTATGACCCTCAGCCTCCTGAGTAGCTAGGATTACAGCATGAACTACCAGTGGCTGGCAAATACATTTGTTTGTTTTTTTGTTTAGATAAAGAAGTTCTCTCTTAATCTTTTTTTCTCTTTTTTAGTATTTTCATCATGAGATGTGAGATTTTGTCAATGGCTTTTCTATGTTTACTCAGGACCATATTATTTTTGCCCTTTAAACTTGAATATGTTTAATGAACTTAAATGCCTTATATTCCAATTGGGTATGTTATGGAATCCTTCATGTATGTTCCTGCATTTATTTATAGTACTTTGTAGATTTGTGTGTCTGTATCTGTAAGGAGTATAGATCCCACTATTTTTTTTCTTGTTTGCTTTTAATGATGAGAGTATAAATTGTTGCCTCATAGAATGAAATAAGAAGGATTTCTGTAAAAGTTTGTAGAAAATAATTCGTACTGAGGTACAAACAATCCATGAAGCTGTGCTATCTTGTTTTGTTGTTTTTTGTTTTTTTTTGGCCAGTCCTGGGCCTTGGACTCAGGGCCTGAGCACTGTCCCTGGCTTCCTTTTGCTCAAGGCTAGTACTCTGCCACTTGAGCCACAGCGCCACTTCTGGCCGTTTTCTGTATATGTGGTGCTGGGGAATCGAACCCAGGGCCTCATGTATACAAGGCAAGCTCTCTTACCACTAGGCCATATCCCCAGCCCCTGAAGCTGTGCTATATTTCTGTAAGTAGTTACTGTGCATTTTTTTGAGGGGGGGGGCACTTGGGTTTGAACTTCAGGGCCGTGTACTTGGTAGGCTGTGTCTCTACCACCTGAGCCACCCCCAGAGCTCTAGCTCTGTTTTTTGGTATATTAAGTCAGTTCCTTTACTTGTTACACCTATAGTCTGATTTTCTTTAACTTTTTTTAAATACCAGTACTGGGGCTTGAACCCAGAGCCTAACACTTTGACTTGTTTTTTTTCTCACTTAGGCACTCTAACATATAACTCAGTTTTGGCTTTTTACTGCTTAACTGGAAATAAAAGTCTTGTGGCTCTGTCTGCCTGGTCTAGCTTCAAACAATAATCATCAGAGCTTGTCCTGGGTCTACTTGCTGAGTAAGAGGCTGCGTGAGGTCATTCACCTCTGGCCTCCTGGTTTGCCTGACCTGACATGGAACCTCTGCTCTACAGCTGGCACAATACTAAATCAGGACCCCACTATGTTCAGGGAGAGGCATCTGGGATAGAGGGATGGAGCTCCATTCTTCACATGGGACTGGTGAAGAAAGGTCTTCCTACTTCCTAGCTGCACATCTCTTGAGTTTAACTTCTGTTACCCAAAGCTGTGTAGACTAAGTATGCTGACTTAGTATTTGTGAAGTGTAAGTAAGAAGACAGATCTATGCCAACTCAGGGTCTTCTTACTTACACTTCCCAAATAGCAGGGGTGACAAGTATATGCTTCCAAACCCAGATTTTTGTCTAGATGGCATGTTTCTTTCTTTATATGTCTGGATTTGCCTCCTCTCACAATTCTCAACCTTTGCTTCCCAAGTAGCTCTGATTCCAGCTTGTTGTTTTTCCTTTGATTAAATGTACAGTATCTTCTATAGTGCTAACTTACTGGCTTTACAACCACAGGATAAGAGTCACATCTAGCTGGGCATCAGTGGCTGACGCCTATAATCCTAGCTATTCAGAAGACTGAAATCTGAGGATCATGGTTGAAAGCCAAAGCAAGGATGTCTGTGAGACCCTTATCTCCAGTTAACCAACAAAACACAAGGAGTGGAGCTGTAGCTCAAGTAGTGAAAAACTAGCCTTGAGCAAAAAAGCTAAGGGAGGATGGTCAGGCCCCAAGTTCAAGCCCCTCTACTGGCATGTATATGTGTACACACACACACACACACACACACACACACACACACACACACACACATTCTAAAACAGCTGCTTTAAAATATTTTAATAGTGATGATTGCTTTCTGTATATCACCACTATAACAATAAAAATTTAAAAATAGTAGTAGTGATTGTTTCACAAGGCACAAGTTAGCAAATTTCATTTGGTTCTTTCTTGTTTCTTTAAATTCTTTCTCTGTACAGAAGTTTAATGTTTAATCTGCTCATTCATCTTTTTAAACGAAGTGTTACTTTGACCTTTAAATATTCTTATTCCTGCCTTGACTCTTCTCTTAGGTAGCTCTCAATCCCACACAATAGCTAAATTCCAGTTTTTATCCAGTTGTCTTAAATCTCTCAGACCTGAGCCCATATTTGCTGTTTCTCACGATAAAGTTGTCTTGTTTTCTCACCAGCACCTTGGGTATGGTATGTGTTACATTCTGTCATTCTTATATTCTGTCTCTCCCTACAAATCTGGTTTTCTCTTTGTCATCCTAGTCTCTCAGTCATCTAGGTTACAAGCCTTTCTGATAGGCCTGGAAGTTCTCTTTACACCTCTGTATTCATCTGTCACTGAGTCTTGTCCAGTTTACTTTATGATATCATTTTCTCTGAACCAGTTTTTTGCTGGTTTGTTGGAGATAAGAGTCTCAGTGACTTTGTTGTTCTGGCTAGCTTCAATCATGAACTGCTTAGTCTTAGCCTCTTGAGAAGCTAGGTTTATTATGTGTGAGCCACACTGGAAACCAGCTTGTAGCTTTTAAAACTTTTAAATGATTTATTGAACCTGTACCATACAGTTTGCTGGGGCTCAGTCACCTAGTTAACATCTCCAAACTTTTTTTTTTCTTTTCTGTTTGTGGGGTTTGAACTCAGGGCTTGGGAGTTGTCCTTGAGTCTCCTTGTGGACTAGGCTAGTGCTCTACTGCTTGAGTCATAGCGCCACTTCCAGTTTGTTGGAGATAAGACTCTCATGGACTTTTCTGCCTGGGTTGGCTTTGAACTGCCATCTTCAGATCTCAGCCTCCTGAGTAACTACCATTATAGGTGTGGGTCTCCTGTGCCTAGATAACATCTCTAAACTTAAAAAAATATATTTTATGTATTCCAAAATAGGGTCCTGATTTGTTACCAGCTTCTCCTCTCACTCATGATTTTTCTGCCTAAGTCTCTGAATTCTCGGGATTACAGGAATAAACTGCCATGCCTGCCTACTAACCTGACCCATTCCCCTAGTCTGTGGTAGTCCTGGGGTTTGAACTGGTGTGGTTAATTGAAGATAAGAGTCTCGTAGACTTTTTCTGCTTAGGCTGGCTTTGAATGGTGAATCCTCAGATCTCAGCCTCCTGAGTAGGTAGGATTATAGGCAAGAGCCTCTGGGTTAAGCCTATGAGCATCTACAATGTTAAGGCTTATTCCTTGAATTATTTTATCAAATTAATGTCAGGCAGCTAGGAAATTAAAATGCTGGGATTTGAATCCAGATATGTTCTGACTTCAAAATCTGTATTCTTCGTATCTTAATATTGTATTATATTGTTCTGGTAATGCATTATAATGAATAATAATTGTGCACATTTAAAAATGCTTCTGTATTGCTGTGATCAAACCACTTAACTATTGAAGTCATCTCATTTCAACTTGTATTTGTTGAATAATTTTTCAAATTCTATTTGTCATGTATGTGAAATAAGAAATTATGATATACTTTTTTTGGATGGTTCTTAATGTTAAGTCCTTTGGGTTTCTAAATACAACTGTGGTTTGTTTCGTCTGTGTTTTAACTTGTCTGATAACTTCAGAAGATGGAGACGTATAAAGACAAACATTATAGGGTAAAGGTTATAAGGCAACAATATTTTAAATACAAGTTCTTTTTTTAAAATCCTGGACTATAGTAAGGTATGTTTGATGTCTTGTAGTTGAACTCAGAGAAATGTCCAGAATGAGCCTTTTACATAATCACATGATAACTTTGACACAAGTTCTGGAAAATAAGAGTTCTCTCTGATTATCAGTCACTCTGTTGTTAACTAAGAAAGCTGATCTTATATACTGTACTTAAAATAGTGATATTTTTTCCTCTTACCTTCTCTCTTTTAAAAGCAATACTACTTAAAGATAAAACAGAAATCCTTATATTCCATTCATATGTACTTTCCCCCATTTTCTATAGGTAGCCATCAGTATAAACTAGTCATATTAAACATACTTTCTGCTTTTTCTCTTGTGCTTGGTATCAAAGAATAGGGCCTTATGAATGCTAGCAAAATAAGCATTCAGCAGTTGAGCTACATCTCAGCCTCTTCATCTGCTATTGTATTCTTACCAGGCACTGAAGTTTGGTAATGGTGACTCAGGTAATGGTGACATTAGTTTTAATTCAATCCATTAATTTAGTAATGTATTTTGATTTCTGCTAAAAAGTAAATATCTAATTTCTGAGTTAAAGAGAGACAATACTTGGTGTTGTAGATAATATCCACAGAAATGCTTCATACACCTAACTATTCTTGCCAACCTTCTAAATCAGTTCATCAGTAAAATTAACTTGTGTGCCATTCACAGGTTTTAGGAAACTTTTTTAGCTGGTAACAGGAGGAACTCTCATTTTAGAAAACTGGAACATACAGAAGAGTAAAATGAAAATAGTTCATAGTCTCATAAGTTAAGAAAATCATTACAGTACACTGATAAATATTTATTCTTTTATGTATGGGTTATCAAAAACAATGTGTGTGATATGCATTGATTGTAAACCAAAAAGCCCAAAAGAAGATGCTCTAATTATACGTATACAAATAATATGATGTCACAGAAAACTCAGCCATCAGGAAACTGGAAGTAGAGTTGTGGCTCAAGGTGATAGAGCTCTTGCCTTAAACACAAAAGCTCAGGGACAGCACCCAGGCCCTGAGTTCAAGATCCATTACACACACACACACACACAAAAAAAAAAACCAACAAAACTTTTCAGCATAACTTGAACAAAACAAATGGTATATATTTGGAAATGACAGGTTCAATTCTAGTTAATGGTGACATAGTGGAAATAGTTTTTAAATGGTGCTATAAATTTCAAGCAAATTTAGTAGGACATGAATAATAGTAAGAGGCAGAATGGTTAAAAACAAATAGTATCATTCTTTGTGAGTAATACTGACAATATGGATAAGAATAAATCTACTGAAATACTAGTAATGTAGGAGTGTGGAAGAAAAGCTGTAGTTCTATGAGAAGTTTTAGAAATGGATGGACGTCTGTATTATTTTAAACACTGTGTGCATGTATGCGTGTGTGTGTGTGTGTGTGTGTGTGTGTGTGTGTGTACTAGGTTTTAAACTCAGGGCCTTGCACTCTTGCTTAATTTTTATTTCTTTTCTCCCCCCTCAATGTTAGTTCTACCACTTGAGCCATACCTCTATTTCCTGAACTTGTATATTAAACAATTACATTTTCTTTCATCCCTTCCCCTTGGCTATTCCATATATAGTCCCAATTTCTAGAAGTACATCACACAGGCCAATTAATCCTACGCTTCTATATGTGTGGAAACTGTTACATCATATACACAGTCAGACATGACTGCAGGACTGAAATGCTGTTAAGTAGACTCTACTGGCAGCCAGACTGACTACTCCATGAGAGATTACATTTTTGTATAGAATTACTACATACTTAAAAATTTCCCCAGATATTATCACTTAAAATGTTTTAAGAAACAGAGGTTCTTACAAAATATTAAAGTTCCCTGATGTTTTTTTGCCAAGACAACCCATTTTTCAATGCTTGGAATCCTTTTATGGGTTCAGAGTCATTCCATTTTATGTGTCTCTCTCACAGACTCACCTGTCCTGAATATTTCATTTGGTTTTAACAGAGACAGTGTAAATTCAGTATTTGAAAATGGTCAGACTCCAGGCTTTCCAAAGTCTACTGTCCCAAGTGTAACAGATTGCTTTGGGACTGTCGATCTCTTCCAAGATAAGTTAAAAAAAAAATTGGCCAGCGCCAGGTATTTTTCCAAAAGACTGTCACTGCTTTTCAGCCAGTATGCATTTTCCTTGACTTGTTGGATGTTTCATTTCATAAAATGCTTTTTATTCATAATAGCCCTAAATTGGTGCAGCATATCTAATTTCTTGTCTGTGTCTTTTGGAAAGTTTATGGCTAATGTCATCTTGGCAAGTTATTATGAAGAGGGCAAAAGTAGTGTTCACATTACAATGATCTCAGAGAATCTTTACAAAAGATTCCTAAATATTTAGTAAAGAATCATCTGTAGTTTGCCTTTTAGAATCTTTATCAACACATGGATGCCTTTGTAGGGATTAAGCCTGCTTAAACATACTAATATTGCATATGACATAGGAAATATAAAAACTTGTGGCATCTAGTGGAGAATACAGATAATATATCAGTGCTTTAAAATTATCATCTAAACTCAAACATGAAGGTAAAAAAGTATAGCCTGTGAACTCTACCCCCTACCCAAGCAGGGAAATGGAAAAAATTATGTAGAGACCTTATGTTTTAACTTTTATTCTAAACTTTAAAAAATTTCCATTGTGCTCAGGGTACCACCTGCTTCAGTTCAGGGTCTATGATGCCAAAAGTAAAACCCCAGAAGCCAAATTTGGCTCATTGAACTAAAATCATAGCTAAAGGAATGTGGTACAGTAATATTGGGTAGATCATAGGATCTAGTTGGCTTGTAGAAAAGATGAGCTCACAGTAAGGTGCCCCTAGCAAACATGTTGAGGCCCTGGCTTGTTAGCTTCTGGTTGGTCCTTGGCTGCATGCATTGTCCTCTTACTTCTGGGGAAGTTTTCCAAATGTGTGTCATTGCCTGAGCTTCTCCTACCAAGATTCACGTCATGGAAATTTCTCCAAAACAGGAAGAAGGTTTGGCTGGAGGACAGACCATATATATCTACCTTTTCTCTACCTAGATCATGACTATGACTTTCATGAGCTCTATAAATCTCTTTTTTATAGGGAGTCCAGCTTTAAAATAAAACAATATTGGGGGGAAATGTTAGAACCACCTTCTAGATCTCAACTATTCAGTTTTCCAACAATTAAAATAGCCTTTCTGGTAAATAGCATTTGAGCTGGCCTCAAAAATGTTTGCTTACTTAAAGAAGCCACCCTAAGGGATTTACTATTTCCTGTCTCTATATTAAGATAAGCATCTATAGTTACCTAGGAAATGGAACAATTTACTTACTAAGTAGAACCACAATAGGCTGGCACAACATTTATATACCAGAAATAATAATATGGAATGTGTGAGTACAATCTCAAGGGTTTTTCAGCAGACACATTCACGTTTGTTTTTCTTTACTAATTAAAAACAGAATACAGATAGATATAAGATAATCAGCATCACATTTCTCTAATTCTTGAGAATAGATACACATACTCAGGCTAGCAAATGTCTTAATGGAAATGTTCATGTTTGGCTCACGCTCAAGATAGTTTTATGTATCTGGAATGTTACTGAAGTTTGGAAACATGTGGACATCTAACTGGGGTTCCTTTGAGATTCCTCCTGAAGCAGGCAGAGGCTCTCTTCATCTCAGACAAAGGCAGCAGGCATCCTTATTTTCTCTTTAGTAATTCCTTCAGATCTAGGGCCTGGTCTCAGTGCCTGAGGCAAGGAGACAGAGGATGAAGGTGGTTAAACTGAAAACCAGGAATCAATGGCAACACTTTTGTTGCTGGAATAAAGACAAAGAGCCATGAATCAAAAGCGGTGCTCTTTCTTACAGATCACAGAAATGGATCACTGCTGTGTGTTTGACACATTGTACTTTCTGGCAAGGTAAAAGGGGAGTTCTTATTTTTTCCCTGGGTAAAAATTATGTGGGTCTGGTATTCCTCTTTGAAAAATAATTTATTTCTGGCTGCAAAGTATTAATTTTCAGGCTGTGAAACCTGGCTTTGATTCCAAACAGATTTTTGGGAAAAAAGGGAACTTGAATAATAGAGAAAATAACTCTAAGGAAGTATATTGTTTCTTGGAAGGATTGTGCTACCAGTTAAAGTGGTTTCTTCTAGCTTGCACATCCAAGAAAACTTTATCCGTATATAATTATGAGTATCAAAGTCATGTGAAGTTTACGGAGACGTGTATCTTTCTCATCCTTCATCTCACAGTGTCACCATTGTTGCATAGTGAAATAAAACATAGGCAAGTGTTACAAAAGCCAGAGTGCCCTAAAATGTGAGTGCATTAACATCCACAATGATAATAACACCAAGCAGGTGTCAAATACTTATTAAAAGCCAGATATAGAGCTCTGCCCTTGAGGTTTTTGTCTTACGACTTGCACAGGTCCATATCATGGGCTGTATAAGTACAGTTCTCTTATTGTATCATATTCATTTCGCAAGTGTGGCAACTGAGTTAAATGAACTCCTCAGTACAGCAGGTAAGGACAGTGTGGGCTGGGCTTTGGTTGTGTCTAGTGGTCACTCTTTGCTTTCACTGTGCTCATTTAACTGCTTCTTTCCAGTCGTATGTGTCCCCTTGGCTAACAAGGTTTCTAGAACGCCAACAACTGCTTGAAAACCTCAATGCCATGTAGACTAGACAAAAATATCGTCCCCTAGTAGCATTGTTAGATTGAAGATGAAAGTTGAGAATGTAATTTTCTGTTTCCCATGGCTTTCTCATTTGTAATCTAGGGCAAGTTACCTAATTTTACTGGAACTGGATTTCCTCACTTAGAAAACAGGCATAATGCTAGTTGCTGTTTTATGGTGTTGCTTTGATGATTAGAAAAGTTATAATATGTTATGTATTTCACAGTAGTGATACAGTGTGTGCTCTAATACATGTGAATGTGCCTGTACACATATATCTACAGATGGTCTTTACTCTGCCCTGCATTACTGACACTGTTTAATGTCAGCAATATTAGTGATATAATACCTCAAGCTTGCCATCATTGGTAGTTATGGTCATCAGATTTGCAGCCTGAGATGAATAGATTGATTTGTAGTGTACAAAAGAGGCAGTGGAGAACAACCTTGGAATAATACCTACTTACAAATATTTTCAATATTGTTAGCAGTGAAGGGGATCTGATGGAAAAGTTGGAGTGTTACAACCATGTCCCAAGGTTCTCACATTTTTCTTAGTACTTTTGATGCTAGTGATGTCATATGAGGAAAGCCAGTCAGACAAAAAAGGTGATGCTTTCCTGAATCTGCTTTAGGCAGGCAGGCAGGCATGTAGGAGGATCAGACCAGGACTTGGACGATGATAAAATGTGATAAAGTGTGCCAGTGTATACTTTTCCCCACTCCGCCATTCAGAAATACTATTAAATAAAAAACATTTTATGAGCAAATAAATTTTGAAAACTGCCTCCTCTAGCCTCTTTCTGGCAGTTAATAATGCTCATGAATACACAAGGGTTCCTGCAAAGTCATGTGATGCAACACATAAGCAAAAAAAAATCTCTCGTTCAAATCTAATATATTTTCTAACATATGTGTCCACAGCATCCTCTTTTGATACAATAATCCTAGAATTTGGAACTTGTTTTCTTTTGGGAAACATTTGGGTTACATTTTGGGAAATACTGAATTAGGTAGTATTTCTAGATAATAATTAGGTAGCTGTCTTTTGCTATGAAGGCCCAAGAACCATCAGTTGTAAACTTCTAGTTATTTTTGTGTGTGTGTGTTGCTACTGCAGGAAATTAGTCAGGAAGCTTAAGATAGTGGCCCAAATCCTTTGAACTTGAATGAATTTTAGTTCCTCATCTGTTAATTCTGTAAGCTATCTCATCATTTCCAAGATGGGAACACTTCAGAGTGCTTTATCTTTCAAAGTTCTTGACAATAATGCCATGGACACATGGCTCATACTTATCCCAGTTACTTGGGACGCTGAGATCCAGAGGATTGTTGTCCAAGGTCAGCTGGCTTAAAAGTATACACGACTCCCCTATCAATCAACAATCCAGGTGTGATGTCATACATGTCTGTGATCCCATCTACTTTGGAGGAACAGGGAGGAACAAATTATGAGACCATGTTTGAGAAATAAATGGAGGTATAAATGGAGGACTTGAGTTCAACCTCCAGTACCCCTCCCCCTAACAAAATTACAAAAAAAAACATTAAAATTAAATAATCAGTTACTATGATTCTTAAAATGTTTCTGTATGTTTCATCTGAGGTGGGCTAGATATTTTGGAGGAAACAAGCAGCAAGGACTGCTTTTAACTACCTACCACTGCAGATTAAATTGGAATTTTATTGAGCAGTGAAATTCTGGTTTATTTTCTGTGGATGGTTGTCTGGCTTCTTAGACACTTGGCTAGAATTTTGTGTATTCTGCTCTGCAACTGCATCTTCTCTTAGCACCTAAATAGCATTTATTTATGTTCTACTTTCTCTGAGAATAACAAACATGCTGTTAATCATTACTGAAGTGGCTTAAGCTCCAGTGTCCAGGACCGCTTGCTGAGAGAGAATTCCCATAGCCAGGAAGGACTTGCATGCTAACAGCAGGAGGAAATTGAAAGCCCTTCAAAGTAGACAGAGAAGCATTTACTATGCCAGGCTAATGTACTAAAAGGATAAAGAGCTTGCTGGGCATTGGTGACTCATGCCTGTAATCCTAGCTCACCAGGAAGCTGAGACCTGAGGATCACAGTTCAAACCAGCCTTGTCAGGAAGGTCTGTGTGATTCTCATTCCCAGTAAGCTACTCAAAAAGTTGAAAGTGGTGCTGTGGCTCAAGTGGTAGAGCAATAGCCATGAGCAAAAGATTCTTAGGGACAGTGCTCAGGCCCTGAGTTCAAGCCTTTGGACTGTTACAAAACCCCCAAAACAAACAAAAAATAAAAAGCGCACACTTTTCAAACATGAAAAGAAATAAATGCACACAAAAGTGCATTTAATTCAGAACAAGAACGACTGTGAAAGAAACTTTGGAGATTCTTCAAAAAGCTTAACTTAGGGCTGGGGATATGGCCTAGTGGCAAGATTGCTTGCCTCGAATACACGAGGCCCTGGGTTCGATTCCCCAGCACCACATATACAGAAAATGGCCAGAAGTGGCGCTGTGGCTCAAGTGGCAGAGTGCTAGCCTTGAGCAAGAAGAAGCCAGGGACAGTGCTCAGGCCCTGAGTCCAAGCCCAGGACTGGCAAAAAAAAAAAAAAAAAAGCTTAACTTAGGGGGCTGGGGATATGCGCTCGCCTCGTATACATGAGGCCCTGGGTTCAATTCCCCAGCACCACATATACAGAAAATGGCCAGAAGTGGCGCTGTGGCTCAAGTGGCAGAGTGCTAGCCTTGAGCAAAGAGAAGCCAGGGACAGTGCTCAGGCCCTGAGTCCAAGGCCCAGGACTGGCAAAAAAAACAACAAAAAAAAGCTTAACTTAGAACTATTCTGTGATCTAGCAAAAACACACTTGGTCTTTTATCCAAAAGATTAAAATCAAGACACAGTAAAGCCACTTGCACAACATGTTCATTGCTGCACTGTCCACCATAGCCAAGATATGGAGACAGCCCACATGTCCATGCACACATACACATACACACACACACACACACACACACACACACACCAGGAAGAATGTATTTCATTTGTTGAGAAATGGATGGACCCAGAAATATATTAAGTGGAGTAAATCAGGCTCAAACAAACAAAGGAAGCATGTATTTCTCTTGTAAGTAGAAGTTAGATCTAAATTATTAACATGCATGTAAACAGAGGATCCTATGCATGCATATACAAACATGTTAACTGAAGTATAGTCTATACAAGGGAGGATTCCAATGTTGTGACTCCTTTGGACAACTCACAGTTTAAAAACGAATATGAGGAAAATGGAACATATGTATGTTCTATGTTGGGGGTTTGGTAAAATCAAGGGGAGTGGGAACAGATGTATATTCAATGTACATATGTGAAAATTGAGCAAGATATATTAAGGGCATGAGTGGAATTGGGAGAGAGAGGGTAGAATGATGAAAGAAGTGACATTAATCAATATGCATTGTACTCATTAACAGACATGTTTAACTGTAACGTCATTGTATAACTATTTAAGGATAATGGTAATTAAAAAAAGAATGGTTGTTCAATGCCACTAGGAGATAGCTGAATATGATTAACAGCATGGATTTTGGTGGTAGATAGAATTGTCGTTAAAGTCCATCTCGCTTATATACCAGTAAATGTACTTGTGTACCAATTAGACGAGAGCTTACTGTTATAATGTGTAGCAGCCAAATAAGGCAACTGTGTAGCTTAAGAGACAGAACCATTCAAATCTCATGGTTGGATACACATGCAATCCATATCATAAAGACAGCCTGACTCATACTTTTTCTTCATTATGTGTTTTTTGATGCCAAAAAAATTTATAATTCCAGACAACTTCTGAATCTAACTGCAATCTCACTGTCTGTCCATGTAGTATCAAACATAATCTTTAAAGAAGCATTACTTAGTTGCTAAATGCCCTTTTACTCTCCATTTCTCTGTGGTATTGGAAGACATCTCCTTCGGTGTACATTGATAGAACCTTCTGAGATGGTAGAAACAGTGATTATGTTGTCTAATATGGTAACCACTAACCACCATGTGGCTTCTGAGCACTTGACATGTGGCTAGTATGACTGGAGAGCTGGGTATTTATTTTATGTAATTTCAAATTAAGTTTAAATTGAGAAAGCCACATGTGGATAGTGGCTACCATTTTTTGACCATACAACTAGACATGAGAGTAAACCACATTGGTGTGAAATGTTATAAATGCTCAGTTATTTCTCTAAAAGAGTTCCGTTTGTGTCACAGACACTCTTCAGTGAAAAAATTATCTTCAGTTATCCCTTTTTAAAACATGTCCAGATATTCCTTTGTGGTGATAAGTAATCAGCCACATTGCTTAGTAGCCTTCTGTGTAAAAGAACATGAACAGACTTGTGTACCTTGGAAGATGAGATATTCTTTTTTTTTTGCCAGTCCTGGGGCTTGGACTCAGGGGCTGAGCACTGTCCCTGGCTTCTTTTTGCTCAAGGCTAGCACTCTGCCACTTGAGCCACAGCGCCACTTCTGGCCGCTTTCTGTATATGTGGTGCTGGAGAATTGAACCCAGGGCCTCATGTATACAAGGCAAGCACTCTTTTTTTTTTTTTTTTTTTTTGGTCAGTCCTGGGACCTGGACTCAGGGCCTGAGCACTGTCCCTGGCTTCTTTTTGCTCAAGGATAACACTCTGCCACTTGAGCCACAGCGCCCCTTCTGGCCATTTTCTGTATATGTGGTGCTGGGGAATTGAACCCAGGGCCTCATGTATACGAGGCAAGCACTCTTGCCACTAGGCCATATCCTCAGCCCAAGGCAAGCACTCTTGCCACTAGGCCATATCCCCAGCCCCCGGAAGATGAGATATTCTGTAGAAATCTCAGCTCTCTGTTGAACCTTACTGCTTCTTGTTGAAATAATCTTGTGCTAATGATCAAATATTTGATCATCTTAGTAAATGTCCCATGAAAACAAAAAGTATTCTCTATTTATATGGTATTGGACTTTATCATTCATCCATGAAGGCAAAATTTTTATTGTCTTCTTCCTCTTTTTGCTTTCTTTGTCAAATGAAAGCAATTATTGTATTTCTAGAAGAGTTTTCTCTTGGTAGTTCACTGTAACTTTTAGTGTATAAACTTTCTTCTTAAGTGTGGTGATTTGAACTCAGCACCTTGCAACGTGCTAGGCTGGTGCTCTATTGCTTGAACCATTCCTGTGTACTTACTTGGGTTTTGCTAGTTAACTATAAATAATCATGAACTTTCTAGGCTGGCTTTAAATCTTAATTCTCTAGATCTCATTAAGATTAAGATCGGATTAAGAGTATAGGTTTGGCCTACTGATACCTGGCTTAGTATATACATCTTATATCCTGTTGACTTTAATTCATATAATGCCCTGTGTGTGTATTTGTGTATTTATGTTGCAATTCTGTAGATTAAACCCATATTTGTGTATGCTAGGCAAGTGCTCTACCATTGAGCGACATCCCCAGCTCTTTAATTAATCCTGTTAGGTTTGAATACTCTATTTGGTACCTGTTTGGTATGTACTTATTATCATTTTTCTTTGTCCCACTGTTTATTTTTCCTTTTCTTTGACATTTTAGTTTGATGGTTTTAATGTAGACTTAGAGATAAACTTTATTTTTCATCGTACCTATTCATGATTTCACTAAAAACTAAGCTTGTTCATATATGTTTTAAATTTAGCATATTTCATTCTTACTTTATTTTGTATATTAGCAGTCATTATATTTTGTAATTTTTCTCTTTTAATCTTTGTTAACAATTTTTGTTTATTACAGTTGTCTTCTCTATTTCTATTACCCTTCTTCCTAAATTGAAAATGTCTACTCTGGTCCTTATTAAACCAATGTCCACCATTATATCTAAATCTCCATTCTTTTGTTACAATATGTAAACATATACTTAATATTTAAACATAGGACATTTAAATATATGTATGCACATATATATATAGTAATATCACTTCTACATATTTTACTTAATTTGCCTCTCCTGCTCCAAAACTAAGACTAGGTGAATGATTTATTTTGAAGTCCTCATTATGGCCACCCCTGCCCCAACTCCCATTTCCCAGCAATATTGTTTCAGATTGTTATTTATCCTGCTGTATGATCTTCATTTTTTTCTCAGGATTTACAGTTTTATAACCTGTCAGCTCAGTGTTCATGCTACAAATGAAAATAATGTTAATCGTCTTCATCTTTTTGAAGGTATCAATAGAAAGAAATTTTTGTTTCTTTTACTTTTGGACTTCAAAGACTATTTCATGAGGCTTTTTTTTAGTGTGGGTATATATGCATACCTGTAGTATATTGTATACATATATACATATGTTATAGATATACATGTACTAAATATATTTAAATAAATTATATATTAAAATATATGTTGACAAATTATGTTTAATAAATCATACATATATTTATAAACATACATACTTTCTGTTTCTGTTTCACCAGTACACATAACCATCAGTGACCCCATAGGCCTTTTAACCTAAAGATACAAAGATATTTTTTTAAATTTACACTGAGAAAATATTTTAATAATATTATTTTTTGCTACTTTTCCGTGATTTTATTTTTTTAATCTTATTTTGAAATTTGTATTATTCACATTTAGACTCTGGATCCACATCTTGCAACACATCTGTTACTTACACTATTCATTTTGTAAATATTTTGCTCTGTGTTGTGAGTTTGTTTTATCTAGTTATCCAGATAATGAATATGCTTTGAAGTGATGATCATCTCCTTTTCTAATCTTTTTAAAAATATTTTGTTCTTTGAGTATTGAAAGAGTTCACTTTCTTGAACCAAAATATGGAAAAGATTTAAAAAAAATTTTTAATTAAAAATTTTTCTTTGTTTCTTGCCAGTCCTGGGACTTGAATTCAGGGCCTGGGCATTGTCTCTGGCTTCTTTTTGCTCAAAGCTAGCACTCTGCCTCTTGAGCCACAGTGCCACTTCCGGCTTTTTCTATTTATGTGGTGCTGAGGAATCGAACCCAGGGCTTCATGTATATGAGGTGAGCCTTTTACCATTAGGCCATATTCCCAGCCCCTGTATTTTTTCTTTATTGTCAAAGTGGGGTACAGATTATTTGTGTCTTCATGAGGTAAATTCTTTTTCTTACTATCAGTGCTTGTCAGACTGCATGGGTTTCTTTGGTAATTGCTCTTTTCAGGGCTATTGGGATATGATGGTTTTGTTTGCTGAGTGGTATTGCAGCAGTGTAGCCTTTGGGAGGAAGTTGCAGGAAGATGCCTGTGCTCCTGAGAACCTCTTAGTGCTGATGTTTAAGAAGTGGGGTAAGGTTCTCATCTCGAGAGCCAGAAATGAGTTATTTCACCAGCATACACCACCACTTATGCCTGTGGAATCAGTTAGGCATCTGCTTTCACCATGAAGCAAATAAAAGGGATAGGGCAGGCATTCTGATGATCATCCTTACTTTCCTATCATTTGCCTGAAACTTCTAGATAATGAGAACCTCAGTAATATATCACCTGGTGTTTTCTCTCCTCTTGGGGAGTACTATCTGAGCTCTTCTAGTAAGATGTGATTCTGGAAGTCATATAAAGAGGAGCCGAGCTATTGCTTTCCATCATATACTTCATCAGTTTCAAAAAGGGTATGATTTTTTAGATGTAATTAGTCCAGTACTATGTTTCTAGAGCCTTACATCAGTTAGGAATCATTGATAGGGATATAAACGTAATACAGAAGATACATATGATTTAAAATCTCCACCAGCAAATTATGAATTACATTTTATTTGTAACCACTCTAATACAGAGTGGTTCCTTCATATGTTTGGATCAAGGGCTGTATGAAACACATTCATGTGTCTTGGCATCCATTGGCTTTGCCCCTGACTTGGATAATGGATACATGTGTTGTAATCTCATATTTCTTTTCACTGAAATGTAGTGAAGACTGTTTACTGTGCACCATTCTTAGAACCATAGAATTTGGCACTTAATTGTTTTGACTTCTGTGTGTGCCATCTGTTACTCTAGTAAGCCTTTGGATCTGCAGCTCCCTTAAGATTCATGTCAAAATATATTTGCCTCTTTAAACCTCTTTTATAAAATATATTACTTAATTTTTAATCTTCAGCATTTTGTTATTGTCGTTCTTAAAACACATTAATTGATTTTGCTCGTCAGTGTGTACACTACATAGACCATGAATTTTAGGACTATATCTTTGAAGGCCTTCATCCTTATGAAATGTGACATCAAAGATAGCAATTCTGTTCATATCATTGGCCAGCACCTAATTACTATTTCTGCCTCCTCATTCTTAAAGTGACCTTTGATGTCAAGAGTAGCCTTGTGTTTTGAAACACCATAAAGAGAGGTGAAAGTGGTCATGTTATGCCAAGTCCACATTCCATTGAAGTATTAAATAATGGTATTATATTAGAAATAAAATGGATGAAAAATGTCGTAATTAAAGTAATTACTCATCTGTTTGCAGAAGCAGGACTATAGTGTACCTCTCAGTGCACAGAGAGATCAGTCCTCATTGATATTATGAGCTCAATGGAAACTCATTTTGGGGAGAAATCAAAGGAAATCTAAACTGGGCTTGCTATTTGGAAATTAGGAAATTTTACTGGAGGCAGGAAGAAGTGTCTGTGGGGGTAGTGACAGTACTTGCTATAATAGTAAGGGTTGTTGGTCTATGAAGAGAAGGTAACACTACCAAAACCTGAGAATGGAAGCAGGCCCTGGAGCTCACTCCTGTAAAGTTACTCTGGAGGCTGAGATCAGAGGATCACAGTTCAAAGCCAGCCCAGGCAGGAAAGTTTGTAAGACTCTTATTTCCAGTTAACCAGCAAAATGCCAAAAGTTTATACCACAATTTTTTGGCCAGTCCCGGGCCTTGGACTCAGGGCCTGAGCACTGTCCCTGGCTTCTTCCCACTCAAGGCTAGCACTCTGCCACTTGAGCCACAGCGCCACTTCTGGCCGTTTTCTGTATATGTGGTGCTGGGGAATCGAACCTAGGGCCTCGTGTATCCGAGGCAGGCACTCTTGCCACTAGGCTATATCCCCAGCCCATCACACAATTTCTTGATCCATTCATCTTTTGGTAGGCCTCTTGACTGATTCCCTATCTTTATAGTGCTGTGATGAACATGGTTGTGCTGGTGGCTTTGTTGAAACTTTGTTTTGGTTCTGTTAGTTAAATGTCCAGCAGTGGGATTGCTGGATCATTGGGTAATTCTATGTTTAGGTTTTTTGAGGACTTTCCCTACTACTTTCTAGAATGGTTGAACAACGTTACATTCCCATCAACAATGTATTATATTTCTTTTCTGGCTACATTCTTGTCAGCATTTGTTGTTGTTGTTTGTTTTCTTCAAAATGGCCATTCTAACTAGGGTGAGGTGCAATCTCAGTGTTGTTTTGATTTGCATTTCCAGAGGTGTTGATCATTTCTTCATGTGTCTATTGGCCATTTTGACTTCTTCTTCTTAGATATATCTCTTTCAGTCACTAGCCAATTTATTAATTGGGTTGTTTCTTTGAGGGTTTAAATTTTGAGGATTTCATTTTTTGAGCTGTAAATATATTCTGTATAGTAGGCCCTTGTCTGATGTGTAGCTGGCAAAAATCTACCATTCGATGGGCTTTCTGTTTAGTTTGCAGTGGATGAATGGATCAAGATAATGTGGTATTTAGACACAATAGAATTTTACTCATCTATTAGAAAATGATAATTGTACCAGTGTTAAGGAAATGGAAAGGCTTGGAAAATATTATATTAAGTGAAGTAAGCCAGACATAGAGAAACAAAGGTTGCATAGTTTCCTTCATTTGTGGTAGATAGAATATACCTATAGTCTATCAGTAACTTCATTGGGCATATGCAAATGGGTACAAATGAATTAACTGAAGAATAATAGATTCTATAGCAAGCTCAAATAGTATAATCTTTTAGAAAAACTGGTCAAAGCCCAACAAAATAAGTTCCAGGAAATGGGTACATTCAAGAGGTGGGGATGGGGCCAAGAGGAGAGGATAGATGAAGAGGTAAATGGGGGTGGGCTGCAGTCAAGAATTCCTTGTATATACCACAAATTAAGGAAAGTAAGAGTAAGGGTGGGTTGAAGGGAGATGAACATGTTGGAGGGGTGACACTGATCAGGATGCCTTGTGTTCATAAACTGCTTTGTTGTATGGCCCCTCCTTTGTACAACTATTTAAAGATAATAAAAATATTTTTTAAAAAGCCAGAAGTAGGGGCTGGGGATATGGCCTAGTGGCAAAGAGTGCTTACGTCGTATACATGAAGCCCTGGGTTCAATTCCCCAGCACCACATATACAGAAAACGGCCAGAAGTGGCACTGTGGCTCAAGTGGCAGAGTGCTAGCCTTGAGCAAAAAGAAGCCAGGGACAGTGCTCAGGCCCTGAGTCCAAGCCCCGGGATTGGCAAAAAAGAAAAAAAAAGCCAGAAGTAGTGGTGTGGCTCAAATGGTACAGCAACAGCCTTGAGTGGCATAGCTAAAGGAGAGCATCCAGACATTAAGTTCAAGCCCCAGTAGCAACCAGAACAATTAAAAAAAAATCTGAGAATTCAGGCACAGATACACATGTGAGGGGCTGAATGAGTACAGGATGTATGATGTAGGGTGGTCAATGCAAGCCAGCACCTGAGAATGGAAATGGATCTCAAAGCTGAATCTTAGCTTTGCTAGTTCTCTTTGATGTTTCACATTATATTTGATGTCTGACCTTTTAATTTCTGAGTTAATAAAAGTGAGAAAACAATGTTTTTTTTTGTCACTTTAGGATAAAGAGAGGGATAGTTCATGGAAGGGACACTCCAATGTACACTCTGCTGAGTTAATTTTCTTCATTTCCAAGAAATGTGCACAATGAGATATCATTTTTGCCCAGTAAATGAACAAAATAAACATCTTGCCTCTATTTGGTGTTGCCGAGACTCTTCTTGGCACTGCTGATGGGAACATAAATTGGCACCACCCATTCAGAGAGCAATTCGGCAATAGTTTCAAGCTGGATACTTGAGCCATCAATCCCAGAGCCAAGATTTAGTTTACGGAAAAGCTTGCCGACAATGTAGTCATTAAGGAAGTTCAAAAATATTCATGTGGTACTGTGTACACTTGTAATAAGTTGAAGACAGTGCGCATGTCTACCACAGGAGAGTGGTGCATGTTTGAGAGCCTGTGTTGTAACTCTGTATGAAAAAGACCAACTAATGTATTTAGGTGTCGGTTAAAAACTAAATCTGGTCTCTAGATTCTCACACTTACTGTCCTAGCTCTACCTGGAGTCTGAGAATGGAAGGACTGTGTTTCCTGGGCACTGTCCTTGAACCTCTGTGTTCACACCTCTATACTTGAGCCACAGCACCACTTCTGGCTTTTTCTGAGTGGTTTATTGGAGAACATGGATTCTTTGTCTTTCTGAGCCTGACTTCCTTCACTCAATGTAATATTTTCCAGGTTCATCCATTTCCTACCAATGGCATAAAGTTATTCTTTCTTTTGGATGAGTAAAATTATGTTTGTGTCTGTGTGTTCACAGGTATGCATACATATCATATTTTCTTGATTAGTTGTAGGGTATCTGGTCTGTTTCCATAACTTGGTTATAGTGAATAGTGCCACAGTAATTATAGCTATACAAGTGTCTTTATTGTATCCTGACTTGAAATCTTTTACATACATTCTAGGAGTTTTGCTGGGTTGTACGGTAGTTCTACTTTTACTGAGTGAGGATTCTTCACATTGACATTCATAATGGTTGGACTAATTTACGTTCCCTCCAAAAGTGCATTAGTGTTCCTTTTCCTCACATCCTGGCCATCATTTTTCTTGTTCATATTTTTGATGATCGCCATTCTGACTGGAGGGAGATGGAATCTCAATATTGTTTTGATTTGCAATTCCTTTTTGCCCAAGAATGTTGAGTATTTTTTCATGTGTTTATTGATTACCTAAGAAGTGTCTGTTTCATTTTTTTGGCCAATTTTTAATTGGATTATGTATTGGTGATTTAGTTTTTGAGCTCTTTGTGTATTCTAGTGATACATTAATATATGAAATACCTGCTTCATTAGGATGTCTTCGGCTATTGACTACATCCTTTACTTTATGCAATCCCATTTGTCAGTTCTCTCCTCTCTTTGCTAAACTCCTGGAATTCTTTCCAGAAAGTTCCTGCCTATGCCAATAACTTCTAGTGTTCCCCTTATTCTTTCCTGTAGTAGTTTTTAAGATTTTAGGTCTTAAATTTAGCTCTTTGGTTCACTTTATATTGATAGTCATATAGGTTGAGAGACAGGGATCCTGTTTCAGCCTTATGCACATGGATATACAGTTCTCCCAGCAACAAATGCTGAAGAAACTTTCCTTTCCTTTCCTTTCTTTTCCTTTCCTTTCCTTTCCTTTCCTTTCCTTTCCTTTCCTTTCCTTTTTCCTTTCCTTTCCTTTCCTTTTTCCTTTCCTTTCCTTTCCTTTCCTTTCCTTTCCTTTCCTTTCCTCTTTCCTTTCCTCTTTCCTTCCTTTGTTTCTTTTGGCCAGTCCTGTGGCTTGGACTCAGGGCCTGAGCACTCACTGTCCCTGGCTTCTTTTTGCTCAAGGCTAGCACTCTGCCACTTGTGCCATAGCGCCACTTCTGGCCGTTTTCTGTATATGTGGTGCTGGGGAATTGAACCCAGGGCCTCATGTATACGAGGCAGGCACTCGTGCCACTAGGCCATATTCCCAGCCCGAGAGACTTTTTTTTTTTAACATGTACTTTTGACTCCTTTGTCAAAATCAGATGGCTTCAGGGATATGGCTTCATTTCTGGATCCTCTACTTTCTGGATCCTCATTCTGTTCTCTTGTTCTTCAGGTCTATTTTTGTGCCAATACTAATGTTTGTTTGTTTTTTTGTCAAATTTTTATTACCAAACTGATGTACAGAGAGGTTACAGTTTCATACATTAGGCATTGGATACATTTCTTGTACTGTTTGTTACCTTGTCCCTCATTCCCCCTCCCCCCTCCCCTTTTCCCTTTCTCCCCATGAGTTGTTCAGTTCATTTACACCAAACACGTTTGTAAGTATTGCTTTTATAGTTGTTTGTCTTTTTTTACCCTATATACCCACTGTTTACCAGTATACATGGTTTCCAATATACTCAGATAAGATACAGAGATAGTGTAGGTACAACCACAGGAAGGGGATACAAGAGGATCATCAATAATAGAAGCTACAGTTACATATAACACATTGACAGTAGTTAAAACAGTGATATAACAATCGTTTCCATAATTTCACTCAGCATCATCTTATGTGTTCATAAGGGTATAGCTATTGGGCTCTTGTGATCCTCTGCTGTGACTTGCCTTAAACCTGTGCTAATTATTCCCTATGAGGGAGACCATCAAAGACCTTGAAATCAAAACAGATACCCTGAAAACACTGAAGGACGGAGTAGGAGAAACACTTGGGCTCCTTGGCACAAGACAGAACTTCCTTAACAAAGACCCAGAAAGGGGCTGGGGATATGGCCTAGTGGCAAGAGTGCTTGCCTCATATACATGAGGCCCTGGGTTCAATTCCCCAGCACCACATATACAGAAAATGGCCAGAAGTGGCGCTGTGGCTCAAGTGGCAGAGTGCTAGCCTTGAGCAAAAAGAAGCCAGGGAGAGTCCTCAGGCCCTGAGTCCAAGCCCAGGAGTGGCCAAAAAAAAAAAAAAAAAAAAGACCCAGAAAGGCTACAAGTCAAAGAAAAGTTGCACAAATGGGACTGCATCAAACTGCAGAGTTTCTGCAGTACAAAGGACATAGCTCGCAAGATAAACAGAAAGCCCACAGATTGGGAGAAGCTCTTTACCAGCCATAGAACGGACAAAGGCCTCATATCTAAAATATACGCAGAACAAAAAAAATTACCTTCCTCCAAAACAAATCCTTATAGAACCAATAGCCACCTCATCAAGTGGGCTAAAGACTTAAAAAGAGACTTCTCTGATGAGGAAATGAGAATGGCCAAGAGACATATGAAAAAGTGCTCTACATCACTGGCCATAAAAGAATTGCAAATCAAAACAACATTGAGATTCCATCTCACCCCAATAAGAATGTCCTATATCAAGAAAACCAACAATAACAATTTTTGGAGGGGATATGACCAAAAGGGAACCCTACTTCATTGTTGGTGGGAATGTAAACTTGTTCAGCCACTCTGGCAAGTGGTATGGTGATTCCTCAGAAGGCTAAACATAGAACTCCCCTATGACCCAGCAGCCCTTTTGGGTATCCAAAAGACCATAAACAAAATCACAGTAAAGCCACCAGCACAACAATGTTCATTGCAGCACAATTTGTCATAGCTAGAATCTGGAACCAACCCATATGCCCCTCAGTAGATGAATGGATCAGGAAAATGTAGTACATATACACAATGGAATTTTATGCCTCTATCAGAAAGAATGACATTGCCCCATTTGTAAGGAAATGGAAGAACTTGGAAAAAATTATACTAAGTGAAGTGAGCCAGACCCAAATAAACTAATGTATTTTTGTTTTGTTGCTTTGGCTCTGTAGGATAATTTGAAGACTTGAATTATATCTCCATCTTTCCCCTCCCTCCCTCCCTCCCTCCCTCCCTCCCTCCCTCCCGCCGTCCTTTTTTTTTTTTTTTTTGCGATTCAGGGCCTTTTGTGCTTCCATATGAATTAGGATTTAGTTCTCTATATCTATAAAGAACAACATCAGTAATTTGATGGCTATTGTGTTGGATTTCTAAATTGCCTTTGACATTATGGCCACAGTTCATGATACTGATTCTTCCAATCCTCAGACATGAAAGGTTTTCCCTTCCTCTCTTCCTTTTGTTTCTGCAAAAGAGAAACAAAGTTTCATTGTAGAGTTCTTTCACTTCCTTGGTTACATTTATCCCAGGTAGTTTCTATCTTTAGAGACTACTGTGAACAGAATTGTTATCCTGACTTTTCTCTCTCTTTGTTCATCACAGAAAAGGTACTGATTTTTGCATGCTGATTTTATATCCAACTACTTTGCCAAAGGTCCTTATCAGCTCCAGACATTTTGGGGTAGAACCTTTGGGGTGCATTAGATACAGGATTATATAATCTGTAAACAGATAGTTTTATTTATAATTTCCATTTTTACATCACTCTTACTTTACTGCTTTGGCTAGGAATTCCAGTACTACGTTGAATGAAAGTGTCCTGTTACTGATTTAAGAGGAAGTGGCTCTAGTTAATCATCAGTTGGTATTTTTTCTAAATTTTTAATTTAATTTTATTTTTTGCTAGTCTTGGGGTTTGGGACTCATGGTCTGAGCATTGCCCCTGGCTTATTTTTGCTCAAAGCTAACACTCTACTACTTGAGCCACAGCACCACTTCTGGCTTTTTCTGTTTATGTGGTGCCAAGGAATTGAACCCAGGGCTTCCTGCATGCTAGGCAAGCATTCTACTACTGAGCCACATTCCTAGCCACATATGTTGTTGACTATAGGTTTACTATATGTACCCTTTATTATGTTAATATATGATCTTTCTATCGCTAGCTTTATCCCCAGAGTTTTCTTAACACAAGATAAAATATGGAACTACAGACATTCAGGGAAGATCTTACTAATAAGCTCATTTATCTCCACTAGGAATCGCCTTCTTTGGCTGCTCTGTTTATATCTGTGATCAGATATGTCACCTGGCACACTCACTAAACTCTTATAACCATAATGGGATTCATGGAAGCCTATTTATTAACACTGCATCAAAAACTCCATTACTCAAAGGAGCCACTCACAAAGCCAGAATCCTCAGCCTCAAGTTATACACATTACATAATTCTTCATTGTATACATTTATAGCTGCAGCTCCCATAAGAAATGATCACCTGATTACGTACTGTATTTCCTTGGTTCTCTTGAAAGGAAAGACCTGCATGCCTGTGCCTAAAACCTGTACAAACAAGTGGGAAATCTGACAGTTATGTATTTCTTAGGGTTAGCGATTCTTTTATGTAGTAAACTAAGAAGGGATATCTCTTTTTTTTTTAGTTTTTATTATAAAACTGATGTACAGAGAGGTTACATTTTCACACGTTAGGCATTGGATACATTTCTTGTACTGTTTGTTACCTTGTCCCTCATGCCCCCCTCCCCCTCCCCCTGTCCCCCCCTGAGGTGTTCAGTTCACTTACACCAAACAGTTTGCAAGTATTGCTTTTGTTGTTGTTTCTCGTATTTTACCCTTTGTCTCTCAATTTTGGTATTCCCTTTGAATTTCCTAATTCTAATACCAGTACACACTGTTTCCCATACACTCAGATAAGATTACAGAGATAGTGTAGATACAATCACAAGAAGGTGATACATGAACATCATCAATAGTAGAAACTACAGATACACATGGGATGTTGAAAGTAGTTACAACTCTGATATAACAATCATTTTCATAAAATGGAGTTCATTTCACTTAGCATCATCTTATGGGATCATAAGGGTATAGCTATTGGGCTCTTGTGATCCTCTGTTGTGACTTGCCTAAACCTGTGCTAATTATTCCCTATAAGGGAGACCATAGAGTCCATGTTTCTTTGGGTCTGGCTCACTTCACTTAGTATAATTTTTTCCAAGTCCTTCCATTTCCTTACAAATGGGGCAATGTCATTCTTTCTGATAGAGGCATAAAATTCCATTGTGTATATGTACCACATTTTCCTGATCCATTCGTCTACGGAGGGGCATCTGGGTTGGTTCCAGATTCTCGCTATGACAAATTGTGCTGCAATGAACATTGTTGTGCTGGTGGCTTTACTTTGATTTTGTTTGTAGTTTTTTGGATAAATACCCAAAAGTGGGGTTGCTGGGTCATAGGGGAGTTCTACATTTAGCCTTCTGAGGAATCTCCATACTGCTTGCCAGAGTGGCTGAACCAGTTTACATTCCCACCAACAATGAAGTAGGGTTCCCTTTTGGCCACATCCCCTCCACCAACTGTTATTGTTAGTTTTCTTGATATATGACATTCTTACTGGGGTGAGATGGAATCTCAATGTTGTTTTGATCTGCATTTCTTTTATGGCCAGTGATGTAGAGCACTTTTTCATATGTCTCTCGGCCATTCTCATTTCCTCATCAGAGAAGTCTCTTTGTAGGTCTTTAGCCCACTTGATGAGTGGGCTATTAGTTCTTCGCGGTTTTGTTTTGGAGGAAGGTAATTTTTTTAGTTCTGCATATATTTTAGAGATGAGGCCATTGTCCGTTGAATGGTGGTAAAGATCTTCTCCCAGTCTGTGGGCTTTCTGTTTATCTTGCAAGCTATGTCCTTTGCCGTGCAGAAGCTCTGCAGTTTGATGCAGTCCCATTTGTCCAACCTTTCTTTGATTTGTAGCCTTTCTGGGTCTTTGTTCAGGAAGTTCCGTCCTGCGCCAAGGAGCCCAAGTGTTTCTCCTACTTCTTCCTTTAGTGTTTTCAGGGTGTCTGTTTTGATTTCGAGGTCTTTAATCCATTTGGAATTGATTTTAGTGCAGGGTGATATATAAGGATCTAGTTTTAATTTGTTGCATGTGTTGAGCCAGTTTTTCCAGCACAATTTGTTAAAGAGGCTATCTTTCTTCCAAACTATTGTCTTAGCCCCTTTATCAAAGATTAAGTAGGCGTAGTTCTGTGGGTTCATTCCCGGGTCTTCAATTCTGTTCCATTGGTCTTCAGACCAGTTCCGGTGCCAATACCAAGCTGTTTTTATTACTATAGCTTTATAATACAGCTTGAAGTTGGGTATTGTAATTCCTCCAGCACTGTTCTTTCTGCTTAGGATTGTTTTTGCTATTCTAGGTCGTTTTTTGTTCCATATGAATTTCTGGATTGCTTCCTCTATTTCATCAAAAAATGGTGTTGGGATATTAATGGGTATTGCATTGAATTTGTAGATAGCCTTTGGCAATATTGCCATTTTGATTATATAATCCTACCAATCCAGGAGCATGGGAGGTTTTTCCATTTCCTTACTTCTGACTTAATTTCGTTTTTCAAGGTTTTAAAGTTCTCCTCAAAGAGGTGTTTCACTTAAGAAGGGATATCTTATGTAATTGTTTAACGTGCAGTTAAAGCATAAAAGATCTCGAGCATAGCTACCCATTGCACAACTCCTAGGAACAACAGTGACTTCCAGGTGTAATGGTAAGCTTTCTTAAGTTACACCATGGACAGGGTCTGTAACTGTACGCCATGTCTGACTGGGTATAGTCACATGCATCACCTGCAGCTATGTGCAGCCACATTGTGGTCACAGTGACGATTTCTCCTGTACAATGGGCCTAATGAGAAAAGTCAGTCCAGTAGCTTTATTCTAGTTCCTCATCTTTCATTTCTTCCCCTTTTTTTATTCCCAATCTTATTCAGTATAGATCCTATAATCTGTAATTTTAACCCATGATTAACATTATACTTACTTTCTGTAATGATCAGTGTTTTTTTCATATCTGATAGTATTTCGGTACTGGAGCTGCTAATCTCTGAGTGAGTTTTGTTGTTTAGAACTGGAAAAAGTTATAAAACATGCTAATCAGCTCCTCTAAGTTCATATTCTATTTTTACGTATTTATCTTGTTAAATTTAAGTTCATGTTTTAATCTATCATAGTAAAACATACTGAATAGAACCTGAGAATTACACAGGTTCTTAGCCTAGGCCTCTTTTGGGTTGTCTGCCTGCTTTGCCATTTCAGTTAATTTGGAAGATCTGACCCCCCAGTCTGCCACCACTAAAAATCTGCTGACTGACATACTGTTTCAAAGAGAAAGTTGGAATTGTCTTAAAGAATATATTGTACAGTGCTGATAAAACACTTAAAAAATCCCTTTTATCTGTGATTAGTTTGGTATGTGCAGAGAAGATAAACATAGTGGTGACTCTTGTTTACGATACATTGCCTGCATAAATGGACATGCCAAATGGATTCCTTGTACAACTAACTAATGCTAATAAACATTTGATCTTCTCATTACAAAAAGAATATTGCCTGTTTCCATATATTATGTAAGCATGCCTACATCTCTGTGCCCTGGCCTCCTTCTGGGCTCTGCACAAGTACTTTTCTTCTATGTATAGATAAGTCTTCTGTACAGATTTTAGCCTTCATGTTTGGCCTGGCCCATTATGATTCCATTTATATAAATTATTCAGGAAAGGCAAATTTATACTGACAGGAACTAAGTTAGTAGCTAATTGGGATTGAGACTAGGAATGGACATTCCAAATAAATGAATATTTTGAGGTAATAAATCTATTCCAAAATCTAAATAAAAATAAATTCTAAAACTGGATTGTGATGATGGTTGTACATTTTAGTACATTCATCAAAGCTCATTGTATTTTCTATTGATAACATATCAATATATGGTATATGAAGTATACTTGAGTTAAGTTGTTTCTAATAAAAGCAATGCATAGTGTATTTTATGACATTGCTAATTTCACTAACACTGATAATAGAAAATGATGAAACCAAATGTGGTGGCTCACATCTGAAATCCCAGGCAGAAATCAGGAGATCATGGTTCAAGGCCAAATGAGGCAGAAAAAGAGTTAGTAAGACTTCATTTTAATAAATAAATTCTTGAACTTGTGGGACTTGCATCTGTGATCCCAGGTAGGCAGGAAGCTGTAGGTAGGAAGATTGAGGTCTGAGGCCAACCCTAAGCAAAAATATGTAACCTTATCTAAAAAATAGTTAAAGCACAAGAGGATTGGATTTGTGACTCAAGTGGTAGAGAGCTATTGACCAAGTGCTTGTCTATCAACCAACCCCCAGTTCTGCCAAAACAACATGAAGTGACATAAGAGAATGTAATATGCCGTACTTCACTTAGATATCGGAAAATCAAATTAGCAATATTGCATCACAAGGACTGTTTTTAAACAAAATTTTCTAAGTCATAATGTAATGAGTAAAGTATCTGTTTCTAATCCACTGGTTCCAGTATACCAAGTTACAATTTTGATCCTTCTGTACTTTGCCTACAGCTCTCACTCTGAATGGTTAGCATAGCATGTGACAGTTTGTTTGAGATGAAGATGTCCTAGAAAGAATTCATGGCCAATAACAATTAGTTTATGTATTTTTAGGACTCTGACTTTAATTAAAGCATTGTTAGCATAAGGTGGTTTAATCTGAACTGAAAGGCTGCATGGCGGGGGGTATTTGTTCTTATTTTACATGAGGATGATTCTTGAATGCATAGGTCAGATTGAGAGTTTAATTAACTGCCCATGAAAAAGGGAAATACTATTATACAAGAAAGAAAGTGAAGTGTTCATTTTGTAAGGAGGATAATGTAAACAAAGGAGCTTAGTAAGAAATGGTAAACTCTACTTCTAGGAAGGGGTGGGTGGGGAGCTAGGTTTGCTATAATCAGTGCTTTCCCTAAATGACAGATAATTTTAGAAAACCCACAGCTGGCCATGTCCAGATATTCTTCTTCTCCAATGAGAAATGCTAAAAGAGGGTGGTTTTCAAAGGAAAGAATGGATTTTCTGGACAATTGGTTTGCTTAGGTGAATCTTGTTCAGACTTTCTCCTTGGGAACCTGAAAAGTATAAAGCATTTGAGCACAGGTATTCTTATTTGATGCTAAGAGAAAATAATTTTTAAATATTTTTGTACATATTAGACTTCTCTTCACTTATTCAGAACTTAATTAAATTTAAAATTGTCAATCTAGTATTTATTTAAAACTACCAAATGTGAATTGTCTGAGAATATTTGGATATGTTTTGTTGTATGGGCAGCATCTTATTTATAAGGTGGACATACTTTCACGTATATACCAAAGATCATTTTTTTCCAAAACACTAATTGCAGCCAGAACATCTGTTGTTGTTTTTTTGTTTTTTTGGGGTTTTTTTTGTTTTGTTTTTTTCTCAAGGATAGCACTCTGCCACTTGAGCCACAGCGCCACTTCTGGCCGTTTTCTATATATGTGGTGCTGGGGAATCAAACCTAGGGCTTCATGTATACAAGGCAAGCACTCTTGCCACTAGGCCATATTCCCAGCCCCACATCTGTTGTTCTTATGCAGGGGATTAAAAATGAGCTATTTTTGTTGAAGTTCAGCTGCAGAGTAGAAGAATATTAAAATAGTTTGCCAAAAGTTTTACCTACTCTAGGTTTTTCCTTTCATGGAACTTTTAAAATATCCTTTTACTTTATATTAGAAAGCCCCATTTCTATTTGAAAAGCTTGAAGTTTTATATGGTTTTAAGATGGGCTAAGTTGTCAGAATGCAAAAGTTATAAGACTCACAACCTTGGTATTTTGAATACAAAATTATTATCTAAGTTTAAATTTCCAAGGAATAATTATTTACAAAATCCTATTTGTTCTTCTTTTAAATATGAAATTGTTTTGTTCTTACAGCATATCTGACTTACATCTGTATTAGCTTTCTCTTGATAAGGGAGATTGTCACGTGTGTTAGAATTCACTGGGATGGCTTTAATGGCCTGTTATGTTTCCAAGACTTGCTAAATTTTGCCTGCTATCTTTATCAAATGAAAAAGTGTTTTTATATACTATTATACTTTAGGAGCCAACACGAGTCACTGAATTGATTAGTACTCAGGGAACTGACATTTTTCTGATTTCTTGTGTCCTTCAAGATAGCAATAGCAGGGCTGGGGATATGGCCTAGAGGCAAGAGTGCTTGCCTTGTATACATGAGGCCCTGGGTTTGATTCCCCAGCACCACATATACAGAAAACGGCCAGAAGTGGCGCTGTGGCTCAAATGGCAGAGTGCTAACCTTGAGCAAAAAGAAGCCAGGGACAGTGCTCAGGCCCTGAGTTCAAGGCCCAGGACTGGCCAAAAAAAAAAAAAAAGATAGCAATAGCAGCAGAACTCATAATAAGTTCATGATTTGCTTTCATCTAGAAGAGTACAAAAGGTTTAGTAAAGTATAGCAGGAAGAAAGGCAGTACTAGCCATCAAGTTGCCTGTAGTCTAACCAGCCCTTAAATGTAAAGTTGCAATGTGCCTCTCATGAATATCTTGTTAAAATGAAAATCATGGCCCCGAGTCTACCTTCTAACCAGATGCAAAATGACAGGGACATTGCCGGCCCACAGGCTGCATTCTGAGATGGAAGGACTCCATGGATTCCTCAGTGTTCATGTAGGAGTCAGCCTGTACATCCTACATGGCATATGTTTACTGAGGCTTTCCTTATCGTTAACATAACAGCACTGGGCAATGACAACTGTCATGGGCTGGAGAACAAAGATTACACAACAGAGATTCTTACATTATACTCTTACAGATTAATCTGTAAGAATGTGAGCATTATTTTCTTTCTAACTGTGCTAACTTATAGAACCAGACTGACACAACAATGGCAATCTGCTTACTGGAACTAAATATTTATAGACAGGAAGCTGTCTATATATAAGTGGCATTGTGGATGGAATTCATAGTCTTGGGTTTCTTAGGCAAAAGCTCTACCACCTTAGCCATATCTCCAGCTCCTTTCTGCACTGGTTATTTTTAATTAATTTTATTTTTTTTTGCCAGTCCTGGGCCTTGGACTCAGGGCCTGAGCACTGTCCCTGGCTTCTTTTTGCTCAAGGCTAGCACTCTGCCACTTGAGCCACAGCGCCACTTCTGGCCATTTTCTGTATATGTGGTGCTGGGGAATCGAACCCAGGGCCTCATGTATATGAAGCAGGCACTCTTGCCACTAGGCCATATCCCCAGCCCCTGCACTGGTTATTTTTGAGGCAGATTCTCACTTGATAGCTGGGCCACAACCCTCGTACTGTATTTTGCCTTGTTACTGGGAATCACAAGTGGGAGGGCCTGGAGAACACACATTTCAGTCCACTGCTGCCACACAGCATGGTGGGCCTCATGGGTCTAGAACTTCCAGTAGTTCCAGAAGAAAAAATACAGATTTCATCTGAAAATTTCAAGTTTTAAAAATCTTGCTATTAATTTAAATCTCTCAAAAACATTGTTCTAGCCAAGAAAACACATCTGTGTACCAGTATAGCCCATGAGCCATATATTTACAGTGCTCAGTGTAAAATACATTGAAGCCTCTTAATGCACCTCTCATGAATGTCAAATTGTGAATTTTCAATAGAAAACTCTAACCTTTTGTCTTTAGACTATGGTCATAAGTAATAGCCTCTGTTGTCTGCATTTGGAAGCTCTGATATAAGATTGGTGCATGATCGTAAAACCTGTCTTTTCTTCTTCTCTCACACTCCAGATTACAGAACAGGTCCGTGTTTCACTCAGGTCAACAACCAGATGTGCCAAGGGCAGCTGACAGGGATTGTCTGCACGAAGACCCTGTGCTGTGCTACCATTGGCCGGGCGTGGGGCCATCCATGTGAGCTTTGTCCTGCCCAGCCTCAACCTTGCAGGAGGGGGTTCATCCCCAATATTCGTACTGGGGCTTGCCAAGGTGAGTCTGCTGTCTGTCTGTGTGCAGAGCCACTTACATGTCACCTCTCATTTGCCTGGAGTGGAAGACTCTGGCACTGTATATGGTAACCTTGAACACACTATCCATTTTTGAGAGAGGATTTGTAAACAAGCCTGACCAGAGAGGGTTTATATTTTTGTCACCTAATAAATAACTAAGTCTCAAGTATTGACATTAATGGAATGGAAAAGAGAGGCACAAGTGAAAAATAAGGGAAAATCTTAAAATCTGTTTTGTGATATTTATAAGAGGACAAGCCTCTCTATCTTCAACCAAAGGGTGTGTCTCCTCTGTCCTCCCCACCCCGCCCCCCCAGCTGCACACTCACCCAGGAAAGAGATATCTTCTTTCTGATTTCATTCAGACTGTTAGAACCTGAACTGAGGACAGCAGAGGCACCCCAGTTTGTCTCTAGATTGGTTTTCCTTTTCCTTTTTCTTTTGGATAACTATTGAGTCTTTACAGATAAAGTGCCTACAGTAATTCAGCCCTCATGACTCACATTGGTTACAATCTTGTCTTTGAATGATCTCTTGGTGTTCTCAGTTCTGTCCATGTCACGGATGTATGTATCAAAGTTCCATCAGGGACAAGGGGTGCTATAATAGCTCATTTCAGCCCAAGAAGCTCCAAATGGTTATATCCTTACTGTTTCAACATTTTAGCTAATCTTAATTCTTATCACATACTGTTTCATTATTTTAACCAATCTTAAATTCTTATCACTCTTGGTTATTTCTCTTAATGTATTGAATTTTTATTATTTTTTTGGTGCTGATCTTGGGCTGCTTGAATCTAGGACCTGGTGGCTATCCTTGGGTTGTTTTTTTGCTCAAGACTAACATTCTACCACTTGGGCTACACCTATACTTCAGGCTTTTTGGAAGTTATTTGTAGATATGAGTACCATGGGCTTTCTTGCCTGGGGTTGACTTTGAACTATGATCTCAGATCTCAACCTTTTCTGTAGGTAGGATTGTAGGCATGAGCCACTCACTGGTGCCTGCCAAAATACATTTTGTTTTAGAGCTTGGAAATATTCTCTCTAATGAGCTTTGAAATGGTAGTTGTATTCACATTGCATAGTTATAAGGAAATAGAATGATTCTTGAATTTGTTACAGAAATGATACTATTCCTATATGAGATGTAGGGAATTAATTTGCTATAGTTAAACATTGTGCAAAGTTCGATCTGAAATTTATTAAATTGGTGTTAGTGAGTAGTTTTAGAAGTGACGACAATAGGTTTCCTCCCACACCATCATGTAAGTGTCCTATTTTAGAAAGCAAGCCAGGTGCTGGTGGCTCATGCCTGTCATCCTAGTTACTTCACAATTTGAAGCCAACCAGGGCAGAAAAGTCTCAGAGACTCCGTATCAGTTAACTGACAAAATGCTGGACTGGAGGCATGGCTCAAGAGGTAGAGTACAAGCCATGAGCAAGTAAGCCAGTCAAGAGTTCGAGGTCCTGAGTTCAAGCTATGATACTGGTACACACACAAAAATAATCTTTCTAATGTACCACACCCCACACCCCAAATGAGAACTATGGTTTTAGAAGTTCATATGTAAGTGCTTTGCATATTTTATTAAATGTCTCCTCAAAATTTTTGTTCATTTTGTAGTTTTATAAAAAGTAATACAGGTTTAATGTCTCTAATCTGAAACCCAAAGGACTCCCAAATCCAAACCTTTTGAGCACTAACTTGATGCAAAACGTCAGAATTGTAGTAATACCTGCCCTCATGTGACAGGTTGCAATGAAAATACACATTATATAGAATCTCATGTAGTTTTGCCTTCACACTCTGTGCGTAGTATACATGAAACAGAAATTAATTCTGCCCTTAGACTCCATTCGTACCCATACTTCCTTTTGTTTATTCAAATATTTCAAAACACATCCAGAATGTTTTGTAACACTGGAATGCATTCTTAAAACATTAAAAATTTGATCCTTGTGGTCTCAGGAATTTCAACTAAGGGATCTTCAAGCTATATTAAAAATTGTTCTCAGCTGAGTCACTAATGGCTTGTAATCCTAGCTACTCAGGAGGCTGAGATCTGAGGATTACAGTTTGAAGCAAGCTTTGATAGGAAAGTCCAGGAGACTTTTATCTCTAGTTAATCAATTCTCTCTCTCTCTCTCTCTCTCTCTCTCTCTCTCTCACACACACACACACACACACACACACACACACACACACACACCCAGAAGTGGTGCTGTGGCTCAAGTGGTATCACTCAGGCCCAGAGTTCAAGTGCCAGGACCATGTCCCCCCCCGAAAAAAGTCTGTATCTAAACTCCTATCCAGTCATAATTACAGAGATAACCCAAGGGTCACAATGTAATTCAGTGGATTAGAAACATTTTATTTTATCAATGTAAACCTGTTGTCACTTGTGGACTAAGAATGGATTTTTAGTAGCAATCACAGATGAGGTGCCAGGCTATCTTTATCTTAGATCAGGATGAAGATTGTGTGAAATGTCATGTTTAATCTATTGCTTTAGTATAGACAGTAAAATTTCTAGGTTTTTTTTGTATGAAAATCAGTCTAATTATGCATTATCCAGGAGAGTATAACAATTTCTTTTGTAGGAAAAGTGTACTATAATATAATCTATATGGTATTTGTTGTACTCCATAGATTTCCCAGACTGGCATAACATGTGAACTATATAATTTACATAAATACACTATACTAACTAGGTTTTCTAGGATAATACTGACTAGATTTAATACTCATTTTTATTCTGTATCACTTTTTACCTTCTAAAATAGTTAACTTCCTTTTTGCTTCTATTCTTGCCAGTAAGATTAATAAACTCCACAAGGCATAAAGTCAGCTCATTTTTGAGATCTTGCTCAGTTTTCTTGCTCACAGGTGGTGCTCTTCCACTTGAATCACACCTCTAGTGTAGCTTTTTGCTAATTAATTGGAGATAGAGTGTCACAGACACTAACCATGTTACTTACTGATACCTGTAAGGGTGCTGAAGCCGTGCTTAACATGAAGTAGATACTCATTACATGTCTTTTCAACTAATAAATCAGACTAAAATTGAAATGCTTCTCAAACATCAAGGCAGTTTAGTCAGAGAAAGGCCTTAACTTCAACCAAAACATTCAGAATTAATTGACATTCCTCATCTGTGTTTATACTTAGAATTTTTTATTTCAGTATTTTGTCAGAGAGGCATAGTATTTCAAAAAACAATCATTTAAAAATATGTCATTTGATCTCAAATTTTAAAATGTCTTTCAGGGTTTAGTAATGTCTGAAAACTTATTTGATTGTGTTTATGTAGCATAGATAAGTTTTGGACTCCATTTGCCTTGAAATCTGATGGCTTTGTATAGTAATAGGAGCAATTGAAGTTTGCCACATGGTTAAGATATCTGGGAAAGCAAGTTAAAAAGTTCTGCATTATTTCAAAAATCATGGCATACCCAGAAAGTTCTCAATTAAATATTAATTCTCATTTCAGGCTATTTTTAAACTACAGCTTACTGTGATCTCATTTTTTCCCTTTGAATTTCTAGACTTTAGACTCTTAGTCTTTACTAATTCCATATGCCAAATGAATCTGGAAGAAATGAGAAATGAAAAATAGCACTAAATTCACAATACATACATGATCATTTTTGCAGTATTTTTGTAAACATTTTATAGAACTAAAAATAAATGTCAGCTACATGGACAATAAGTGTTTGTAGCCTAATATTGGTCCTCAAACATGGTTCCCTATAGCCAAGACATTAGCTTAAACATTTCTGAAGTTCTTAATACAGTCTCATCCTGTGGTGGATCCAGCTATAGTTGCTTAGTCTTTGGTTTTACAGGGATTGAATGCAGTGTTTGTGGAGTATGTTTATGTAATATGTAGGGTTAACTGGAAAATGAGAGGCAACAGAAAATTAAGATCTTACATTAACATACTGAGCAGTAGAAAAATCAGTACATTTTGTTTCTTTTTGAGGAAGCGATAACCAAAGGTAAGGTGCATGTTTCTAGTGAGCCATCATCATAATCCTTAGGTGCTTTAGTTTGAAAGACACATGTGCTCTTGCCTTTCATCCACATTTAGTACTGTTTGTGGGTAGTACTGTGGCTTGAACTCAGGGCCTTGTAGTTGCCAGGCAAGTGCTCTACCACTTGAGCTACACATCATCTTATTTTTTTTTTACATTCTATATTGTACAAAAAGACCAAAATTAGCACATATATAGGGCTTAAAGTTTAAGCTATTATGAAACAAGTGAATTAAACATTTTGAGGTTGAATTTTATCCTTTTAGAAAAATTAAAAAACCTTAAATATGTCTCAAACTGGTATGTGCATATGGTGTATAATGTGTTTTTGTTGTTGTTTTGTGTGTGTGTGTGTGTGTGTGTGTGTGTGTGTGTGCGTGCGTGCGTGTGTTGGTGCTGAAACACTGGGCCTGGGCACTGTCCCTGAGCTCTTCAGCTCAAGGCTAGTGATCTACCACTTGAGCCACAGTGACACTTCTGGTTTCCTGGTGGTTAATTGGAGATAAGAGTCTCACAGACTTTCCTGCCCAGGTTGGCTTTGAACCATAATCTTCAGATCTCAGCCTCCTGAGTAGCTAGAATTACAGGTGTGAGTCACTGGCATGTGGCTGATGTATAATTTTAATACAAATAGTTTCCCAAACTTACATTTATCTTCGTGAGTCTATTCTGGGTAGACATGACATATTTTAAGATTAATACATGTTATTGTGTCTTTATGCATTCAATAGGGTATAGGTATAATCGTCAGAAATATCTTGATGCAAATGATATAGTTATTCATTTATGTCACTTGATAGATATTAGACTCTTAAACTGGTCCTTAGGATTTAACATGGAGAACAGGGCTGAAACTGTGGCTCAAGTAGCACAGTGCAATCCCAGCAAGTCCAAGATCCTCAATCAAACACTGGTCCTACGAATCAAGCAAAAAGAAAAAGAAATGTGGCACCGATGGCTCAAAAGCTGTGATCCTAGCTACTCTGGAGGCAGAGATCTGAAGTACTGCGGTTTGATGACAGCCAGTCCAGAAAAATCTTTGAGATTCCTTCCACTTTGCCAGCAAAAAGCCAGGTTGGAGAAGTGGTTCAAGTGGTAGTATGCCACCTTAGCCATGGCAAGGTCCAGAGTTCAAGTTCTGGAATCTGCAAAAACAATACCAAAAACATGATGTCAGTACCTTGTCTGTTATGTTCCATCTGTGGCTTATCCCTGCTGATAGCAAAGCATTGGTGCTTAGCCTCTGCTTCATTCCAGGTAACACAAGAGGTACATAATTTCACATATTCAATGTAGGGAGGACATAATTAGTTCACAGGACATGTACTTGAATAAAGAAATAGCACTACAGGCTGTAAACCAGGTCTTGTGAAACAAAAGCCAGTACACATTCTTTTCTATGGCCCTTAAGCTGATAATTCTAGGCCTTCTGCAAAGCACTAAATGCAAAGAAGATTTCATGATTATTTGGTTTATTTGAGGTACCTGAATTAATAAAGATAGTTATGGGCAAACGAATTCTTGGCTCTCTGCATTGACCATACTAACCACATCATTATAACATTTAACTTTAAATGATTATGCTGTCTCAACATACATCATTCGTATATAACCTAAATCTACATAAATTTAGATAGAGCAGGAGATTTCAGTCCTTTGAAACCAACCAGTAGTCCCATGAAAATAATGGATAGATTCCAACTCAGGACACTATAATACCTATAAAACTTATAATACTTATTTAAAATCAGTGTTGGGAAGGCATTAGGACTGGGGAAGTGTTCCAAACATGTACTGTTAGTATGATCATTCTGAAAAGCTGTTCAGTATGTGTTTGTTTGAACCTAATGAAGGTTCCAGATGTTCTGTTGGTATGGAGAGGAATGTTCCTGGAAGGAAGACAGCTGATTCTCACTGTGAGAAAAACAGAGGAGGGAGGCAAGAAAAGAGGAAAGGAGGGAAAGAGAACAAGAAGAGAAAGAGGAGGAAGAGGAAACTTTGTGACAAGCCATTTCCAAGTGTCCACTAGGAGCCTTTTCGTCCACTCCTGGGGGCAAGGGAGATGTTAGGGGAGAAATAACAAGAAATAAGGACCACGAGCCAGCCATCTCTAACTTAAAGAGTACAAGGTGGAAGCCACACCATCACCTTGAAGTTCTCAATGAAAGTTGAGAATTATGCCCAGACCAAGAAAAGAATATAGAGTGTGTTCAGAAGCTGTTTAGGATCATATTTTCTACAAACTTTCAAACCAACCCATTTTTTTCTTGGCTCTCCTAAAACAAATGATTTTCTGCTTGAGGATATTGCTCTCATTGAAAAATGAACAATAAAAACTGAAAAAAGAAGGAAAAAGAACATAAGGAAATGGCAGTTGAATAATATTCCTTAAAAAATCCTAGTGAAATAAGTGCATGTTCAAATACTTCTTTTATCTGAAAGAAGTTAAAAACAAAATAGTCTTCTGAGGAATCTCCATACCACTTGCCAGATTGGCTGAACCAGTTTACATTCCCACCAACAATGAAGTAGGGTTCCCTTTTGGCCACATCCCCTCCAACGGTTGTTATTGTTAGTTTTCTTGATATAGGACATTCTTACTGGGGTGAGGTGGAATCTCAATGTTGATTTGATTTGCATTTCTTTTATGGCCAGTGATGTAGAGCACTTTTTCATATGTCTCTCGGCCATTCTCATTTCCTCATGAGAGAAGTCTGTTTAAGTCTTCAGCCCACTTGTTGAGGGGGCTGTTGGTTCTTGGAGGAATGTAATTTTTTAGTTCTGCATATATTTTAGATATGAGGCCTTTGTCCGTTGTATGGCTAGTAAAGATCTTTTCCCATTCTGTGGGCTTTCTGTTTATCTTGTGAACTATGTCCTTTGCCCTGTAGAAGCTCTGCAGTTTGATGCAGTCCCATTTGTCCAACCTTTCTTTGATTTGTAGCCTTTCTGGGTCTTTGTTAAGGAAGTTCCATCCTGTGCCAAGGAGCCCAAGTGTTTCTCCTACTCCTTCTTTTAGTGCTTTCAGGGTATCTGTTTTAATTTCGAGGTCTTTGATCCATTTTGAATTGATTTTGGTGCAGGGTGATATATAAGGATCTAGTTTTAGTTTGTTGCAGGTGTTGAATCAGTTTTGCCAGCACCATTTGTTAAAGAGGCTTTCTTCCATCCTATTCTTTTAGCTCCTTTATTAAAGATTAATTAGGCATAGTTCTGTGTGTTCAATTCTGGGTTTTCAATTCTGTTCCATGGTCTTCAGGCCTGTTCTGGTGCCAATACCAAGCTGTTTTTATTACTATAGCTTTATAATACAGCTTTGGTATTATAATTCCTCCAGCACTGTTCTTTCTGCTTAGGATTGTTTTTGCTATTCTGCATCTTTTATTGTTCCATATGAATTTCTTGATTGCTTCCTTTATTTCCTTAAAAAATGGTGTTGGGATATTAATGGGTATTGCATTGAATTTGTAGATAGCCTTTGGCAATATTGGCATGTTGACTATATTAATCCTCCCAATCCAGGAGCATGGGAGGTTTTTCCATTTCCTTAGTTCTGCCTTAATTTTGTTTTTCATATTTTTAAAGTTCTCATCATAGAGGTCTTTCACTTCTCTGGTTAATGTTATTCCTAGGTATTTTATGTTTTTTGAGGCTATTGCAAAAGGAGTTGTTTTCCTGATTTCAGCCTCGGTCTTTAGGACATTAGCCTATAGAAAGGCTGTTGATTTTTGAGGGGTTTATTTTATATCCTGCAACTTTGCCAAAGTTTTGGATCAGCTCTAGTAGCTTGCGAGTAGAGTCTATGGGGTTCTTTAGGTATAGGATCATGTCATCTGTGAAGAGAGTAAGTTTAACTTCATCTTTTCCTATTTGGATCCCCTTTATGTTTTCTTCTTGCCTAATTGCTCTGGCTAGGAATTCTAGTACTATGTTGAAGAGGAGGAGAGAGAGTGGACATTCGTGTCTTGCTCCTGATTTTAAAAGGAATAAGCTCCCCTATGACCCAGCAGCCCCACTTTTGGGCATCTACCCAAAAGACTACAAACAAGAACACACTAAAGCCACTAGCACAACAGTGTTTATTGCAGTACAATTTGTCATAGCTAAAATATGGAACCAACCCAGATGTCCCTCAGTAGACGAATGGATCAGGAAAATGTGGTACATATACACAGTGGAATTTTATGCCTCTATCAGAAAGAATGGCATTGCCCCATTCGTAAGGAAATGGAAGGACTTGGAAAAAATTATAGTAAGTGAAGTGAGCCAGACCCAAAGAAACATGGACTCTATGGTCTCCCTCACAGGGAATAATTAGCACAGGGCTAGGCTAGTCACAGCAGAGGATCACAAGACCCTAATAGCTATGCCCCTATGAATGTATAAGATAATGCTTGGTGGAATGAACTCCCATGTTATGGAAATGAGTGATATATCACTGTTGTAATTACTTTCAACATGCCATGTAAAACCGTAGCTTCTATTGTTGATGATCCTCTTGTCTCCCCTTCCTGTGGTTGTACCTGCACTATCACTGTATCTTATGTAAGTACATTGGAAATTGTATATACTGGTATTAGAACTAGGAAAGTGAAAGGAAATACCAAAATTGAGAGACACAGGATAAAAAGACAAACGACTACAAAAACAATACTTGCAAAACCATTTGGTGTAAATCAACTAAACAACAACTCATGGGGGGAGAGGGAAAAGGGGAGGGGAAGGGGGAATGAGGGAGGAGGTAACAAACAGTACAAGAAATGTATCCAATGCCTAATGTATGAAACTGTAATCTCTCTCACTTTGACAAATAAATTAAAAACAACAACAACAACAACAAAAAACCTTAAAACAGTCTCTCTTAACAGGTGCTAGCTATAGGTAAAGGCTGTCAAATAGGATAAAAAGTAAAATATTGAACATTTAAAAACATTGCATTATGAATGGCAAACAATAGAGGAATGCATCCACACAATAGAAAGAAATCAATGACAAGGAATCACACTAATTAAAAAGTGAAAAAAAAAATCCACTAACAATGGAAAAGCTGACATATTCTGAGAACCAGAGTAAGGAATGCTTGTGAAAAGAACTAGAAAAATTCTTTTACGATAACAGAAAAACTTTTCAAATTAGACAAAATCTATTGGGTGGAAGGCATAAAACTACATTAAGAAGTCAGTGAGAACCCTGCCAGTATCTTAAAGCACTATATGCAAGTATAGTGGTTAGTTTTCTTGTTTAGCATGGGAATATTCCATGGCCTCATACTGGTCTATCATAGCTCATACATGAAGATATTAGGCAGTGTCTAAGGATAGCTCTGGTTGCTCTATCAAGGATTATATTTAGGGACCCCGTGGAAAGCCATGAAACCAGTTACAAGTTCTCTGTAGTAGTACAGGAGATGAATGATGGAGGATGAGGGGAGGGTTGAGGCAGAGGGAAGGTGTGTAGTATTTGGGAAATAGAGGCTTCATTGTGGTCGAATGGTATAAAGCAAGTGACAGGCAAGCACCTAATTTGCTTCCAATTGTTTGTGATAGTAATAGCTGGAAAGTGATAATGACCTCTGTTAAGAAATACAGATCTTTTTATTATAAGATCAGATTCAATTTGTTAGTAAGTTACTAATATTTGTTTGCAGTGATCATTGTTTCTTCAGCATTTGAGTTTTGTGTGTCATATATGGGTAAGTATTCTGGCTCATTAAACCATACTGAAGGGTTGCCAGAAAGGCCTATATTTCTCAGATTCAAGTTAGAGATAGGCCCATCCATCAGTGGCTATACATAAAAATCCAACATTTGTTTTTATGGAAATGAAAGCATTGTGTACAAATATTTACTGAATATAGAAATGAGGAATTTCTTTTCTAAATGCTCTAGTTTGGCAACAGAAAAAGTTAAAATTTATATGCTATCAAATAAAATTATTTTCTTGGTCTTGAGTTTCCATACATATAAATTAAAGTAACTATTTTTATATACCTACATGAATGTGCATATTTTTCCATATTTAGGCATGAACTAAAAACATGCCATCCAATACAAATTTATAAAATAAAAATAAATTTGGTCTTTCAGGGTAAGTTTACTTGAGGAAGTTGGAGAATGAATGAGTTCACCAACGACAGTTACTATTACTTTGACAGATTATATATAACCTTAATAGACAGACTGGAGTTATTGCGTTTACTATATATGGTTCACACTGCACAAGGTTTAATTTCATTTTGTAAAGTCCTTGCATGTGACTTGAAATAATCCAACATTTAATGAAATAAATTCTGTTCACTGAATTAAGGCAGTGAACAGAAATCCTCAGCACAAACTAAGTAAAGGAAAATTAATCACCAGTAGTTGCTTATGTGAGGAATCTGAAGATCTACTTGGAAGGCTAGAGGGTTGCCCTTTTAAAAAAAAATAGATATTCTTGGTATATGTCTGAAAGATCTACCTGAAGGAAACAAATTCTGTATAGCTATATAAGAGAGTCCAAAAAAGGTTTTCTTTTTTCCTTCTAGGAAAATGCATTTTGGCCAATTACAAAATGAGCTCTGATGTTGGGTTGCTTTTCCCTTTGAAACCTCACTGAATCTATGAAGTATGCAGTCCCCAAGACTTTATGAATAGTATTAAGGGATTTATATGTTTGGCTTCATTTTCCAAGTTGTATCATTCTATTCTTTCTCTTATTTAATTGCCAGGGAAAGAAGTTTCTAGGGATGTTTTATAGCCCATTGTAACAAGGATGGGAATGTTGTACATTTTAAAATAATGAGGTTTGAAATGTTCTTAATAAACTATTCAGTATATAAATCTACTTTTATGTATTTGATTCCAGTTTTTGTTTGGATTAGAAAGTCTTTAACGAGGCTCTGAATTTTACGTTGATTAATTTAAATTCAGGACAAAAATACTTTGCACTGTTGTAATTTTATAGACAGGCCTAAAAGGAGAACAAAATAGTAATGATGCTAAACTTTCTTATAAACCTGAAGACGTTTCTAATTTATAGACAGACAACTTAAATTTCTAGGCTTACCAAAAATGTTAGGGAAAATCTGAGACAGAACTACAACATGCTTTTTTTTTTTTTTTTTTTTTGGCCTGTCCTGGGGCTTGGACTCAGGGCCTGAGCACTGAGCACTGTCCCTGGCTTCTTCCCGCTCAAGGCTAGCACTCTGCCACTTGAGCCACAGCGCCGCTTCTGGCCGTCGAACCTAGGGCCTCGTGTATCCGAGGCAGGCACTCTTGCCACTAGGCTATATCCCCAGCCCTACAACATGCTTTTTAAATAAATAAAAAAAAGAAAGAAAAAAGCAAGGCGAGATGCAGAACACATATAATATGATTTCATGTTAAATAAACAGACCACTACTCTGAATGGGTCTGTATTGCTGTTGCATTGGTTTGTCTTTTATAGTTCCAATAAATGTATAAAACAGCAACATAAACTTTTTTTGTACCTAGACCATGGCATACTTGTCTGAATGGGTCTGTAAATGAATTTTTGCTGGATTTGTTGGTACATGTGGGTAATCTGTGCTAGATCACAGCAAGACTTAGTTTCAAAAAAAACAGACATGAGAAAAAAATAGAAAAAGAAAAAAGAATGTTCCAACAGTTCAGCATGTTAACTTTTTTTTCTTTCTTCTTCTTTTTTTTCCCGATATTGAGACTTTTACCTCAGGGCTTTCCCAGGTGCTCTATTACTTGAGCCAGTTTTTTTTTTTTTTTATTTGCACTTTTGTATTCTGACAGATTCGGCTTATTTACTTTTGTTCACCCTTTCCTTGTGATTTGCAGGGGCATGCACCTGCCTGCAGCCCAGGGCAAGGTTCCTGGGTGGCTAAGTGTATCACTGTGCTTTGAGGGAGACATATTCTCAAGTATTTGGCCATCTGATATAGTGTTCAGTCATTTGGATTTTTTTAAAAAGTATTTATTTATTGTCAAAGTGACGTACAGAGGGGTTACAGTTTCCTATGTAAGGCAGTGAGTACATTTCTTATCCAACTTGTTACCTCCTCCATTGGTTTGTCTTTTATCCTGTCTCTCCATTTTTATGTTCCCCATTCCCTTCCCTAGTTCCAATAAATGTATATAACAGCAACATAATTTTTTTTTGTACCTAGATCATGGCACACTTGTCTGATTATTTCCTGATAAAAACTTTCCAGTGTAGAGTGGTTTGATCAAAGTGTTTTCACATTTTTAAGAAAATTTGGATTATTTGCAGAAAGCTTCCTGAAAAGTGCCATTGTTGCTCCGAGCAGGCCCAGGGGAGACACCCTGTCATGATATATTTATAATCTTGGGGATTTTGTAGCTTCTCATTAGAATCTGAATGAAGTTCACTGTTTAGGCTTGAGCCAGTTTTTTTTTTTTATTTAATTATTATCTTGGATATAGGGGTCTCAATGACTTTTTCTGCCCAGGCTGGCTTTGAACTTTAGTCCAGCCGACATTAGCCTCCTGAGTAGCTAGGAGATTGAAGAAGCTCAATTATCAGATTGAACAAGTTCTACTCTATTCCTGGTTTCCTGAGATTTTAAATGTATAAAGAATGAGATAAAATCTGCCACTTGCTTTCTTTACATTAGTGGGATGATCTTGAACTTTTTCTCCTGTAATCTCTTAATACTATGAGTTATATTGATTATTCTTTTAAAATTTTTATTGTCAAACTAATGTACAGAGGTTACAGTTTCATACATTAGGCATTGGACACATTTCTTGTACTGCTTGTTACCTCCTCCCTCATTCCCCCCTCCCTCTTCCCCCTTTCCTTTTCCCCCCCATGAGTTGTTCAGTTCATTTACACCAAACAGTTTTGCAAGTATTGCTTTTGTAGTCGTTTGTCTTTTTTACCCTGTGTCTCTCGATTTTGGTATTCCCTTTCAGTTTCCTAGTTCTAATATCAGTATACATGGTTTCCAATGTACTCAGATAAGATACAGAGATAGTGCAGGTACAACCACAGGAAGGGGATACAAGAAGATCATCAATAATAGAAGCTACGGTTACACATAGCTCATTGAAAGTAGTTACAACAGTAATATAACAATCGTTTCCATAACATGGAGTTCATTTCACTTAGCATCATCTTATGTGTTCATAAGGGTATAGCCATTGGGCTCTTGTGATCTCTGCTGTGAATTCCTATTGTTTTCCGGTTTGATCCGGCTGTAAGGTTGAATAGTGTGTGTCCTGAGAGGTCAGATTGCTGTCAGAAATGGGCTGTGGACATGAACATGGACATGGACCTGGACATAGTAAAATTGAACTTCCAGATTTTAGGCAGTGGAAAATAGAAAGGAAACCACTAGAAGCTATGCAGAAGAAGCTGGCTCAACAAGGACTAAGGGATCCATGAGCCCTCAATGAAGTTTGGAGATACATGGGTGGCTTTGCAAACAACTATTCCTTTCTTGGTGTGATATTTAAAGGTTTCAAGTTGGGATTTGCTGCATTTGTGATAGCAGCTGGGGCTGAATATTTGTTTGAATCTCAGAATAACAATGGCCACTAAAGATAATACATGGGGTATCTTATGACTTCATAACTCTCATAAGAATAATATTTCCTCACTGAAGCCCACTTGTCTCTGTGGTTGTTCCATAATAAAGTAGTAAAAACATGCAAAAAATTCCTATGATACACCTCTCTGGATCATATTGTATTAACCATTTTGTATTACTGAAGTTGACATTAAACTTTTATTTAACAATCAGTTGTCTACACCAAAGACATGATTCTGTTATTTTCTCTTAATTTCTTTGTTCGGCTTTGTTGTTAGGGTAATGTTAGATTAGTGAAATAAATAAGACATGTTCTTCCTCCTTATTATGCAAGAATCTAGATGCAATTGACATAATTTTTTCCTTAAATATTCTAAAACTGTTTTTCTTTATTTTTAATTGTTATCTTTAAATACTTGTACAAATGCCTTTAAATTCAAATGCCAACTTATGAATACAGTGCCTCTAATCAGTGTCATGCCATCCATTATCCCCTCACAGTGTCCCAGCACCACCCATCATCTACTGAAGTTATTTGGTCTCATTTTCCCATATGTACATTGATCATTTAAAAAAAATTGTCAAAGTGATGTACAGAGGGGTTACAGTTTCATACGTAAGGCAGTGAGTACATTTCTTATCAAACTTGCTACCTCCTCCCTCACTTTTCTCCCTCCTTCCCGCCTTCCCTATCCCTCCCATGAGTTCTACAGTTCATTTACAGCATATAGTTTTGTAAGTAATGCTGTTGTAGTGGTTCGCCTTTTACCTTTGTCTCTCCATTTTGATGTTCTCCTTTCCTTCTCTAGTTCCAATAAACATATATACAATACACAGGGTACAGAAATCATTAACAGTTACATCAGGGGTAAAACCCTGGGGAAAAAAGACAAAAGAAAGTGGCATAATTTCAGATGGTAAATTTAAAATAACAACAGTGGTAAACCACTTGTTTCCATAACTTGGAGTTTATTTTATTTAGCATCATCTTCTGTGTTCATATGTACATAGCTATTGAGCTATTTTGATCTTCTGCTAGGACTATCTTAAACATGTAATAATTATTCCCTGTGAGGGAAGCCATAGAGTCTATGATTCTTTGAGTCTGGTTCACTCACTTAGTATGATTTTTTTCCAAGTCTTTCCATTTCCTTACGAATGGGGCAGTGTCATTCTTTCTGATAGAGGCATGTTCCATGTACGGCCAAGAAGAACGTGTATTATGGTGTTGCTCGATGGAATATTTTGTATATATGGGTTAAGTCTAGTTGATCTATATTGTTTAGTTCTCTGGAGGACACTTAATTTTTCTGTACAGTAAAGAAGCAGATAAATGTGTCCTGTAATCAGTAGTGTTTATGTTCACAGTGTTTTCTTCTTGTAGATGTGGATGAATGCCAGGCTATCCCTGGGCTGTGCCAAGGAGGAAACTGCATCAACACAGTAGGCTCTTTTGAATGCCGATGCCCCTCAGGCCACAAGCAGAGTGAAACAACTCAGAAATGTGAAGGCGAGTATGTCTGGCTTGGGAGGCTGGCCTAATTGTTGAATTTGAATCCAAGGAAAACATGACTTTATTTGAAATTTTGAAGACCATTGATAACCATCATAACTACTTTAATATGAAAGCATAAGTGTAATTTTTGTTGTTTTCTAATGGGTTATATATCTTACTTAAAGGGTTTGATTTAGAAGGAGTCAATGAGCATTTTGCATCTACTTGCATATATCTTAATTGTTTACAGTGAAGATGGGAGTACTTCAACCATTTATATTGTTTAATAAGGCAGTTTTTTACTTCATTTATGAAATTGTATCAAAAATTTTAAATGAAGTGGAGATTAGAAATTGAAGTGAAATATAGAATAACATGTAAAATGATATGCTGGTAATTGACACCATGTTATACATTATAACCTTTATTTATATAAAATTTCATAAAGTTATACGTTATAACCTTATTTCAATGATTATAATGACCTTCTTCCTTGACTATAATCTGAAATCTTTTAATGACTATAATGACATTCTTGCTTGACTGGTCAGCAAATTTAAAACAAAAATAACTGACCCAGGAAGGCTTTGGAAACAACTTTACTACAATAGCTTCTGAAAGAAATGCTTGCTCAAATAGATAACTAACAATTTTCTGAAATAAGGCTTATAAAAGTGAATACACGTTCCATCAACATTTTTCAAGTATACTCAATTCACTTGTATTTTCTTGAAGGAAAAGTCTTTGTCATCATTATCAAATTGAAGAAGCTTCTAAATGCATATAGCTTCAGCCATCATGGATATTTAGAATAGTTTGGCTGTTCTTTAACAGCATTGAAGTATTCTTTCGTCTTCTCAATTATTAGGTTATTTAGACTAATTTATTTCATCTAAGTTTTATAAAGATAAGAAAGTATGGCTCTTCTACTTTTGTTGTGACTTAAGCCTTGTCATCTATTTAAATTACGTTTTTGCTTTTTAAAATTTCACTTTTCGTGTGTGTGTGTGTGTGTGTGTGTGTGTGTGTGTGTGTGTGTACACAGTGGGGGTTTGGACTCCCTTGAACTCAGGGCCTGGGTACTGTTTGAGCTTCTTACTCAAGGAAGGTACTCTATAACTTGAGCCACAATGTCAGTGCTGGCTTTTTAATTGAGATACTAGTCTCATAAACATTTCTTCTTGGTCTGTCTTAGAACCATGAGCCTCAGATCTGAGCCTTCTTAGTGGTTAGGATTTGTAGGCATGAGGCTTCAGTGCCAGCTCTGTTGTTGTTTCCATTTCTAAAAGGCAATATTGAGAGGTTTTGTTGCTTAGTATCAGAACTATCTCCCTCTTTGTATATTAAAAAAGAGGGACAACATAGAGTTTAATCACAAAGTAAAGAGAAATATGTACCCAATATCCCATAGACCAACTAGATATGTTTCATCTTATATTTTTCTTTCTCCTGTTCATTGATTCTCAGCTCCTGTTGACTTTGTAGTTTTATACGTCTTATATTATTACAAGTTAATCTTATGGTCCCTGTAAAGAGAGGACTATAAAAATGAGTTTCACTGCTTTAAGACCAAATAATTCTTTGGGAAATGGTTTTCAAGGATGCTGAAATATTTTGTTCTATTTCAGTAAAATGCTTATCCTCAAAGTGTGCTTATCATGGAAAAGTTAAGAAAAATATTTGAGCTGTGTGTGAAATTATCTGAATTACTTGAATTAGCACAGGAATTGGACCCCAAATCAGGAATCTATGGATAATGTACTGCTGTTTCTTTGCTACTTTTATATTTTTCCTCTTGGTTGGGGAGGAGGCAACGTTGATTCTGTCACCTACCTTCTGTCATACCCCTTTATGTTCTACTTCTGGATTCATCTCCAGACTATATCTAAGGGTGGTATACTTTGGAACTCAAACAGTATTTGATTATAGGGGAAGGGGGTAATCACTGACTCTGTATAGTGGTTGTGACATTTCCATTGCACATGCAACAATGAATTTTTTCTTACTTGAAAATGCAATAAGTCTTTCTATATCACATTTCATCAAAAACTACATAAGGAGCCAAACTGGAGTTTGGCAGAAGACAGTGCAACTCTTTATTTGCCACTTGTCTCTGTTTTCTAGTAATGGGGGTTATTGATGTATTATGAGCACCACCCAGATTCCTGAACCCAGTTATGTCTTTCCTTGTTTCCTGTACAGGCATCCAGATCCATTCAACCACTGCCCAGAAAGAATTACATGATTTAATACTTGGGATTTGTGGGAAATGGTGGTATTGTAAGAAGTAATGATTAGAATTTTAAATCTAAACCTTTTTATGAAAACCTTGCTTCTATATATTTATTTAGATATGTCTTAAAGTGGCTAGTATCATTTTTTTGGCTATTGTTTTTTCACTTATAGAAAAGATTATAGATAGTTACTACACTCAGTGACCAGTTTTAAATTGTAGTCTTGTTATACATATATAGTTCAGTTAAAAGTGTTACCAATTTAAAGTTGACATTTGTCAACAATTACTTCTGACCAACTGTCAAAAGCAATGTATCTTGATTTCCTATGTGACTTACAATGTGAATGTGTATATTTATTTTAAAATGATGGTCTTTCTGTTTTTACTAGTTTTATATCCCATTTTATACAATAATAAAATTCTACAAAGAAACCTTCTTTAAATCATCCAATTGCTAGGACTGTTGCAAACTAGCAAAGATAATTACAACATTTGAAATCTGAGTGATTGAATAAAAAAACCTTAAAACATTATCAACAAAGCTAGCTTGTTGATTTTTAACAATAATGATATTTATACTTCATGTGTTACCTTGTTTGTTAACTGTTGGTTAACTGTCTTGTACCACAGCATAAGTAAAATCTTTGGTCAGAGACTTAGTCTTATTTTGTGCTGTCCAAAATACTAGAAGAGTTTCTGCTATATTGTAGACACCTCACAAAGTACATGTTGATTAATGAAGTACTAAGTTTATAATAAGTGAATGTGTTTGACATGAGATGAATGTTTAAAACAAAGGGAAAGTGTGGGTCTAGCCTATTTGCAAAGATGTTAATGGGCTTTATCAAGGGGGAATTCTTTCATCTGATTTCCCCCCATCTTATTAATAATTCTTTTTTTTTTTGCTGTAGCTTTCATTGAGAGGCCAGGATAAACTTTAAATGTTTCTTTTGTGTCATTATTCCTTTTGGCTTGCCTACAGTCATTTTTCTGAGGGTGGTGACCTTTGCTTTCTATGTGGACAGAAGATCTGTGTTCTGCTTCCCTAAAGTCCTATTATGACAGACTTGCTCTGCCAGAAACTTCGGTTTGTGACTATCTGGCATATACTAAAATTTTAAGTAATGATGAGGTAGTATTTATCTTCCAATTTAATGTTTGATATGTATTGCTTAATATTTCTTAGGGATGTTTAATGTTTTATATCCCTGGTATGGTATATTCTCCTGAGATTTGTCTTTCTCATAGGTCAGGGGTTCCTCTTTCTCTCCTGTTCAGGTATAGACTACTGTCCAAGCTGTACACCTGAATCCAAAGCAGAAATCAATGTATGTTTCTGGGAATGGTGTCATAAACCTGTAATCCAGAAATCTTAATTCCACCTGGGAAGCCGAGTCAGGAGCCACATAAGAAAAGCCAGTCTCAAAGGCATTAAATTAAGAGAAAAGGAAGCGAGAAAAAAGGAAGAAATACACAGCCGTGTATGTGTGTATGTGTGTGTATGTGTGTGTAAGTGTGTACAAAAGTTAAAGATCCAAACTCCATCCTGCCCCTAATGATGTCCACTGAAGTCATGTCTTATTTCTGATGAACTAGTTTGGTTCTGTTTCTGTCACACAACAAATAATTATTGGGTGGAATAAGCCACTTCTTGCCATAAAAGAAAGAAAAATGTAATTACTTAACTTTATTCAGACCTCCATTAGCCTATGTAATTTACATAGAGGAAGCAAAATTCCTTCACAGGGCATAGAAGAAACTGTACATCTGAAAAAGGATCAGCATTTTCTTTCTTCAAGTAAAATGAATTGCACTGATATCCTGCACACACACCTGAAATGCAAGTGGCTTCCAGGTGTCCTCACATGCCCCCACCTTGCAGGCTATACCTTCTCTAGCATTCCTCCAGCGAGTTATTCTTTCCTGGCTTATGTGGAAGTCAGGAAAAGAACATCACGGCACCAGAGTGCTTCCTTTCAATGGCTCTTTATGTGTCAGATGGTTGCTTTAAATTGATTCTGAAGAGTCTGCATCTTTCTTCTATTAACGCAGCATTTTGAGATTTTTTGACAACGAATGTCTTTTTTTATGCTGAGCAAACTCATAGAACTTATTGCCATGGTCTCTCTTGCTGTTGTTTCAACTCTGCTTTGATAAGCCATGGAAAACAAACTTTCTGCCTTCCAGTGAGAAATATTTGCTTTTACTTATACTACCAAAAGTATACCAATTTTAGAATAAATCCTATGACCCACTGGCTGTTTCTCAAAGGGAAAACTATGTATTATAATCGACTGTGAAGTAAGAAGATTACATCAAACTTTTCAGATCACCAATTCAAAAACTATGAAAATGTATTATCTTTAAAATCCTTTCACACAAAATTTATAATACCATAGTTACACCATAGTTATTTCCACTCTTAAATAAGAAGACTGGGGCCACCACACATGCTTACACATGTGTGTGCACATGGATGCACATATTTCTGTTCACATGTGTGTATATGTGTAAGGAACAGATAGCCACACTTAGGTTGGAATATGCATAGCTTATACTAAAATTATTTTTTATTTTATTACTTCTCAAGCTTTCTGTTCTCAGCACCAATAGTTTCTTTATTATCATTTACTATAGTGAGTTTTAATTATTTTCCTTGCTTGGTCCTGACAACAGATGATATGCACCAATAATTAATGCTAATATTCACTGAATATTTACTACATTATAGGCAATACTAAAAGAATAAGTCTCTTAAATTATCACAAGAAAGGTATGAGGTTGGTTATTAAAATTATTCTTAACATCTCATCCTACAGGTTAAAAAATATGAGAGACAGAGATCCAGCTTAGTTTCTTACAGTAATATAGATAAAAAAAAATAATAGCCAAGCTGTCAAACTGGATTCATGTCAGAGCTTTTGTTCTTAGAGATATTGAACAAAGGCAAATGGGCAGGACACACACCACACACACACACACACACACACACACACAACTGGGAAGGCTGCATTGGGGAACTCAGATTGTAGAAGTAATAGGAGTACGTTCTGCCTTTGTTCATTTTATTTTTTGATAGGAGGCTGAGAAATCATGTGTCATTATCTAGTCTACCCAGAATCCGTAGACTTGATCAGTGTATACAACTATATAAATTAAAATATTTTTTTTTTTGTCGGTCATGGGGCTTGAACTCTGGGGCTGGGTACTGTCCCTGAGCTCTTCAGCTCAAGGCTAGCACTCTACCACTTGAGCCACAGCGTCATTTCCAGTTTTTGGTGGTTAATTAGAAATAAGAGTCTCACAGTCTCTCCTGTCCGGGCTGGCTTTGAACCATGATCCCCAGATCTCAGCCTCAGAGTAGCTATCAAAATGACAAACTTACAATTCTGGGAAGTTAGTCTAGATAATATGCATAGTTAACAAGTGGTTAAACAATACAGTCATTTTTTCCTGGCCTTGTTTGTTTGTTTGTTTGTTTGTTTGTTTGTTATAGCAAATAAAATACAAGATGGCAGCCTGATCTGCACACACTGATTATTTTTTAAAAGGTTGTAGATACCTCATATATTTACATAAAAGCATATTAAAGATATATTGTTACATGACATAGGCAGTTTGTGAAACATTTTTATAAATGATTTTTAAAGTCTTAATATGTTGACTTGGTTAAAACATACAATGTTTATGAAAGGCCATTAGGAAATCTGTCATTTTATATCCTAGGAAGTAGAAATTAGCTAACTTGCAAAAGAGATTGGAGTCTTTTTATTGAGTGTTCCACCTTGGGCTTTTTTACTTTGTATATGTGAATGTATGGTGTATTAAAAAATAAAGACAATTACTCATAGTCAGATGAATTAACCATAAGTTTTTTGAGCATATACTTTTTATGATATGTTTATGTTGGGCATTGGATAGCTTAGAAATGTAGTGATTATGTAATTAAGTAGAAAATAGAACTTTGAAACATTTGTTTTTCTCTAAACCATTTGGAAAGAGCATATGAGCAGTAGTGTTATAAGGTACCTTTTTTTCTATCTCATGGGTGTAAATGTCCTCATCTGAGAAAAGGAGAATGCAGGGAAGAGGGAGAGAATCTAGAGGGACTCCCAACAGCAGCCTCCAGCTGACAAAAAGACAAAACCAGTACTGACTGCTTCCTAGCATATTTTAAGACTTCTACTATTAAGACATGTATGTTACATAATAAGTGTTTAAGAGTGTTATAAGAGAGAGCTAATAAGTGTTAAAGAGAAAACAATTTTTTTTAGAGTCTGATCATTTCATTGAGGACTTTCAGTATAGTTTTCAATATAAAGGTTTTTCAAATGTAAAATGACATAATTGATCTACAGAATATATTTGCCAAGTCTGATTATAATATTAGCAGACTGATAAATTATCATGATGAAGAAGGAAATTGGAACTAGGAATTTAAGATTGCACATTAATTTTTTTTTTTTTTTTTGGCCAGTCCTGGGCCTTGGACTCAGGGCCTGAGCACTGTCCCTGGCTTCTTCCCGCTCAAGGCTAGCACTCTGCCACTTGAGCCACAGCGCCGCTTCTGGCCATTTTCTGTATATGTGGTGCTGGGGAATCGAACCTAGGGCCTCGTGTATCTGAGGCAGGCACTCTTGCCACTAGGCTATATCCCCAGCCCGCACATTAATTTTTGTTGTTGCTGTAAGCATGTTTTTACTCCTTGTCCCCTCCCTGTCTTCCTCTCCTTCAACCCCACTTCGCCTCATCCTCTCCCCCCAGCACACCTCAGTTCCACACAAATTACAAGTGATATTTGAGGCCCTGATGACTTGACTATAGTTAGCATAACATAGTGGTCAGGAAATTGGACTTCACTAGATTCAGGGAATTTTCCCAAATGTTAGGAACTAGCATTGTTTTCCTCAGCTCCATTGTAAGTTTTAGTCCTTTTTAAAAAAAATATGGAAAAAAGACCCCACCACCATGGTAAAGTAATTGACATGTTCCTTCCAGTTCAGTGTCTGCTGAACATCACTGGAGAGCTTGAGAGTCTCCAAAACACCTCAGAGACATCATCTAGGTGTGTTAGCAGTCAGAGAGCCTACTCTGTCTGCCCTGGAAAGAAATGATGAGTACTTTGATCTTTGCTGTTAGGGAAAACAAAACTGAAATCTGTCTGTATTTTTGCTTCATTAAATTTTAGCAATTGTTTAACTGCTACATTTTGTTCCCTAAATAATTGAGCACTAAATTTTAGATTTGTTTATACACTAGCAAAATGAAGTTTGTGTAACAGAAAAGAAAAAAAAATACTTCTGGCCAAAACAAATATAAAAAGCTGATATACATATACATATTTATATGCATACAGTTTCTTTTTACTGAAAAAGGAAAGGGAGATAGGAAGGAAGGAGGGAAAGAGAGAACAAGGGAATACTCATAAATTACTGTGGCTTAATGCCTGCAGGAAATTAGTCAGGTCTAAATAGATATTGAAAATTCCAGTCCCAGTTCTTTAAGTTGGGGGCAAACTTTCAAGGCCCTTGTGAGGTACTCTACGTGTACAGTTCTTGATTACATCAAGAAAGTAAATAGGCATTGTACAGTCTTTGTTGTAAATGTACTACAAGTAGTGCAAGATCAACCATAGATGATACATGAATGAGTAAAGCTGTGTTCTAGTAAAGCTTATTTAAAAAGAAAATAGGCAAGGGCTCTACTGTTGCCACTACATTTTAAGATTTTTTTTTTTTTTACTATTCTTACGCTGTGTTTCAAGTAGTTTCACTTCAACTTAATTCTAGAGCAATTTTCTTACTATTGGTAAAATTTCTGATGACCCATAAACAAACATTACTTTAGTGATTACATAAGGCAAAAAATTAGCTAGTATATGAAACCCTGTATTTATGGATGTTATTCCTGAAAATACTATTGTTAAAAAAAGTTTATGTTAAACTTTAAAAATAAGTGCATATATAGTTATATACTAAGTAAAAAGTATTATAGATTCAAGAATTTAGCAACAAATATGGAGACAGAGTCCTTAAATGATTGAGGCTCAGGAAATGTCATTGTAAGGTTTATTATTACTATTATTAGTATTGAATTTTTACTTCTATTATTACTAATATTATTAATAACTCATCATCATTATTATTAGTGTTACTCAACTACCAAACTGGAACTCAGGTTACCATTAACTTTGCCACGAAATTTCAGATGGAAGGATTGTTCTGCTACGATAATAGCACACTTAATTTTCCTGTTCTTTCTTTCTAGGTCTGTCTTTCTTGGTACCAATTATTACTCTTCCTTACACCACTGCTCTAATTTTCTTTCTGTAAACTGCCATTACTGATTGGGCCATACCTGAAATGAGAAGACAGCTGGGGGAGGGAAAGGAGCAGTTTTCACTGGATGAGAGATTAGAATTTTAGAATTGTTGGTTTGAGTTAGCATTCTGTTCAGAAAGATATGGGGAGATCTTTGGAAAGATTTCAAATTTCCCAGGGCCTAGAAGGAATTGTTCAAGAGAGAATGTTCAAATGGCCATGGATGAAGGCTGTGCTTTTGTTTTTATCCTGTCAGTTTAAAAAAATATATTTTCTTAAGGTGAAACTATTACACATATTTCTGACTTCATGGACATCTTGTGAGTTCACTTTTTTATAAATAATGGAACACATGCTCTGAGTGATTTAAGAACAAGAAGATTCCAAACATGAGGGCCTTTCAGGTCAGCAAAGGTTCTTGATGTGTTTTAGTGCCTGCCTGGGAGAATTGTCCAGATAACTTCTGGTACATAGTCTGTATCCTAAGGCCATGGTCTCATTCTGTACTATTAATGTATCTCCATTAGCCAGTTATAGTCTGGTCCTAATGACCCTCTCACAGAATTGGAAGGCTACACAGTAAGCCACTTTGAATGTTTCACACAGAGAATTCTAGAACATGCCTCCTATTTATATAATTCTACTATCTCCTTTACATACCAAGCCTTAGAAATAATACCTTTACACATAGACATTTGTATAACTATTTGTGTATACACATATACGTAGGTATAGCTCAAAGTGTGTGCAGGCACATTTTAAATTTATACTGTATTTTAAGAAAATACAACCTGCCAAAAGAATTTTTAAAAATCAACAACCTCCCCCAATACAGTTTTACAAATTTGAGCTAGTGGTTTGAATGAGCATTTTCATTGATCTTATTTTTATCACAGTAAGAATGGAGAACACAGAATTAAGTTCATTTATATAGTTATTCTGTGATTGAATATAAGATAGCTTTTATGTTCATTTGGTGCCATTTTTTTAGAGAATAAGTGATTTTAATGCATTGGTCATTTGTATGTTAATAAAGAGCAAAACTTCTTAATTTTTTACTGCATTGTGCAAAAGTGCGAAAGTACATTGAACAACCTGAAGGTTTTATAAGTATACCTTACTGTACTACTGCTTAATGAGAAAAACAACAGTAATTATTAGATTCTTACAACTTCACCTGATCCAAATGGTGATACACATTTAAATTTGGAATTTGCTGATTTTCATGTTGCTGATAATTTCAGTTTTACAGTACATCAGAGGAATCGTGGAAGGCAGGGAAGGAAGAAAATAAAGATTGCATAAAACATACTTTCAACAGCTCAGCTCATCAACTCAGTTGTTTAAGATCTCCACCTATAGAAATTTCCTAAGCATAATCATTCCATCTTCAGTGTTTTAAAACTTGTAAAAATGCATAATCTTATTTGTCAAGAAAGCCCATGTTCTTAGCTTGAAGTTTGTTCTCAAGTGTGCATAAAGCATACACATAGTGGGAAAGGTTATACATGAAGTGAATGTACTAAAATGAATATGTATGAATTGAGAAGCATACAAATATTAATAAATAAGAACTACTGGAGACAATACAAAGCCAGATGTCAGTGGCTTACACCTGTAATCCTGTCCATGCAGGAGGCTGAGATCTGGCAGGCCTGACAGGAAAGCCTGTGAGACTCCTCTATTTCCAGTTAACCAGCAAAGAAACAGAAGTAGAGCTGTAGCTCAAGTGATAGAATGCTAGCACTTTTTCCTGGCTCAGCAATCACTTAGAAATGACACTTGACCTAATCAGGCTACGAAGACTCAAGGATGAAAAGAAGATGTGCTGAAGAAAGCTGAAGATGTGCTTTTCTTCCTCTCAGAGAGAGTCATGGGCAAGACAGTAACTTTTGTATGTCCAGCCCAACTTGCTATAGCCATTTAAACGCTTGTCAGGAAAAGCCGTTTAAGGATGAAGTCAAAACCACAGAGCAGGGCACAGATGATAGTATCTTAGAAATTTAACATTGGCTTAAACCAGTGCTGATGTCGTGTTGCTTCTGGACTTCAGATGTGACAGCTGTTAAATTTCTAACTTGCCATTTGGAGTCAGATTTTGGCCATTTTTAGACCAAACATACAAATTGTTAAAATTTCAAATAAGTTCAAGGGGAGGTAGGCAAAGCATAGTAAGTGTACAGAATGTTTAAAAAATTAATACAGTTGTTAAAATCACTTTTTCTCACAAATAGATTTGTCATACTACTATCTGAGGTAATTCATGCTTTACATTTGTGATTATGGTCCATCTAAACCTGATTATGACATCTGGCCTTGGAGATATAATATCAAAAAGACATAAAATGCATGCAGTCTAAAATTACATGTTAGTACTAAATTTAAATGGATAGATATATTGGTAATGATGACATTGAAATGAAAGATATTTTGGCCCATTTTTTAAGTGCTTATCTTTTTTTTTTTTTTTTGGCCAGTCTTGGGGCCTGAACTCAGGGCCTGAGCACTATCCCTGGCTTCTTTTTGCTCAAGGCTAGCACTCTTCCACTTGAGCCACAGCACCACTTCTGGCAATTTTCTGTATATGTGGTGCTGGGGAATTGAACCCAGGGCCTCATGTATATGAGGCAGGCACTCTTGCCACTAGGCCATATCCCCAGCCCGTGCTTATCTTTTTAATTGAGGTGAAGATAGCGAGCCCACAATTGAAAAACATCCCAAATTTTTATATATAATCTTTTAATACTTTCCTGAAAGACTTTTATATGTAATGACTTTCAAGTTAACTTTTTAAATTCCAAATACATATTTTTGTAAAATAAAATATTTACCAAAAACACTTGAAGTTTAATGTCATTCCCTGTGTTCCTCTATGTCCCAGATACTTCTTCCCTAAAAAAGAAAATATCAGACAACAATCAGTTTTCTATACTTGCAATTTTCTTTCTTTTTTTTTTTTTACTTATTTATTGTCAAAGTGATGTACAGAGAGGTTACAATTTCATATGTTAGGCCTTGGGTGCATTTCTTGTACTGTTTGTTACCTCCTCCCTCATTCCCCTCTCCCCCCTTCCCTCTTTCCCCATGAGTTGTTCAGTTGGTTTACACAAAATGGTTTTGCAAGTATTGCTTTCGGAGTCATTTGTCTTTTTATCCCTTGTCTCTCGATTTTGATATTCCCTTTCATTTTCCTAGTTCTAATACCAGTATATACAGTTTCCAGTGTACTCAGATAAGATACAGTGATAGTGCAGGTACAACCACAGGAAGGGGATACAAGAGGATCATCAACAATAGAAGCCACAGTTTCACATGGCATGTTGAAAGTAATTACAACAGTGATATAACGGTCGTTTCCATAACATGGAGATCATTTCACTTAGAATTATCTTATGCATTCATAAGGGCATAGTTATTAGGTTCTTGTGATCCTCTGCTGTGACTAGCCTAAACCTGTGCTAATTATTCCCTAGGAGAAAGACCATAGAGTCCATGTTTCTTTGGTTGCAACTTTCTATACTTTGAAAGTTAATTTTTACATGAAGGACTTGAACTCTCCCAATTTTTAAGAATTTGGATCAGTCCTAGGCTACAAATTCCTGGATTGTTAGTATAATGTTAGATATTAAGAGAATAAGGAAATATTTTTCAGACTTTCACTTCAGTGCTGTTTGCTCTATTAGTAATAGTCTCTTTGTGGTCCTCTTCACCGATCTGTTTATTTGTTGATTACAGTATGTCTGTTCTAGTTTCATGTCTGTGCTAACTCATGTTGATTGTAATAAGATTCACTGTGCCGAGAAACAGATCCTAATGTACATGAAGTTTTACCTTGTTGGGTTAAGACAGGTGATAATTGTTTACCATATGACATATGTGCTTCCCATGGAATCAATTTGTGTTTTAATTCTGACTGCTCTTGGGAATTGCTGGATTTGGATTTGTTAACTCAGCATTACTAAATTCATCAATTCAGCACAGAGTCTCTGAAGAAAATATTATTTCAGAGAATATCTGAACCTTTCAACATTATTAAAGGAGCATAGAGCATACTAATACTGATCAGGCACACAAGCATAAATCTACATAATGGTATAAGTTGTAGGTAAGGAGTGACTTGGGGGAAAAGAGTAAACCAGCAGTGGAAGGGGAGTTTACGTTTTTTGCATTTATAATGATTATGTTATTATTATTCCTATAGTTTAATTTAATACATTCTAAAAATGTACAACTAAAGAGAAACTTTTTTTAAAAAGAATAAAAAGCTTTTATTTCCTTTGACTTTTAAGTAATTATCTATTTGTAGAGTTTATAATTGTTCCCTCTGTTCCTGGGTCTTTATTGTTGCTGTTTCTTTACAAAGACTGCCAACAATTCCCCATCGCAAGCTGGGTTTTCCTCTCAATGGCTCATTTCCTTTAGTCTTATTAGCAATTAGCTCCCACTGTACATGACTGCAGCTTTGTTTGGCTTTCTACCTCTGTCTGGTAACTGGATTAGAGAAGAAGTATGTGAAAGCTTGTATGAATGGCCAGGTTTTTGCTTTGGGGAAATTTTTAAGAGAAAGCAGACCTTTCATTAATGGGAAAGGAAACAGACAATTCCCAGCATTGGGGAAGCTGGATGACAGATCAGTGCGGGGAGGCACAATAGGAAAACTGGGCCCTTCTTATTAGTCTTCCCAAGCTTTCCCTTTGCCATGTACCTGTGTTTTTGAAAATGATTCCTAGAATGTGTAAACATATCCATATTCATTATAAATACAAAACCAATTCCCAAAATCTAGTGGGGGAGAGGAGAGTGGAAGCTAGTTGCCACTCTCCAGCCATTCATATATGTGTGAAAATTAGCCACAAATTTTCAAGTGAACTTTTTCATATTTTAAAAGGTTATCATGCATGTATTTTCTTGTAGTCTCTAATAGGATGATTCCCTAGCTGATGTAAAATGGAACCTAAAGCATTGGCATCTTATTTCCAATTTAAATTGCATATGAGGGGAGAATAGGTACAGAATTTTGCTTTGGTTGGCCTTGTTTTACAGCCATGAGAGGTGACTTTTCACCCAGTTCCCATGGAGATATGTGAGAAATACTTTAGTGACTGAAACAAGAGTATCTTTGAGGTTACATGATCTGACCTAATCAACCATGAGTACTTTATTTAATGAAGGCCTTTCTCAATTATCTTCTCCTTCTGCCCTTGATTAGACATCGATGAATGCAGCACCATTCCTGCGATATGTGAAACTGGTGAATGTTCCAACACCGTGGGAAGCTATTTTTGTATTTGTCCACGTGGATATGTAACCTCAGCAGATGGCTCTCAGTGCATAGGTATGTCTTGTAGTTTGAAGGGAAAATACACTGCTTCTTTATCATGACAGAACAGCCCAAATGAGTATGAAAATGGCACCAGTTACAAAACCATTGGCGAAATGGCTGCAAGTATTAGCTGGGCAGGCACCTATGGCTCAGGCCTGTAATCCTGGCTATGAGGGAAGCTAAGATGTAAGGACTGTGGTTCAAAGCCAACCCAGACAGGAAAATCCATGTGACTCTCCTCTCTAGTTAACCAGCAAAAACTCAGAAGTGGAGCTGTGACTGAAATGGTGGAGCTGTGACTGAAGTAATAGAGTTTCAGCCTTGGCTGAAACAGCTAAGGGACAAAGTTCAGCTGGTGAGTTCAAGCCCCAGTACTGACATGTACAAAAATAATATCTGGTGGGTACTTGATTGTGATTAGACATGTGCATTTCATTTTTTTGGTAAAATTTGCCTCAAAGGAAAGTAATTACAAGCAATTACTGAACTCTAGTATTTTTTCTGAAATTTTTAGGGATGCTTATACCATCTTTAATTTACTTGGAAATGTATTTTTAAGATGGGTTGATGGATGGATAGAAGGATGAATAAATACATACATAGCAAAAAATAAAATAAAAATAAGCGAATGATACAGCTGTGGAAGAATTGACATACCAGGTATTCTCTGCACACTTGAGTTTCAGATGCCATCTGGGTTTGTTTTGTGTTGTCAGGATCACTTTTGGGACAAAGACTGACTTCCTTAGGACATGTTGGGTAATGTGTAATGTTGGGTTGTTACCAAGACACACGAAAGAGTTATAAAAATCTGCTTTGGGAAAAAATGTTGTAGTTAGAGGGTTTTATTTTTTGTTATAGTTGTTGCTAAGAATCATGAGGGTAATCAAATCTTATTTACTTTGTTTATTCTAGAAAAATAGTTATTACAAAAAAGGAATTGACCCTCTAATTTTGTGTTTTTAGCCTGTTCAAATTAAAGCCAAATAGACGTTCTTGCATGGTCTCCTTTGGAAAGACAACACAGTACCATGCACATATGGTATAGGGGACCTTTGGACTTCTGTTACTAGAACCCATGCTCATGTCACAGTAAATGTTCCTCACATTTCTTTTCTTTTGGGGGAGACTGGTGGTGGTACTAGGATTTGAACTTTCACTTACTAGACAGACTCTCCATCCCTTGAGTTACACTTTCATCCCTTTTTGCTTGATTCACTTCTCAAATGGAGCTTTATGTTTTTGTCAAGGCTGACACAGATTGTATGTAGTGCTACTGGCATGACAGGCATGCACTCCTAGCTTATTGTTAAGATTGGGTTTCTTAATTTTTTTGCTTGGGTTGGCATCAAACGGTGATCCTGTCCATTTCCACCTTCCAAATAGTGGGAATTGCAGGCATGAGACACCCTGCCTGGACACATTTGTCTTTTGAAGCACTAAACCTAATCAATTTAAACTGGACAAAAGACAGAAAGAGAGGGGATAAATGCTCACCATCCTCCTTAGGAGGATTCAAGTAATACAAGAATCAGAAGAATGAGCTTAGTGTCCAGAGAATGGAGGTGCTTAACTAGAAGAGAGCAATGTGGGCAGTGAGCCTTTCTTACCATGACCAGGCAGCAAGTAACTGAGTACTCTCAAGGTCATCACTGATGATGCCAGGTGACTGACTTTACAGTATGGAAATGCAGAATCACAAATGTAAGTGTGAAGTCTCAGGAAACCAATAAAATGTGGACCTACTTCATTTAATAAATATAATCATGTGACTGGCTAGTTGTGGTCATCTGGCAATGAACAATGCAGATCCTACCTTCAGAATACCACATTGTCATCATAAATAGTAATGAGAGAACAGTAAGAGAAATAATGGAAGGAACAGGGAATGGCACTGAAAACAAGAACTATTACTTAGAAAACGTATGCCAAGAATAAAACATGGAAGATCTCTATTTTTTCAGAGCTGTGGGGCTTTAGGCAAGCAACTAGTCTCTATTTCAGTGTCTTCCATTATGTGTTCAGTACAATATTCCAAACTGTTGTTGCTGTAATTAGTAGTAGAAGGAAAAGAAATATATGTCCACCCTAGACCAAGATTTACTCAGGTCTTTCTCTAGTAGAAGATCTTTGATTTGCCATTAAATTGTAATAACCTTCTGTATGTCCTTGGTTTGTATACTATATGAAGTCTTTAGACTTCCCTTGAGACATCCAAGCATGTTAGAACAGGGTCCACTCATCTCACCCCCTAGGACTTCACCCCCACCTCTTGCTGCACTTGGCCACATTCCATGCCTTGCCCATATGTTCCCTCTGCCCATAGCATCTTCCATTCTCCATCTGTGATTACTAAAACCCGACTCATTCTTTCAGTATCAATTAGGTATTATTTTTCTTTGTAATTATGCCTTCCTAATACAAATTTTTGAGGTGATAAAATGAATCATTCTATCCCACAATATTTTCCATTTCCATTTCAGTACACATTGTCCTGCCCTGTGTACTTGTGCTTTCCTTATTGTCCAAAAAGGGAATTTCTGAATTATGACTTTGAGCCTCAAACAATATCTTGCTCAGATCTCATGCTAGCAAATCTTTCCAGATTGAATAGGAAAATCACCTCATGAGAGAATATTCCTTTTGGTTAATACCTGTGCACTACTGTTGGCATCTTGCTGGACATGAGATATGGCCTGGGTACTCGGAAAGAGCTGGGCCTACATCCAAAAGCTGACTCAAAAGCTGACTCCTGAGCTGATCAGGAATCTTATCCACTTCTGTGTCAATATCCCATCCCTAGGAACACACCCCCTACCCCAAAGGAGAAAGAGTCTCAATAATTACAAAATGTGTGTTCTGTATGTGAGAAAAAAAAATCGAACATTTTAATGTGTAAGAGATCTTTTTGATTTTCAAAATGTATTTTCTTAGGGTAAATTTATTTATGATTGAATTCTGTGTCATGGATATTCCTCTGGCTATTTATTTTGTAACTCTACACTGTACACACTGATGATAATGAGTTGGGTGAACTCAAAGTTTGTTTTGAATGTGGAGCTTAATCCTGAAAGTAGTATGTTCTTTGTTCTAGTTAACAGCAATATCCTGAGCTATAACCACATCACAACAATCAATAAACTCAATCGTTTTTCTGTATGTAGAAAAAGAGTTTCATCTGGCAGGATAGCTTATAAAATAGGACAGTCTTTCCATTTCATTGTACATCAAATACAATGACAAGATTCTTGAATTAATTTTAGCTAGTCTGTTAATTAACTTTAAAAAATGTGCTGATACTGGAGCTTGAACTCAGGCACTGTGAGCTTTTTGCTCAAGGCTTAGCACTCTACCACTTGAGCCACAGCTCCACTTCTTAGTGGTTAATTGGAGATAAGATTCTCACAGAATCCACTCCCCACCCCTCCCAGGCTTGCTTCAGACTGTAATCCTCAGATCTTGGCCTCCTTATTAGCTAGGATTATTATTGTGAGCTACTGGCACCTGGCTCTTAGCCAACTATTAAAAGAGCTTTTTAAAGCCTAAACACATACTAGATTTTAAGAGTTAAGGCTGGTCACTATACTTTACACCTATGATCCCAACTAAGCTGGAGATGGAGATTGGAAGGATTGTGATTCAAGGCCAGTCTAAGCAAACTGTTAGCAAAACCACTGTCAGTACAAGTTTGACATGGTGGTATATGCCTTCATTCCTAGTTCATAAGTGTCTAGATAGGAGGACCATAGTCAGATACTAACCCTAGACACACAAAAAAAGACTCTATTTGAAAAGTAACTAGGGGCTGGGGATATGGCCTAGTGGCAAGAGTGCTTGCCTTGTATACATGAGGCCCTGGGTTCGATTCCCCAGCAGCACATATACAGAAAACGGCCAGAAGTGGCGCTGTGGCTTAAGTGGCAGAGTGCTAGCCTTGAGCAAAAAGAAGCCAGGGACAGTGCTCAGGCCCTGAGTTCAAGGCCCAGGACTGGCCAAAAAAAAGAAAGAAAAGTAACTAAAGCACATCAGGAATGGGTGTGAGTGAATCAAGTGATAGAATACCTGTTTAGCATGTGTAATGTTCTGAACTCAAATTCCAGTACTAGACAAAAAAAAAGTTAAATAAGAATCGGAGCATAACTAAACAATCTTTTCCTTGTAATTGAGTGACTTAATGATCCTTATGTTTTTATGGGACTTATTCTTGGCATTATCATTTAAATTTTGAGACAGCTATTCACTCTGTAATGCAGGTTGACCTGAAACTCTGTTTGGTCAGACTACCTTTGAACTTGTGATCCTCCAGTCTCATTCTCCTTAGTATTGGGTTTGTAGGCATGTGTATCACACTGGCTTCCTTGGCATTAGTTTCCCTAAAGAACATAGTCACAGCCAGCTATAATTAACAAATTTATAAGCAACACAGAGCACACTACATCCAGGATAAGATACCTGCTATTATTTTGTATGCAACCACCAAGGACCCTAAATAGAGGATTCCAAAGTGTCAGGCAATGACAGGTTCAGCTCAGAAAATGAAATAAAGCATTTAGAAATTCTTTCAACAAAGAAGATGTTACCCCAGCCTTCTAGTGCATTTCCCTGAGCTTTTCAAAGGTTTCAGTGGGCAGACTCATTTTGTAATATTTTTGAGAGAACAAAACCCGAAAACATAATGTGAAAAAATATAGACAAGAGGAAGTTGAGGAGGTAAGCAATTGCTAAATAATTTTCATGTACTAGATGCCCTTAGTTGTAAAAAAGAAAAGAAAAGAAAAGAAAAACCTACTTATTTGGTTGGATATGAACCTTACAACTTGAGGGGAGGGGAGTACAGAGAGGTAAGCACAAGAAAATGAGGGATGAAGTAACTGTTAAAAAAACAAATGTAATCATTACCTTACTGTAACTGTAACCCTTACAGTTTTATATATATGATAACAAAAGTGGATACTGGTGACGCATGCCTATAATACTAGCTACTCAGAAGGCTGAGCTTGAAGGATATGAAGAGATTTGAATCCAGCTTGAGCATGAAAGTTCATGAAACTCTTATCGCCAATTAATCACAGAAAAATCTGGAAGTGGCACTGTGCCTCAAGTGGTAGAGTGCTACCCTGGAGCAAAAGGAGCCCAGAGTACCAGTCCCAGGACCGGCAATAAATAAATAAAACAAGCAAACAAAAAATGAAAATAATAGCCTTTGCTATTGTAATTAAAATCCTTAAGAGATGAATAATTCACCAAGATCATGAAACATGGGTAGGAGCTAGATGCATAGGAGGAGTAAAGGAGTTAGGGGGGAGGGGTAAAAACAATACTATGAGCAAGACAAGGTGCCAGAAATGAGTTGAGATTTAGATTCTGTGGCTGTGGTTACTTACTAGCTTTGTTGAGGAGTTCTAGGCTTCTCTGGATGGTATTTAGCCTGTCAAGATTTAAAAGCAGGGGGCTGGGGATATAGCCTAGTGGCAAGAGTGCCTGCCTCAGATACACGAGGCCCTAGGTTCGATTCCCCAGCACCACATATACAGAAAACGGCCAGAAGAGGCGCTGTGGCTCAAGTGGCAGAGTGCTAGCCTTGAGCGGGAAGAAGCCAGGGACAGTGCTCAGGCCCTGAGTCCAAGGCCCAGGACTGCCCCCCCCCCAAAAAAAAAAAAAAGATTTAAGAGCAGGACAGAAAAGTGAAAATCAGTAGGTCAAGGCGTGGTGCCAGGTATGTAAAAAATGAGGAAGCTCATTATACGATGATATTATGTGATGCTCATAGGGATTTAATCAAGAGCATGATACAGAGTGGTTAAGATAGTCTGCTAGCCATAATGTAATGCTAGGTGTTGATTACATATGCATATGTGCATTTGCAACCATACATTTGAAGGAGAACCCAAAATATCTAACAAATACTTAGCTAAAAGCAGGAGAAGGAGGCAGCATGAAACTTTGTAATCCATAGTGATTTCATTTTAATTTAATAGTTACACAAGAGATGACTGATGGGTTAGGGATGTATGTTTTGATAGAGAAAGGAAGTATCCTAGAAAGAAGAGTTCAGGAGGGTGAGGAAGAAATACTGAACTATTTTCAAGGAAGCCCAGAGGGGTTATGTTTTCTGTTCTTCTAAGTCAGTTACTCTTGACTAATGTGAACCTGAAGTTTGCACGAATATGTGTTACAAAGATCAGGTATCTGCAGAATTAATCAAGGGGACTCAGGCTAGAGCCAGACCATCAGAGAGGAGAGACAATGCAGGTCTAGCACCAGTGCAGACAGTGCTGCCTTTTATCCAGATCTTATTGTCATTCGTGGCTGACCTGGACTGACCTCTGACCTTCCAGATGGAGTCTTCCATTTTATGATGAGTGAAGCTCATTCAACAGGAGACATACTATTTCAGGATACGATCCCCAATTTTTACCAAAGTTTCTTCATGTTGTGAATCATAGTTAATTCTCTTAAATACACTGTTGAGTGTATCATCATTTTGTTTCAAGACAGACTTTACATGTTAATTGGAGGAAATCAACTGCTTGCTCTTCCTCAGTGGTTCTAAATCAGAACCTTGTAAGTCTTGTTCAGGCAATTTAGCAAGGGTGGTAGAAGATGATGAAAGGAATAGATTGGTTTTCCTTAGTTAGGGTATGTCAGTCTCAAAGTTAAATACATATCAAGTGTTCAAATGGTGATTTTATGGATTTTTTTTCCTTTTAGATCTTTATAATTCCTGTTTCAAGTGATAAAGCTCCTCAAGAAGTTTTATTTCTATACACTGCTCATTTTTTCCCCATTTTTCCACATGATGGCATTTTTTATGCTCAGTGCCCTCTGTCTTTTTAAAGGAGTTTTAAAAATTGTGTAAGGGGTGTCTCCTTGTGACATTGCTATACATACTTGTAATCAAATTATCCCTCATTATTTTCCTTATCCTTCCTTCTCACTTCTTAAAATAATTTCAGCATGTTTCATTGTTCTACTTTAAATATTCATTTAAAATTACTTTGACCATCTTCATACTCATTCGCCCTTTCCTTTTGTTTTCTTTACTCCTTCTGGAACATACATGTTTCATTTTACTATTAATTCTTTCCTTCAGTTTTAGTGTGTATTCATTTTATTTTATTTTATTTTATTTTAGGTTTTTTTGTTTCCTTGTTTGTTTTGCGAGTCCTGGGGCTTGAACTCAGGGCCTGAGCACTGTCCCTGGCTTCTTTTTGTTCAAGGCTAGCACTCTACCACTTGAGCCACAGCGCCACTTCTATATATGTGGTGCTGAGGAATCGAACCCAGGGCTTCATGTATACAGGGCGAGCACTTTACCACTAGGCCATATTCCCAGCCTCATGTGTATTCATTTTAAAAAGGAATTTCACCATGGTAATTATACTATAGTAGAGTCAACGTGGCCTTATTTCTTTTGCTTTTTCAGTCACCCATTTGTTGCTGTTGTCTCGTAGCTTTCAGTGAGTTGTATTGAAATGCATGATGTTTATATATGAAGAGTGATATATTGTGGCAGATAATCAATTGTACACTTTTCATGTGGATTTGATAAAGAACAGATTTTTTTTCAGTTAATGGATACTAGGTTCTAGTTACATACATGCGATCAAACTTCTTAGCTTTAATCTTTATACCTACTGAATTTATTTGGATATTATCTATGATCTGTGAAATTATTCCACTATGCTGATAGATTATTTTCATTCCGTTGTATATTTTTGTAAGTATTGTTTTGTAATTTGAATTTTTAAAAATATGAGACACCTCAAGAATTTGCCTATTAATTTATTCAGGGGCCATGATAATGTTTTCTGTATCATTCTGGTTCTAGTTAATGTGTCACTGAAGCAGGCATTGGCTTTCCTTAATGATCCTCTGCACATCATTGATCTTGGCTGTAAAGTTGCCTTGGTCATCTCTGATCTTGTTGATAGGGTTCTTCTATTTCTTTGGTTAGTGTGGGTTAAGGTAAACCAATCTTACTTATCCCTTCAAAGAGTCAATTCTCTATTTCATTAGTCTCTTTTTTATGATTTATTACATTGATTTCAGCTCTGATTGTTATTTTCAATTATAAGGCATAGACTTGCAGATTGAAGTTTGAAAGACAAGACTTAACCATTGCCTACAATAAACACATCTCAATGGCAATGACAAACATAGGATAAGATGATGAAAAAAGACATTCTAATCAAGTGGAACCTGAAAGCAAGAGCAGTACCTATACTCATGTCTAACAAAGCAGATTTCAACTCAAAATTTCTCATAAGAAACAAAGAAGGTCCTTCATATTGGTAAATAGAAAACCCATTAAGAGGTTATGGCAATTATACAAGTACACAGTAAATTTCAGAACACAATTTCATAAAGCAGACACTGCACATTAAGTCACTGGTAGACTTCTAATTATAGTTGGTTACTTCAATACTGCATTCATACCGGTGGACTTCTAATTATAGTTGGTTACTTCAATACTGCACTCATACCAGTGGATAGGTAATGCATATGAAAAGTTCTACTAGCAATATTACCACTATGGATCCAGTGGACTTGACAGCTACTGAATATCCCATCAAATAGCTATAAAATACACAATTACTTAATAGTCTTTAGATCTTTCTCCAAAATGTTAACCCATACATCAGGTCTTAAACACAGGAAAATTAAACAACTCTTTGTATTTCATCAGACCACAGTCTAAATCAAAAGCAAGAGAAATTACAGAAAACATATAAACACATGCAGATTGAACTTTGGATTGGTCAGTGAGTCATCAGGGAAATGAAAAATTCCTAGAAGAAAATGAGCAGGAAAACAGAACACTGGAATCCTTGGGATACAATGAAGCTTTTCTAAGAGGGAGAACTACTATATCTGTAAATGCCTACATTGAATATTAGAGTGGCCATAAAAGAAATGCAAATCAAAACAACATTGAGATTCCATCTCACCCCAGTGAGAATGTCCTATATCAGGAAAACTAACAATGACAAATGTTGGAGGATATGTGGCCAAAAGGGAACCCTACTTCATTGTTGGTGGGAATGGAAACTGGTTCAGCCACTCTGGAAAGCAGTATGGAGATTCCTCAGAAGGCTAAACATAGAGCTCCCCTATGACCTAGCAGCCCCACTTTTGGGCATCTACCCAAAAGACCACAAACAAGAACACACTAAAGCCACTAGCACAACAATGTTCATCGCAGCACAATTTCTCATAGCTAAAGTATGGAACCAACCCAGATGCCCCTCAGTAGACGAATGGATCAGGAAAATGTGGTAATATACACCATGGAATTTTATGCCTCTATCAGAAAGAATGACATTGCCCCATTTGTAAGGAATTGGAAGGACTTGGAAAAAATTATAGTAAGTGAAGTGAGCCAGACCCAAAGAAACATGGACTCTATGGTCTCCCTCATAGGGAATAATTAGCACAGTTTTAGGCTAGTCACAGCAGAGGAGAGCCCAATAGTTATACCCTTATGAACACAAAAGATGATGCTAAGTGAAATGAACTCCATGTTATGGAAACTACTGTTAGATCACTGTTGTAATTACTTTCAACATGCGATGTGAAACCGTAGCTTCTATTGTTGATGATCCTCTTGTATCCCCTTTCTGTGGTTGTACCTGCACTATATCTGTATCTTATCTGAGTACATTGGAAACTGTGTTTACAGGTATTAGAACTAGGAAAGTGAAAGGGAATACCAAAATCGAGAGACACAGGGTAAAAGAGACAAATGATTATAAAAGCAATTCTTGCAAAACTGTTTAGTGTAAATCTACTGAACAACTCATGGGGGGAAAGGGAACGGGGGAGGGGGAGGAGGGAATGAGAGAGGAGGTAACAAACAGTACAAGAAATGTATCCAATGCCTAACATATGAAACTGTAAACTCTCTGTATGTCAGTCTGACAATAAAAATTTAAAAAACAATTCCCATACGAAAAAAAAAGAATATGAGAGTGGTATCAAATGAGCTAACAATACACCAGTACTCTTCATTTTTAAAATTTTTATTGTCAAGGTGATGTACAGAGGGCTATGGTTACATACGTAAGGTAGTGAATACATTTCTTGTCAATCTTGTTACCGCCTCCCTCATTTTCCTCCCGCCTTTCCCTCCTCAGTCCTCGCTCCCCAGTTGTTCAGTTAGTTTACAATATATTGTAAGTATTGCAATTGCATTGGTTCACCTTTTACCCTTCATCTCACCATTTTAATATTCCCCCTTCCCTTCCCTAATTCAGACAAACATATACAATACCCAGGGTACCAGAATCAATACAGTAACAACAGAGGATAAATCATTGGGAAGTTAAGCAGAGAAAAAAGAAATAATTTCACATAGTACATTAAAAATAACATCAAAGATAAATCTATACTTTTCTAATGTGTGAACTTACCCTGTAAGGACCTGAGGTAATTCTTCCATATCTTTTGTTTTATGTTTACATGTTCAGATCAGAGAACAGGTACATGTTTCTCGGGTTTGGTGAATGGTCGCTGTGCACAAGAGCTCCAGGGCAGAATGACGAAAATGCAGTGCTGCTGTGAACCTGGCCGCTGCTGGGGTGCTGGGACTGCTCCTGAGGCCTGTCCTGTCAGAGGTTCTGGTGAGTAGTAGGCCGCTGCTAGCCTCAGGATAGAGTGTTGAGAAAATCAGTAACAATGGAGTGTTTTTCTCTTCTCCTTGGAGTCAGTTTTTATTCTGTTAGTATCTTCAGTAAATTGAGAAATTTTGTTAAGGATTGGAATGTGGTTAATTTGATCAGTTTTGATAATCCTCAATTTTGTATTATCAGACTAATTGCTTCTGAAAACTAATATGGTATTGTTCAGTATTTTCAAAAAATAATGTAAGCACTGAGATATGAGCTCAGGGCCTCACATTTGATGGACTTGCTTGAATAGATGGCACTCTACTGAATCAAGCCTCCAGCCCTACTTTTTACTCATTGGTTTAGAGATTGAATCTCATGGATTTTTCTGCCTTGGCTTGTCTCAAATTATTGTCTTCTGGATCTAAGCCTCCTATGTAGCCAAGATTACAGGTGTGAACCACTGATATCAGGATCAGACTTCAAATCTCTCTTTTTAAAAAAAATCTCAGAGCTGTAATATATCTTCTTTTTCTTTCCTAGTAGTGCTAGAGTTTGAATTTGGGGCCTCATAATTGCTAGACTGGTGTGATACTACTGACCTAACACCATCAGGCCTGTTTACAACTGGTTCTTTTTAGGATAGAGTTTCACTACCCCTAGATGCACCTTGAGTCACCATCTCTTTACCTTAGCTTCCACATGTCTAAGATTCCAAATATGTGCCACTATTTCTAGCTTGCCCCTATGGAAACAAAGTCTTGGACTTTTCTGCCTGGACTGACATGCAGCCATATTTCTCCTAGTCTCAGCCTCTTACATTGCTAAGAATAACAGATGTACATCACTGTGCCCAGCTCTGGATTGAGAATGGGTCTTGTGAGCTTTTTTACCTAGGCTGGCCTTGAAATGCAAATCTCCCATTCTCAGCCTTCCAATTAGCTAGAATTACAAGCGTGAGCCAATATCACTCAGCGTAGCACTTATTCTATCTATCCTTTTATTTGGTAGTACTGGGGTTTGAACTTGGGACCTACTATTAGAAAGGCAGCTGCCTACCACTTGAACCATGCTTCCAGACCTTTTTTTCCTTGGTAGCATTTCACTTTATGCACAAGACAGCCTGAGTTGTGATCCTTGTACTTGGGTTTCTCCATAGTGCTGGGGATGACAACCATACACCATTGTGCCCTGCCATTGTGCATCTTCCATTGCTGCGATAGTAGTCACCTAACACCACACCCAGTCATTGAGTGAGATGGAATCTCCTACACACTTCTCCCCAGGCTAGCCTTGAACCAAGATCTCCAATCTCTACCATCCAGTTGAGCTTTAATATCTTTGAATGAAGACCCGCAGTTTATGGTGCCCAAATGGTTGAAAATGTTCCTTCTAATGACTTTGAAATTAATCTTTCTAATTTTTGCTACATTAACTTGTTGAATCTTGTTGAGAAATTACCTTGGCATGAATTAGCAGTTATCTTGTTATACATAACATCAACAACAAAGTACAGTGACTATTCATTGTATAAAATATATTGATATTTTCTGTTTTCATTTTGACTTATTATATCATAAAATAATTAAAAGTTTTTAAATATAAAGATATATGCTTTTCCTAGCACCAGTGGCTCACACCTGTAATCCAAGGTACTCAGGATGCTGAGATCCTGAGGATCCTGGTTCAAAGTCAATCAGCAAGGAAAGTCCATGACTCTTATGTCCAATTAAATACCAAACAAACTGAAAGTATAGCTTTAGCTCAAGTGGTAGTGCAATAATAGCCTTGAGCACAAAAGCTCAGGGACAAGCACCCAGGTCCTGAGTTCAAGCCCCAGGACTGGCACATGCACACACACACATATATACACATTGCCTATATATACAATTATTATGGATAAAAAAGACATTTCTCATTCTTTCAAAAGCACTAAGCTGATGAACCAAAATCGATTAGCTGAAAAAAATGAATTTTGTAATCTTCCGGTTCCAGTTGTAATATACAGTGACTTCTAGTTTTCTCAGTGAAACGCCCTAATTCTGTAAACAGTTATGGAAATGAAAAAATTTCTATATTCTTGTTTCTCTTCACCTAACTTTCATATGTATACAAATAAAAGATCAATTTTTAAGCTTACTTTGGATATTGTCTACTATTAAAATATGCATTAGAAAAAATTCTAAAACTACATTAAAATGTAATCCTTCAAACAGAGAAAAAGAGACAGAAAAAATGTATAGATGTAATGATGATGAGAATTCAAGTGAAAGCAAGTATATAGAATGAATTACCTAAAGTGTTCGCACCTGTGAATTTCCTGCTTTAGTTATGTCTAAAATTTTGATTTATACTTAGGGTAATAAAATTAAAGTGCACATCTAAATGATTATGTTACTCAGTTAAAATAAAAAGGCATATAAGTTCTAAATGTTTTTAAAATACCTATCCCTTTACCTGCTGTTGCCGTTATTGAAAACATTTACCGAGGTGATAACTATCTGTGCTGTGTAGATCAGGTGACATGCATTGACGGCTTTTACTAGGTGGAAAGAAATGAATTTGGGTTTAAGCAAGCCTTCTTTCCTTCCAGAGGAGCATCGCAGACTGTGCCTGGAGGGACTTCCGATGGGAGGGCTGCCAGGCAGTGCTGTTTCCAGGCCTGGGGGCTCCGGGGGGAGCAGCTTCATCCCAAACGGCAATGGCAATGGCTACGGCCCAGGAGGGACTGGATTCCTCCCCATTCCCGGAGGCAATGGCTTCTCTCCTGGTGTTGGGGGAGCTGGTGTGGGCACTGGAGGACAGGGGCCCATCATCACAGGGCTGAGTGAGTGTGCACATTGCTTCTTTATTCCTTGCTTTCTGTCTCAAGTGATACTGTGGTATATAACAAATTTTTATGAAGATATGTGTGTGTGCGCGCTCGTGCCTGCATACTCCTTCAGTGTCTGAAATGAACTGAAGTTAGGAACTCGTGGAACAAAAATACTTTTTCTCTTTTTTGTCAACTTTTTGCTAGCTTGGAAAATAGAGTATGTGGCTGAGGCTTTCTGAGAAAAACAGAGAAGAGCCTGGTAATTCTCCTATCTAATTGACACCAGTGAAATGTATAGTTGGAGTTGCAGTTGGATTTTATTTGATCTGTTTCAGCTGTCCCATTCATCTCTCTCTCAAATTATTTTTAACTGAGATAAAGTAAATCTTTCTCTGTGCCTAACCAAACATTGGAACCCACACATTTCTCCTCTCTCACCCACTTTTTGTTAAATTGCTTAAGAAATCAAGGCATTTACGTGCTTGACATTCAACTTCACTCTGAAAAGCACCGCTCTTGTTAATAATATTTAATGATGTCCTGCAGTGCTGTGTTTATTCTTTTTGGCATGTTGCCTATTGACTATAGCAAAATATTCAGCTAGTTACAAAGAAGAAATGGAGAGCACTCAGTGTTGTGTAGGGCATTCCTGAAATTTTAAAAAGACATTATGGAATAGGTTTCCAGATGTGTAACTGAAAAGCAACTTGCAGCCATGTGTTCCAAGAATGGTTTTAAATCCTCAGCATTTAAAATTAGTAAAATGTGAAGTAATGCAGGCTTCTGATAGAAACTTGGTTACTTTACCATTAAGTAACCTTTTGAAAGTCAACTCTGAGAGAAGTAATACATTTGAAATGGTAAATACTACTTGTGTTTTAATTTCCCTTAGCAATTCTCAACCAGACAATAGATATCTGTAAGCATCATTCGAATCTTTGTTTGAATGGACGATGCATACCTACTGTTTCTAGCTACCGATGTGAATGCAACATGGGTTATAAGCAGGATACAAATGGAGATTGTATAGGTAAGTGATTCCTTAATCCTTTTAAGTTTTTGTTATTTATTTCATTTGGTAGTACTGGGGTTTGACCTTAGGGCTTCTGGTTCAGCTTGCTTGCCCAGCTGGCATTCTACCGCTTAAGCCATGCCTCCAGTTTTGCCCATTCTGGTTATTTTAGAGACAGAGTTACTGACATTTTTTGTTCAGGCTGGCTTCGAACCACGATTTTGTAGACCTAAGCCTCTTGAGTCATTAGGATTTTAGGCATAAGCCACAGGAACTCAGTGAGGACACATTTTTTCCAGTGAGGAATTGGCATATTTTGTTCACATATAGTAAGGCAGGCCTGTGTGTTAATGGAACTTGAGAAGTATTAGAAATTGTGGATTAAGATAGGTCTAAGCCTATGGAAAATATTTGTAATCTTAGCTCCTCAGGAGGTTAAGATATGAGGATCACAGTCTGAAGCCAGCCTAGACAGGGAAGTCTGTGAGATTCTTTTTTTTTTTTAATTTAATTTTATTATCAAGGTGACGTGCAGAGGGGTTACGGTTACATAAATAAGATAATGAGAACATTGTTACCCCTCCCTCATTTTTCTCCCACTTTCCCTCCCCAGGTAGAATGTGTTTATAATGTTTTCTATCTTTCTTGCTAATCATAGGATCCCTCTCAGTTCTGAGCTGATTTGCACTTGTTTGACTTAGCTCCTTAATACAGTTTTTCTTTTTCCTTTTTTTTTTTTTAATGTCTATTGATTGGAACCTATTGTGAGTTTTACTTTTCTGAATACTTGGTATCTTTGTATTCCTGTCATCATTATGGGATATGTTCACTTACTTGTAGTTTTTTACTGGTTTCTTTATAAGATGTACTAGGTGGGACTGAGCAGTGTATGGTCCTGTGTTCATGCTTTCCCACTAGTGAGGTATGCTCTTCTAGAGCACTCTCTCTCTAGTTCCCGAAGTGGTTCTGAGCTGGCTGCCTACAAGAGGCCCTGTTTCTGTCCCCATGTGGTAGCCAGGAATCTTACATCTGACATTTTTGAATCATTCCTCCTTCTTTCTTCAGTTAACTTCCTCCCATGCATGTCTTTATATGTTCTGCTGGGCACTTGAAGACAAGTCTTATGTGCTTCCAGGTTCTCATTCAGTGCAACTCTTCCTCTTTGCTATCATGTTGAAAATATGAGGTGACTTGAATCTGGACTCATTTCTGTTTCCTCTGCTCTAAAGCTTACTTCATTCCACCTGAGTTCTCTCTTCTTGCATCTTGCCTATAAACTCTCTTTGAGCTTTAGCAGAAGTAGCCAAGGAGTCTACTACATTGATCCTAACTCTCAGGGATCTGTGTTCTTTGACAACATGACCAAGTTTCTTCATATATGCTGTCATGTGTTTGTAAATTTCAGGAAGGACAGTAAAATCTTAGCTAGAGCAAATTTCTATTTTTTTCAATGTAAAGACTTTGGCAATGAACAAGGTAGAAATACACAGGCCAGAGATCAACTTTTATAATTAGCTCAAGTAAAAAGGATAAAAAGACAAATGACTCCCAAAACAATACTTACAAAAACCATTTGGTGTAAACCAACTGAAACCTCATGGGGGAGAGAGAAAGGCGGAGGGGGGAGGGGGGAACTGAGGGAGGAGGTAACAAATTGTACAAGAAATGTACCCACTGCCTTATGTGTGAAACTGTAACCCCTCTGTACATCACTTTGACAATAAATAAGTAATTATTGAGAAAAAGAAGAAATTATGACAACAGTGATATTCACAAATGACAGAATGCACAATGACCAAATGATTCTACAGATATTTTGTAGGCTGATAAGTAGAACCTAACAAAAATTAATTTTGAAAAATTAGAGGATAAAAGACTCCATTGTGCAAACTTCTGACTTAGCAACACTGATAGATGGTACTGTCATTAGAATGTGGAAGAAGGTGCAAGTTGGGATGAAATAGCTTTAGACACACTGTCTTTTGAGTATCTGAGACATTTGATTATACAGATTGAACCCTTAAGAGCAATCTTAATAAGTTATAGACTTGGAATCAATGACATACAGGTGAGTGGCAGAACTCTAGGAATGATTATTGTCATGATGGATAAACAACTGAAAGAGTGAAATAATGTCAGAAGTACTTCCATTGGAACCCTGTGGCACAGGACAAAACCACTTAAGACCTCTGAAGAAAGCTTTGTATAGTTATTGGAGAAATAGGAATGGTTTATCCCACCAAAGCTACATATGGGGACACTTTCAACAGGAAAGGCATGAGGTATAAGAAATGCAGCAGAGAAATCAAATAAAGCAAGGACCAAGATGTATTCTAGACTTAGTTAGTTGGAGTTTGATGACCTCTTAAGAATGGTTTTAAAATAATGATAATTAAGTCATTTTGAGATTATTCTTCTGTTTATTTGTAGCATTACCAAATAATCATATTTTTGCTTTATAGTTAGTACAATAATAATACTAAATACTCAAATTTGGAGTTCAGGTCTTCTGTCAAGATATTCAATAAGAAACCACGTACAGAGTTAGTATCATAATTTTGCCAATTTAAACTGAAAAGTTCTAAGTGCAGTATGATTACAAAAGAAAAGGGGCAATTAAACATGATTGTTGGAAAAAACATTCTAAAAGCTTACCAAATCTGAATGATTAAGACTAAGTTCAAGAATGCTTTATGTGGTTGTACAAGTTTTTATCACAGACTCATACAGGGTACCTTCACAGGTCACACCCTAGGGTTGTGTAATCTCTAACCAAATACTGTATTTTTTTATTTAACTGATCACTGATTCTTGTCTAACTTACAGACCAACAAAATGATGGTGAAGCACCATAAAATCATATATTTATTATTATTGTATGCCTTCAAAATAATTATCCTACCAGAAAATATGATGATGAGCATTTAATTCCAAAATATCCCCTATTGCAACTGAGTATAATATTAAGATTTATCAAACTGAAATTTGATTGTTTTATGTTAATTCTTGTCATTCATATCTCACTAACCAATACACAAATGTGAGCCTGGACTATAGTATTTTCTTTTCTTTTAAAAAAGTTTTAATTGTTCTTGTAAAGGTGATGTACCGAGAGTTAGAGTTACACAAGTCAGGGAATGAGTACACTTCTTTTTGAACTGTGTCACCTCTTCTCTCATTTGGACTGTAATATTTCCTGTTAGCAAACCACCATTTATTTCATTTGTATCCAGGTGCACATTGTTGTCACTTGGGAAACCTTTATACCAGTGGAATAAAAACAAACTGGCTTTAAAGATCAGAGAGGACTTTTTGTAATCCTGCTGCTACCCAACTTGTTTTAGCCAAGATTCTACTAGGGAGTTAAGCTCAACAGAAAACAATTGGAATGTCTCTCTCAGTTCTCCTAAATGTGATGCACAGACAGTACTACTCTAGCATACAAGAGATTAGTTAATTATACCACAGGGAGCCCTTGCCAGGGTTAGGAGCCTCCAGCCTGCAGGCCAGAGAAGGCTTGCAGGATTGTTTGGTTTAAGACAGGACAAACATATGTGCATCTCCTGTGCTACTTGTCAGAGCCCAAGGGCATCTGCCTATAATGATAATTTGGTGTGGTTGATGAGTGATGTTATAAATAGTCAAATGTTCTTTGGCAAAATCTTTACTCCTGCTAATTATAAGTTCTATCTTTTATCAAAACCCACATGACAAGTACTATTGCTACTTTTCGTAACAACTCTGCCCTATATGATGTTGGGATTGTGTGTCTAAAATTGACATGTGAGGGCTGGGAATATGGCCTAGTGGCAAGAGCGCTTGCCTCATATACATGAAGCCCTGGGTTCAATTCCCCAGCACCACATATACAGAAAACGGCCAGAAGGTGCACTGTGGCTCAAGTGGCAGAGTGCTAGCCTTGAGCAAAAAGAAGCCAGGGACAGTGCTCAGGCCTTGAGTCCAAGCCCCAGGACTAGCAAAATAAATAAATTAAAATAAAATAAAAGTAAAGTTGATGTGTGAATATAAATTTCAGGCTTCTTCATTTATCCTAGCACTGTTACAAATGGTTACTTTCTAGGTGGCTCTCAGAACTATAGGGTTTAAGTTCTACCATGCTCTGTTTATAACTGTAGTAATTCATACCAAAAGATCTTAGTGTTGGAGCACATTGTCAGAAAAGATGTTTTTGATATTTGTAATCCTATTCTGTTTCTAGTGATAGCTTTAAGTCACTTTGAGTTTATGAAGAAAAAACTAGCACATCAGACAGAATAAGCTGAAGGTATTTTATATTACAGTTACAAGTGGTATCTATTAAAATTGTGCCAGTGTCTGGAGAACTAATGAGCTACAATTGCTATTTATAAACTTTTGGTAGATGTGTGTTAAACTAGCTTAACTTGAAAGCAGTAGCTCTGTTAATGTATCAAAGACAAAATCCTTACTCTTCTAAGACCTGAAAGTAATTATACTTACTTCTCATTTCTTTCTTCCCTTTTCCTGAAAATTCTTCTCCATAATTAAATCTTATGACTCTCCTACTGTCTATATAAAACAAAACATTAAGAATGGGTTTTAATTCAATTCACATTATTGTATTTGTAATAGTTAGAAATAGTTTCTTTTCCCCTGGGCCACAGGTAATCCTAGAGCCAGTGTAAATCAACAGTTGATATTTACTATTTTGATAAAGTATCTTTCAAGAGAAAGTGTTCTTTCTACTCCAGTAGTTTTGGAAAATTCAGTAATTCTTAAAACAATTTTAATAGTTAACATTTTTTACAATTCCTTTATTTTTAAGAGTTTGAAATGGTATCAATTTTCTTTAAAAAGCTCAGTGAAAATAATAGAAGCAAGAATTCACTGAGTGGAGTGATTGAATGTTTCCACTCCTGTAAACAAAGCAAAATAATTATGATCACTTTGGAGGTGTTTTGAATAGGAGTCCCAGAGTTAAGAGAAGACATAAAATGTATGTTTGAGAAGTGGCAGAGGTCATTTGTGATTCTAAAATTAATATCTAGGTTTGTGGCTGAGGATTTCATTCAGTGATAAAGCCCTTGCCTAGCATGCAGAAGGACCTGGCTTTTCTCTTCAACACTGTGAGGAAGTAAATGAAATAGAAAAAACTAAAACTTAAAATCTTACCTTAACCCTAGAAAACACAATAAGGAACAGATGGGGTTTAAAGTCAGATGTAAAGTCACTAGTAGGTTTTGGTAATGTGTTTCTTTCAAATGAGGAAACAAGAGAATGATTCCTAAGGAACTAAGAACACAGACTAGGATGACAGGTGAATTGGCAAAAGTAGAAAGAGCCATCATAGGAACAAGACTCTTTGAGAGTGAGCTTTCAAGGGGAAAAACAAACAAAAAAGATCCCAGGATGAGACATTATATCTTTCCAGACAGTTTTCCTAAAGAGAATGGGGTTGATTGCCTGGTTACATGTTTTTTACTTAAACAGAGTTTTGTGTTGAGACTTGTCAAGATGCATTGACACATTTTTCATTGTTGGATTTCAATGATGTGCACACAGAATTTCATTGATAATCAAAACTGCACATTTTCATAGAAAGAAAGGCCATCAACTATACTACATATACTTTGCTAACACTCTAAACTCTTTCTTTTTTTTTTCTTCTCATTTTGCTTCATTCCTTTGGTCCAGTGGAATTGATGTTATCAATGAAAAGTTTAAATGTAAGTGAGTTATAATGGGATGAAAAGGAGATTAGATAAATTACAAAAAAATTTAATCCAGTTATTCATTATTGTCTTTATTAGCCTTGAGAGTTTGAGGTTTTCTTTTTCCCTTTACTGGAGAAGGCTTAATTGCACTCATCCTAAGTATTTATATAATGAAGTTAGCACCTTTGATAAAGTGCAGTCTTTCTGTTCACACTGTGAAATGAGCACTCTATTTATTAAAATAGTAAACTTGTGAGTTGATTGTATTGTTGTGTTCTCCAGTTTAGTTAAAATTGTATTGTGGATATCTGCTGTGTGTTCATGGGATGATAAATAACTCTGCCTTCACAAAACAGCCAGAATTTTAACTTACCTGCATTAAAAATAATGCTTTGCAACCATTGCTAAGAAAAGGTAAATTGAACTTAAATTGGTATAGATGACTTAGTTGGGATCTTCCTGCTCTAATTTTTCAGTCTGTGCTATGATTTAGGTATTCTCTGAGTTCTGAAGTGAATTTGCATTAAATCAAGACTGAGAAAACCTTGGAGTGCAAAATGGGGACATTCTCACATTTCAGATCAGAACTAATATTTGCATAAACTTCACTATATGTGGAAAATGAAAAAAGAAAACCTGGGCCAATTTAAGACTCTACTTTTGGGCATCTACTCAAAAGATTACAAGCAAGACCACACTAAAGCCATCAGCACAACTATGTTCATCACAGCACAATTTGTCATTGCTAAAAAATGGAACCAACCCAGATGCCCCTCAGTAGATGAATGGACCAAGAAAATGTGGTACATATACACAATGGAATTCTGTGCCTCTATCAGAAAGAATGACATTGCCCCATTTGTAAGGAAATGGAAGGACTTGGAAGAAATTATACTAAGTAAGCCAGACCCAAAGAAACATGAACTCCATGGTTTCCCTCATAGGGAATAATTAGTAGATCTCCAGGATATACATAGCAGAAGAGCATACAGTAGCTCAATAGTTATGCCTGTATGAACACATAAGATAATGCTAAGTGAAACGAACTCCATGTAATGGAAAGAAGTGGTATATCATTGTTGTAGTTAATTTCAACATAACATGTGAAACTGTACCATTTTTTCTCTATCTCGTATTCCCTTCCTGTGGTTTTACTTCAGCTATTACTGTAACTGATCTTAGTACCCCGGATATTGTATAGACATGTATTGAAACCAGGGAAGGGAAAGGGAACGCCAAAATTGAGAGACAAAGGATAAAAAGACAAAAACCAGTGCAACAGCAGTACTTACAAAACCAATTGGTATAAACCAATCGTACAATTTGTGGGGGTTGGGACCTGGGGAGGGGGGAGACAGGGAAAAATGAGGGAGGAGGAGACAAGTTGGATAAGAAATGTACTTGCCTTACATATGAAACTGTAACCCCTCTGTACTTCACTTTGACAATAAAGAAAAAAAAGACTAAAGAAATCTGAAGTGATTGCAAGAAATTGACTTTATTTTAATCACTTTTCGTTTCCTGGCCCCTTGTGTTGGTTCCTACAAAATAAAGCATCTTAGATATAGAATTGTACTTAAGAGTGAATTTACAAGGAAGTAGCAACAAGGAAATTCTTTAATCCACCATTCCCTTCATTAAAACAAATAGCAGTGACAACAAGTAACATAAAAACATACTGCTAAAAATCTTTTCTTGATCTTCTGATACTGTGCAAAGCCTTAGGTAGGCTAGTTTTTTGCCCAGAATCCGGTGTGAGGCTAGTTTTTTGCCCAGAATCCGGTGTTAATCAACATTGTCAGTCCATAGGCATGAATGTTGTTCTTTTGGGGCCTGTGCTTTCATAATCATTGGCAATTATCCCAATTGAAAAATTATTATTTCTTGATGGCAAGCAAACTTGCTTGTACTTTCTAAGAGGCAGTATCTTTTGTAAATCTTCAGCCTGGCCTCTGTATATATTTGAAGTAAGGAATTTTTATTGATTTATAAATACTCTGCTATGTAGACGATTACCACTGGCCTTCTCTCAAATTTGGGAGGGCTAAATGTAGTTTAAACAAACATTTCCACAGATGGAGTGAAATATGTAATGGTTTCTTTTCTTGCTCACAGATGTTGATGAATGCACATCAAATCCCTGCACTAATGGGGATTGTGTTAACACACCTGGATCATATTACTGCAAATGTCATGCTGGATTCCAGAGGACTCCTACCAAGCAGGCATGCGTTGGTAAGGCACAGGAAAATCTTCCGTGGTGAGGCATTGGAAATGGTAATGGTCTAGGCATGGTAAGGCAGCTTTCCTTTACATAGGAAAAATTTTCCATGAAACATCACGACTTAGACTGTTGAGGTCAAAAATTAAATTTGTTAAACTAAAACACAGAATGGCAGGAGTGCTGTTGCAGTGTTACAGATTCATTGGGTAACACCCACAGACATGTTCACTTTGAACATTAACACTGTTTGCATGTATGTATACCGCAGGAAATGTGAGATCTGACTGCAGAAAACTTCAATGTATGGTCCTCCCCACATTATCACTCCCGTTTCTCCAAGTGACATCACCATTCCCTTCCTCTTCTTCACTAAGTATAATATTTATAGTTATTTTCAACTACTGTTTTCTTTGAACCTCACATATAGTCTGACACCAAATCATGCCTTGTCTTTTTACAGTTTTATTGCTACACACACCACCATCACCATCCAAACTACCTCACTGCTGACTCATCTCACAAGTCTTTTACCAGATGACTCTGTCTACTTTTTAATTTCTTATTCATCCAAGGGTAGGTGCTTGAATCAGTTTTTTCCAGCAACATTCATTCATCGTATTACACTTAATCCAGAAATTCTGCATTTACCTTTCACTTACCCAGCATCTTGTATTGACTTTTTTAAGGTCTTCATGCACTATGTCAGAAACAGCTGTGCCAGTAATTTTTGATTCCCTACCCTCCTTCTCTTAAGCCCTTCGCATACCCTGTTTTCTTTTCTTTCCCTCTCCCCAATATATGGGCTGTAAAATTGCTTATATCTACCTTTCCAAGAAGAAAAGATGCCAGGGATGGAATCTTTGCTGAATAAATAGTGTGATGTGTGATCTTCAATATTACATGTAAAAATAACCTGGGTATTGCAAATGGCATTTATTATCTTAATACCCCTATCAACAGATATACAAATGAGCAATATTTGGCCATCCTTTATCTTCCCAGATATTGATGAATGCATCCAGAATGGTGTTCTTTGTAAAAATGGTCGATGCGTGAATACTGATGGAAGCTTCCAGTGTATTTGCAATGCAGGCTTTGAATTAACTACAGATGGAAAAAACTGTGTTGGTATGGAAATCTTTTGCTCCTGACAAAAGTTCTGTTCATTCATTCATCTGTTTGTTTATTGTGCTGATCCTGGGCTTTGAATTCAGTGTCTGGGTGCTGTCCGTAAGCTTCTTTTGCTCAAGGCTAGTGCTCTATCACTTGACTCACAGCTCCATTTCTGGAGTTTTGGTGGCCCACAAATGTTCTTCCCCGGGCTGACTTTGAACTGTGAGAAATTCTGAGTTCTCACCTTCCTTAATAGCTATCAGTACAGGTGTAAGCCAGTATTTCCCAGTTACAAAAAGGTTTTTAAAAATATAATAGCTTTAAAAATTTTTATTGTTCTTATAAAAGTGATGTACAGCTCTCTATATATATGCACATATAACTTTTGTTTAGAAATATACACATACATATACACACAAACACCATTTCCATGAGAGCCTCACACCTCCTATGTCAAAGTACTTCAGGTAACTTAGGTAAATATAAATGCACTTGACAGAAAACTGCTAAAGTGTTAGAACAATTTTTTTGAAATGTTATGACTGAATAATGAACAGTTTTGGAAATTTCCTGTGTGCCACATATGTAATTGTAAGTAACAATTACTCTTCATCAGTTTAGTTGTTAGCACCTACGAGATTTTAAAGTGAAAAAACTGAGAAGGTTTTCCATTTCCAATCTGTGAGAATATTATTACTACAAGATTTATGCATATATAATTTTGTATATGCAGAAATTGGACCTAAATTTGTGGTCATAGATTTTTAGCATGGAAATACACAGCAGTAGCCGAGTGTATTATTAATTCATCAGTGAAAGACCAGATGATTTCACCTTTGCTTTATTACTTTTATTTTCTTTTCTCTTAGGAAAGAATTACCCATTGAAATCCTGTTGCCTTTCTTGGTAAAATAAAACACTGATCATAGTTCATGTGATTCTTTTCCTTTGATTTCTTTATATTAAAGATCTTTCCAACTTTTCATACTATTTGTTTTCATGCAGTTGGCATTGCTACTAAAAAATAAAATCTAAGTTGATGTAGCTTAAATAATAGTGGAGATTTGACTGGAGGTTGTGGAAGGAGAGGAGATTGGTATCCTCAAGTCACTGTTTCTTCTGCAGACCATGATGAATGCACGACTACCAACATGTGTCTGAATGGGATGTGCATTAACGAAGATGGCAGCTTCAAGTGCATCTGCAAGCCAGGATTTGTCCTGGCTCCAAATGGGCGATATTGTACTGGTATGTATGGCTTTGAAATGAGAAAGTCACTGTGAATGCATCCAACCTGTGTGGGTGAGCTCAAATTACCTCATATGGGTTTCCTATTATTCATATCTCCTACTAATTCAGTAAGGCAGATGTCCATAACGTTTCCCAGGAAAACATGCTGTTGTCCAGGGTATACTAACATCTTCACAGAAGTAATAGTGGTACAAGAAAAAAAAATCAACTGACAGATTCATTTTATCAAGTCTGAAGGAGACAGTAATATCTGTCTCACTGCATAGCTGAATAAAAAAAGATAAGATTGTACAAGGTTGTCATTTTTATGTTTCTAGAAGTAGATTTTTAAAAATCATTTACTCCTTACTGCTATGGAATTGCATGTTTTTCATGGAATTAACCTTCAGATCATTTGGAATCTTACTATGTTTAAAATTTTTGATTTAATGATGACTTTGAAGAGCAAAGTCTAGAAATAACTAGTAAACAAATGATGGGCCTCTTAGAAATAAATAAAACTGTATTATATTTATACTCACAATTCTAATTTAATAAGATGGAGTACATTTTGTAATTCTAAATTGAGGTGTCTTTATTTCAGATTCCTTCTTTTTTTTTTTTTTTTTTTTTTTGCCAGTCCTGGGCCTTGGACTCAGGGCCTGAGCACTGTCCCTGGCTTCTTCCCGCTCAAGGCTAGCACTCTGCCACTTGAGCCACAGCGCCGCTTCTGGCCGTTTTCTGTATATGTGGTGCTGGGGAATCGAACCTAGGGCCTTGTGTATCCGAGGCAGGCACTCTTGCCACTAGGCTATATCCCCAGCCCAGATTCCTTCTTTTAGACAAAATAAATCCAATGAATAGATTGTCTCTACAGTCCAAATATGACTCATTACCAATCCAGGGATAGTAGTGAGAGAGAATCAGGAGTGATTTTCAGTATTTTTCAATAATAGGTAGATGTTTGACTACCCATGAGAAAGGCGTACAAAACTAAATTTTATGGCCCTGGCACGTCATGTCAGATTAGCTGATTGAGATTTTATACAGTACCCAGATGAGCACCGTGATGGAATGTGTAGCACTGTGTGGCAGTGGATTTTTGCTTCAGCATTTCTTAAGTTTAGATGTACTTCTAGGATAACGTAGATCTCAACACTTTTTGCTTTCGGGAATTATTTTTTAGCAACTTCCCAACTACAAATGCTGTAATCCATTAATCCTGAAATGTCTATGATTTGGTGGCTCTCTGTTTGAAGTTCATTTCATCTTTTGAAGAAGCCATTTAATGTTGGGCTCCATTCAATAGACTCAAGAGGATTGAAAATTAAAATGATTCCTCAAATTATTTTATTGTAAAATGGCCAAATTAGTAGTAAAACAGCATCTACCTATAGTTAAAGTAATTTTTGTGGAAAAAATACAAAACCACCATAGCTTTTGAAGAATCCATTTCATTAATTAGAACTATATATTAAAACAAGTTGTTTCTTTCTGAAAATGTATAAAATCTATTTTCATATTTATATGTTCTTCTGCAAACTATAAACTGAGAAGGTTGATATTATGGTTTAGTGGCCACAAGTTGCCCCTGCTCTTCAGTAATAACTGACTTCTGACAATCTCTGGCAGACATTGACGAATGCCAGACCCCAGGCATCTGCATGAATGGGCACTGCATCAACAATGAAGGATCCTTCCGCTGTGATTGTCCCCCGGGACTGGCTGTGGGTGTGGATGGACGTGTGTGTGTTGGTAAGAGAAACATTCTAGGAGGCAACACTTGAGCAGAGATATGTCTATACAATGGAATGGTGTTCCTGAATGATATCCTGAATGATACCATACATAGGAAATGTCCAGAATAAGAAAACATAGTCAATGCATATTAGTAATTGCTAAGGGTGGAGATAATGAGGATGATGGGGGAGAGAGAGAGGAAGGCTAAAGGATATTCTTGAGGGATGAAAATGTTCTAAAACTAACTGTATCTGTGAGTATGCAGGAAAAAAAAAAGAACTACTCACTGCAGTCTTTAAATGGATAGATTCTATGGTATATAGATTACCTTAATAAAGCAGTTTTGTGTAAAGGAAATATGGGCAGAGACCCTAGTGTGTTCTAATTATACCAGCATCTTTAATAATATTATAGAATTGAACTCTGAAGACAATAGATATTGATTTTTTTCTCACAATAAAAAGACATGAACACAGAGATTATAGTATGTCACTGGCATTTCAAAGCTCAAACTGTGTTCCATTAATAAGATAGCAATGTAAGATTACAAAGATACATTAGTGATGTTTTCTCTCCACAGGATTTCTGTGAGACTTCAAGAATGAATTAGCTATGGGGCACCATCTATGTTTCAGCTTATATAGTACAACAAATACTGGCTTGAAAGTATATTTAAGAGAAATGAAATTCTTTGACACAGTTGGTACTCTGTGAATCAAAACATTTGGATCCCAAAAGGGTGGTGGAGAAGGGGACAAGGAAGGATCAGCAAGAATCTGCAGATGGAGACAATCCGTTCACTCAAATCCATACACTCTGTGCAGGCTAGAACTGATTGCAGTCTACAGGTTGTCAACACTTTGTTCAGGGTTACTTCAGATACTGCTGCTAAAAGAATGTAGTCGTTCCTGCTTAGATAACTAAAATATTTTTGTTTCTTTTAATATGCTTCCTTACCTTTTGTTATTTCCAATGAGAACAAAGCTAGCTTGGAAGGGAGGAATTTGTTTTTTCTTTTAAGCAATCCCCACATGAGACTGTTAGGAGTTCAGTGTTCAGACATGAAGGTTCATTTTTTGTTGTCCTCACACAGAAAGCATATCAAAAATTGTTGGTATGCCCTCCATAGTTTTATTCTTTTTAGTGAACCTGTCAAAATAAAAGCACCATTAATATATACAAATAAAAATGTTTAAAGAAGAAAGAAAAGAAAAGATAATGAGAGTGATTGCAAGATAATTACCTCTTTATGCCCTTTTTTCTGATTAAATATATTACTATAAAATACTTATCAGTGCAAAGCATTGAATAGTACAAAAAGTTAAGTAAGTAAACTATTACTTTTAGTATTATTTTATGGAATGAGTAGAGACATATTTAGTGAATAGTTCTTTAAGTGTTGTTGCTTTAAGTAGTAAACAAGTCAATACTAATGAAAGAAAAATAAAATAAAGTAGCTATTTTCATATGTATTTTCCAGTGGTTTTAGAATTTACTAATCACTTGGAGAAATCCTCAGAAATTTCCATTCTTCACAAAGAGAAGCCAATTTAGTGGTATATGTGAGAGATACAGATTAGCCCTTCGGTTTGGTTCCCCTCAAAAAAATTTGTGATTGCATTCTAAATATACTGCCAAATGTTAGTCTCCTTTTGCTGTCCAACTGAATATTGGTGAATTACATTAATTGACTTGCGTATATTAAACCAACTTTGCATCCCTGGAATGAATCCAGTTTGACCATGGTGTATTATTTTTTTGATGACCTGTTGAAGTGGATTGGCCAGAATTTTATTGAGAATTATTGCGTCTATGTTCATCAGGGAAATCGGTGTATAGTCCTCTTTCCATGATGAATCCCTGCCTGGTTTGGGGATGAGGGTTATACTGGCTTCATAGAATATGTCTGGTAGTGAATGTACTCTTTCAATTTCATTGAAGAGTTATAAATATTGATGTGAGTTCTGTTTTGAAGGCCTTGTAGAATTCTGCAGTGAATCCATCTGGACCTGGGCTTTTCTTGGAATGGAGATCATTTATTGCCGTTTCTATTTCAATGCTGGATATGGGTCTGTTTAGAAGGTTTAAATCTTCATGGTTGAGTTTGGGGATATGAATTTTTTCTAGGAAATCATCCATTTCTTCCAAGTTCTCGAATTTGTTGGCATAAAGGTTTGCAAAATTGTCCCTTATTGTGTTCTGAATTTTGGTTGTTTCTGTGGTGATGTGACCTGTTTTATCTCTGATCTTGTTTATTTGAGTGTGCTGCCTTCGTTTTTTGGTCAGGTTTGCCAGGGGTCTGTCTATCTTGTTGATTTTTTTCAAAGAACCAACTCTTTGTTTTGTTGATTCTTTTGATGGTTTTTTCGTCTCTAATTGATTTAATTCTGATTTGATTTTTTATTATTTGCTTCCGTCTATTGACTTGGGGTTTGGCTTGTTGTTCCCTTTCAAGGAAATTAAGGTGCTTCCTTAAATTATTGAATTACTGTTTCTCCAGTTTGTTGGTGTATGCACTCAGAGATATAAATTTTCCTCTGAGTGCTGCCTTTGCTGTGTCCCAAAGGAGCAGGTACTTTGTATCCTCATCTTGGTTGAATACCACAAACATTTGAATTTCCATTTTAATTTCTTCAATGACCCACTGATGGTTCAGCAGTGTGTTCTTTAGTCTCCATGAATTGTAGGATTTTCTGTGGTGGCTGTTGGAGTTGAGCTCTAATTTTATTCCTTTGTGGTCTGAGAGAATGCAGGGAATGGTTTTGATACTTCTGCATTTGTACAGTTTTTCTTTGTGCCCTAAGATATTATCTATTTTGGAGAACGTTCCATGTGCTGCGGAGAAGAATGTGTATTCCATTGTGGCTGGGTGGAATATTCTGTAGATGTCGCTGAAGTCTAGTTGGTCTATGTAATTATTTAGTTCTGTGGTTTCTTTGTTCAGTTTTTGGCATGTTGATCTGTGCAGAGGTGATAGTGGAGTGTTAAAGTCCCCAATTATCAATGTGTTTGGGTCTATGAGTGTTTTTAGAGTCAGTAGTGTTTGTTTGATGAAGTTGGGTGCTCCTGCATTTGGTTTGTAGCTATTTAGAATAGTTATATCTTCCTGTAGGAGAGATCCCTTTGCTAGTATGTAGTAACCTTCTTTATCTCTTCTTACCTTTTTAAATTTGAACTCAATTTTGTCTGATACTAGGATTGCAACTCCTGCCTGCTTATGAGGGCCATTTGCTTGATAGATTTTATTCCAGCCTTTCACTTTTAGAAGATGTTTACTTTTTCTGGATAGATGTGTCTCTTGGAGGCAGCAGAAAGATGGATCTTGATTTTTGATCCAACTTATGAGCCTATGTCGTTTGTTTGGAGAATTAAGTCCATTAATGTTGAGAGTTAGGATTGAGAGATGTTCGTTTGTTCCTTTCATTATCACTATCTTGTTAAAAGCTGTGTCTTCCCATTTCTTGATCTGATGTTTACTATTTAGGGTTCATTTCTCTGTCTGTATTGGGATCTTGATTATTTTCCCTGTATAGTACATCTTTGAGGATTTTCTGTAAAGGTGGTTTGGTGGAGATACATTGATTCAGTTTTTCCTTACTGTGGAAGACTTGTATATGACCCTCGGCTATGAATGAGAGTTTGGCTGGGTAGAGTATTCTTGGTTGGTAGTTATTTTTATTTAGTGTTTGGTATACGTCATTCCAGGCTCTCCTTGCTTTCATGGTCTCTGGTAAGAAGTCTGGGCTAATTCTGGTTGCTTTTCCTTTATTTGTGATTGTTTTCTTCTCCCTAACAGCTTTAAGCATTCTTTCCTTGTACTCTACTGATCCTGTTTTGATCACAATGTGTCGGTGGAATGTCCTATTCTGGTCTGGTTGGTTTGGGGTTCTAAATGCTTCTTGTATCTGTATAGTCCTATCCTTCTGGATATTGGGAAGTTCTCAGCTAATATTCTGTTAATTTCTTTCTCCAAGTTTTCCTCAATACTTATTATCCTAAAATTGGGCTTCCTGATCGTGTCTTGTATCTCCTGTAGTGATCTGTTTTGTTGTTTGGACTGGATTTGTATTGATTTTTTATCTTTCTCCATAGATTCTAGGGAATCTTCAGCTCCTGGGATTCGATCCTCTGCTTCAGTTCATTGGGACTGTAGGCTAGCTACTTGATTTTGAATCTCTTTTCCTTCTGACTGGTCTTTCCTGATGGTTTCCATGTCATCTCTTAGGTCTTGCATGGACTTCTTTATTTCATTAATTTGGTTTTGAGTGCTGTCTCTCAAATCTTTTACCTGGGTAGCTATCTTTTCATTTGACTCTTGAATTTCATTTATCTTTCTATTTGTTGAGGTTATGAAATCATCTATTACTTTATGGAAGGATTGCTGTATTGTTTCAAACTTTTCATTTAACATGTTTATCAGTAGACTTTGTAGAGCATTTTGAGGGTTCTCTACTATGTCTTTCATCCACTGTTCTGATTCCTGCTTGTTTTGAGTGGGAGATAAGACTCCATTGTTTGCCATCTTTCTTGTGTTTCTTCTGCCCATTTGGATTGGGAATGCCAATCTACAAGCACCTGTGAGCACCATTTAAGACCCAAAGCAGCCCTAACCAAGCACTGTTGTGTAAATCTTATAAGTTCACAATTATATACAGATACCTTGTATACCTGTCTATAAAATTAGATTTGGTGTTTGTAAAGAATACAATTTCAATATAACAACCGATCCTCGGCCCCATATTCAGTATTTACTGTTACAACCCTATGAGCAATTCTTGTTCTTATATTAAGTTCTTTTAGGACTGGCTTTCTCTATGAACCCCTTTGATTCACTCGGATTAAGCAGGGATACCTTCTATCCAATAACCAGGAGTCAATGGAACCTGGAGGTCCTGGCAGTAAGTCAGGAGGGAAAGTTAGAGGTAGTAAAGAGAATAGAGTAAAATGTATTGGGGAGGGGGGTGATGATTTTGGTTTAGTTTCAGTGACATGGAAATGTGGAGAAGAGTAGAATCAGTAGACAGAACAAGCTTATAATGATAGACAATGGAGAGTTAGCAGAAAAGAGTGGAGGTGTTATTCACAGGAAAGTAATTTTTAAAGAAAGAGAACGCAAAGAGAGAAATAAAGAAATAATACTGGAAGACAGATGCACAAAACAGAGAAAAATTATTTAAAAAAAAAAAATAAAAAATAAAAAGGAAGAAAAACAGAAAAACGAACAACCAAAAAAAAAAAAACTTGATAAAACAAACAAGTAAAATGGAAAACAAAAAAACTAACGACATTTCAGAAATGAAAAAATTAAAAAAAAGTTTAAAAAAGTTTAAAAAATGTTTGAAAAGAAAAAAAAAATGGAGTCCTCTTTGTTTGGGTGGTCTTCCCCAGTCTCTTGTTTCCTTGCGATGGTCTGCAGTCTGTTTTCCTGATTGGCTGGTTTAACTTGCTTTCACTTTGCAGGGGGTGGATCTGATCTGACCCTTCTCCCCTGTTGGTGCAATCCTAGGTCTCTGTGTTTCGCACAGCTTGCAGGTAGGCCTTGGGCATCCTCTGTAGATGGGGCCGTGAGCAGTCTCGGTGGCTCCTCTGTCTGCTGTGGGGCCACTGCCTTTAACACCTGGCTTTGAATAGGCTGTGTACTCAGCAGGGTCAGGTGCCTCTGGCCTGGTTTACCTAGCTGAGAGTTGCTTGCCTGAGGGCGGTTCCGCCCCCCTGGGCTGGTTGGCTGCCTGGCGGAGCTGGCTATGGAATTCAGCTCCGTTTCGGGCTGGGAATTGAGCTTCCTCTGTGACGGGATCATTTATCTGTCTCAGGAACTGTTTGTTCCCCCGTCTAGTGTTTCCGTATAGCTGGTAGCTGTTCGCTGCTTTCACTTTAAATTTAGAAATTCCGGCTGGCAGGGTGGGGCACCTCTGGCTAATCCCTGGCCCAGGAAGAGCCTCCCGCCTGGGCAGGGGGCATTCTGGGCGGAGCTGGCTCTCACTGGTCGGTCCCTCTTGCCCTTTTCAAAGATGGCTCCTTTGTCCTCGCTTTCCCCAGGCCCGCTTTAGTTCCAGTCTGGTCTGACCCTATGCCAGTGTCAAAGATGGCACTTTGCTCTGTCAGTAGGGGAAGAGCTACCTTCCAGAAGCTGCTCTGTGGGCGCAAGTGAGAATATCTTTCATGGGATACTCACACTTTCTCTGCGACTTCAGCCTGTCCGTGCTCAGCCGCCGTCTGGAGGATTTCTCCCTAGTCTACACTGTGTGCTTTAGCAGAGCGGAGTGTGGGTCGCTGTGCCGGGCGCTGTGCCTGCGCCGGCACTGGCATGGCGGCAGAATGCCGCCTGGAGCTCAAATCTGTGTTTTCAGATGAGCAAACTCGATTTTTCCTTCCTGGCCAGAATCCCTGTACTGTTAGAACTTACTCTGGCTGTCTTTCTAGGAGTAAAAGTTTCTATGGGGTGAGAAAACTGTGATGTCAGAGGGAGCTCAGCTAGGGCTTTGCTGCTTCTCAGCCGTCTTCCCGGAAGTCACCCCATCTAGTTCATTTAATGGATAAGGAAGGTGTCAAGAAAAGTCTCCCATGGAGCTCTAAACTTACGGCAATTTATGCCTCTTTACCTAGTCCTAGAAACTTAATTAATACTTGTAATATTTGCCAGTGAATAACATCTTTTTCCTCCATTGGGTTCTAAAAATTGTACATGTGTATTTTCTTAACATTAAAAAAGAAATGTTCACCATTTTTTATTTCTTCCAAGATACTTTGTGATATCCAAGAAAATCATAAAAGTCATTGGAAATCATGAACTATGAAATATTTGTATAAATACTCCTTTGTATTGGCTGTCTATTTTGTGCAACTCAGAGTGAACTCAGTCAGAGCAAAAGCAGAAAGAGCCTAAGGATTGATTATTGGGTTTGAATGTGCCAAATTTCATGGTTCTTTTCTATTTGAACATAAAATACCTTACTGCTTAATCCATCTTAAATCTCAGTCCTTTAATAAGCTACACCTCAGAAAACAAAAAATCAATAGAAGGGTACTTTGTATAATAAACACATGTCATCATTTCTAACAAGTTATGAATAGTTATGGACATTTATGAAGCTTATCATATCAGAAAATGATAGCTTTCCTAGACTTGATGATGATTTCATTTTTATAGTCTACCATTTACTGCCTCATAAAATTATAGCATATTTCATAGTTGAGAGTAAGACTGGCACAGGGTGTGCTTCTTTGGAATATAATTTGACACAGTGGAAAGAGGAAGCCCTTTGGAAGTTACAAACTTGTTCTGAGTCCTACCTCAGACACTGGAGATTCCAGGGCTTCAAAATATTTCTAAAAAAACCTTCTGAGTTTCATCCCTCTGGGTAATGTGGGGAATGGTGACTATCCTATAGAGTTGAAGCCGAGACTACTCATGAGGTCATGTCTGCAGTGGAACTAAGCACCTTGCCAAGGACTCTGACTGCAAGTTTGTTCTATTTACAACTGGATTTATGGACTGTATGAAATCAAAACAATCAAAGGCAGTGTTCTAAGGGCAGAGAAAGCAGATGTTCTAATTCAGAAGGCTGAAGCAAGAAATCACATGGGTCAAGATAAGATAGTTTGACTTACTTCTCAAGGAGAAATAGTAGTAAGTGCTATCATGAGTCTAGAACAGCCAGTGATTAGAGATCAAAGTGGTGTTTATAACTAGACATTCAAGTTCAGTGAAAAGCCTATGAGAAGTAGGATCGTGGATATTTATATGATACATACAGTTCATCCCTCCCTTCCTTCCTCCCTCCCTCCCTTCCTTTCTTCCTTTCTTGTACTAGTACTCAGGCTTGAATTAAGAGCCCTCTACCACTTGAATCAGAGCTCCACTCCTAGGGTGTGTTTTTCTTTTGGTGATTAATTGGAGATAAGAATCTTAAGAATCTTTTTATGCTGCCTGGGTTTACATTGAGTTTTGGTTCTCAGATCTCAGCCACCTAAGTAGCTAAGGTTACAAACATGAACCAAATATAACTTTTGAGAACCAAAAGAAAAGAAAGGGGGATGTGGATTTGCACTTAGTCTTTCCTTCACTCTACAAATAGTTGTTCATTTACTACCACTATTGGATGCTCAAAATGAAAAATAAAAAGCTTCTAATCTGGTGGCTTGTACGGTAATGAAGATTTTGGTTTGGAAATCTTGGTCCCTCTCACTGTCTTTTCATTTCACTAGATACACACATGCGCAGTACCTGCTATGGTGGGATCAAGAAAGGAGCCTGTGTGCGTCCTTTCCCTGGTGCTGTGACCAAATCTGAATGCTGCTGTGCCAATCCGGACTATGGCTTTGGAGAGCCCTGCCAGCCCTGTCCTGCTAAAACCTCAGGTAGTCACCTATGCCAAATCCATACCTGATAAGAACCTAGCTATGAAAGACTAGATATTTAGCCAAGGACTACAGCAGTTTTGACATGTGTTATTGTTTTGAATGGAAGAAGAGAAACTCAACTCTGTACTGATATGTGAAGCGAGTGTGTGTGTGTGTGTGTGTGTGTGTGTGTGTGTGTTTATATATGTTTAGGCAGAGAGAGTACATGGTGAATAAAAGGATATATTTGCTCATGCCCTTATAATCATTACTGATGGTTGCACAGATTTGCTATGTGCATACATCAGCCCTAATTTCTTTGACCTATTATGTCATTCTGAAGATGACTAGCATAACCTCTATTTACCTTGCTATTGTCAATGTTGTAAATACATGGTGATCCAGTTTCATTTTCTAAATTTTAGCACTGTGTATGTCAGTGCAGCTGGAAGTAGGTTCAGACTCTTAGGTAGATAAGAGTGACCCTTGTTCATGCATACGTCGATTAGATGTCTATTGAATAGATTCAAATACATTAGAGGTTCAAAACCAAACATAGTCGATGTTTCCTTAAAGTTAGAATAGTTGAGAATGCAAGCAAGCAAACATATAAATTACAACTCAGTGTTATTAGTGTCTTAAAAGAGACACAAACCAACAGGAAGAACAGATAGGAATTAGTTGTTAAGGGCAACCAACTTGAACAATTCCTTGCTAGGGGCAGCTGGGAAAGACTTCACAGAGGGGAGATATGTTTACTTAGTTGCTGACAAATAAATAAGAACTTTCCAGTTGATGGGAAAAGAGAATTCCTCCAAGGCCATGATTTGTAATTCCCATAAAAGTCCTAAGTGGGTCATTTCAAGTCTTGAAAAAATTATTGGATACATCTTGGACAATTGACTGGGATCCTGCTCTAAACTATCCTAAGCTTCATATAATGGTACAAATATTAAAAAAATATTACAAGGCTAGATTGAATTAGTATAATTAATCTACAGACAGAAATAGAGATGGGAATATAAAAAGATGGCATTCTTAAATTGCCGAGAAACATATGAATTAAATCATGAGTATCAGTCATAACATTTGGAAAGTTAGTTTAACCCTGTGTTAAACCTTGAAAATAAGGTGGAAGTATCTGGTAATGGTGGAAGACTTTCAAAGCAGACAGTAAAGATACTAAAATACACCAGAGAGCTGAAAAATATTTGAGATATTCCTTAATATTCATGGAATTATGTTAGTCAATAAGAAAGTTCAAATACTGTATAGAAAATGTACGATGTACAAGATTTCACATAGTAGAAATGCACATGGTAGATTTCCTTATTATTTTTTTTTGCCAGTACTGGGTCTTGAACTCAGGGCCTGAGCACTGCCCCTGGCTTCTTTTTGCTCAAGGCTAACACTCTGCCACTTGAGCCATAGCACCACTTCTGACCTTTTCTATATATGTGGTGCTGAGGAATCGAACCCAGGGCTTCATATATACAAGGCAATCACTCTTGCCACTAGGCCATATTCCCAGCCCAGCAAATGGTAGATTTCCATGTAAAAAGATGCTCACTCTTCTCTACAAACAATTTGGTGAGATTTTTTTCTTTTTACTGGAAAATGTATAGACAAATCAATAGTAGTGAGAGTATAGAAATGGCTCCTTTTTTACAGTGTTGATAAAAGGTATTCTAGGAGAGAAAGGAAGGAAGGTCATAAGCAATCAAAGTGGCAAAGATTTTGAAAAGTTTGGCTTCCAAGAGATTATATCATTCTAACAACATACTCAAGCTTTCAAGTTACTGTTTTTACTCCAAGTTGATGAACCTTGGTTACACCCATAAGAGATTGATTGAATAAATATCATACCTCCACATATCTGAGAATAAAGTGCTACATACAATATCAGATGGAACACCAGGAATCAGACATGTTTACTACTCAGAAGCTCAGTGACCTTGGGCAAGTTACTGTATTTCCTCAACTGTCCCAATTTTCTCCCTTGTAAGAGAATTTAGAATTGGGACAATTCAACAAATTATTGAGCATTTGTATACATATATATATGTATACATATATACATATATATGTATATACATATGTATATGTATACATATATACACATGCTCAATAATTTATATATATACGTATATATACGTATATATATGTATGTAGGTAGTGGCACTCGGCAAATAGTATTATGTAAGTTTTATCTGTTACTGTTTTCTCTAGTAACTTTAATTTTTACAGTGTAATTTAGATATTTTAAAGTTTTCATATGTAAACACAACTAAAAGCCAAGCACTGCACTGGTGGCTCATGCCTGTAATCCTAGCTACTGAGGAGGCTGAGATCTGAAGATTGTGATTTGAAGCTAGCTCGGGCAGGAAAGTCTGCTTTTTTTTTTTTTTTTTTGCCAGTCCTGGGGCTTGGGTTCAGGGCCTGAGCATTGTCCCTGGCTTCTTTTTTTTTTTTTGGCCAGTCCTGGGGCTTGGACTCTGGGCCTGAGCACTGTCCCTGGCTTCTTTTTGCTCAAGGCTAGCACTCTGCCACTTGAGCCACAGCGCCACTTCTGGCCATTTTCTGTATATGTGGTGCTGGGAAATCGAACCCAGGGCCTCATGTATATGAGGCAGGCACTCTTGCCACTAGGCCATATCCCCAGCCCCCCTGGCTTCTTTTTTTGCTCAAGGCTAGCACTCTGCCACTTGAGCCACAGCATCACTTCTGGCCATTTTCTGTATATGTGGTGCTGGGGAATCGAACCCAGGGCCTCATGGAAAGTCTGCTTTTTGTATCCAATTAAATCACAGAAAAAGTGGGAAGTAGAGCTGTGGCTCAAGTGGTAGAGTCCTAGCCCTGAGCAAAAGATGCTCAGGGACAGTGCCCAAGCTTAGCGTTGAAGCTTCAGGACCATTATTACTCAGAATAACATTTACTTTTTAAATTTACTTTATTCTTATTTATTTATTTTTGTTTTATTTACTTTTCAAACTCATGTAATTTTGTTATTCTTAGAATATTAGTACTTAAAGTTCACATGCTAGAAAATGAGAATTACTTTTTCTACATGTTATAGAAACTAATTCACATAATTTTTCCAAATGGTAATATTGGAGTTCTGTAAGTGAATTGTGTGTAGAATTGGCATGATTTAAAGGTTGTGTTTTTTTATTTGTTGTTGTTTTTTTTTTTTTTCATGTAGCTGAGTTCCATGGCCTTTGTAGTAGTGGAGTAGGCATCACTGTGGATGGAAGAGGTAACTAGTTCTCTGTCTTACACGAGTATATAGCCTAACTTAGAGCTTTACGGCTAGGATATGAATATACATGTGATTATATTTACTGTGAAAATACATTTGTATGAAAAACCAAGGTAAGTAATCTACAGTGCATTTTTGTCTTCCCTCCCCATTAGTTTCACATTGTCTTTTAACATTTTTATTGATATCAACTAGTTATACAAAGGAGTTTCATTCTGATACATCTGTAGGTACAAATTTTGATGAGACTCACTTCTTCCTTCACTCTCATTCCTTTCCCCTTTCTGAACCAGTATAAACACGTTCCATTGTTCCATTTTTACACATGTACATGAAGGATTTTTTTTTTATCATACCCACTGTCCTTCACCATTTCTGTTCATCCTGTCTTATCTACTATATCCACACAGACTTAAGACTTGTTTCGCCTTCTTGTCCTTCATTTTTTAGCATATCCTAATTTAGTGTCCTATATCCTCCAATTATATTTCTTCTCCTTATTTTATTTCCTTTTTCATTCGGAAGGGCAGTTAAATTGTGAGTTTTCAGAGTTAAACCCTACCTTTGTTGAATGTTCTATATGAGACCTTCCTTTACCTACAATGAAGTGTCTATGAATATTAAACTTCCTTTGTTTCATGCAGATATCAACGAATGTGCCTTGGACCCCGATATCTGCGCCAATGGTATTTGTGAGAATTTGCGAGGTAGTTATCGTTGCAATTGCAACAGTGGCTATGAACCAGATGCATCTGGAAGGAACTGCATTGGTATGTTACTTGCTGTGTACATACAACAAACAGCCTTTCTTATAATATGATCTAATGGGTCAGAAAAGGAGGAATAAATACAAATGAATGACCATAACTAGAACTCTTAGAGTTTTTCAGATTTCAGTTAGGGTACATTAAAGTAAAATACTTTAATAAAAATACTTGAGTAAAAAACGAATCACACAAATTACATTGCACAGTATCAGGTTTCTTAGTGGTTCTTACTAGATAAATATCATTTTCTCAATAAACGGATAGATAGTGAATTATTGGTTTATTGTGTTCTATATATTTCTTTATTATATATGTTTTCACTAAGAGATGGATGGATTTCGAAAACTAATAGGAATGTGTAATACCAAGTCAGGAAAATAAAATGTCGTAAGCTGTACTTTGTAAAGAAACTACTTCCTGCAACATAGGTATAGAAGATCGTTGAGATGAAAGTGTTCATTTTTTAATATATAAGAGAAAGTTTGGACAAACTATACAATTTATTTTTCACAAATATGAAAGTGGAGGAAAATGAGGAGATTCACTACATTTTATTAATCTACTTGTTCAGAAATTTGGGAAATATCTGGATTTTTCCATATACTACCTGAGTCTGGTTTACAGAATGAAAGTTACTTAATCAATCATTATTTACAACAATTTTTACTCATCTTTGCAACAAACTGTCAATGATTCTGGTCAGAGAGAAACATGAATTTTTATGTTTCTGGCATTCGTTATTATAATTAGAGATAACCACTAAATACTGAATTGGAGGGAAGCATACAAAGATAGATTAATATATTTTGATACCTACAGGGGAGGGTACTAGCAAATGCTTATTGAACGTTTCTAAAAATATGCAAAACAGGATTTTATTTGCTAGAAGCAAAGTCACTCCTGGATGAGCTTCCTAGTTTAGTTTACTTGAAAATATGGATAATCGAATAAAACTAAAGAAATTCCCTGTACATTCACACACAAAAAAATAAGAAGATGTCTAAACTTCTCTTTTAAGTAGAAATGGGTATATAATTTAGTGAATGATTTAAGTTAAGATTTAAAAGAAAAATGAAACCAAAAATTGATAACAATTTTCAAATATAATACAATTTTAAAAATACAACTCAAAATTCAGAATTGGAGGAAAAACACAATCCCCAAAGAGAAAAGGATCACATGAATTATAAATGGTGCTGGAATTACTGGCAATGTGTTTCCTGATCTGTTTTCCATGTCTTCTTAGATGCTATATTGTTTGATAACAGGACAGTTATTATTCATAAGGCTAATTATAGAACTTGAAGTGAAAGGAACTCTAACCCAAAATACAGTTTTTATTTCTGTCACCAGCTAAACTTGGAAAAACAAAGGAGCAGCTATGAAGATAAAAGTCAGTGTGAATTTCTGAACTTGAGGTTTAGATAATTTTCTCTAGGGAGTTCTAGTCCGCAAAAAAAAAAAAATATACAAAATATGTTATTCATATTCTATTTGTAGCTAATTATTTCTGAGATAAAAATATGAAAAAGTAACAAATACTTTTTTGTTTAACTGCTGATAATACACTTTGTCTTTCAATTTTAATTTACAAAAATGAAAAAATCATGATTCTTACACATAAGTAAGCATGTAGGTAAATGAGTTTTGCTTTTTTTTTTTTTTTTTTTTTTTTTTTTTGCCAGTCCTGGGCCTTGGACTCAGGGCCTGAGCTCTGTCCCTGGCTTCTTTTTGCTCAAGGCTAGCACTCTGCCACTTGAGCCACAGCGCCACTTCTGGCCATTTTCTATATATGTGGTGGTGGGGAATTGAACCCATGGCTTCATGTATGTGAGGCGAGCACTCTTGCCACTGGGCCATATTCCCAGCCCCGAGTTTTGCTTTTTTGTTGACTTCAACTGTACTTTAAAATTTATCTAATTGAATCCTATTGTTGGATAAAAAAGCATATGAAAGTCGTGAGCCTTGCTCACTGCTTCAGGGACTTCAGAAGAACTTTAAAATATCCACCAGCATAAGCATGTCCCACCTAAATAAAAGGCTGTCTATAGGGCTGGGGATATAGCCTAGTGGCAAGAGTGCCTGCCTCAGATACACGAGGCCCTAGGTTCGATTCCCCAGCACCACATATACAGAAAACGGCCGGGGGCGGCGCTGTGGCTCAAGTGGCAGAGTGCTGGCCTTGAGCGGGAGGAAGCCAGGGGCGGTGCTCAGGCCCTGAGTCCAAGGCCCAGGACTGGCCAAAAAAAAAAAAAAAAAAAGGCTGTCTATAATCCTAACTCCTCAGGAGCCTGAGATCTGAGGACCAAGAGTTCAGAGCCAGCCTGGAAATAAATGTCTTTCAACCTTTACATCCAATGAATAAGCAAAATGTCCATAGTGGAGGTGTGACTCCAGTGATAGAGCACCCACCTTGAGTGAAAAAGCCAAGCAAGAGTGGGAAGTATTGAGTTCAAATCCCAATACCAGACATACAAAAAATCAGTCCCACCAGCCATTCAACGGACAAAGGCCTCATATCTAAAATATATGCAGAACTAAAAAAATTACCTTCCTCCAAAACAAAACCGCAAAGAACTAATAGCCCGCTCATCAAGTGGGCTAAAGACCTACAAAGAGACTTCTCTGATGAGGAAATGAAAATGGCCAAAAGACATATGAAAAAATGCTCTACATCACTGGCCATAAAAGAAATGCAAATCAAAACAACATTGAGATTCCATCTCACCCCATTAAGAATGCCATATATCAAGAAAACTAACAATAACAGTTGTTGGAGGGGATGTGGCCAAAAGGGAACCCTACTTCATTGTTGGTGGGAATGTAAACTGGTTCAGCCACTCTGGCAAGCAGTATGGAGATTCCTCAGAAGGCTAAATGTAGAACTCCCCTATGACCCAGCAACCCCACTTTTGGGTATTTATCCAAAAAACCACAAACAAAATCACAGTAAAGCCACCAGCACAACAATGTTCATTGCAGCGCAATTTGTCATAGCGAGAATCTGGAACCAACCCAGATGCCCCTCTGTAGACGAATGGATCAGGAAAATGCGGTACATATACACAATGGAATTTTATGCCTCTATCAGAAAGAATGACATTGCCCCATTTGTAAGGAAATGGAAGGGCTTGGAAAAAATTATACTAAGTGAAGTGAGCCAGACCCAAAGAAACATGGACTCTATGGTCTCCCTTATTGGGAATAATTAGCACAGGATTAGGCAAGCCACAGGCGAGGATCACAAGAGCCCAATAGCAATACCCTTATGATCACATAAGATGATGCTAAGTGAAATGAACTCCATTTTATGGAAATGATTGTTATATCAGAGTTGTAACTACTTTCAACATCCCATGTGTATCTGTAGTTTATACTGTTGATGATGTTCTTGTATCACCTTCTTGGATTGTATCTACACTATCTCTGTAATCTTATCTGAGTATATTGGAAACCGTGTATACTGGTATTAGAATTAGGAAATTGAGAGGGAATACCAAAATTGAGAGACAAAGGGTAAATTAAGAGAAACAACAACAAAAGCAATACTTGCAAAACTGTATGGTGTAAGCGAACTGAACACCTCGGGGGGATGGGGGAGGGGGGAGGGGGTATGAGGGACAAGGTACAAACAGTACAAGAAATGTATCCAATGCTTAACGTATGAAACTGTAACCTCTCTGTACATCAGTTTTATAATAAAAACTTAAAAAAAAATCAGTCCCTTTTGCATAGGATGAAGGAGTATGATGTAAAAACAAAGTCAGAGACACTGATGAGAATAAACAAATAAAATATGGTTGGTCACTGTGAAACATGTTTAATATTAGCATCTTCTATCTTCCAACTGTTGATTTCAGACATTGATGAGTGCTTGGTAAACAGACTCCTTTGTGATAATGGACTCTGCCGAAACACACCAGGAAGTTATAGCTGTACGTGTCCCCTTGGCTACATGTTTCGGATGGAAACAGAAACCTGTGAAGGTGAGGTTGTCTTTCCCGTCATACTTAGGAACAAGAAACAGTGCCTAGAGATGCTAAACTTTAATGACAGCAATGAAGCAATGTGTGGCTAGCTTTGTTTTATCATCTCTTTCAGCTAATTTGGCAGCTCCAGAAATAGCATGCATCCAACTCAGTTTATAAAAACTATCAGTTTTGTTCCACTGAGATAAAATATAAACACTTGGAAAATGAAGAGAGAGAATGAGAAGGAAAATAAGAAGAGTAGAAGGATCCCTATTACCTTACTTGCTGAAATTAAATGTCAGATTTGTGTTTACTTTTTACTCATTTTCAATACCACTGTGAGCCTTGGAGCCAGAACTCCAATTACAAAATCAGCTTTTGAGCATTTCATTTATGAAGTAAGGGCTCTCTCCAAAAGTTGGGCCAAGAAAATATTTGGAGTAAAATTAAAATCACTTGAATGCAATTTATAGTCATAGGAAACTTGTATTTTCTACTTGATATCATTTCCAAAAGAGATCATCTGAGCTTACAGATCATAAATCAGTATTTTAAAAACTTCTGCCTGGCTTGATGGTACATGTCTGCAGTATCAGTATTCAAGAGGTATAAAAAGGAAAATCATGAGTATAAGGACAGCCTGAACTGCAAGGTAAGGCTCTGTGTCAAAAATGAAAACAGACAAAAAACAGAACAAGCCAGGTGCCAGTGGCTCAAGCTTGTAATTCTCAGGAGACAGAGTCTGAGGACGATGGTTTGAAGCCAGCCATGGCAGGAAGGTCTATGAGACTCTTAACTCCAATTAACCACACACACACAAAACTCCAGAAGTAGAGATATGGCTTAAGGGATATAATGCCAGCTTAAGTGTAAAAGCTAGGGACAGTGCCCAGGCCAGGAGTTCAAGCTCCAAAATTGGGACATATGTGCATGTGCGTGCACCATACCCACAGACAAGAAAAGAAAACCCACACTGATTTTTCTGCACAGGAAATTACAGAAGTTTAATGCTTAAATGCTCAGTGAAAGAGTGGCTGAATGGAGTGCATCCTATTAAGCTTTTCTGTCTTGATCAAAGTGTTATATATTTCAGAGTAACTGGTGGCATGACTACTAGTCCTTGGCCCTATTTACATCTCACTATGGACCTGGAGAAGACTCCTACTACATCCTCAAACCCAATGACTATTACCGAATAACAACTTGATTTTAAAGATTTCATCCTCAATTACTGTGAATAGCTCTTTCCTTAGCTGTGAAAGTATATGTCTGACTGATTCCACAGCCAAAAAGATTGCAATAACAATATTATGCAAACAAGATGTTAGCCTTCTCTCCTCATCTTCCTGCTTAACTTCAAAGCATTTTTATGAAGAGAAACAAGATAGGATTCTTGAACAAGATGCCAGAACACAAGTAACTGCTGAAGTTGATGAACCACTGTTACAAAGCACAGTTCTAAGTTTGGATTGAATTGAAGGGAACCACTGAAGAAATGGTAATTAGCCCAGAAGGAATAAGGAAACAACAATAACAAAAGGAAAATAGAAAAAAGGGAAATCTTAGCATAAAATCTTGTTTTACCAAACTTAGCTGTAGTTACTGTTTTCTCCATAGCTTTACAGAAACTCCCTGAAGGATAATGTACATCTAGTCCTGGTGGCTGAAGCCTTTGAGGATTTCTTTTGTCCACAGATGATCAGGGGTCTTTAAGAGTTAGGAATATCTTTCAGCTAGAAGGGCTTTCTGTAAAGTTCTATCTTGCAAATATACTTAGCTTCAGAGTCTTTATTCTCTAGCTTGCACTTGGTCTTCCAGCATCCACTGTCCCTGAAGGTTGCTCTGAGAAAGGTACTTTGGAAAATGTTAGTCTAACAATATTTCTTCCATGAGTTTTTGTTTGTTTTGTTTTTATGAGATGGGAGATGAAATGCCTAAATAATGTTTTTATGTTCCCTCATTTTAACACTTTCCTCCTCTGTCTTCATTCATCTTCTCTCTTGTCTATGAGAAGGCAAGCTTCTGTTATGTCTCAGGATAAAGTTTGAGAGCTAGAGCCACAGAGAGTATTGTCTTGACTTAACCAAGAAACCGTTTCCTGTTTACTCTGAGATCACTAGTGTTATTCTAAGAGCTGGATTCTTGCTGATGTGGGCAGTCTGATTCTTTGTGTCTGATTATTACTGATTATTTATAGAACATCCCTCCCATTTGAACAAATAAGATGAAGTCAGAAGTTACTAAGAAACAAACTGCCAAAGAAGTGAAAGTCTGAGATTCTAACACTTACTGTAACAATAAAGAGTGGGATCCAGTGGGATTTTAAAATACAGCGTGAGAGCCAGGCACTGGTGACTCATGCCTGTAATCCTGTTACTCAGAAGGCTGAGATCTGAGGATCATGATTCAAAGCCAACCCAGCCAGGAAAGCCCATGGTATTCCCTTCCTTCCTTCCTTCCTTCCTTCCTTCCTTCCTTCCTTCCTTCCTTCCTTCCTTCCTTCCTTCCTTCCTTCCTTCCTTCCTTCCCTCCCTCCTTCCTTCCTTCCTTCCTCCTTTTCTCCCTCCCTCCTTCCCTCCCTCCTTCCCTTCCTTCCTTTTTTCCTTCCTCCCGTCCTCCCTTTTTTTCTTTCTTTTTATTTTTATTGGAAAGGTGATGTATATAGGGGTTACAATTACATGGGTCAGGTACTGAGTACATTTCTTTCTGAACAGTGTCACTTCTTCCTTGATTTTATCCTAATTTTTCCCTTCCCAAACCCACTTTCCACCAAGTTGTATCTCTAATCACAGAAAATGCTGGAATAGGCACTGTGGCTCAAGTGGTAGAGCACTAGCCTTGAGCAAAAAGGAGCTCATGGACAGTTCCCGGGCCCAGAGTTCGAGCCCCAGGTCTGGAAAAGCAACAACAACAGAGAGAGAGAGAGGGGGGGGGGAGAGGGGAGAGAGGGGGAGAGAGGGGAGAGAGGGGAGAGAGGGGAGAGAGAGAGGAGAGAGAGAGGAGAGAGAGGAGAGAGACAGGAGAGAGAGAGAGAGAGAGAGAGAGAGAGAGAGAGAGAGAGAGAGAGAGAGAGAGAGAAACAATGTGCGGTAATTACCTAAATGTTGAAGCACTCAGTAACAGATCTGGCAACAGTGATAAACACTTTGTATGTTCAAAGGGCACTTGCTCTTAATAAATGGGAACTCTTTCTAAAATCTGTCATTCATAGGAAAGAATTTTATGTTAAATAATTAAAGAAACAATAGAGAAAGTTTCTAGCTCCAACCTTATGACACTGGTAAAAGTAAAAATGTTGACCATAGAAATGGTTTTCCATGATCAATTTATTTGTATGCTTTTGTTCACTATTAAATTATTTTCAGATTATTAAGTCTTTTGCAAGAAGAAACCCAAAGGCCACTAATCTTTCTTTTCCAAGGTCTCCTTATTTTCACCATTGCATGCAAACAGTAAATACATCTGCTAGAAGCACTCCTCCTCATTCTTCCTGTCTTAACTGATGTCCAAGGACTTCAGCATAGAACAGTTGCCAGATTCATTGCAGATTCTAGCTTTCTGTGTTTGTATTTTCTCTATTCATTAATTTTGTTTGCATTCATATATCCACCCAGACTATGCTAAATGTCTAGAATATGTAATTTATTCCAATAATAATAGAGAAAAGTTCCTCTATTTCAGACTAAAGCTACAAACCTTTGATTTTACTCTTTTTTTTTTTGAGCTCTGAGAGTTTGTGAAAGTTAAAAATTTAACAGCAAGCACTGTGGTTTAGATTGTGTTTCCAGTGACATAAGTAGTTAAATGTAAACCAGATGTGCTTTGAAGTCTGTTTCCAGTAATGTACAGTGGGCTGTTTCAATTCCATGACATTTATAACATAAAAACATTGTATTTAAAGGAAAACTAAATAGCTGATATTTGTAGTTGTCATTGCATGTGTTTGTAGTTTTCAGATTCTTCATTGCTTAATTTAAAATAGAATTTTAAAACAAATGACAGTGACATTTCTCTTTTAAAGGATTTCTTTTCACAAATGAAATTAGTAGGACAATTAATATATACTGTAACCTCAGATTAGTTATCTGTTTCCTTTATTGTTATCTAATTCTTTTTATATTGAATTTTTCTAGAAGAATTTTAGTACTGTGGAATGTTTCCATTAAAAATCATGATGCATTTTTATAAAACTTGCCCTGTGAAAACAAAATGCATTCATATTTCCTCAATTTCTATTTTTAGAGTACCTAGATACTTATTAATTTTTAAGTAGCAGTACCTTCCTTCCTTTTCTGTTTTTTAAATTTGCATTTCAAGTGCTCTGTCTTTAAACTCCAATCTGAGCCTTCCCTTTCCCTTTTGGATTCAGGTTCATATATATTTGACTTCATAAAGAAGCATTAGAGTCTTTTTAGTGAGTTGTTTACATATTTTCTTTAATATAAGAAGGTGTTATAATTCAAGTAAATGCATAAGGGAAAGTGTTATGTCAAACTCAGAAACCTCACTGTTCAGTACAACATGTCTTTTAATCTGTTGATTCATTTCAAATAATTAACTGCATCGAGAGAGATCTGTGGGTCCTTCATTAATACTGAGTGTTTGAAATTATATTAAAAGTGTCTTTCATTCTGTGTTTTTTACTTCCACTGAAGATTATATTGGTTGTATTACATTAATATGTTAAACTATTTAACTTGAAATTTTCTTTAGTCACATGGGAGCATACTGATCATCAATTGAACTGTTCAGATTATAGGTACCTGGTATGATTTATTTTAGTCACAGTAATAATTACAGAGGCCTACTCAGTACAATTGCTTTCACGTCATTAAGTTCTTGTAACTTTTGAACCCAGAGCCTTATGCATGCTAATGATAGTGCTCTACTGAGTCCTTATTTTTCTAATTTTATTATGATTTTTTAAAGTAAACTCATAAGGCTAAATATGAGAGGCTAACTGATGAGGATGGTGAATTTAAACTGGAAGAGAATTTTATACCCAGGTCAAAGTTTTGGTCCTTATTTTATGACTTGTATCCAAGAGTTTGAAATGAAAGCCAACACTATGCCTTTCTTTGTCTTTAAAGCATCATGGAACCATAAGTGAGAGGAATAATCAACCTTTGTTCAATGCACATTGCACCTGGAATTACATTCTACTAGAAGGGGAAACTAATCTAATTTATGTAGCTGGAGTTGAACATTGAAGGAGCACATAGTGAATCCTTTCCAAATAGGCTGTTCCCTGTAGTCCTACTGAGTCACAGGCATGGGTGATGTGTATCCAAGCTGTAATATGCATGTCTCCATTCTCCATTCACTTTATGCCTTGTAGATCCATATTAAAATGACAAGTGCCAAGTTTGCTAGACATTCTGGCATAGCATGGCTTGTTGGAGTAATATTTTCCAGGAACACATGGCAGTTCTAACAGACTCTTTTCCTTCTGCATTGCAGATATAAATGAATGTGAAAGCAACCCATGTGTCAATGGGGCCTGCAGGAACAACCTTGGGTCTTTCAACTGTGAATGTTCTCCTGGCAGCAAGCTCAGCTCCACAGGGTTGATCTGCATTGGTAGGATGCATGCCCAAGTCCCAGCCATATCTCTCTCTCTCTCCCTCCCTCCCTCCCTCCCTTCCTCTCTCTCTCTCTCTCTCTCTCTCTCTCTCTCTCTCTCTCTCTCTCTCTCTCTCTCTCTCTCTCTGAACTGAGCGTTCAGCTTCACTGTAAAGATATGATAGTAGCAGAGAATGAAAGCATAGAATAGACAGGCATAGCTAGCATAAACTAGAAATAATTTCCGGGAGTTACTCCATTAATATGAGTAAGTACATTATTATGTAAGTTATAAGTGTTTCTATAACACACGTATATGTAGACACATAGATGTTATTCTGATAATACCTTAGAATCAGTACAATCAAACCTCTATTACAGAGTGTGTGTGTGTGTATGTGTGTGTGTGCGCGTGTGTGTGCCAATACTGGGGTTTGCACTCAGGGCCTTGGTACTATCCCTTAGACTTTTTGCTCAAGCTGATGTGCTACCATTTGAGCCACAGCTCCACTTTTAGGTTTTTGATAGTTAATTGGAAAGAAATGTCTCACCACAGACTTTTTACTCCAGAGACTAGCTTTAAACTTCACTTCTCAGATTTCAGTCTCCTGTGAGCCACTAGTACTTGGCTGGCAGACATTTTATAAATTATCTATCATAAATAGAAATGTAATAGAGTTTGGATTCAGGAAGCCAAACAAGAATTTGGAAATTTTATTTTTTTTTCTTTTTAATTGATCACAAGTTTATGGGGTATAAAGAACAGAAAGTGTTTTCTTTTGTAAATATCTAAGAAAAACATTCTAAATTACTATGTCTCAAAACATTTAAAGTTCTTTATTCATTAGTGAATATTAACAGTACAAAGTGGCCCATTGTGGTACGTCCATAAATCCATTTGATGTGTTTTGATCAAATTTATTCAAATTGCCTTTCTTTATTCCCTTTTCCCTCGTTTTCTCATCATTTTAATGATTTTATTATTAAATTTTCATTCTTGCATATGAAGTGCTTTGATCATATTCATCCCCCTTATTCCTCTCTCCTATTTGTCCTCTCCCAGACAGTTCCTCTCTCCCACACATCTGCCCTTTTACATTCATGTCCATTTTAAGTCTAGATTTAATTCTCAAATGACATAGAATGAATCAAAGCAAGACTGTAATCTATGCCTGGGAGGAAAAGTTCAGTACATGTATAAGGGAAAATCTGCCCCTGTTAACTGTTTCCCTCTTCAGATGTCAGCAGCCTCTTCAGTAGGCATGCCACAGTTCCTACCATAACTAGAGTCCTTGTATAAAGTGAACTGCATCTCTTCAGACAGGTAGAAAGGTATTTCAGCTGTATATAGTGCCAAAAAAATTGGCCATTTTTTTGTGTGTTCTTTAGCCAAAAATGAATTTTCAATTTAATGTTTTCCAAATCTAGAGTATTTTCAGAATTATGTCTGATGTTACCCATATGTAGTTGGATCCTGGAATAACTATTTGTTATGTGAGTAGAAATGACCAAGTCCAGAATTATCAATGAAAATGTCTTTGGAAGTTCAGCTCTTCATTTCCAAGTGAGGTTCAGTTGTAGCTGCTGGCATTTCAGCTTTGCTTAGCAGTCTTTATTAGGAATAGGCTGCTGTCTGCCTGCAGCCATATTTTTTTTAAGAGAATTCCAGGTGTTGGGGGGTGGGGAATGGGTTGGATCTGTAAGGCAGAAATATTTTTGCTAAGGCAGAATTTCCAACTGAGATGGAATCATTTTATTATGCAAAGGAAATGAACTCAGCATTAGTCTAATAATGCCTCAGAAAACTAAATCTGTGTGCCACTTGAGCATCAAAGATAGCTTAGCTTATGCTTCATCTTACACACTTTTATTATTTTGGCCCTTTGTCCTTAGACTTATTAATGAAACAAAGACTTTTTATTCTCAAGTCATTACATCATTATTATGATTACTAGCCATTAAACATCACCATATTCTCCCAAGCCAGTGTGTTCTGTTTTTATATATTATGATCAAATTTGAGTATCTCAGCCTAGAACTACTCTGAAATTTGCCTAATATTTTTAAAGTTTAGACCTTATTTTATTTCCTGGTTTCCTTTAAGAGATAATTCTAATAGAAAAGTAATGAAATATCCATAGGAAAATATGTGTATTTTCTTATAGAACTGTCAGTGAATCTAATCAGTGGTTAGTCTACAGATTTCTAGTATTCAGGGTATAAGTTTATAATTTTGACAGTCCCATGCTATGATTGCTAATATAAAGTTATACTGCATATGATTTACTTGGATACTAGAAATATTTAAAACCTTAGGATGTATATTCTTCAAACTACTAAGTAACTGCTGTAATAAACAATTGTATTCTGCTTGATCCAATTGAAGGCCATGGTTGGTGAGTCCTTCCTGTGTTACACTGCTTGGGTTGGATGGCTCTGCAATCCACAGCCTTGTGCCCCTTGACTTGAGCCTGTACTCTGTGCAACTTGAGTGGACATGACACGACAGAGACTTTCCTGTCATCAAATCCCACAGTATTTTCTCAGTCTTCATCTTAAAAGTATTATCACTCTCGAAGTTTTCATTTGGAGCCTCCCAACCACAGGTGTCTTCTTATCTTCTATTCTGGCTCATTTTTTCCCATTCCTCTTGCTATGCGTTTCTTACTCCCGTGATCTCTGCTATAAAATATCCTGTCAATCCATGGAACTCTTTGCTTCTCTGTGTACTCATCCTTAGATCCTTTCTCTGCTGACTCAAAATTGTCTTGTCATCCTCAACTTTTCTACTAACTCCAGACTGATAGGACCAATCCTCTGCCATTGTCTCTACTTGTATGTTTTATAGCCATCTAAGAGTATCATTCTAAAACCAAATTACTGTCTTCCAGCTTGAACTGGGGTTTTCTAGAAATTTCCACTTTAGCAAATAGAACTCCATGATTCCAATTGCTATTCCTCAAATCCTTCACTTTGTACTGTATACCTTCTTCCCTAACTATTCACTGAAATCATCTATAAACCTATTGATTGTTCTTGAAGTTTATCCATATTTTAACCATATTTCAACACTAACAACCCCAATCCAAATATCAATTATTTCTCTTCTTTATTTATACTGTACCCTCTGTCTTGATTCCTGCCCCCCCATACTTGCCACTCTGCTGCAGTGAAATCTTTTAAAACATATATGAGCAGATATCATTCCTTGTCTAGAAAGTCTGCCTTATAATCACTTTGAATTCCCTCATAGCTCTTAGAGCAAAAGCCAGACTCCTGCGAAAGTCTGTGTAGGCTCATGATGTTCCTCCAGCTCTGTCTTCCTCTGTGTTGCTTCTAGCCCCTCCACCTTAGCCTCACTGGCCTACTTCCGGCTCATGCAGGTCCAGCAAAGGTACATCTGAAGTCCACTGTGGCTGGAGAAGGTCTTCTTTTTCTGTTTGGATGTCATATTATAAGTCAGGACTTCTAGCTCATTCCCTCAGGCGGTATACTTCACTTTTTTTTCAGACTACAATGCAAATATCTGTGTTGTGTGTATGTGTGTACACTTATGTGCACTTACAGAAATCAGAATGAGATGGGGGAAAATGTCTCAATGGATTTGCAAACTGTAAGTGTTGGTGCAGTACTAATCTATAAAGAAGCACGCGCTGGTCAGGAACTGGTGGTTTATGTCTTGATCCTAGCTTCTCAGGAGGCCAAGACATGGAGGAGCAAGACTCAAAGCCAGACTAGGCAGAAAAGTTTGCAAGATTCCTATCTACAATAAACCAGCAAGATGCCATGCTGGAAGTAGTAGAATGTCAGCTTTGAGCAATAATTTCAGCAAGTGCACCAGGACTTGAATTCTTGCCCTATTACAAGCACCAAAAAAGATGCATAATCTAGCATGGTGGAGGTCTGTAATCGGGCTTTGCAGATTGAAATCTTGACACAAACACTATATTACCTTATTTCCCTTACTAACCAACTGACTATTGGGCACCAATGGCTCACACCTATAATCTGAGCTACTCAGGAGGCTGAGTCCTGAAAATAGCACTTCAAAACCAACTTGGGCAGAAAAGTTTGTGAGAGTCTTATCTCCACTCAACCACCAAAAATTTGGAAGTGAACCTGTGGCTCAAATGGTAGGGTGCTGGCCTTGAGCAAAAGAGCTCAGGGACAGTACATGGGCCCTAAATTCAAACCCTGGGACCAGAAAGAGAAAAAGATAAAACCCAAATAGTTGACTTCTCTGTGCTTCCGTTTTCTCATCTGCAAATTGTACACACCTCACAGGCTCATTTTCATCAGTGCATAAATGAGTGGGAAGCCTTTTAGAACTTAGGACAATTTCTGACACTAGTTTACTCAGTATTAGCAGTTCCTGATACAATTTATCTTACTTTTAATGATCAAAGCCAAAATGACAAAGCACTTGTTACTTTAGGTTATTTAAAAGGCATTTAAGTTCACAAGTGTTACAGGCATGTCTCCTCTGTGCAATGTTGTTTAAGGTGTAAGTAAACATGCAAAGAGCTGCTGAAGGTGGTCTGAAACAAAAGTTCATGACTTGCATACACTAACAATCTCCAAAAAGAACAAAGTCCAGAAAAGGACAAAGTAAAATGACCACATCCTTGAAAGCTAGAGGAGAGTTTCTGCTTTGTTGTTTTTTTTATAGGAGAACTAAATTAAACAGATTTTATTCAACTTTTAGGATGAAGAAAACAAATGATATAAAATAAGACTTAAGAAATGTTCTCTTGTATGACTATTTCAAACACTCTGAATGTTCTATAAAATGCTCACACAGCAAATATGAAAAGCTTCAATACACATCCTTTTGTAACTTCTGTTGCAACAAATGCAACATTAACAGCATAAATTTCTCCTGTCCCAATTTTAAAAGTTGAAATACTGAATTACATTCTAACTTTTGTTATACATATTTTTATTCACAGACTTTAATAAGATCATTGCCAATACATACATTATTTTCCTTAACTTTATTTTTACAATAAGCCAGTCTGTCATGCAGCCATCAAAAACCTTACAGAAAATTATACAGGCTTGTAGTCCAATTTAGACTCCAGCTTCTTAGAATCAGCCACTTTTCTGGCTGCTTTCATGAAGTCTTCCTGAACTACAAAATCATGATCAGCACGAATCGCAAACATCCCTGCTTCAGTACAAACATTTCTCAGGTCTGCTCCATTAAAGCCATCTGAAAGCTTCACAATTGCTTCATAATCTATTTCACCATGCTTTGTAATAGGACCTGCATGGATTTTCAATATATCTAATCTTGCTTGTTCGTTTGGTAAATCAATATGTATTTTCCTATCTAATTGTCCTGGACGCAGCAAAGCAGGATCCAGTGTATCTGGTCTGTTTGTAGCCATGATCATTTTAACTCTATGCAGAGTATCAAATCCATCCATTTGATTCAGTAACTCCATTAAAGTTCTCTGAATCTCTCTGCCAGCTGAAGTACCCTCAGAAAACCGACGACCATCAATAGCATCAATTTCATCCATAAAAATGATGCATGGCTGATGGTCTCTGGCATAATTGAACATTTCTCTAATCAAACGAGCACTTTCACCAATGTACTTGTCTACAATAGAACTAGATACAACCTTTAGGAAATTGCAGTCCAACTGGCTGGCAACAGCTCGTGCCAAGAGTGTTTTTCCCGTGCCTGGTGGTCCATATAACAAACAGCCTTTTGGAGGTATTATGCCTACACACTGGAATAATTCTGGGTTTGTAAGAGGTAATTCTATTACCTCTCTTAATTCCCGAATCTGTTCTGAGAGCCCTCCAATCTCAGAATAAGAAACATTTCCAGGATCTTCATGAGACATGTTGTAAACCAATGGATCCACCTCTCTTGGCAAATATCTCATGATAGTTAATGTAGTCATATCCAAAGCAACTCTTGTTCCTGGCTTCAGCTTACTTTTGTCAAGCTGTCGACGACAACCTACAACATATCTTGGTCCATTTGTAGCTTTAACAATGAATTTTTCTTCAGTTAACTGCTTAAGCACTTCACCTACAATCTGCCCGACACTTTGTAGGGCCTTCAGATCATTTTCAGACTTTTCATACTGCTTGGTAAGTTCTTTTAACTGTTCCCTTAACTCCTTGATACGGCCATCGATTTCCTTGTGTTCCAGCAGCTTCTTGCGGTAGTCCTGAAGCGCCTTATCTCTAGGGTCCGCCATGATGAGAAGCCGTCGCTCATCTGCTTTGTTTTAATATCTGCACATTTACTGAAACTTTTTAATTTGTGCAGAAATAGAAGCTATTTTAGTTTGGTTTTAGAAGTATGTTAAAATTAAGAATTATACATATTATGTATAATATATGTGTATATATAAAGTAAGTAAATAATATGAGTGCATGTACCTGCAGGTGTGTTCAAAGGATATGCTGTAAAAAGTTTAAACAATTATTCTCTTAAGGTTTGTTTTTTTTTGATACTATAACAAGTGCCTTTGAGGAATTAATTCCATTTTCCTCAAAGTAAGAGTATCCGAACCTTCCCTTTTCCTTTTCAGACAGCCTGAAAGGGACATGTTGGCTCAACATCCAGGACAACCGCTGTGAGGTGAACATTAACGGGGCCACCCTGAAGTCTGAGTGCTGTGCCACCCTTGGAGCTGCCTGGGGGAGTCCTTGTGAGCGCTGTGAACTGGGTGCGTGCCATACCAGCCTTCTAGGCTGCACATTGGAGAGCTGCCTTCTCCTTCAAGACTTCCTTTTTCATGTGCATGCGTTCCCTTAGTGAGCAGGCCATAGACTATCTATGTTTGACTCAACTTACCCACCTCTTCAAATGTCTGTTTGGATTTTCCTTTTTCTCTAAGAAGATCCTTGAAATAAGGAAAAGAATTCATGGGAGTCGAGCTCCTAAACAACCATCTGTACACTTCCAGGTCCTTCTTTGCCTGTGTCCCAGAAGGATATGTTTGTCTTGTCCCTGCAGTCATATTACTTACCCTTCAGATATCAACATGAGAGCAAAAAGAAATTATAGAGGAAAAAAATTCCTGTGTTGGTAAATAGCAAGTCAGGACTTAACTGAATCGAGGAGGGGGTCAGCTGGAACATTCAGCCTTCAAAGCTCCCCACCCTCAATTTGTAATTCTATTATGCTGATTCTTAGCTTAAGATAGGTTATTTTTTTCCAGCCAAGTAAAAAACAATCTGTCCTGTTGTCCTTATAGATGCAGCTTGCTCAAGAGGGTTTGCCAGGATTAAAGGTGTTACTTGTGAAGGTGAGTGTATACGTGGATAATGATGTATGTCTTTAAAGCAGAATTTTGAAGTAATATTTATTCATAAGCATTAGAGATGCTCATCATTTTCAAAAAAGTTGAAATTTTAATGAAAATACTCAGTGTAATGAAGAAATGCTTTAGCCTAGTACACTCAGAAAATGGCTTAAAAGTTTCCCTTTTTTCCTCTATGCATGTGAGTAAACTTTATAAGGGTGTCAACAGCCATCAAGGCACAGAACAGCTGTCTGAGGAGCATGTCTGAGCTATTTTATGGACAGGCAGAGCCATTTTACAGCTGGTGCCTAGTGGAGCTAGATGCCTGGTTTGGGGATATTTTTGCTTTACTCAAGCAATAATCCACATTGTAGTGCAGATTGAAAATGTTATACAGGAAAGAAGTATACCTGTTTTTTCTATTTGTAATATCTTTATCCTGGGGTTCCTCCCATTTCCCTGCAGATGTTAATGAGTGTGAGGTGTTTCCTGGTGTTTGTCCAAATGGACGCTGTGTCAATAGCAAAGGATCTTTTCACTGTGAGTGCCCTGAAGGCCTTACATTGGATGGAACGGGCCGTGTGTGCTTAGGTAAGTTTCATACATTCTTTTCTCTCATGCATGAAATGAGTCTTGAATTTTCTGTCCTTCAGGCAGTGGCTAGCCCAAAACCACTGAGTCTGTATTTGAAAAATGATTACTTTAAATTTAGTGCAGAGTACCTATAATTACGGCAGTATTACCTGAGGATATTTTTTAATGTTAATGTGTTTAAGTTCTGCTTAATGCAGAAAGTTAGTTACCACTCAAAAACTATTTTCTACACTTGAGTTTCTTCAGTCAAATCCTTTCAGCAAATTCAGTCTTTTATACACAATGAAATAAGAAAACTATGCCAATTTTGAATACAGAAGAAATATTGGAGACTAGTATTTAGAAAGTTAGCTTTCAGGGACCAGCACAGCAGTGTCCTTTAAACATAGGTGAAGTTATGGGCTAAGTTAATTCATTTTGGCTTGAAATAATTGACTGACTATGGTTCTTCCTTTCCTACCTTTAGAACTTAAATATGTATCCTAAAAAGTTAAGAAAAGTGAAAGGAGTATGTTAGAAGGGTTGGGTGAGTGTTGAAAAGGGTGACATTGATCAAGATGCACCTGTGTTTATAAACTCCTTTGTACAATTCTTAAAGATAATAAAAATATTTTCAAAAAATAAATATTACTCAAACTTGAATGTAGGATGAATGACTTGTAAGCTTGTTGAAATCAGAACACATAAGTATATTTTAAATGTTGTGTTTTCTAAATATCTAAAACCAGGAATGATTATTTACCTTATTCTTTATCAGTGTCCTATTTGACTGAACTTGAATTTCATTATGGCAAAAGGAATATCTATGAACTTCATATTAATGGAATGTACACAACAAGTAATTTATTTAAATAAACTTTCAGTAACTAGGAAACAGAAGCATTTTTATTTGAAAAATGTCTACATATGCTTGTAGTTGAAATTTAAAAGGTGGACAGAGCATGAACATTCATAGTATTCAACAATTTTGAGATTATTTAAACATATCAGTGACCTTTTCACTGTTAAGGCTAGTATAATAATTACCACACAATTTACTTACTATAATAAACATGTACTTTGATTATACACAAGAACTTTATATTTTTACTACCTTTAAGTAATTGAATAAAAGAGTTGCCATTAAACAAAGAAGTTTATGTATAAAATGTATCTTGATCAATGTCACCTCTGTTGTCATTCTCCCCATCTCTCCCAACCCCACCCCATCCCTCGGTTTTCTTGATTTTTCAGGATCTGCATTGTATTTTATGACTGCATTCTCCTCCCCTTCTCTTTATTCATTTACTCCACTCCCCTTGAGCCCACTCCATCTTTTGAGAACCCATTTACTACTGTGTATTTTTGTTGGACTGTGAGTTAACCTTTCTAAGAAATTGTTGGGGCTGTTTCTCTGCTCCGGCTCAGATGCTTATTCCTTTCTCTCTTATTACCCTCGTATCATCCTCTCCCCTAACCCTCGGCCTGCAGGTATGTCAAGGTGGGATGTAGGGGTCACTCCGGCCTGGCGTGCGCGCGACCTGCGTGGTAATGTGGCCGCTATCCTTCCCTGGGAGCTAGCGTACATAGACCACGGAGTAGGCTTCTGAGAGCGAACTAACTTTATTGAGAGAAGGTCAAGGGGAGATGATTCCTAAGGAAGGGGGTTGGCCAGGATTCCGATAGGCCATGAGCTGTCACGTGACTCCCAAGGGGCTACGTCACTCTGAGCGCGCCGAACCAGGGCGGGGCTGGTAGGCGCCAGGCTGGCTGCCAGCTAAGTCGGGGGTCTATTTGCCCAACCGGTTTCTCCGGATTCCAATGTAGAGAGGATGGAAGGGCCCCATTCCCCAGCTGGGGGAGGTGCCTCAAGCCCCTTCCATCAAGGCGAGAAAGATGGACCCCAACAAGAAATTATACCATTTGAGTTCTCACCAGAATCTACATAATCTAATGCACTTATGTATACCTGTATAAGATGCCAAATTGTTTACTTAAAATTCTAAGTTTTATGCATGAGAGAAAACCTGTATCCTTTATTTCTCTGGACCTGAGTTACTTCACCTAATGTGATTTTTTTTCAAATCCTTCCTTTTCTTTACAAATGATGCAATATCATTCTTCCTAATCCATGAGTAAAACATCACATTTTCTTGATCAGTTTGTCTATTGAGGATCAGCTGGACTGATTACATACCTTGGCTATGGTGAATAATTCTGCAGTGAACATGGCTGTGCTTGTAGCTTTACTGTAAACTAGTTTGTAATCTTTTGGATAAATGCCAAAGAATGGAATTGCTGGATCATAAGGTTAGTTCTATGTTTAGGTTTTTGAGGAACCTTTGTACTGCTTTCCAGAATGATTAAGTTTACTAGGATTCCTATTCACCTACATGTGTACCATCATCTGTTATTGTTGTGTTTTGATGATGGCATTCTAACTGGGGTGAGATGGCATCTCAGTGTTGTTTTGATTTGCATTTTCTTTATAGCCAGAGATGTCTGTTGGACATTTTTACTTCTGTGAAGACCCTATTTAGCTCATTTGCCCATTTATTAATTGGCTTGTTGATTCCTTGAGGATTAGCTTCTTAACCTGTCTACATATTCTAAATGTTAGGTCTTTGTCTGATGTATAGCTGGCAAAGGTCTTCGCCTGTTCTCTACGCTTTTTAGCTCGTTAATTTTGTCCTTTCCTATGCAGAAACTTTCTTTCATTTGCTGTGCTTCTGGATCTTTACTCAAAAAGTTTTTGTCTGTGCTGAGGAATACAAATATCTCTCCTGCCCCTTCCTGTAGTAGCTTCGTGGATTGAGGTCTTTGATCCATTTTGAATTGATACTGGTGCCAGGTAGTAGATAGGGATCCAGTTTCAGTTTTCCCATCACCATTTGTTGCAGAGACTGTTTTAATTCCAGCCTATGTTTTTTGCTCCCTTATCAACTATTGGATGGCTGTATGTGTGTGGGTTTATTTCTGTGTCTTCTGTTCCATTGGTCCTTAGGCCTGTTTATTTGTCAGTACCAAATTGTTTTCATTATTCTAATATAGTTTGGTGTTTGAAATTGTTATACCTCTAGGACTACTTTTTCTGCCTGGATTTCCTTTGCAGTTAGGCCTTCTATGGTTCCATATGAATTTTTGGGTTGTTTCCTTTATTACAGTGAGAAATGATGTTGGGATTTTGATAGGTATTGCATTGACTCAGGATTTCTTTTGGAAGTATTATCATTTTTTAATTATTAATTCTGTGACTCCAGGAACATGTGAGGTCTATTTTCTTATGCCCTCTTTAATTTCTTTCTACAAAACATTATACTTTTGTTTCTTAGAGGTCCTTCATATTCTTGGTTAGATTAGTTTCTAGGTATTTAATTTGGGGGTGGGGGAGCAAATGGAGCTCTTTTCTAATTTCTGTCCCAATTGTCTCATTGTTGATATTTGTGTACCCATTTTATACCCCACTAGTTTGCTAGCTTTTAATTAGCTTATGAGCTTCAAGTAGCATTTCTAGGGTACTTTAAATATAGGACCATGTTATCTGCAAATAGGGATAGTTTTACATCTTCCCTAATAGGATTCCCTGTATGGCTTCCTCTTGCCTTATTGCTCTTGCTAGGAATTAAGTACTATAGTGAAGAGAAGTATAGAAATTGGACATCCTTGTCTTATTACTGTTTTAGAGGAAATAGTTTTAGTTTTTCAAGATGAAGTGTAATATTGGTATAGGTTTGTCATAAACAGCCTTTATTATGTTGAGGAATGTTTCATGCATTCCTAGCTTCTCTAGTGCTTTTAACATAAAAATATGTTTGATCTTGCCAAAGGCTTTTTTTCTGCATCTATTAAGATAATCATGTGATACTTGTCTTCTGTTGTATTGTATTATATTTATTTATATACATTGAATGAATCTTATATCTCTGGGATGAGTTTGATTGTAGTACATGATTTTTAAAAATTAGTTACTGGATTTGGTCACTATTTTATTGAGAAGTTTTATATCTATGTTCATCAAAGAGATAGGCCTATAGATCTCTCTTTTTTGTTGAGTCTCTGGTTTTATGATTAGTGCAATGCTGACCTCATAGAATGTGTTGGTAGTGATCCCTCCTTTTCTATTTAATTGAAGAGCTGGAGGACTATTGGTGTTTATTCTGCTGTAAAGTCTTACAGAATTCCACTGTGAAACCACCAGGACCTAGACTTTTCTTAGATGGAAGGTCTTATATTGCCATCTCAATTTCATTTCTTGTTATGGATCTGTTTAAGTGGTTTATTCTCTCTTATCTTAGTGTAGGTATATTGATGTTCTCTTCTTGTTATGGATCTGTTTAAGTGTTTTATTCTCTCTTAGTGTAGGTATATTTATGTTCTCTAACAGTACATTCATTTTTGTCACACTTACTCATTGATTGGCATAAAGATTTGCAAAGTTTTCCCTTATAGTATTCTGAATTTTGCTCTATTTGTGGTAATGTCCCTGTTTCATCTCTAATTTTATTTATTTGGATGATTCCTTCTTTTTGTCAAGTTTTGTCAGTAATCAATTTTTTTGAACAACCAACACTTTTTTTTGTTGATTCTTTCTGTGGTTCTTTATAGGAGTCTTTGTATAGTCTTTTTTTCATTTATTTCTTGTCCAATTTTACTATTTCTTTCTATTTACTGGTTTGGGTTGGGTGTCTTCTTGGGTTTTAGGAATTTGGGGTGTATCATGAGAGTATTGAGCTTTCTTCAGTTTGTTGATTTAGGCACTTTGGATATAATATAAACTTTCTTTTTAGTACTATGTTAGTTGTGTCCCAAAGGCATGTTGTATGTTCATTCACATTGGATTCTAGAAACTTCTGGATTTCCCTTCTTATCTCTTTGATGATCATTCCATAATATGTTGCTCAGTTTCCATGAGTTTCAGCATTTTAATAGCACATTTAAATTTGGATGGAAAATATGTCTTTATGTGATACTGAGGAATCAAACCCAGGGCCTCCAGCCATGCTGTGTATGTGCAGCCTGTGGTTACCTTCCTTCACATTTTAGAGATAGTAATTTAGCAATATATAGGTGAATATTTAAAAATATATGTTAAATATATGTATTTAGCATGAAAATATAAATGTTTAATATAAAAACATATCCAATTATTTATTACAATTTTATAAGCTTAGAATATTGGGTATGTGCTAACATGAAAAAAGAAAATATGCCTATAAATTATGTGGAATAATTTAGAAACATTAAGTCCCAAGTATATAAATAAAACCATGCTCAAATTTTTAATCCTTTTAAAATTATCCTAAAATTAGTTATAATGTTTAAAATATGAAGTATCTTTTTTCAGTTATTGGGGTTTGAACTCAGGGATTTGAGATTGCTAAGCTGGTTCTCTACTACCTGAGCCATGCCTCCAGCCCCTTTTGTCTTGGTTATTTATTTACCAGGAAATAGTGGCTTACTCCTGTAATCCTATCTACTTAGGAGACTAAGATCTGAAGATTGTGGAGTAAAGCCAGCACACAATCTTTTTTTTTTTTTTTAATTGCAAAGGTGATGAGCAAGGGGGCGGGGCAGGGCAGGTTATAGTTACATGTAAGGTAATAAGTACTTTTGTTTTTAATCATTGTTACCCCATCACTCAATATCTCAAACCTAGCCCTCCTTATCCCCCTCCCCATGTCAAGTGAGTATCAATTTTGTATTGGCTCATCTTTGTCTTGTTGTTTCTGTGATTCACTTTCCCTTCCCCATATCGAATAATCTTATATATAACACAGGCACAGAAGACTAAAAGAAACAGGGAAAAAATAACTACATACAGAACATAATAAGAACCTCATTTCCATATCTGGGAGTTCATGTTGCTATGCTTCATTATATACAGTCCTATGCACTAAGAAATTGGGTTATTAAGATCCCCTGTTAAGGATATCATAGACATATTCTAGTTCTTAAAAATGAGGGAAATCATGCAACCTATTTTTCTTTGGGTCTAGCTTGCTTCACTTAATATAATTTTTTCCGATCCATTTCCTTACAAATGGGGCACTGTCATTCTTTCTAAAGGAAGCATATACCTCCATTGTGTATATATACCACATCTTCTTGATCCATTCATCTACTGAGGGGCATCTGGATTGTTTCCATATCTTACCTATGGTAAATAATGCTGCAGTGAATATGGTTGTGCTAGTAGCTTTAGTTTGGCCTTATTTGTGGTCATTAGGTAAACACTCAGGAGAGGGATTGCTGGATCATAGGGGGCTCTATGTCTAGTTTTCTTGAGTGGTTGGACAAGTTTGCACTCCCACCAACAGTATAGTAGTGCTCCCCTTTGGCCACATCCCCACCAGCACCTGTTGTTATTTGTTTTCTTGACAATGGACATTTTAACTGATGTAAGGTGGAATCTCAGTGTTGTTTTGATTTGCATTTCTTTTATGGCCAGTGATGCTGAGCATGTCTTCATGTGTCTCTTGGCCATTCATATTTCCTCTACAGAGGAGTTTCTCTTAAAGTAGCCCACTTTTAATGGGGTGGTTGTTTCTTTGTGTTCTGTTGTGGAGGAATTTAATTTCTTGAGCTATAGCTGTATTTTAGATATGAGGCCCTTGTCTGTTGTATGGATAATGAAGCTCTTCTTCCAATCTGTGAGGTTTCTATATTTTTCAGCATATACTCTTATCTCTAATAAACCACCATGCCAGAAGTGGAGCTGTGGCTCAAATGGTGGAGCATGAGCTTATGCGGCAGAAGCTCCAAGGTAATGCCTAGGTCCTGAGTTCAATACCCAGGACCAGCATACACCCAAACACATGCATACCCACACACATACATATACATATACACACACATACAGGTAAAATATTCTGAAATCAAGAGTTGTAGTATAAGGCTAGATGCTGGTGGCTCACACCTGTAATCCTAGCAGTTCAGGAGGTTGAGATCTAAGGATCAAGGTTCAAAGCTAACCCACGCCAGAAAGTCCACAAGACTCTTCTATCCAATTAAGTACAAAAAAAAAAAGCAAAACAACAAAACAAAACCTGGAGATGTAATTGTGGAGTAAGTGGTATAGCACTAGCCTTGAGTAAAAAAGTTCAGGAGCAGCACCCAAGCCCTGAGTTCAAGCCCCAGGACTGGCTCATGCATGCACACACACAAACACGCAAACACACATACACACAAAAGTAGTGATATATAGCTCTAATAGAACATCGTGTAAGTCAAGGATCTCAAGATCAAATGCTCATAGGAGCCATCCATGCAATGTAAAAAGGTGAAGTAATCAAAGATAGCATTACAATGGGGACTGCAACAATCTTCAGAGCACATGTGCCATCCAGATATTTCCAGATTCACATTTTAATTTCTGTGCAAGGATCTTACATGGTCCACTTGCTATGTTCATTCCTGATGTAAATACTAATGTGAACATTCATAGCAAAGACACAGGATTTCTCTTCCAGGATATTTGTACATAGTTCAAATACTTTTTACCCCCTATGTATCACAGAATGGCTTTTTGAGCAAATTACTTCAATAACTTCAGAAACCTTGTGACTCCAGACAGAGTTTTCAAACTACCCATACATATATAAAACGTTCAGATCTCTTGATGGCCCTCCCTTCCCTAATGTTGTTGGTGTGTGGAGACACCTGTAGGGAGACAGCCCCGAGAGCCTGTGGCTGGAAGCCTCACTGCACTTTTGTTCACCCTAGTCTAGGGTGTTACTTTTACTTAGCACCAATGTAGACATATAAAGCATAGCTGCCTTACTGAATATCTATGTTCAGTCTACTGAATCACAATAAAAATTGATGACTTAGTTTTCTGTAATGAAAATAAAACTTAACTGAGACACTTAGAGAGGTTTATAATTGTTGTTAAAGGTTGCTGCTGAAATTGATGTTGCCTTTGCCTGAAAGCCTACAAACAATATTATACAGTTAATACACGTATAACATTTATGTGATTTTATTTAATTGTGTAAATAATATACAACAGTATGTAATTAATAATTGTATTCATTTTTATGTTTACATTTGCATCAGGGATATCTTCCCTTCATGCACTAATTTGTACATTTAGAAAAGATTTAATGTTTCAAATGCTCTTACTAAAGAAATCATTTTATTTGTTCAGAAAAATCTTTCTGAACTCATTAGCTACATGTGTAAGTACACATGCAAGTATTTGACTAGATGATAACCAGTTCTGTTAACTAGTAAATGAATATGGTATGCACATACCATATCGATTTACCCTATTTTTGGCTTTTTTTAGTGATGCTCTAAGTTCTGAGCAATACAGGGTAAGTATTGAAATGTTGGTGCGTTTTGAAGCAGAATGGAAAATGTGATGTATAAACAAAAGTGTTTTTCCCTACTAGTAGGAAACATTACATACTTATATGATCCAGGACAAATTATGATTCAAAAGGTAAATTTGGTAGGGGAAATAAATCACTTTTAATGCAAAATAACATTTTTCTGTTGTAAAGCAGTTTTAACGTTGTTCCCAACTGAAAATGGATTGCAGTGCATCATCACTTTGCTGACTAGAAGACATTTTAAGCAATTAGAGAAGGGAATTGGGTCATTGAAACTATTTTAGTCTTTCGGATGTAAACAATGCAAAACACTCATTTCACATGAAGGCAAACTCATTATAGTTCTGTGTGTGTGTGTGTGTGTGTGTGTGTGTGTGTGTGTGTGTTTGTATACATGTGTGTCTGTACCTATCACTGTACCTGAGCTTGAAGTCAGGGCTTCAAGCTGTCACTCAGTTGGCATGGTTATGGCTGACACGCTCACCACTTGAATAATAACTCCAGTCCAACATTTTGATGGTTAATTTGAAGATGGAGTCATCAGGTTTTTTTGTTTGTTTGCTTTTTCTACTCTGGATGGCTTCTAACCATGACCTTGCAGGTCTCAGCTATCTGAATAGCTAGGCTACAGGTAAGATTTGGCCTTCCTTACACAACACTTGTTGTGAAGTCTTTCAGTCAGTCGTGGATTGTGTGCTTTGCCTCTCCCTGCCTGTAGTACTTCCAAGGCCCATCATCAGGCACAGCACTGCACAGACTCTCATACATGAATGTTCCATCTTATTCCCAAATTGCCATTCTCCTTTCAATGTAGATGTTCGTATGGAGCAGTGCTACCTGAAGTGGGATGAAGATGAATGCATCCATCCTGTCCCTGGAAAGTTCCGCATGGATGCCTGCTGCTGTGCCGTTGGGGCTGCCTGGGGCACCGAATGTGAAGAATGCCCCAAACCTGGCACCAAGGAGTATGAGACCCTGTGCCCTCGGGGGCCTGGCTTTGCCAACAGAGGAGATGTTCTCACTGGGCGGCCATTTTATAAAGGTATCAGTCAGCAGTACCCTGGTCCCTCTGCACTGTCTGGGCAGCACTCTACAACATACTCTGGGAACTGGATGTGCCTTAAATACACAATTAATGGCTCACCTACAATCCACAAGTAAAAATTACCTCTACAAGGTAGTACTGAAGTGATGCCATTCTAGGGGTATAGATTTGTTTTTTCCATCCTTTGAAGACTCAAGAGGCAGGGAAGTACTTAAAGCAGACAATAAGTCTATTTGAAAGTGAAAAGGAGACTGAGAAAGTAGAGAGACTCAGAAGAGAGTGTCCCTGGAAAGGAATGCAGGGAGCCCTCTTGGAGGGTGGTTATTATGGCATTGGACTCCTTCTGTACCTCCTCCCTTGTGCTTTGTGCTAATTGCATTATGGCTGGTCATGTGATACAATGGCTCTTTCCAGTGGTGGAGTGGACACCCAGGGCCTTATGGGAGAAGAGTTTGAGCAGGAGCCTGAGACACTATGGGAACAAGAAGTGCCATAATGGGCCACATGTTACCTTCAACGTGTTGTAGATATCTTTTTTTTTTTGGCCAGTCCTGGAGCTTGGACTTAGGGCCTGAGCACTGTCCCTGGCTTCTTTTTGCTCAAGGCTAGCACTCTGCCACTTGAGCCACAGCGCCACTTCTGGCAGTTTTCTGTATATGTGGCTTCATGTATACAAGGCAAGCCCTCTTGCCACTAGGCCATATACCCAGCCACGTAGGTACCATTTTTTTTATCCCTATATGCTTAATAGTTCCTCTTTCTTTCCCTCATAAGTAAAGTTAGAAACCAGGCTAATAAATAAGCTTGTTCTCATTTCCTTTGTCTGTCTCCTCTACCTCCCCTGTGCTTTCTCCTGCACACATCTGAGAAGAGGAAGCCCTGACAGACACAAAAGCAGCAAACCTCTTACTAATGTGTGGCAAGAAATAAGGGGATTAGAACTTTTGTTTAGAGTAAAGAATCTTTTGCACAGCAGAAATGTTTCACATAAAAGCAGTGTGAAAATGTCAGAATTTGATAACGCTTGGTTTTCTTTGTTTATACCAACCAGCTCCATATTCTAATTTTATTCTGCTTTTAGATATCAACGAATGCAAAGCTTTTCCTGGCATGTGCACCTATGGCAAGTGCCGGAATACAATTGGAAGTTTCAAGTGTCGTTGCAATAGTGGCTTTGCTCTGGACATGGAGGAAAGAAATTGTACAGGTGAGGTTGATCATTTGGGTTATTAGGTAGAGCAAGCTCTCTTTCCTTTGTTTAAAGATCCTTTCTTCAAAAACTCATTCTCTAGCCAGGCGCCAGTGTCTTGTGCCTATCTTAGCTGCTTAGGAGGCAGATATTTGAGGATGGTGGTTCAAAGCCAGCCCAGGCAGGAAAATTCATGCGGCTCTTTTCACCAATAACCACCGAAAAGCTAGAGTACATCGTAGATCAAATAATAGAGCACCAGATCTGAGCTAAGAGACAGCACCTAGGCCCTAAGTTCAAACCCAGATACCAACACACACCTACACCCACAGCCACCATCTTCCCACTATGAGTATGTAATTTCTTCCTACTATTCTTTTCTTTATACTTAAACCAGTTATGCAAATAAACATGTGAGAGAAAACTTCAAAACAGCACAGGAGTGCTTTTTATGTATGTGCAGGAGTGCCATAAAAATGTGATTTTCAAAATCACATATATATGTGTTCAGACTGTAGTGTAGCTGTTAACTATAACAATATATAAACTTGGATAGTATAATACTAAAAACTTTTAAGTTTGCTTTAAAGGTACTGTGATCTATTTTCCTCATCTGAAAATGGTACTCATAATTCTTTCATTTGAAAAGATGCAGAGTTACAGTATAGTGTAATAAAATCATTCCTATCTGCTAGAGCTGCTCAGAGACCAGGGTGATGACTACCAAGGAGGTCCTGACATCCCAGGGCTTTGTACAGCCTCACATCAGGGTGGCAGGGAGGAGTACCTTCCCTCTAGGATAGGGGCTAGGCAGCTATTCACACTGTGTGCTGCACTTCAGAATCTCCTATGGGCTCCATCCTGTTAAGTTTAGGCAAACAAATCCTTTCAGCCACTAGGCTTTTCATTGTCAAGCAGATCTCGTGCAGTGTTCCCCCAAGAACCTTGCATTGTCTCAGGCAAGCCTGATCCTGGATAACCTAATTGATGCCTCCTGTGGTTCTGATCGCAGCTCTTATTTTTGGTGTGAAACTAGCCAAACGTGTTCAAGATTCAATGTCTTGAACACTCTCTCTCCTCAAATAGAATATATTTTTGTTGACAGCAGCACCACATTGTTTGGGGATATAATACAAAATCTCAAGGAAAATAGCATACAATGTCAGACACTTCACTGAAACTAGGTGTTCTCTGGATCCTGCCCATGCTGCCTGTACTCACACTCACTGTGTCTCTGCAGTCCGTGGCTCTGGGACAAACTGTACCCAAGATGCATTACTGTGCTCCACTTACATACTTTAGTCTGTTGACTCTCCAGTTAGTCCATATCTTTAAAGTTAGAATTTCTGTTTAGCTTTCTAGGACCAATTTAAAACTACTTCTTCTAAAAATGTCAGCTCTCCACAGAAAGAAGCTAATACATATTCAGCATTTTCTATGAGACAAGAAGTGTTTTAGTCCTAAATACAAAGTGGATTGTACTGCAAATAAATTCAGATACAGGAAAGTTAAATTATTTTCTGTAGGCTTTAAACGCAAATGTTAGACTGGGGCTGTGCCCTGGCATTGACTCCAGAATATTCTTTTTGCCATTTGCTGGTCCCCACCCCCAACACACACATAATTTTTCACTACTTTTTTTTTTTTTTTTTTTTTTGGCCAGTCCTGGGCCTTGGACTCAGGGCCTGAGCACTGTCCCTGGCTTCTTTTTGCTCAAGGCTAGCACTCTGCCACTTGAGCCACAGCGCCGCTTCTGGCCGTTTTCTGTATATGTGGTGCTGGGGAATCGAACCTAGGGCCTCGTGTATCCGAGGCAGGCACTCTTGCCACTAGGCTATATCCCCAGCCCAACTACTTTTTGACAATTAGATCAGCAAATGTTTCCCACTGTTATAACCTGAGATCAAGAATAGTCCATGGAGACACAACTAAAGGTTGGAAGGGATTTTATTTACAAAGTAGCTTTATTTACAACCTAAAACCCTGAACCAGAACAGCTCTCCACCTCCAAATGCTGGCCTGTGACTACCTTGTCCTGGGCTAATTATCCAGATCCCAGACCAGTCCTGACCTTCAAGCCTCCACTCCTTAACCTCCAACAGCCTCAACCTCCAAACCTCTAGAGGAATGAGTTTCTTTCTATTCCTCCTTCCTACAGGCCTCACCTCTACTCAGGCCCCAGACTTCCCCACAGGTCTTGGGCCTCAGGCTTCTCTGCTGGCCTCAGGCTTCAGACACCTCAGGCTTTAGGCTCATCTGCAGGCCTCAGGCTTTGGACTTCCCCACAGGCCTCAGGCTTAGGCTCTTTCGTAGGCTGGCTCAGCTCAGCTCAGCTCCTCTGGCAGGAACCGCCCGCCCACTTTCCTCTTCCTCTCCTCCTCCTCCCTGAACCTCCAAACAAGCAACACACACACACACACACACACACACACACACACACACACACACACACACCCTGGCCCTCTGATGTCCCACCCCCTTCCAGTAGCACACACACACACACACACACATACGCACACACACACCCTGGCCCTCTGATGTCCCACCCCCTTCCAGTAGCCAGGCCCACTTAGAAGCGCCACAGTGGCAGTGAAGTCAGTGTGGGCGGGACTTCCTAGGCTGCCCCTACCACACTCCTGACTCTCCCAACAGCCTGATGCCACGGCCCCCTCCTGCAGTCCACTGGTTATTATGCCATCCAAAGGTGACCCTCATAGCACACGCTGGGCATACTCCAAGGCTGGTGCTTGATGCACACTCTGTGGCTGGAGTCAGCTTGCTGTGTCTGCCTCATTACTTCCCTGTCCTGCCAGCCACACTGCGAAGAGGCCCATCCATGCCTGCTCCCACCACGGGCTGGCACTGCAGGCTTCCTCCCTCATATCTACTGCTTCTGAGTTTTCTTTGTGACTCATTCAACCCATAGCATAGTTCCTTGGTTCATCCTTCTAGTTTTATGTCCAAACCACTCACAAAGCAGTACTTGTCATTTCAGAATTCTTGAAGGCAATAGTTGCCACCTGCCTGTTGGCCATGTCAGTTTTGGCAGTTGGGGAAAGGAATGTGCTTAAGGCCTGGTCTCCTTGACCTTATCTCCAGAAACATACACCCCTGCTCTTAACATAGTCTTCCCCAACATTCCCAGGGCAAGGCCCCTTCACATGAAAGGAAGGCTGAATCCCTCCCTTGGACTGTAATGCCTTCGCATCTCATTCTGCTCTTTTATTTCTTTCAAACGTGTGGACTAGACATCGACGAGTGCAGGATCTCCCCTGACCTCTGTGGCAGTGGCGTCTGTGTCAACACACCAGGCAGCTTCGAGTGCGAGTGCTTTGAAGGTTATGAGAGTGGCTTCATGATGATGAAGAACTGCATGGGTGAGCACAGCCAGCCCTTCATGGCTGGTTCTGAATCCCCTCTGGCCGTATGTGTTCATTGGCTCTACTGCTGCTCCTCTCAGCCTATGAGTGGTATACTGGGTGGGGCACTGTATATGAGAGAGAACAGGTTTAATGTCAAATCGGAAATCACCTCCTAGATAGTAGGCTCTTGAGAGTCCCAACTTTGGGTGCCTGAGTGGTAATGAGACACTGAGACTGAATTATGTTTATTTATAGAATCCACAAACAAACTAATTATTCAGTGAGGGATTCATTTGAAGTGGATGGCATGGTGTGATGACCCCCGATTTGTGTTCTGTCATGCCAACCCCATGCTGAGACCCTTATTTGTGCCCTATTACTAACACTGGTATTTTCAACCTCAACGGTTTCATTTTTAGTGACTTCTGGGATTCATGTCACACGATGATTATGAGTCTAAGATACCTTCCACATGTAATTGGAGCTAACAAGAATACTAACACTACTAACACATATGTTGAGTTGATAATCTGAAGCATATGTAATTTTATTTTTATCTGTTGTAAACTATTCGTTTCATATGAAATAAAGGTATTTAATTTTAATAATATATTTCATTTAGCTAAATATCCAGAATATTATCATTTTATATCATCAGTAAAACAAAATATTAGAGAAGTAGACATTGTCTATTTCTGTGTCTTTAAAATCTAGACTAGCTACCCATGCTGAGTAGCCATGCCTACTTAGAGCTCACCATGTGAAAGGCCCATACAATGGATTCTCTGCATTTTCTCATAGACAACAGGGTAATTAGTTGGTAGTTAGACCCTTGGTCTGGTAGGCCAGCATCTTTCTTTATACGCCTCTAGGTAGGCCCCTGAAATAAGAGGCTAGCATCTTTCTTTGTACAATGCATGATCAATACCCTTTAGGAAAAGCAAGGTGATTTCAGGTATAATTATTTTATTATTGAGTACTTAGCTAGCCTTTTCATTGTCTCACAAAAAAGAAAAACAAAACAAAATAATTTCCCCAATTTTTATTGATCTCCTGGCTGTGATTTGGTGAGCAGGAACCAGCTGTGCTGTATATATGACCTGAACATAGGTTTCTGGTTTTTAATGTTTCTGCCAAATGTATACTGCAGTATCCACAAGAGTGGGTGAATGTGTGGTCTAGGAGCAAGCAGTCTGTCTTCCTGTAACTGCCTTCACAGCATGGACTAATTCTTGAGCATCATCTTGATGCATTTACCTCTCCAGATGAGTCTCCCCTGAAAAGCTCATTAATTTAACTAAGTAGGGTGATGTTATAGAAACAATTTTTTTAGGTGCTTGCTATCTTTAAGACTAGAGTCTTCATGATTTTACTAAGAATGAGAAAGCTGCATAGTGCTTACCCCATCTTCTAAATTGCAGTCACTCATTTACCTCAGATAACACTTGTCTTCCCATGCTGTCTGTGTGAACGTTCTTAATGGCTCTCACGTTTTTACCTTGCAGACATTGACGAATGTGAACGTAACCCTCTCCTTTGTAGGGGTGGCACCTGTGTGAACACTGAGGGCAGCTTCCACTGTGACTGCCCACTGGGACATGAGCTGTCACTGTCACGCGAGGACTGTGTGGGTGAGTTTGTCCCCTAGCTGCACAGAAGGCAAAGGTCTGGCATTACTTGTAGCAAATGTGTTTTTCTGATATACGTGAAATCTAGCTACTGCAAGTTGGACATAGGGAATCCCTCCATCTAGACTCGGGCTGTTTCCTCTGCCATGCACTAATGAGCTGGCTCTATTCTGGTAAGCCTGCAAGCACAGTGCTGGTCCCTATGTAAAGGCTGCAAGGGAGGCTGAATAGTCTCATCCTCCAGGTAGCATAGAGTGGACTTGTTGCCTAGGCCTGCCCCTCGGTTGTTCACCTGCATACTCTGTCCAGTCCCTTGTCCATTCCTCAGGCAAAGTCCACTCTGCACATGTATCTATCCACTTTTCACAGAAGCACTGTTTTCTGTCCCAGTCCTGAGCTCCATAGGAATGACAGAGGGACGGGAGAGCCCTGAAAGCTGTTCACTGAGCACTCCACCTGTGCTGTCATAAATAAAGACAGTCTTGGAGTTCACTCAGTTCCCATGTGCTGATGCTCAAGCTTTCATTGAGCCAGGAGGCCTCTTCTTTATAGTAACACTTCTTGAAACAATAAGGAAATAAGTCATTAAAATGGATTTTTAAATATATTTACAAAATAACTTTAGCACACCTCCCAAATAGATGTGCAATATTTTATAAGCCTGTATTGCTGTGCTAATATATCAGATAAATTTTGGACTAAACAAATTTTTAAAAGATGCATTGTAAAGTTATAAGATTTTATGTTATTACTATAAAGCCTTTTACATGGCCAGATAACATCTGTAATATAAGCTACACAGGAGGCTAAGATTTGTAGGACTGGGGCTCTAGGCAAACTAAGGCAGAAATGTCCACTAGAGTTCTTCAGGATAATCACCTGGACTGGAGGCATAGCTCAAGTGGTCAAGAGCCAGCTAAGCAAGCAAAGTGAGTAGAGGCCCTGAGTTCAAATGCCAGTACAGGAAAAAAATATTTTTTCAGAATGTTAACAAATATTACATTAAGTATATATTACATAAAATAAATAATACAGCTTGTCTAAGGTGAACACACTCTGATATGTTGAGAAACAGAGTCAGGAATCTTTGTAAAGTTCTATTTATTTTATTACTTAGTTTGATAGATCTTAGAGCTGAAAAAAGCACCTTAAGAGGTATAACAATGCTATAAAATGTATGTCTCTATAATATAAAATAAACAATGACCATAAACATAATTTGCATCACATAGTCTTATTAGTGATTTTAAGACGTTGGGATGACCATCTCACTATATGAAAATACTTTGGTTTGCCATTGTGTTTAACCAGTATTGTGTCTGACAGGTAGCTTGTACCAAGAAGTAGGTCCCTCTACCAAGAATGATTGCAACGTTAGTCTCACTGATTTTACAGATCGATTCTACAGATCGTTGTAGGAGTCACTTTCCCATCTTGTAAATGTGTATTTCATGTAAAATAAGCAGTATGGCTTGTAGATCCACCTCTCCATGCATGTAAGCACCAAGTGGCAAAAGCAGATAAACAAGTCAGTTTTTCTCTCAGGCTTCTGTTTCCTGGAGCCATATCTTCCTCAAAGATAGCACAAGTTTTGTAAGCAACACATGCCACCCAACAAAGATGAGGTGAGCATGCTGGTGTAAACTCATAATGTAGATAGTAGTAGATTTCATTACTAGCATGTACTACATCTGTGGGATCTGTGTGGTAATTAGTAGCCATATATGAATATGATATTTTAATTAAAATAAATGGCATTAAAATTTTATGCTAACCACATTTTGAGGACTCAGTAGATCATGCAGCTACATATTAAACAGCATAGCTAGTACATTGCATCACTGTAGAAAGTTCTACTTCTATGGAAGTTAACAATAAGTAGAAGCAGAGATTGCAGCATTATCTTAAATCACTCTTTCTTGTGGCATACGTATGCCTCTGGAGACCTCTGCTTCAGGGAAGCCTATTCTTAGTTGGTTTTGTGATTTTTCTTGTGCATGGAGCATTTATTCTGTTTATCTTTTCTAGATATTAATGAGTGTTCCTTGAGTGACAATCTCTGCAGGAATGGCAAATGTGTAAACATGATTGGAACCTATCAGTGCTCTTGCAATTCTGGATACCAAGCCACACCAGACCGCCAAGGCTGCACAGGTGAGAGGGGGCAAAACATGTCTGTGGTTCTGTCTCTCAACTCACCTGCGATTATTTTTGGCATCAAATAGTTATGAAAGTCGTGAGAATCCTTCATTTTAAAGTTGATTCTAATAATGGGGAATGAGCTCCAGGGTTCTGTGATTTACTAGTTTCTCAAGAGAATCACTGGTCTTATAGAAAATGCTGAATTCCAGAGTTATCATATTTCAGAATTTTTTAATGCTTGGATACTGGAGTTAAATTAAGAGTAGGGAGGTAAAAAAGAACTAAAAGATGAATGATACACCTTTAACTCAGCATAAATAGTAAGGCGAAAATCCCAAAGCCACTGGAGCATTCATTGCCTATTTAAATAGAAAAAAGCTTATTTTTTTTTTAAACACAAGGGAGTAGTAGATCTGTGACGCCGTATGTTCGCATGTTGTTTTCACAGACATTGACGAGTGTCTGATCATGAACGGAGGCTGTGACACTCTGTGCACCAACTCGGAAGGAAGCTACGCGTGCAGCTGCATTGAAGGCTATGCCCTGATGCCTGACGGGAGATCGTGCGCGGGTACAGAGAAAAACCCACTGGCTTTGTGCCTGCAGTTAACCTTATCTAACAAACATGGCTCTGAATGTTGTCAAGCAGAACCTATTCAGGAAAAGATATTAGAGATGGAGAGAGGTGTTCTCTGTTTTCACTTGATGATAACTTTGTTTCTCATCAGATATTGATGAATGTGAGAATAACCCCGACACCTGTGACGGGGGGCAGTGCACCAACATCCCTGGGGAGTACCGCTGCCTCTGCTATGATGGGTTCATGGCTTCTATGGACATGAAAACATGCATTGGTGGGTATTTGAAGCAGAGGGCAGATACTTACATACATGCGTAGCCATTTAAATGCACACATGAGAACATGAGCAGAGGAAGGTTTTTTTCTATTATAACTTCAGGTACTGTGGTTAAATGAAACACTGTTGAAAATGAAAACTAGGAAAAATTAATGGGGTGCTGCTAAATCAACACAAATAGTAGGGGAAAAATCCAAAGCTATTTAAGCATTGTCTGATTTTAAAAAAGGAAAATATAATGAGATTTTGCTGGCTCTCTACCATTTGACCCATGCCTCCAGTCCTGATTTCTGCTGGTTATTTTAGAGATGAGACTCAAAGATTTTTCTGCTGGTCTAGCTTCAAAGTGAGATCGTTCATGTTGGGCGCCTGTGACTTATACCTGTAGATAGATCCTCAGGAGGCCAATCTAAAGATTGTAGTTTGAAGCCAGCCTGGGCAGAAAAGTCTTTATGAGACTCTTATCTACAGTTAACCACTAAAAAACCATAAGTGGTTGGTTCTGTGGCTCAAGTGGTAGAGCTCTAGCCTTGGGCACAGAGAGGCTCAGTAACAGCACCCAAGCCCCACAGCTGACAAGTAAAAAACAAAAAACAGTGAAATCCTCTAGATCTCAGTCTTCTGAAAAGCTAAAATTATAGGTGTGAATTACTGGCACCTAGCTTTGTCATATATTTATTTTTTTAAGAAGTAGACCTAGGGCTGGGATGTGGCACAGTGGCAAAGCGCTTGCCTAGCAAGTGCAACGTCCTGGGTTTGATCCCCAGTAGCAAAAGAGAAAAGACAAAAAAATACAGTCAAAAAAAATACAGTTAAAAAAAAAGAAGTAGACCTGCCGTGTAATCTTTTTGCAAAATTAGTTTTTTTAATTTTACAAGAATTATAAAATATGAGAAGGAACAATGGTTTGGAAAAGTCTTAAAGACAAATAATTTATTTGCAATACCAGTACTGAAAGTGGATTGTGATTTAAATAAGGTGTGCTTCAGTAGGATGGTACTTCATTTAAAAGACAGCTTTTAAATTTCAGTGATGACCAAATGCTAACCAAGATCTTGAAAATATATTTTCTAGATGTGAATGAGTGTGACCTCAATTCAAACATCTGTATGTTCGGGGAGTGCGAGAACACCAAGGGCTCTTTTATTTGCCACTGCCAGCTGGGCTATTCGGTGAAGAAGGGAACCACTGGATGCACAGGTGGGTTTCAAGCTGTGTCCTTCAGCTTCCCAGGTTCCTTTATGGCTCTTCAAACAGGCTCCCACAATGGGGCTGTGGCTGTGTGTGTGTGTGATGAGCAAGTGAGGATCCTGACACAGGGGGTTGTGCTCCTGTGCCTCTCAGCAGCATTTGCTTTCTTAACCTGACTGCTGCCCAGATGGAGGTGCTGCATGAAGGAACAGCAGAAAACGTATGGGGATCCTAGTTTCTATGTGCTTTTACAATTTTCTTAAATTCTGCTTAGACACTTCCTTACCACCATATCTTCTTCCCTTTACTCTTTCTGTTTGCTTTTGTCCTCCCTTCTCTTTGCCTGAATTGTTTTCTTTCCTTTATTTATTTGTTCAGCCCACGTACTTTATCCAATAATTAATTTTAACCTTTCACTTACAGATGAAGCTAGAAAGTGCCATGATCAGGGTTTGGACTAGATGCACTTCAATGCCCCAATTGAAGCATCTGTATGGTATTTTGCTCAAAGTAGGCAGTGAGAGGCTTAGGCTCCAAGGGAGCCCTGAAGCTGACCCCTCTAAGAAAGAGCTGGTAATGAGAACAGGTCTGCTTGCCATCAGCACAGCAGGTGTCTGCATGTGTCATATAATCAGTGAACTGGATAAAGCAGAGTGTATTTTAGAAAGCTTTGCAAAACCAAATATACAAAATACAAATATTGTCCTTAGATAATTTCATTCTCATGTAAACATCAGGGTATAATTACACAAACTAAGACAGCAATATAATCTTAAAACACCACTATCAAATATCTCGTCTTCCTTGGGCAAAATGTGGCTATGTGATACCAAATTCTGTATCTTTGTGTGCATATATACAGGTGTATATATGTAATAGATAATCACAGACGCACCTACTGGTCATTCGTCAAGGTTTCAGGAAATGTATTCTCAAATAAATATAAAAGGTAATTACAGACAGTGGTGGCCCACACCTATAACCTTAGCTACTTAGAAAGCAGAGATTTGAGGATCACTGCTCAGAGCCATCCATAGGAAAAAAAGTACATGAGACTCTTAGCTACTATTAACCAACAAAAAGGCTAGAAGTAGAGGTGTGTCTAAAGTCCTAGTGCACCAGCCTAGAGCAAAAAAGCCAAGTGAAAGTACGAGTACCTGAGTTCAAGTCCCAGTACTGGCAAAAACAAAGATATGAATACACATCTAAGTGACAGTTTACAAAAACTTTGAAATAAATGTTGTATTGATTCTAAAGTGATAGAGTTTTGAAAGAAAAATGGGAAACTACTCATTTTAAGTCATATTTTCAATATTCTGTATTTTAATGGAAAAAAGTCAGACGTTTTTATCTTTGTGAAAACCTTTAATAAATGTTCATTAGAGGGAGTGTGGAGTTTGTGCTTTGGAAATAACATTTTTCTTGATATGTAGATTTGGTGTCCTCTCCTTAGAGTTCTTTCTGAGCCTTTGTGGGGTAAAGGGCTGAAGGTTAACCTGGGGCAAACAGCTGATGTACCTCATGCCTATAAAGATGCACCTATCAATTTCTTCTAAAGAAGGATTGATTTCGTCTGGATCATAAACCAAAATATTGAAAACAAGTGATATTAATGCTCTGTGTTTCTGTATGGTTTTGTATTTTAAATTTATCCTTTTAAAAGACATTCAGAATTACTGAGTTTGTGTTTCCCCTTTTTCTTATTAACTCTAATTTCTCAGATGTGGACGAGTGTGAAATTGGCGCCCACAACTGTGACATGCATGCCTTGTGTCTGAACATCCCGGGAAGCTTCAAGTGCAGCTGCCGAGAAGGCTGGGTGGGAAATGGCATCAAATGTATCGGTAAGTTTGATGAGGGAGGACAGTCTTGTAAAGGAACTTCTTATCCAAATGTTAGTAGCTCATGTCTACAATCCTAGATACTTAGGAGGATAGAGGTTCAAAGCCAGCCCAGGTAGAAAAATCCATGACCGTCCTATCTTTAGTTAACTAGCAAAAAACTAGAAGTGGCATCATGGCTTAAACAGTAGAGTACCAGCCTTGAGCACAAAAACAAGAGACCCTAAGTTCAAGATGTATTACTGGCACAATAAACAAACAAAAAAACAAATGTTCATCTTTGTGGTTATTTAACCCACACATTTGAGTAGCAATATATTTGTTACTTTCCATTTATACTCTTACAAATCAAAGAATGTCTTTAGATGCAGGAATAATTCCTACTCAATAGTTTTAGCCTTCATAGAAATGGTCAAACTACACTAACATGCCTTGGCATCTGCTTTTTCCTATGTAATGCTTAGGAAACAGTTATTTTCTATGCATCCAGTAAGCCATACCGCTGTCTCATTAACAATAACTGACTTGGTTTTCCAGGCTCTTCACAATCAGTGTGACTTAAAACTCAGTGAAGGCCACATATGGTAGTATACATTTATGAGCCACTCACAGGGCAGAAATCAGGAGGACCAAAGTTCAAGGCTATCCCTTGAGACCTCATCTTAAACAATAAGCTAGGCATGAAGTCCAGCACTGGGCAAAAATGTGAAACTATATCTGAAAAATAAACCTAATTTTGAAAGGAAAAGGGGAAAGTGAGGATTTACAGGTATGACTCAAGTGATTGAAGCCTGCCTTGCAAGCATAAGGCCTAAAGTTCACCCTTGTACCACCAAAAACAAATAAGTTAATAAATAAAGAGATACACAGCGAAAATAAATGGAGGAAATAGAAAGACTGGTTCACACAAGCACTCAGATCTGTAGTGAATGGTTACTACCAGACTCTTGCTAGAAGGTAGGATTCTTCCTCCAGATAGATCTGAGTGTATTATAGGACTCCAAAGGAGAAGAGGAAAGCTGCTTCCCTGGGTTGAATAGCTCTTGAGCTGGAGTCTTGTAATAAGTACTTTATAGCTATAGGTAGAGGACTGGATTTTACCATTGGTATCATTCACAATTCACTTTAATATACTCAGTGTTTTACATGGCTTAACAATAAACCATTTTTCCATCTGGTAAGAATTATCCAGGTTAGTTTAAGATAGAAAAGAAAGAAAGCTGAACTGACCTCCCTGTGGTGATTACTCATTAAAAGCTTATAGGATTACTAATAAGGCTTTAGGAATGGCCTTAACATCTCTTCTTAGTAATGCAAGTTAATAGCTTCCTGGGATGTCAAATGATCATAGTTCCCCAATAATTTAGCTACATAACCTTGTATGATAGCTTTATTAAGTATACCAGCCAATCTCTAGTCTAGCCACTTTTGTAACATTAATCTAACAACTTTTCAGCTACATGCTCACTCCTATTGTTCTAGTTCCACAGGTCCACCTTTTTTGGCTTTTCGTTTCCATCATAAGTGTTTCTTATCAATCTGGGTAGCTATTACAGGATGACCTGTTTCCAGTGTCAGAGATTTTGCAGTGTCCAGGCACACGTCTCATATATCATCCAAGGCCACCTTTTCCTTCTCATCTTTATTGTACAGTCTAGTCTCAACATTTGCCTGCCTTGTGTTTATTTGCTCCATGCTAAAAGGAACCCTTTGTGTGCTTCTTTATTTCCTCCCTGGACTTCTTGACACTGGTTCATTGCTTCTTCTATTCAGTCAGCTAACTCTTCCCACATCCTTTGGGTCTGAATTTGATGAAAAACTACCTATGAAAACCTGAGTTTTTCCCTTTTCATTCTCTGATTGTACCTTTGTGATTTCCTTTGTAATGCATAATTAAACCTCTTTCTGTACTCAGCATCTATCTCCTATATTAGGCTAAGGACTATGTGAGACCAAAAATCATACTTTCCTCATCTATAAAATCAACTTGAAAAGTATGATAATTATCCTGTTCTGGAATTCAGTAGTATTTTCAGAATTGTCCTTTTTCCAATCATAGGATAACTAGCAATAAATATACTCTCAGTAGAAGTCAAATGGAAATATAATACTGGTTTTTCTATTAACTGCTATAAATCATGAAATACTTTAATTCATATTTGGGCCCCAAATTTGTGTCATCTACATTGTAGACCCTGAAGATAAACTAAGACACATTCCATTTGACCAATTCATATGTAAGTTAAGATGCATTAAAATTCTTTCTGGGTGTTTAAATGTCCCACCTCCATTTCTCATCATCATTGCTACATTTTCTTGGCCACAGATCTGGATGAATGTTCTAATGGAACCCACCAGTGTAGCATAAATGCTCAGTGTGTGAATACTCCTGGCTCATACCGATGTACCTGCTCTCAGGGCTTCACTGGCGATGGCTTTACCTGTTCAGGTGAGTGTTAGTCCCCAGGTGAGTTCTGATGTGGTTGTCATGAAGATATATATATATATATATATATATATATATATATATATACATACATACATATACACATACATATATTATATATATACTTATTCAAAGAAAACTAGAGTTAAATAAGACTAAAATAATGACTACCTCTTTTTTTTTTTTTTACCTTTTCTATAAGTGAATATGTATCCTACCTCACATTAAGCACAAAATTCTGAATGATCTCCCTGAATACTGGTAGAAGTTTTTAAATAATGACATCTATTATTATATATTGTTAATGACACCATTCTCTCTTACTAATTTACAGCATATGGTGAAAAAGCATAGATATGACGGGACCACAACACCTAGATGCAAATCTTATCTTTTTATGTATTTGAACAAAATGCATGATATGGAAAACTGTTTTATTTTAAACTAGACATATGATCTATATGATCCCTGTGACTTAATGTGCTTCTCAAAATTTTGGTAGTTTATCCTGAACTTTGAAATGATTAAGTAGAGTGATTCAAATAAAAGATTTAGACAAATACTTCATAAGAGCTTAGTAAACATTAGCTGCTATTTAGCATCTAGTCCTTCCACATTTCCTAAAGACAAAACATCATCTCATTTTACAAATATAGAAGGATAGATAATCCTGCTTGCTAAAATAGGGATATGTGTCACTTTATAAGGGGATTATTGCTCAGTGGATGTTCAGTATATACTATAAACTCATAATGAAAAGATAGGCTCAATGTTTTTCTAGTTCTAGAGAAGAAAAATGTAGAGTTAGTATTTCCAAATGCCTCTTTGAGAAAACATTTCTATTCAATTGTAAATCTTCCTTTCTTTCAAGCCTTAGCTGTCGCAGCTTTCCTGTCCTTTCTAGTGCTGTGTCAAGGAATGAGTGTGGCCCTGGTATGAAACACATCTGTAATGAGAGCTAGGCTCGGCCAACATCCCAGCTCAGTGCAGCAGCTGCCCAGGCTTGTCTCAGCCAAGGGTTTCCTCTCTGAACCCCACAGGACTAACAAACTCAATGAAAAGTGCATGCTAGGCACCTGGCACACCATGGCCCTCAGTTAACACTGACTCTATTCTTTACTGCAACATAGAATTAAATAAATCATTAAGTTCTGTGAGTAATAGTTAAGGTCAGAATGTATTTCTAAGACTGGCAACCCGGAAAGTTTCCCCATTCCCATAAAGGCCTTCATTTCCTTCAGCATGCTTGAACTATCTGTTTTCACATGAGTAGACATTTAAAAAATGATCCAGTGTTCTAGATCATATCTAATGATGGTGTTATTATTCTGACACATCAAAGACAAAAGTGAGGACATATGCATTAATTGCCTTACAGTCAGTAGGATGTAGATTAGGTAATTCTGTTATTGGTTTCTATACTCTTTTTAGTGAATGAGATGAATTTTGTTTCATGTTAATGAGCACAAAGTCAAGCCAATGAAATGGATTTAGTTTTGAGGCAGGGAAAAAATGGTCTCATGAAATATGACATTTAATGAATATGTAATTTCCTTCTCTCGCAGATATTGATGAGTGTGCAGAAAACATAAATCTCTGTGAAAATGGGCAGTGCCTCAACGTCCCTGGGGCCTACCGCTGCGAGTGCGAGATGGGCTTCACCCCAGCCTCCGACAGCAGGTCCTGCCAAGGTGGGTCACCAGAACTCCTGCTTCGTTCCCAACTAGATGAGCTAGAAACCACAAAGAAAGGGGTGGAACAGTCTCCCCCTGGAAGCAGTGTACATAGGCTGCACATATCCAAGTCATTCATTTGTGCTTGCATACTTTCACAGAATGAATAATGAGGGAGGAAGCTTTCATCTATTAGGAAGATTCCCTGGCCAGGAGCCAAAGAGTTGGAAGTTTGGCTCATTCTGGTTTTGTTTTTAAACTATTTCATAGGTTTTCAAGCAGCATATTTGTCCAGCCTATAAAATGTGATCTGTTACCTCAATTGCCACTATTTATTGGATTTATCAAAATCATCTAGTAGCTTATTTTTAGTATTTACGTTCTTGTTTGACTCTGCAATCAATAAATATGTTTAAAAGCCTCTTTGCAGGATTTTTTAAGGACTGTGTCTCTGCTTAAGAGACATGAGTCCTCCTATATTACGAGGTCATCGCCTTCCCTAGAAACAGGACTTTGTGTCAAGTATATCTGTCCTAGAGAAGGAACTTGAATCCATTTCAAATTAGAGACTCAATTCACATTCCATATGGTTTGGGCCTTGGACTGGTACAGGAAGGGCAATGTGAGGAAAGGAAATAGACTAAAAATAATTCATATGACATAGGACTTATAAACTTATGAGTCACAAAAAGTTAAAGAAAGTAAAACAGGAACTACGACTTACTGGGAAGTCACAGGCAATTATATGCCCAGTTTGAGGCAAGTATCAGTACAGATGCATGCACACACCCTGGTCTGTTACTGTCAACCAAACACAACTAAAATCAGATCACAATTTGACTCAAAATAGGACACCCAAAGTGACACTAAAGGAAGAAACTGCACCTAAAAGATCATATGGCTTTCATAAATTCTCAGCAGTGAGGATGGAATAAAAGAAAGAGGGTGAATATTAAGACCTGGAAAAATTGATGTTTAGTACTGAAGACATTCCTACTGCTATGACAAATAGAATCTAATCCATTTTATCCACAGTAACTGTAGGGTGAGATTTTAATTTTTCCCCTGGCTCTGGTTTCTTCTGAGCACTGAAACCAATTAGTAGAAAATATGAGTCAATGTGACTAGGGAATTTAGGTAATTTATCTTCCACCTCTGCTTGACAAGAACCTGGAAAAGGAGCAAGTACACTGTAGCCAAACACTACTGCCAACACTAAGTCTTCTTACCTGGACAGAATTTCTTCTCCATGAAGGTTTTCCAGTGCTTGTCCAACCTTTTCCCATGGTGGTGCTAAGCAGTTACTGTTAACATTATTCCCTTTACAATTGCTTGTTTTCTCATGTCCACTACCAGCAGAAGAAATCCCTACATTGAGAGGTAAGGTGAAGTTGGCATATGTAACTTATTCTCACTTATGCTTCCATTTGACTGAACACCAGCTTCTGAGGTCTCAGAAATGGTGACTTGAAAAAAATGGTGACTTGGTCTAGCTATGTCTTCTCTCTTCCACAAAGTTCAGTTTATCTGCACAGCTTCCCTTGAAATATAGTTATTTAATTCCTTGATGGCTTGCTATTTTTTTATATACTTTCCTGAGTTGACTTGCCCATCAGCATTTTTCTACTGAGCCCCTCCTTCCAGCCACAGAATCTCAGAATTTCTGTGGTCTACCATAGTACTGAAGTTTGCCATTTCCCAGTGTACTTCACCATTCCATGATGGTAGAATACAAAACTCAGAAGAGCCGGCACAAAGACAAACTAGGACATGACTATGTGAATAACTTTTGATACAGGCCATTTACCATAGTATCTTAAGAAAGAGCAATGTCATTATTCAAAATGTGCATAGTTGAGTGGAGCTCCTTCCATCTCCTTCCCCTCTGTCAACACATTGAGAAAATTGGTGCTTCTACAAGCACCTTTAATGAAATTTAGACCTCAAGGTGTCTTCCAAATAGAGCTTTGAAACAGAATAATGATGCATGTCAAAAGTCGTCGCCTGATCTTCAGCAAGGGGACTGGAAATTTTTGAGTGGATCAAGTAGTGTCTGTGAAGCTGAGAGTAAATAATAGAAATGTTCAGGCACCCTGTGGAGACAGGAGGAAAGGAGATCATATGAGGAAAAGACATATGACCAAACCAGAGCAGAAAAAAAGTTTTGAAAGAGCTAAAGCAAATTTCCTATAAGGACCCTGTGATCTTAACAAAACCATAAATATGATTGAACACTTCAAAGAAAATTTTATAAAAACAATAATGGTTAACAAGTCAAGAGTGAGATGAAATGGTAAATGGGAAACATTAGAGAAAAGATAAAAGCCATTAGTATTAGTGAGTGTCTCTGTAGAGCCCAAAAAGTTAAATAGAAAAAACTACTAAACAACCAAACATTTTCCAGAAGTCTAAGAAATTAGAATGTAAGGAAAATGCCAAATCATAAAATCAAGATAGACTTTGACATTTGTCAGCTTTAGACAAAGGGAAGAATTCATAGAAAAATCTATTAGCTTGGTGTGGCAGTGTACTTACTGCTCTAATCCCAGCATTGGGAAAACAGACGGGAAGACTGAATTCAAGGATATTCTAAGCTGCAAAGAGAGACTTTTCCTCAAAAGGAAGGAGGGAGAGAGGGAAGGAAAGGGAGAAAGGGAAGAAAGAGGAGAAAGGGAACAATGGAAAAGAGAGAAGAAAGGAAGGAAAGGGGTAGGTTAAGATTTGAGCTCAGGTGAAATATTCAATACCAGAAAAATATTAGAATGATTCTCAAAGAATCCTGAGTTAATGTGTGGAGAATGGAATAATAACTCCATGGTTAAGTAATTACAAAGGAGCAATAAGCTTGTTTACTCAAGGAAAAATTCAGGAAGGGAACATATTTGCTTTATAGAATCTCCCCCTCCTTTTCTTTTTTCTTTGGATTAAAAATAGTAATCAGCAATGAAAAACAGCCCACTAGGAAGCACACAGTGGAGTTGAACTGAAATGGTTTGCATTAAACATTGTGGAGATAACAGTAATCAGTCAATCATTCATAGTATAATAATACAAATAATGAAAATAAAGTATTGGAATGTTGCATAAGTACTAATTTTCTTATGCGTTATACCAAATCTATTAATGATGTGTTAAACTTCTATGTGAACTTTGTTAACAGGAAAAATGATGATTTTTTTACATCCTTTGTTAACATTTGGAAAATATTTTAGAAATTTGAGAAAGTGAAAACATGATCTACTTCATAAAAATGGTTTCGGCTTGACTATGTACATAGAACTATCTGAAGGGATGGTCAATGATGACTGTTGTCTGGGCAAAAACATTTTTGAGTGAAATTTGGTTTAGCCATCTTATTAATTTCTCTCTTGGTTTTTTTTTTTCAGTTTTATTGTCAATGCTGTTGTCTTTGAAGTTTTGAGTGTTGGTTTTATAAAGCAAGATGTTATTCTTTTTAAGTGCCATAGTTGGCATAGCAGTCACATTGAGTGGAAGGCTTCCTAATAAAAGCTCATTTCAATATAGAGTCCACACTGAGGGATGAATCTGCAGTACATTCATCCTGGAGAGTAACATAGTACCATTATAATCTGGCTGATTTCGTCTTGGCTTACTTTCTTTAGAACAATATATTATATTATAACCCCAAACAGTCAAATGTTACATAATAGGGTCTTTGCATGCCATTTGAATATTTTATTCATACCTTTGAATCAGTGAGAGTTGAAACCCTAGTTATTTTAACCATCATGACCCTTCTAGACATAACATGTAGATATCTCAAGGAAAAATTTATGACTAGCCAATCCTAAAATCATATGCATGTTCTTCATTCTCAGCATAGTTAGCAATTTATATATAAAAATGTCCATCTTAATTTTCTGATTAGAGACACATAAATAAATATGTATAGGCATGCTCATTTGGGCCTTTATTTTAAAAACTCAGAGTGATAACTTTACATTCATTGACCTATATCCTTACATGACAGTTTCATAATGAATTCAATATTTTAAGATACATTTTAATGAAACTTGAAAGAACGTATGTATGTGGACCACCTTATACCATGACATAAGGAACAGGTTTCTTTCCTGCTTATGGCTGATATGTAACATATCCTATTCCAAAATTTAAAAGAGAAGCAATTAAGTTAAACTTTATCCAAGCACTGGTCACCTGTGCCTATAACCTAGCTATTCAGAGGCTGAGATCTGAGGATCACTGTTTAAAGACAGGAAGTCCATGAGAAGACTCTTTTCTATAGTTAACCCTCCCGAAAGCCAGAAGTAGATGTATGCCTCAAGTGATAGAGCACTAGCCTTGATCAAAAGAGAAAGCTCAAGGGCAGTGCCCAGAGCTTGAGATCAAGCCCTAGGACTGCCACCCAAAAAAGGAAGTTCATTTTAATGAGATATCTTTGATACCTTAAAATCTTAAGTATTGTTACTAATTTATTAGAACTTTTTACTTTTACTATTTCTTTCCTTTGACATGGTCATGCTTATTGTTTGAATTTGTTAAGCTTTAAGCCACCACTGCCCTTCTTAAATACATTACAACCAAAAAAAAGTAAACCATTACATACATACTGTTATAGCTCAGTGGTAAAATACATACCTAATATACTTGAGGCCCTGGGTTTGATCCCTAGCACCACAAACTTTTAGATAAATATCTAATTACCAAAACAAATGGTATTTACATTTACATTTTACATTTTAAAATACTATTGCTTTCATTTTTCTTATAAACATCTTAAGTTAGAAAAGCTCATTCATGTTATATAATTAAATGAAATTTTAAAGTGTCTTTGTAAACATGCAATTTTTTAAATCTTCAGATATTGATGAATGTTCCTTCCAAAATATTTGTGTCTTTGGAACATGTAATAATTTACCTGGAATGTTTCACTGTATCTGTGATGATGGTTATGAACTGGACAGAACTGGAGGGAACTGTACAGGTATGCCACTTAAGGGCTCAGTGCTATTTGGTTTGGTTGAAGTGATTATTTTGCGCTAAATTAAAATGCCTCAAATTTCTGCTTACTACATTTTTCTGAAAAAGAAAATTGCATTCTGATGCATTTTTAAAGATGGATTTGATAAATTTTACTAAAAATATTTAGTTGAAACTATTACAAATTATAAATTATAAATATGAGTGTATATGTGCATATATTTGATGTATATGCACAGATATGTAATTTTAGTTTACCAAATAGTGACATAACTTTTTCTTCCTCAAAACTGAGATACTTGTTGAATGTCAGTGGCTCATGCCTGGAAACCTAGATACTCAGGAATCTGAGATCTGAGGATCACAGTTTGAACACAGCCCAGCAAGAAAGCCATGAAACTCTTCTTTTAAATTAACCACCAAAAAGCTGGAAGTAGGGCTGTGGCTCAAAGTAGTAGAGCATTAGCTTTGAGCACAAAAGCTCAAGGGCAGTGTCCAGATCCTGAGTTTAAGTTCCAGGATTCACACACACACACACACACACACACACACACACACACACACACAAAATGAAGAGATGCTTAATTACTCTTTGAAACGTAAAGTGTTACATGACATTGTTATATCATGGAACCTGTTTTTAGGTACATAGGAAGTTAAGATATTTCTCTTCATTTTACCAAGTCATCCCTAATCTTTACGGAGTTGATAAAACTCCCACAAATAGTTTCAAGCAGAAATATGAATCAAAATGTTAACATGGGTGTTTTCAATGCTCCTAGATGTCGATGAGTGTGCGGATCCCATCAACTGTGTCAACGGCCTCTGTGTCAACACACCTGGTCGTTATGAGTGCAACTGCCCACCAGATTTCCAGCTGAACCCCACAGGTGTGGGTTGTGTTGGTGAGTAAAGAACATGACGTGAACGAATAGTATTACACAGAGTTGAATGTTTATATTCTCCTGGTAGTGAACTGTAGTACATGTTTGCTGCAATTGACTTAAAAAGAAAATCCTTCCTTTAAGAAACTCTAGATTGTTTTCAGGTTTGCAAATGACAGCTGACCAGCAGTAGCCATGTTCAGAGGACTATTGGGGTACAGTATCTGCAAAGAAAGGAAATACAGAATGGAAAGCTGAGCTAGCTATGATTATGTTCTCACTGAAACTATTAAAATCTTGTTTTCCCTGTACTACTTTTCCTTCGTAAGTTCTTATCAAATTGTTTAGAAATATAAAAGCAGACCCATTGGATGGCATGGTAAATGATATATATCTTTATTGAATGGTATGTATGTGAAAAATTGATCTACCAGCAATTCCTCTCTGTGTTTTATGTACTAAAGATATTAACAATGACATGTGTAAGGTTATGATTGCAGGATTACTTATGGTACCATGGATTTAGAAATAGTTTTCATAAACTGAGTGATTTATTTAGAAGAGTCAGTTGGACACTATAGAGATCATAGAGAAGTTGTTCATAAAGCATGATGAGAAAAAGTTATAGAAATTAGATTCCTGAGAAAAAATACCATTATGTGATCTACAGTGAATACCTTAGAACAGAAAATATTTAGTTGGAAAGAAGATATGTAAAAATCGAATCCAAGCTGGCTGCTAGTGGCTCTTAATTATAAATCCTAGCTCAATAGGAGGAGGAGAATAGAAGGATCAAGATTCAAGCCCAGGGCTGGGGATATAGCCTAGTGGCAAGAGTGCCTGCCTCGGATACACGAGGCCCTAGGTTCGATTCCCCAGCACCACATATACAGAAAACGGCCAGAAGCGGCGCTGTGGCTCAAGTGGCAGAGTGCTAGCCTTGAGCGGGAAGAAGCCAGGGACAGTGCTCAGGCCCTGAGTCCAAGGCCCAGGACTGGCCAAAAAAAAAAAAAAAAAAAAAAAAAAGATTCAAGCCCAGCTTAGGTAGAAGAACCCAGCCAGAGAGACTGTCTCGGTAGAGGGATGTTAGAAGTCACATGCCTGTGTTCCCAGCAACTAGAGGAAACCTACAGTAGGCCAACTACAGCTCAGATGTGTGCCTTGGAAGAATGTGAGACCCTGTATCAAAATTAACAGTGAAAAACAGGGCTGCAGACACAGCTCAAGAGTGTGACTAACGAAGGCACGATGCCTCTGTGCCTCTGACCATATAAAACCATATTTATCTAAATGAACTCCAGGAAATGGAGTTTGTTATTTTTGTTGTTTTCTTTTCTTTTTATGTGGTTTGTTTGCTTATTGGTCTGTGGGAGGGTAAGGAGGACACAGAAATGGAGGAAGAAAGGGTAAGTAATTGCAGCAGTGGTCCCCACTAGACACTATGTTAAAAATGAACTGTACAACTTGTTGGTGGGGACAAGAGGAAAACACTGGGAAAGAGTGAAGGAAGGGGTGACATTGTCCAAAAAGAAATGTACTCTTTACCTGACTTACGTAACTGTAAGTTACATGTCACCTTTACATGTTACCTTTGTAACAATAATATTTTAGTTTAAAAAAAAAATCACTAAGCCAGCCTAGCAAGCATGAGGAACTCAGTTCAAATTCCAGTTCCACCCCCTCAAAAGTAAATTAATAACAGTATATTTGGATAGTCAGGAAGATGAATAGAGAATAAAATGGAGAAAAGAGAGGAAGGAAGGATCTAATACAGAAAGGGCCCCTGAGTTAACTCACCTGTCTGCATCCAAGATTAAGCAACAAAAATAAAATGAAAAAAGAAATGAGATTAAATAATAAGGAACCACACATGATTTTATTTGCAGCTAGAAATGAAAATTAATTTGTAAACTTGTAAGGACTTCGGCTTTTATTGTGCCTGACATGAGAAGATGGGAAGATAAAGTGGATATTTTTCTGGCTATGGAAGTCAAAACAGAGTAGTTAGGTTAAGAGCAGAAGTGGGTCCAGCACCCATGGATCACACTATAATCCAAGCTTTGGAGGCTAAATCCGAGAATTGAAGTTCAAACCCAACCAGAACAAAGAAATTCAAGGACCTCTTTGCCTCCACCTAACCAACAGAAAGGCAAAAATGGAGGTGTGGCTTTAGTAGAGTCCTAGCTGTGATTAGAAAGCCGAGCGAGAGCACAAGGCCCTAAGTTCACACTGTAGAGTTAGGAAGCCACTGCCATCATCCTGGTGAAGGGGTGATGGTGTTTTGATTTCAGGTCCTAGTAGTAGCGACATGTGGGCAGTCATACTCCAGCTGTTTTCTAAAGGTAGAATTTTAAAACCTTGTTACTGGCCTTACTACATGGTGACAGTGAAGTGTTTAGTATGGCACTGAGGTTTAAGAACTTAACAAGTTAAAAAATAAGGAAAAAAAGGAACATCTATTATCTATTTATTGAAAATGCATAAAACATGGAAGAAAGAGAGCTGGTTTATCAGAGAGGATATTAGAGAGAGCTGAATATCAAGAGCTGGACTTTTAGAAATGTTAGAGATACAAGAGGAGAAATAAAATGGGCAGTTGTCAGAAAGACAGTTTAGGAAAGAGATTTATAATTTTATGAATTCTCTGTATTTGAAGCATTGGAATTAAGATTGATTGTGTAACTAAATGGTAACTATAACTAGAGATAAGCAAAAGTGTAAGATTCACTTGATTTTGTTTTTACTTAGCTCTAAAATCATAAAAGACTGTTGTTCTCAAAAGCCTACAGATCTCACCATGGAAAGTGACCTTGAGAGAATGTGGTTGATGGAGAGAGGAGGGAGGCACTGGGTGATCAGTATTTCTTTGCTATGATACATGCTTTAAACAACTTACCCTAGATTTATTTCCATTATTCATAAATGTAAGACACAAATGGATTCTACTAAAACTTTCATGCATTTATATTGATATCCAGAGCATCCCAAATGACAAAAGTCTTACCTTATTTATTCCATGAGAATATATATACCTATATATATAGAATTCTATATATATAGGTATATATATATATCTATATTCTATAAAGATTTTCCCCTCAGAAAGTCTGTCATCAGTTATCCTGTGTGGCTCAGTCTTGAAAAGGTTCAAAGGAAGAAGTTTGTTTTGTATGAAAGATTAAAATAGACTTGTATTAGTTTCCAGAAATATGAATTTCATATTTTGAGTGTTTTTATCCTTACCCTCCCTCCCAAGGAGTTCTCACCATAACAAAGATCACTTGAATCTTTTTTGTTGTTCTGCAGACAACCGTGTAGGCAACTGCTATCTGAAATTTGGTCCTCGAGGAGACGGAAGTCTGTCTTGCAACACAGAAATTGGGGTGGGGGTCAGTCGCTCCTCCTGCTGCTGCTCCCTGGGGAAGGCCTGGGGCAACCCCTGTGAGACTTGCCCCCCTGTCAACAGCAGTAAGTGTGGAGATGAAGATGGGAAGAGAAGAAGTTCTCATTTTCTGCTTGGGCTTGGGTGGAGGAGTGGACAGAGGAGGTAGGAAAGACAAAACAGACACTAGAAAGGAGTAGCATTTGAACTATGTTCAATGATTGTGCTAACCTAGCCAAGAGTGTTTTATATAAAAGGAATCTGACTTTTTCTACTTTTGTTGTTTTCTGGGATTTTTAAAAAACTGTATCCATAATATAATAGGAAGGGTTATCATATCCATTCTCTACCGGATCATCATGAAGGCCATTCGAGAACCACTTCTCAGAGGTTTGCTCAGATTCACAGCGTCTGAATACCTTTACTCATAGAAAGAAATTATAGAGTACCTTTAAATTGAGACACAAATTTCTGATGTGCACTCAGACCTTTGAACTATAGTCCTCATTTTTGTTTACTAGCCAAAAATGTTACAATATAAATTATTTTTAAGCAAATAGCTAACAAGGAGCTGCTTGTTCACACCTGTAATCCTAACTACTCAGCAAGCCGAGATCTGAGGCAGATCTCAAGCAGAGAAGTCTCAGGGACTCTTATTTCCAATTAACCAGCAAAGATCTGGATGTGGAGGTGTGGCTTGAGTGACAGAGCACCAGCCTTGAGTGGAAAAGCCAAGCAAGAGTGAAAAGCCCAGTTCAAGTCCCAGTACTGGCACAAATTTAAAAAAAAAAAATAGTTTTTGTTTTAACACCAAGTATATCATTTACAAAGTGATGATGTTTTGGTTTGTTTTTTTTCTGAGTGAAGTGTGATGTACATTACAACAGATGTATTTGAGAGAACACTGAGAAAATAGGGTGCATACGAAGATGGGTGTTGTGAGCCTAGCAGTCGCTGTGAGTTGCTCATTGTCTCAGCCACTTCAATGGGATATGGATCTCAAATCTCTTCTCTTCCATTGTCTGGTAGCTGAATATTACACCCTGTGTCCTGGAGGTGAAGGCTTTAGACCCAACCCCATCACAATCATCTTAGAAGGTAAGCTCAGTGCCATCTGTCACTTAGACTTAAATGACATAAAGGACATATTTTAGAGAAAAAGCAAGTATCAAAGTTGGTGTGGTACAGTCTCACCAGGACTACTTAGCACAATTGCAGCTAGGAAATGAGCCACTACTGTTTTCTGTACCAATTTAATAGAGGTAATGACCCCTTGCAGGGGTCTCATGTCCACTTACTTACCCTGCAGGGATATCTACTGACCTTTGTCCTCCAACTTCAATCATCCCCCAGTCTGCCGGTTTCACACTTCCTAAAAACTTAGATTAAACTCTGTCCTTGTGGACATTCATTTGGATGCATAGAAATCCATAGCTGTTAATATATACTACAAAAAAATGAATGCTAGAGAAGTAAAGTAGACTGTGTTTGGGTGGCAGGTACAAAAGAGTAGAGGGAGAATGGATGGAGAATGTGAGTGAGGATGAATATGGTTTCAGTGCTTTATCTGAAAATACAAAAACAAAACAATGAAACCTGTTGAAATTGTGTGAAGAAGAGGAAAACAGTCGAAGGAGAGTGATGGAGAGGAAAGAGTTTGATTGGGATATATCATATTATATATGGGAATGTCATAATGAACCCCTCTTTGTCCAGCTAATATATGCCAGTAAAACATCTTTTTTTAAAACAGTCCATAGACATTGGAAGATCACCCATTTAAAGCTTTGCTACTAGCTGTTGTCTTTCCCAATGACTGCCTCTCTGTATGTAGACATTGACGAGTGCCAGGAGTTACCAGGTCTCTGCCAGGGTGGAAACTGCATCAACACTTTTGGGAGCTTCCAGTGTGAGTGTCCACAGGGCTACTACCTGAGTGAGGAAACCCGCATCTGTGAAGGTGAGGCGAATGCACATGGTTACAGAATGACAGTGACCACTGAGGGTTGGAGTGATGGCCTATTGAAATTGTTCATAGCCTTCTTACTTTCATATCCATGTTGCCAATTTGTGTGATGATTAGTTTAATTTGCAATTTCTTTGTGACAATTTGCTGTTTTTCTGAGTAAGATGGTTGATGAAATAGACTACTCAATAATTATTAGCGTGCCTATTAATGGAAATTATATTTCATTGAGAGGAAAAATAGGTAAGCTTAAATGTGACTCTTAGCTAATGTTGGGCAGAAGTTTTTAAACAGCAGATAGGATAGGAAGATGTTAAAGAACACCTCGGTCTTTCTGGTTTCTACCTCCTTGTTCATGACATACCATTATAATAACACTATTAGGGACCTGTCTCACCCCTACATCAGGGACTTCTGGAGACAGCTGATATTCATCTTTATACTATAAGCCCTAGCCTGCACTAGAGTCTCAATAGTCACTTATGGAATGCATAAATGTTTCCAGAATAAGAACATATAGCCTGTCATAACCTTTCTACTGGAACATAATTAAGCCAACACATCTGAAAGAACTGTTATGCAATCAGAAACAAAGGCCATAGCCACCTTACCTCTGGAATCTCTGAATGAAATACTAACTGGAAAGCAGCTACAAAGATAAAGGCTCTCCTAACCTCAATGTAGTATATTAGTATTAAAGACTTGGCTTAGATGACATAAGAGGAATATAAAATTGAAAGAAATTCCCTTGGAAAGTGTGTCTGAAAAAATTATGTATCCTTTGTCTTGTATGTAAGTTTATCTGATTTGGAGAGTGGAAAGGGAAGCACAGAAACAGCAAGACGAAAGGGTGAACTAATTCATCCATGCAACCACTAGACACTATTTTGAAAATGAACTGTACAACTTACGAGGGAAGGAAATCAGGAGGGGAAAAACTAGGAGAGAATGAGGGAAGGGGTGACACTGTTCCATAGGAAATGTACTCATTACTTGACTCAAGTAACTGTAACCCCTAAGTACATCACCTTTACCATAAAATTAAAAAAGAAAGCTGAACAAATATTGTTAAGATGGCAATAGATCCCATGTTGATCAAAGGAAAACAAAAGCCGTACAATGACAGTAGATTATTATTCACCATTTTGGATTAATTCCTTTTCAGGATTTACATTTTTGTCAGACTAGAATTTTTTTCTTTGAAAGAAAAATATATGTATCATATAAATGCATATGTGAGGAATATTGTCTTTGTCTCTAAACTTCATATGCACATGAAATTGTGGGCTCATGTATGCTTTGCTCAATAAGATAAATTATTTAAGCTCACCAAAAACATGTTTCATAGTTCATAGCTCTTTTTGCCTGCTGCAGATATCGATGAGTGTTTTGCACACCCCGGCGTATGTGGGCCTGGCACCTGCTATAACACCCTGGGAAACTACACCTGTATTTGCCCACCGGAGTACATGCAGGTCAATGGAGGCCGCCACTGCATGGGTATGTGAGTGAAAGCACCCAAATGGCCGTCAGACTGAGCCGCTTAAGTAGTGTTCAGTTTAGTTGGAAATTCAATCTTCATGAATGGTTACATATTTCAGAGTCTCTTGACTTTTAGCTTTACAGTTACATGTTTTGAGTCTAAGGTAAGAGATTTCATCAGCTGTTGCTGTTACATGTCTTAGATCATTTCAGTTCTCTGGTATAAATTATACATTAATATAAAAATAAACTACATTTTCAATTTAATACTATATGGAAGTGAAAACTCTGATCAAGATGCACTGGATACTTAGATGGACATGTTAAATTGTAACCCCTTTGTATAACCTTGTAAAAGTCAGGGGAAAAATAAGATAAAAAATAAATGTAAATGTAATACTAAATCAGGTATGGTGCTTTACATCTGTAATCACAACTATTCCCCATGTATCCCTGAGATGGGGAATGTTGTGATTGAAGGCAAGGCTAGGCAAAAGTTAGGAGACCCCAACTCAATCAGTAAGCTGGGCCTGTGGTTCTATCTTCACGGGAAGCCAAAAATGTGAGACTGTGTTTGGAAAATAACTAAAGCCAAAAGGTCTGGGGGTGCTGTATAGCACCTCCCTAGCTAGTGAGAGGTCCTGAGTTCAAAATCCTAGTACCACAACAAATGTCTTGAGACTTTATACTTTTTAAGTTGTATAAATGTTTTTAATTAGAGAAATAGTGCCTTTCACAAAAATTATAAATGAAATCCTGCACCTAAAACCCAGAGTTTGAAAAACTATTTAAAACAGAAGAGATAGGAATCTTAAACTGATTTGCCAAATTCAGAGCGTTATTTTAAGGTGGCTGCAAATCCTGAAGATGCTTTCAGCTTTCTCTTTTTTTTTTTTTTTTTTTTTTGGCCAGTCCTGGGCCTTGGACTCAGGGCCTGAGCACTGTCCCTGGCTTCTTCCCGCTCAAGGCTAGCACTCCGCCACTTGAGCCACAGCGCCGCTTCTGGCCGTTTTCTGTATATGTGGTGCTGGGGAATCGAACCTAGGGCCTCGTGTATCCGAGGCAGGCACTCTTGCCACTAGGCTACATCCCCAGCCCTCAGCTTTCTCTTTTGACTCGAAGATGTGTGTGAGCTTCACCATGCATGGTCTGCGGGTTTCGCTGGTGAGCTAATGGATTTCTGTCCATGCAGACATGAGGAAAAGCTTTTGCTACCGAAGCTATAACGGAACCACCTGTGAGAACGAGTTACCTTTCAACGTGACAAAGAGGATGTGCTGTTGTACATACAATGTTGGCAAAGCCTGGAACAAACCTTGTGAACCGTGCCCAATGCCAGGAACAAGTAAGCACAAGTTCCATGCTTCTGCTAAAGGCCTAGTTCAGAAAGTGCACATGTGCAGAACAGCATAGTGCACAAGTGTGCCCTGATGCCAGAGCTGCTCTGCCATGGGCATCACAGCCATGTCACAGGGCTCAACTTCCCAACTGGACTTTTGGACTCATCACCAATTATTTCTCTAGGTTTTCTTTTTCCTTTGAGATATTGGGGACTCAGGTTTGCTGGCCTTGTTTACTCTAATGAGACTTACCACTTGAACCACTCCTCCATCCCTGCTTTTTGTTAATTAATTGGACTTTTCTGCCCATTCAGGCTTTGCGTTACAATCCTAGGCATGAGCCACTGGTGATTGGTTCATTCACTAATTTCTAGGATGCATGTTTCTTTTATTTAGGGAGTAACACTAGAAAAGTGTTATTTTGAATGAGTTTGAAAATGTTAAAATTGTGTTGTTTTATTTATATTTTAAAGCTGATTTTAAAGCCATATGTGGAAATATTCCTGGATTCACCTTTGACATTCACACAGGAAAAGCTGTTGGTGAGTCTTCCAAATTATGTTTGCTTATGCATGTATGTATTTCATTATATATCATATTTTAAAAATCATGTTGTTTTTAAAAATTCAGCAGTTCCACAAAATATTGTCATCTGGCTGTCCATCTAATATAGTTAGTGAATCCAGAAAAGAATCATGCTTAGAGCAAGTATTATGTACAACTGATGGCATTTGCCCATCAGTATAGTCTAGAGATGGAGTTACTATATTTATGTGACAATCTCAACATACCATCAGTATACACATACCATGTCAATATTTGAAGCATATGACTAAATAATCTACCATACTGTAAACAATTTGTACTATTTTTAACAACATGTGTTTAAGTCTTTAGTATATTTTATAGTGTCCCTTTCTGTTCTAGTTACAAATTTTCAGAATTATTACTCATAGAAATTACTTCCTTCTGAATATAATTTGTTGCTTACTCTACATGTCTTCCTCAGAGTTTCAGTCAGAAATGTAATTTCAAGTCTCTGTTCCATATACACATGTAACACAATATATGAAATAAAGGAAACATAACTTTTAGCATATGAATAGCAGTAACTTGGGTGACCTGACTTAACTCAAAGCAATGGTTGATTCCCTAAGAAGTTAATTTACCTTATTGACACTTAAAATTCATATTTAATGGCCTGTTGTATTTTCATAAACCACAGAGCCATTTATGCCAGTACATATTTGATTTTGTCACCGAATGTATATTCTCATTCCAGGATTTACATAGTGTTTTTTTGAGATTATTTGTTAAATATATTAGGCAGAACCACATACATTTTACTAAATCTGTTCCACTGCAGACATCGATGAATGTAAGGAGATTCCAGGCATTTGTGCAAACGGTGTGTGCATTAACCAGATTGGCAGCTTCCGCTGTGAATGCCCTACAGGCTTCAGTTATAATGACTTGCTCTTGGTCTGTGAAGGTAATGTGGATAATGTATGCTCTTTGTCCATCAAGAGCAGATGGGCGTCTCTCTCTCTCTCTTCCATCTAATTTCTTGTGTAGTTCTTGTTTGTTTGTTTTGTGCTTTTGGGTTGAACATAGGTCCTGGCACTTGCAAGGCAAGCATTTTACCACTCCTACTCCGTGCTCAAGTCCTTCTTCTTTTCAGTCTCTTCTGTGAGGGTCTGGTTCTTTTGCCCAGGCTGTATTCAGACCATGATCCTTCTCCTTTTGTAGCAGAGATTACAGGCGTGTGCTGCCCCCTGTGGCCTTCTTCTGTAGTGATGTAAGAGTTGATAGTCAACGTGATGACTCCTTTCAATGGAATCCTTACTCTTTCAGACATCGATGAGTGCAGCAATGGGGACAATGTGTGCCAGCGCAACGCAGACTGCATCAACAGCCCCGGCAGCTACCGCTGCGAATGCGCCACAGGCTTCAAGCTCTCGCCCAATGGCGCCTGTGTAGGTGAGCTGACTGGCCCAGAGTCCAATGGTATAGATTTCCCACACCGGAATGGCTCCATACTTTCCTATCCAGACAGCACCTTCCAGACTATTCCTAAAAAGACTGTCTCATGTGGTCCTTTAACCATAATGTTTAGATTATTTTGCTAAGAATAAAGGTCCTGTCAGTGGTTTCCCTAGGTTAAGATAGTATCCTTGAGATACCAATCAACCTGAAAAATTGCATGATTCAAAAAATAGACTTGGATTCATGAAAGCCTTGCTTATTTTGATTCAACCATAGTTATGGTTCATTTTCATCCTGTCAGTAATAATTAATAGCAGGTTAGAGAAACACATCTGTGAAAAATGAAAGGATCCTAATAAAAATCAGACTTGTTTGATGCGTTTTATTTTTAGATCGGAACGAATGTTTAGAAATTCCTAATGTTTGCAGTCATGGCCTGTGTGTTGATTTGCAAGGAAGTTACCAGTGCATCTGCCACAATGGTTTTAAGGCTTCTCAAGACCAGACCATGTGCATGGGTAAGAAGGACACTGCATTCTGGGGAAGGAAGTGGGGCTGAGGCTCGAGAATCAATTACAGATCCCATCGCAGGCCTTCAGTAACTGTCACGCATGTCTCGGCTGTGTGGAACTGTATAAGGCTTTGTGTAGTACAAATTTTGCAAGCAGGGACATGTCACAATATGCCCTTCAGGTAAGTGATTCTCAAGCTTTTTTGCTAGAAGATATTCACATAGTTTGACATGCACTCTAAGACACTCAAATTCTTGAGGAATTTACCACAATACCAGCTCCCCTTTACCCCTCAGTACACCCCCCCCCCAAGAAAACATCTTGAAATGTAAGGGAATTGTAAGTGTAACAGTATTAAAACCAAAATATGTGAACTTGAACTGAGCCCTCACTCTCAATTAGCTCATTTATTCCTGGTTAGCACTTTAGCACTTGAACCATGCCTCTAACACAGAGTTTGGCTAGTTAACTGGAGATGGAGTCTCTTAAACATTTCTTCTCAGGCTGGCTTTGAACCTTGACCCTAAATTCTGAGCCATCTGAGTTATTAGGATTATAGGCATGAGCCAGTAGTACCTATCTTAAAATGAATATAATGTATACATACATTATATACATACACACATTTTACATATTTTATTGAATGATAGAGGATTTATCACAGCGTTTTGTGGTTTTGCTCTTAAAATAATTACAGAAGTAAATATAGACAAACTCTATAAATATTCCCAGTAGCTACCATAAAGACTTCTTACATTATAGTAACATTCAGTGAGTGCTTGCTGAATTGAGAAGGAAGAAGTTTTCAAAGCCAGGTGAGCTAAATGCCTTGAGGAGTGACCACTCTCTACATCAGCTGTGCCTCTGCCAGTCCTCTCACTATGCTTTGCACCTAAAGGAGGAAAATCAAGTATAAAACTTGAATGTTGATGATAAGCATGTTCTTGGTATGAAAAAGGCTAAGGTATATTCAAGATACTGTCTTCATGAAGATTCAAATCACATTTTGGTAACAGAATTAATTTTCTTATGGCATATGTATGTAACCAAGAACATGTGGAAAATGTCTGCTCATACCTTGTCTCTTAAGGTACACCTCCACCACCACAATCACAATCATATTTCTACTACTATTTTCTCCCATAACAGCAGAAGAAATTAGCTGACTCTATGTAAAGGAAAACTGAAACTCTGATCCTCTTTGCATGAATTTTGTGAGATTCCATCTTTGCACATACTGAGAGAGTTTAATTCACCAAAACATATGTAGGTGATGATGTGGAAAGTTATATGGGGAAATGTGTTTCCACCTGACTAGTTCTTCCACTGCTGGTCAGGCTCCTCTGTAGACCTCCCTTATGCAGAGCTTTCTTGCAGCTTCCTTCCTGAAGAACAGGACCTGCACTGTAGTCTTAGAAGCCTGGGATTCAGTATAGGGAGTCTGCTCATCCATCTGGGAAAGGAATTGGCTATGTTCTTACTTCCATTGGTAGAAGAGGCTAATAAATTATGAACTCTTCATAAACTCCAGTTGGGATTCCACTACTTCATAAAATAAAAGATGATCAAGTTTATGTTTGTCTTTTTTTTTTCTTTCGCACCATTCCTGGGGCTTGAACTCTGGGCCTGGACACTGTCCCTGAACTTTTATGCTCAAAGCTATTTTTCTACTGCTTGAGCCACAGCTCTACTTCTGGCTTTGTTGGGTAATCAATTGGAGCTAAGAATCTCATGGACTTTTCTGCCCAGGCCAGCTTCAAACTGTAATCCTCAAATTTCAGCCTCCGGAGTAGCTAGAATTACAAGTATGAGTCTCTGACACCTGGCTTTGTTTTCTTGATCAAATGAAGTAGATACATTTCTAGGCAAGTGTTTATAATGATCAGTAGAATAAGTTGTTCTACTATCTCACAAGATTTATACTTAGAATTGATCTCAGATTTACTCATTAAACATTTCTCCTGGGCTGGGAATATGGCCTAGTGGTAGTGCTTGCCTCATATACATGAAGCCCTGGGTTTAATTCCTCAGCACCACATATATAGAAAAAAGCCGGAAGTGGGGCTGTGGCTCAAGAGGTAGAGGGCTAGCCTTGAGCAAAAAGAAGCCAGGGACAGTTTTTAGGCCCTGAGTCCACGCCCCAGGACTGGCAACAAAAACAAAACAAACATTTCTCCTGAAAGGAAGCTTATTTAGCCCAGTTTTGAGTGTTATATATGCCAGTAAGTCATTATATTCTATTTTCCTCCAAATTTTGTAATTTTGATTTTTTCTCTTATCTCAAATACATTTTGTCTTTACTACACACATACACAGACACATATCCACATATATATACATATATGTCTATATTTCTCTATATATGGGTCCTTAGTAACATGCCAGGAAAAAAGTAATTTGTAGGTAGAAAAAAAATGCAAAAGGTCAAATACTTTTTTTCCTAATAAGAGTTAAATCATGACAGGCACTGGTGGCTCATGCCTATAATCCCAGCAACTCTGGAAGCTGAGATCCCAGTTCAAAGCCAGCCCAGGCAGGAACATCCATTAGATTATTATCTCCAACTAATCACCAGAAAACCGGAAGTGGAGCTGTGGTTCATGTGGTAGAGTGCAGGCCTTTTGAAAAGAGTCCTAAACCCTGAATTCAAGCCCCACCACTGACAAAACAATAATAATAATTGAGTGATTTTGAGCAATTGTTTTTTTTTAGATGTTGATGAGTGTGAGAGACACCCATGTGGAAATGGAACTTGTAAGAACACAGTGGGATCCTACAACTGCCTGTGCTACCCGGGATTTGAGCTCACTCACAATAATGATTGCCTGGGTAAGTCCTCTCTCACATCTCTCTCATATCCACACAAGGTACTGGAATTAAAAAGTAAAACCAGACAACAAAGTTATATTTCAGTTGAAGATACAGGCCAAAAGAAACAAACTATCACTGACTAATTTCTCATCAACAGAAAATACTCAGTAGACTTTTTTTAAATCACTGAACCAGTCAATTTGGGGGAAAGGACATAACGAAAAGCATTGGAACTATTTATGGGTTATTTTTACCCTGTAGATAAGATTGAAGACTGTCTTTGTTTCAGTATATTTACAAGTATTTGTATCTGTCAATTCTTATTAATTCTCATTCAAATACCAATTCATGGTGACTACATTTCTGGATAGGTTTTCAATATATAGGCTTTTTAGCCTGTACTCATGTACAGATGTGACTTGAGGATTCATGGTGAGTGAGAGGGTCCTCAATTGTGTGGAGAAGAAAGTAGTAAAAATAACAGGCATATATGTTTGCCATGTGAACAAGGACACCATGTCAGCTCTTTGCAACATAACACCTTTTAACAACATGTCCCTATATGTGGAAGAAGTTGTTTTCTACCATGATGGGACATCTCCACTCAACTCCACCTCCTCATTTAACCTGACATGTCTTGCTATCAGTTTTCCTTAGATTTCCAAAGTCTGAAGTTGTGAAAAAGCTTAACATTTGGATGAGATTGGGCATTTTCTTCCAACTCAGACCTTCTCAGCTGTAGTTTCTTGCCATGGGCAAGGAGGAGTAAGGCACATAGCCAGCCACAACTCTGACCAAGAACAACCTTCACATTGTTGAGGCAATCACTCACATGTAATCAATCAACCCAAGCCTTAACTGATTAAAAGGAAAAAAAAACCTCTGCTGTGTGATTCCGGAGTTTTTCATTGAAGCTTATTTTTCCATATTTAGTATATTTCTTTGTCTTTTGAATATGGTCATCATTTGCAGGTGAACGATCTGAAAATTAATCATGTTAAATTCTATGTATCCTCTTGCTTTGGGCAATAAAAATTTTTTGTCTGGAAATAATTCAATGGAAATTGAAATTTTAAATAAAAGCTTCACCTTAAACATTCAACATTCTGCTTATAAATTTATGAGTTTCATTAATATCCACAGTGTATCCTTGTGACTGACATACAGTGTGGATCTGTATGAACTCAGTTACACAATCCTAGGCAGTGTTTCCTTGTAGATAAGGAATTTCTAATGTAGGATTTTGTAAATGTATGGTAGTATGTTGTTTCTTTAAGTGTTAGTAAAGCACTGTGTGTAACAGCTCTCTCTGAAAAGCTAATTCCCATTTGCTTTTAGACATAGATGAGTGCAGCTCCTTTTTTGGTCAGGTGTGCAGAAATGGACGGTGTTTTAATGAAATTGGCTCCTTTAAGTGTTTGTGTAATGAAGGTTATGAACTCACTCCGGATGGCAAAAATTGTATAGGTAAGAATCTAAACAGTAAGTAGTCTTTGTGATGTTTTGCTTTGTGAAATAATAGAAATACCTCCCCTGCCCTACACACAGACACTTACAAAACATACTTGGCAACTCATTCAAATATCATTTGATCATCATCTGAATAAGACAAATCAAGAGAATTAGTGACTTGCCAAATAAGACCTATCCAAAATGTCAGAAAATTTTGAAGAAATACTTGTGCCTAATGTCAATGAGAAAACCTTAGCTGAATTCATGTTATCATCATGTAACCGGACAGATGAATCTGTGCAACAGGTATCATTCATATCTAATTTACTTTTCTCTCTTCTTTCTCTCTTGAGATACTAACGAGTGTGTTGCCCTTCCGGGCTCTTGTTCTCCTGGGACCTGTCAGAATTTGGAGGGTTCCTTCAGGTGCATTTGTCCCCCAGGGTATGAAGTCAAAAGCGAGAACTGCATTGGTAAGACTAACCCTCAGCCTGATTGGGGTCCAGCAGCAGGGCACTGTGTGCTAAGGCCTCGCACAGACTCTGCAAATATGTAGAGTCTCAACCACTATAAGGTTGCTGACCTACGGAATTGAGCATAGAGCTGCTTACATCTGATTTATTGAACCATCACAAATGATTTGATGGTACAGTGGAAGCAATAAGAAAACAATCCTTTAGAAATGTAAGAGTTTACATGAACAGAAATTTTACGCTAGTCAAGGAATTTTTCATTGAGCTCTAATCTTTTTTCCAAATGTCAACAGAGACTTTCTACTAAATTTAAAGAGTGCCTACAAAAACTGTAATCTTTGGCACACAATTTAAATATTAAAAGTGTCTAGCATCCTAGAAATGTGAAGTAGGAAAGAAACCTTAATACTTGTACTGAGGCTCCTCCCCCATGCCTTGCCTTTGGGAAGGCCTGATGTCAACACAGAAAATATTAATCCATTTTTTGTCTTAACAGATGTTTTTCTGTTGAAACTCTTTCAGCACACAAGAGCACTGAAAGCACATCAAAAATAGGTTCCAAAATTGCCTGGTGGACATGACCAAGGCAGACTTTTCTACAGCTCACTTTATTTCTCTTTTATACAAATTATTTTTTACAGCCTTGTTGAAATTCAGAAGCACCAGCATCCTGGCACATTTTTTCTAATAGGAAAGAAATCACTCTGTTCTTTTTTCTGCCTGAATTTTGTAATTTACTCTGAGGTTATCTTGTAGTTGTAGTATTTAAAATAATAAGAATAGTAGCATTGTTTTAGGAGTTTAAGAGCCTTTGTTCCCACCATTTTCTTTTTTGTTATTTTACTCTTTTTTTCACTGTGGCCATGATTTCCCTCCTTGAGGAACATAACAGCAGTATCTTAGTCACTAAGGACAGAAATAAAAAATGTATGCGCTTCTTTGGATTAAATTACCTTGACTACTTTCTTGTCTTAGGGAAAGTATATTTCTAATTTGTTAATGTTTTATTCAATTTCAGGAGTGTTTTCCACTCTAACCATTGCACATGCTACATATATAAATGTACACTAGCAAATACTGAGCACTGTAGAGATTTAATTACATTAACAAATTCACTCACTGTTCTGCAGATATAAATGAATGTGAAGAGGATCCCAACATTTGCCTTTTTGGTTCCTGTACCAATACTCCAGGGGGCTTCCAGTGTATCTGCCCCCCTGGCTTTGTGCTGTCTGATAATGGACGGAGGTGCTTTGGTAAGCTGTGCCCTGGCCTCTCTTCCCTAGGTCACTCTTACAAACCACAAAGCTAGATGGTAAACCATCACACTGGTGTTCATCATGGGAAAGTTTATGTCACTAGTAAATCCATCATTAGAGCTCTCAAAAGTGAAAGCAATGAATTGATGCTGTCTCTACATTTTTTTAAGACTATGCTAAAAGAAAAAGATTATCCTGGTTTACCATCTACATTTTTTAGATATTTTGTTTTTGGTGTTTTAATATTGGTAGATAACTTTCTTCTGGTCTGATCACTTTGATAAGTGAATGTAATTTCTCAAATTTCATAAGCACATTATAAATAATGTAAATGCTTTGAAACAATTAAGTGAAATTGTATAAACAAGTCAATTTAAATTGGCACAAGAAAAACAAGACCTGTGAATCTAATCCATATCACATGTTCTGTCAGAAACAGAGTTACATACAAATTATTCCATCTGTTAAATGACCAATAAAGAGTCCTGTTATGTTGGTTTTCTTAATACTTCCTAGATACTCGCCAGAGTTTCTGCTTCACAAATTTTGAAAATGGAAAGTGTTCTGTACCCAAAGCTTTCAACACCACAAAAGCAAAATGCTGCTGCAGTAAAATGCCTGGAGAAGGATGGGGGGACCCCTGTGAGCTGTGCCCTAAAGATGATGAAGGTAAGGGCAACAATGGAAAGACATCTGCAAGGATTTAAAATGTTCAGAGTCAATTTGACATATGACTTATGAATATGTTGAGGGTTAAAATGTTCCCTCAGCTATCAGTTTTGATAGTTGAGTGAGCCCTCAGTCTGAAAGACCTCATTCAACGACTGTGTACAACACATTTAAGCCGAGTTACTCTTTTACTTATTTTTCCTCCAAGTTTGGGATTACTTGCTTTCAAAAGAATAAGTTGGAAGGGTATAGGGCAGATGATGCAAGAGGGGAATGGGAGTTATATTCCAGGTTGCTGCAAAAGCCCCACATGGGTATCTCGAAGATGTAACTGGGTTTGTTCCCCAGCACCACACACATACACACACACACACACACACACACACACACACACACACACACACACACAATGTCCTCTGTGTGTGTGCTTCTAAAAATATAACTTTAAGTTCTGAAAAGTTGAATCCACATAGTAACTGTTTGGGGTGGGGGAGAGGGTGTGGATCCAGATGCCTCTGGATGTAGTTGGTACCCATGAATTGTTGAATAATTCCTGACAAAATCAAATTGCTGGGTCTGTAGGCAGGAATGGTTTTCGTATATAAAGTGCTCTTTGGGGCTGCTCAGAGTTAAATGAAGAGATAGGAGAAACCAGAAAGAACCTTGTAAGGAGAAGCTCTGGTAGCCTTCTCTCAATATGCCTTTGAAATAAATCAGGAAAATAGAATATTCTTCTTAAAGACAGCTTCATAGAAGAAAATAAATGCAATTTCATGTCTGCTGGTAACTGGTCCTTACCTGACTTTTCACTAATGGAGTGTGTATATTTCTCTGTAGTTGCATTCCAGGATTTGTGTCCATATGGCCATGGAACTGTCCCTAGTCTTCATGATACACGTGAAGGTATGTTCTGATACATTTTATTCTTATAGACACATCTATTTAAATTTATTGCCTTTCATTTTATAATCTGTATTTTTTTTACTGTATAGCATATCATACACTGTAGTTCGTATATGCACATAATATTTATGAGTCATATGTATTCCATACATAAGACCATATGATGAGATGGATGATTCATTGATTTTTAAACCAATTTTGAATAAATACTCCTAGTATGTCTGTTTATGCAAGGAAGTTGATGCGCAGTTTTATATTCTAGATGTCAATGAGTGTCTAGAGAGCCCAGGCATTTGTTCAAATGGTCAGTGTATCAACACGGATGGATCTTTTCGCTGTGAATGTCCAATGGGATACAACCTTGATTACACTGGAGTGCGATGTGTGGGTGAGTGTTGGCCCCATCTACAGGGTTTATCATATCCAGAATATTCTGGAAAAGATATGTCTGATAGTAGGAATGGTGTTTGGATCAGCATACCAAGATTAGTAATAGAAAAGTTTCTTTCTTCACCTGTCCTTCATTTTCTAAACTGACCTAGAGAGAGCTGCCCAACCTCTGCCTTCAACCAAATGTACAAACTAGGATGTCTCTAGAGACTCAGAGTTGCCCATACCTCTAACTGGGAAAGATGTCTATTTCACTTTTTGTCTTTCCTTGCCTTCTCTTGAAGGAGAAGAACACATTCATCCACTGGCTTTGCAATCACTAAGGAGAGTATTGCCCTGGACAGGAGGTGTGTTTGCATGTGTCATAGAGTTACAAACATAGGAAGCCAGCCAGACAGGACCAAGAGGGAACAAGGGTGAATGTGTCCTTCTCAGATCCTGTGAATACCTGAATGGCAGTGTAGGTATTCATGAGAATGTTGCTTTCAAACTAAAATTTCTCCAAGCTTTATGACACTTTCTTGTTCTTCTTTTTAGATACTGATGAGTGTTCAGTTGGCAATCCATGCGGAAATGGTACCTGCGCCAATGTGATTGGAAGTTTTGAGTGCAATTGCAATGAAGGCTTCGAGCCAGGACCCATGATGAATTGTGAAGGTAAGACATCCCTGTCTTTGGCTTTATTTCTTCTTGATATAAAATGTCACCTTTTTAATGTTTTGACATTTTATATGAGCCAGACATTCTGATGTTTATATTCATGAATATATTTGCTTTTGTGTTTGTGAGTAGTAATAAGAGCTATTGTAAACCCTTGTGTGATAATTCCAGCATGGAAGATGGGAGGGAGGCAACTCAAGAAGGTGGAATCTATTGTTTTATTTTCTCTGATGATTAGTTCTTCTGAATATTGCTTTAGAATATATGCTCTGGATATTGTGATTGCTACAATCTGGAGTAAGTTATATTACTTGGAAAATTGTTTCTGGTTTTGCCTTAGAAAGCAGTTAGCTTAGGTAGATATGAGAAAACTGGCAGGACTGTGGCTCAGATTTCAGCTGTGGTCTTTAAGCTTTAGTGACTAGCTTCCTCAATCTTGCCCCACACATGTGTGGAAGAGGCAGCAACATGGGCTGAGTATCCAATTAATAAATAAATAAAATGAATGAATGTATATAGTGTCTTTCTTCCCTGGCACTCTCCCTCTAATTTCCCTCACTTTTCAGCAGCTTTGCTTGACCCATGGTTATCTTTGATGGACAGAATCACAGAATGTTTCTGCTGGAAATTTAGCTACCTGGTGCCACCACTGCAGGATAATTTTCAGTAGAATAAGGGAAAAATATGGAAATTATTCTTTGCTTGTTGTTTGCCCTGAGTTTCAACTCAGCATTAAAACTTCAGGAAGTTCTGTCTTTTTTCCGGAGTTTTCAGCAGTTACTGGAGGATGATTTTTCTGGGAACCAAATTCTGCATAATAGAAGCAGTAGTTTTATTATCTTCTTTCTGTATATGGCTGTCAAGAAATTTCCATAGTGTTTCTTTAAACAGCTAGTTAAAGCTTAAGCTAAGCATATGCCTGCCCATCTCTTTAATCAGACATCAATGAATGTACCCAAAACCCACTGCTCTGTGCCTTCCGCTGCATGAACACCTTTGGGTCCTATGAATGCACATGCCCCATCGGCTACGCGCTCAGGGAGGACCAGAAGATGTGCAAAGGTAGGACCGTGGACAGAAGGGTAATAAGGAGTTTATTTACCAAGTAGGGATATTTGTTAATGTTGTCATACTTCTCAGCTGTCTTCTTAAAGAGCATTGTAGAAATAATGTGGCAGTATTTTGCAGGTAGATTACTAAACCTAGATAACAGGACAGCTGATGATTTAGATAGTCGAATCAGAGAAGTGAAGATGAATTGCTTCTCATTGAAGCAAAGATGGCCCTTTGCTGAATGTATAATTAAGGTCTATGCTGAAATGTAGACATCAGCAATACACCCAACCTGTAGAAAGAGAAGGGCTCCTCATTTTTTTGTCATCATGTAACATCTTAACAGAAAGAAGACCAAAAATGGACTTAAAATTGCTAACATATAGCTTGCTTGCTCCACAAAATATCCTTTCTTTGTTTGTTTTCTATTAACAATGTGTGACAGATCTGGATGAGTGTGCAGAAGGTCTGCACGACTGCGAATCCAGAGGCATGATGTGTAAGAACCTGATTGGCACCTTCATGTGCATCTGTCCCCCGGGGATGGCCCGCAGGCCTGATGGAGAAGGCTGTATAGGTAAGCGCTGAAGGACCACGTATGCTTCAGTGATGCGCTGAGGCTGAGCCATGTATACATGACACTATTCCCAAGACATTTTAACGGGAAGCTGTGTCAAGGCTACCACTAGCTTTTGTCTGTCTCAGGTCCATGCAAGAACACTAGGTTCTGGATAGTGTAATTGAGAATATATGCCTTTCTGTTTTCTGATTCTGTGTCCTGAAAATCTAAAATGCAAAATATAGAAGTAGAGGAAAGCTCCTTGAAAGCTTATATTACATATAAGTGGGAGATAATGGTCTCATTTTATGTTCTTATGAATGAGCAAAATATATAAAGAAGGAGCTAATCATTTTAGTACAATTGAGGTATCTTTGTGACTTGGAAGTAGAGTTGTGATTTTACAAAAGGTATCAGAGTCTTGTGCTAGGTAAGCTGATATAGCATCATATTCATCATCTCAGCATTTCTTCCTGACCTTCTTCCTACTCAACAATGTTAACTGAAAACTCCTGTCCCTTCCTAATGGAAAAAGAGGGGTAAGGATTTCCATGAAGTTAAAAACCCAGGATTCTGGTTGAAGCTAGAAGACTTCAAAATGATTTAATCCTCAGTTCCTCACCATATATAGTGAAAAAAATTTTATCTGTATTACTGGAAGAAATATAGAGCCTAGCCCTGAAACCGTATGACCCTATAAAGTTAGCTCTTCAAATAAAACATCAGGGAGGCATTTTATCTTAGAAAGTTTCATTGTCAAAAGACACTATGAAAAGATGTCTTTTGTAAGGCCAGATTTGCTTATATCTATAAGAGGAAGGTTAAGACAGGGATCTCAACTTCCAGGCCAGTCTAGGCTACATGGTGAAACAGAGAGGCATGGAGAGAAGAGATAATGAGAAGTGGCAGGAGGAAAAGGAAAAAGAAAGAAAAGGAGGAGCAGGAAGAGGAGAAAAGGAAGAGGGAAAGGAAACATGAGGAGAAGCAGAAGGAAAGGCTAAGAAGAAAGAAGGGAGGAGGAAAAACAGAAGGAACCAGAATACAAGTTCTGGAACCTGACCCTCAAGCTTCTCACTATACCTTACTGGTAGTTGAAACTTCTGTAAAACATTTTTGACCACTAGAAAAGTCCTTTCAGAAAACTTCCATTAAAAAAGAGCTAGGGTATTATTATAACTAAAATATGTTTACAAAAGTAAGGATAAAAAAATCCACAATAAAATAATGAAAATTCTAAGTGCCTGAAATTGGAATGCAACCAAAGTACTCAAAAAAGTCAATTACTATAAAAAAAGTAAACTATTACAAGCCAAGGAAATTATGCCAGAATCTAAAACCTTACAAGCTTAAGGAAATTATGCCAAAATCCAAAAACTCTATAAAGAAAACTGTAAACTTAATCAGAGATGGTAACGTGTCTATGTAATTTCTTTTTTTTTTTTTTTTTGACCAGTACTGGGGCTTGGACTCAGGGCGTGAGCACTGTCCCTGGATTCTTTTTGCTCAAGGCTAGCACTCTGCCACTTGAGCCACAACACCACTTCTGGCCGTTTTCTGTATATGTGGTGCTGGGGAATTGAACCTAGGGCCTCATGTATGGGAGGCAAGCACTCTTGCCACTAGGCCATCTCCCCAGCCCCTATGTAATTTCTTATAACCCAGGAATTATTTCATAAACAAATAAATGAATAAAATGTAATAAAAGTAGTAAAAATACCAAGGTCATTATTTTTAATGAAAATTACTACAGTATAAATGTTTTTGGATTCATTAACTCTTTTAAAATATAATTTAGAGAAAGGGAGGTTTATTTTAAAGATCAATAAAGTGGAATTTTTGTTGGTTTTTATTTTATTTTTGCAAGCACTTGGTCTCAAACTCAAAGACCTAAAGCTTTTACTTGTCTTTTTCTCAAGACTGGAGCTCTACCACTTGAGCTATGCCTTTACTTCTGGCTTTTTGCTGCCTAATTAAAGGTAAGAGTTTGATGGACTTTTCTGCTTAGGCTGGCTTCATAAACCTGGATTCATAGATTTGAACCTCTTGAATAGCTAGATTTATAGGTATAAGTCACCAGCCCCAAAGGACCAATGGATTTTTTTCGTTTTCTTCCCAAAAAATTTTAGAAATACAGTATAAGAGGAGAGTGCTGAACTGTCGTTATGTAAAAAATGAGGTAGTTGCAAGTGACTTTGAAGAGCAAAGTGAAATTGCAAATAAAAACATTTAAGAGTCTTGAGCTTTTGACAGATTGCCCAGTTTTGTAAAACTCATACAGCAATCTTAGACTAGAGGATAGATAGCAATACCGGTGAATGAGAAAAGTCAGGGTGTTTTATAGTGTTTTATGGTTTTCAGTCTTACAAGGTGAAAATGGGAGAAAAGCTAGTGGCATTTTGGTTAATTCCCACCAGCTAGTTTAGACATGGTAGCTTCTTCAGGCAAGGCAGTAAGGAGGAGGGGAAAGAAGCAGCCACAGGAGACTCTGAAGACTCCAAGAACTTTGCTTAAAGGCACACTGACCTCCTCCATTGTCATGAAAGCCTGAACACAATTCCTCAAGAAAAGTTAGCATAACAGAAATGCTAAAGGAAATGTTCAAGAAATATCCTCAAGAAAAGTCAGCATAACAAATGCTAAAGGAAATGTTCAAGAAATAAGATTGGAAACCGTAAAGTGTGCCTAGTTTGGTATTAGTGAACTACTTAACATCAGGTAGCAGAATTAGAGAAAAGTATTCAAAGATGCATAATTTGTACCAGTCTACAGATAATGTCTATATAATAGAGACAAAGGTATTAAAAACATAAATATGCAAACTCAACCAAGAGTAAAAGGATTTAGAGCAAAATACTCAAGGCATATCATTAAATAGAAATTCAAATAGATACAAGAGATTGAAAAAGAATAAAAAAAACAGTATCAAGAAATGGTGCCAGGGGGCTGGGGATATGGCCTAGTGGCAAGAGTGCTTGCCTTGTATACATGAGGCCCTGGGTTCCGATTCCCCAGCACCATATATACAGAAAATGGCCAGAAGTGGCGCTGTGGCTCAAGTGGCAGAGTGTTAGCCTTGAGCAAAAAGAAGCCAGGGACAGTGCTCAGGCCCTGAGTCCGAGGCCCAGGACTGGCCAAAAAAAAAAAAGAAAGAAATGGTGCCAGATGCCAGTGGCTCACACTTGTAATCCATACTGAGGATCACGGTGCAAAGAATCCCTAGGCAGCAGAGTCCATGAGACTCCTACTTCAGTTAAGCCCCAAAAAAGTTGAAAGTTGATCTGTGATTCAAGTGGTAGAATGCTAGGCTTGATCAAGAAAGCTCAGGAACAGTGCCCAGGTTCTGAGTTCAAGCCCCAGGTCTGACACCAAGAAGAAAGGGAGGGAGGGAAGAAGGGAGGGGTCAGGGAGGAAGGAAGGAAGGAAGGAAGGAAGGAAGGAAGGAAGGAAGGAAGGAAGGATTAGCAAAGCTCAGGGAAGACAGAAACCTACCACAGCAATTAGTGTTACATTATAAATAACAGAGTAGAAGTGACTGAAAGCAGCATCAGAAATGTTGATCTGAAAGCAATCAATAAGATGGTGATTGAGAGGGAAGACAATGAAATATAAAATATGTGTATTAACAAAGTACCTTCTCCCCAAAAGAGAAAACTAAACAAATAAAACAATAAAAAATTGCTCAAATATATTTGAGCATTTGTGGAAGAAATTCTTGTAAAAACAAAGCATTTACATCACAAAAAAGCTCATTGCCTCAAAAACTATTACAGAACAGCCATTATATTATTTATAATTATATTTATTAAATACAATGTTTATGATGCTGGGGATATGATAATAACTACATGACAAATTCCTCCCTTTCAAGTAGTTTATATTCTGGTCTTGCAGAAGCAGGCATTGAACAAATAAACCAGCATGATAATTTCATGGAGTATTAATAAGCCTTTCCAGGAAAGTAAGATTTCATGATTAGGTAGAAGCTACTTTAGAATATACTTCAAGGACATCATCTCTGAAGAGATGACACTGGATCTGTGACCTAGAAATGAAAAATACAGAAAAAGCAAGAACAAAGTGGCAGAAATGAAAGCCAGCATAGCTGATTATATAATCTGCTAGCTCTGACCCCAGGCAAATGGGTTTAACTGTGTGCTTCAGATTCCTTAGGTAAAGCAACTTGCAAATGAGAGCCCTAACTCATAGAACTGTTGGCATGCTTCAACTCAAAGACTGTGTAAAGTCTGTAAGACAGTACTCAACAGATAGGAAATTTTAATTCAATATATGTTATTGTTACAGTTAATTTATATTTTTAGGGATCTCTGCCTGCCTTTAATGATACAGAGATCGAAGCAGTAGCTTCGTTCAGGTGATTTTTCTAAAAAGCATCCAGATCAGAGGCTCAAAAACAGGCCAGAGTAGTGTGGGAAGGAAATTATGTAGACAGATTCAGAATCTTTGTTGAAGATTTTATCAGCGCATGGGATCTGCTAATGGACCAACTGGATATGGTGAATGAAACAAAAGTTTATGAAAATCCAGCAGGATTCTTACTTGAATAAGTGATTAAATAAGGTCACTATTTTACTATTAAGTGATATGAAAGAACCTGGAAAAGCCAGGTTTGTTTGGGAGTACAAAAGAACCAATGTTCTAGAGCCAGACACTGGTGGTTTGTGCCTGTAATACTAGCTACTCACAAAACTGATATTGAGGATCATGGTTCAGACAGAAAAGTCCATGAGACTTATATCTCCAATAAAATACTCAAAAGTCAGAAGTAGTCTTGTGGCTCAAGTGGCAGAGTGCTAGCCATGATCAGAAGAAGCTTAGGGACAGTGCTCAGGCCCTGAGTTCAAGCCCCACAACCAGAAAAAAAAATCAAGCTCACTTTAATCCTAGCTTTCAGGACAGTGATGGAAAATAACATAAAATTATAAGTTCTGTTTTAATCATGTAAAGTGACCAAAACTCTACAGAATGTTTGAAAGCCTAAATGTACTTTCCCAAGGAAAGAAAGTGTGACAGAATTGTTAGGAAAATATTCATACAAGAAGTAAGATTGGAAAGTGGTATTACCAAATATGTATGAGCCAGATATGTAATTTGTTGGCCAATGTATGGTGTTTTAAAAAGTCATTCAATGCATCAGTATCAGGAGAGAGATAATAGAGAGCAGAAATTGTGATCTAGGGATCTAGGGCCTTGAAATCTCAGCACTTGAAAGTCAGAGGCAGAAGAATTGTGAGTTCAAAGTCTATGTAATGAGACTATATAATGAGACCCTGTCTCAAAAACACAAATAGGCTGGACACTGGTAGCTTACACCTGTAATCCTAGCTACACAAGAGGCTGAGATCTGAAGATCAAGGTTCAGAGCCAGGCCAGGCAGGAAAGTCTAACAGACTCTTATCTCCAATTAAAACCAGAAAACGAGAAGTGGAGCAGTGGCTCAAAGTAGTGGAGCCCTAGCCTTGAGCCAAAGAGCTCAGGGACAGCCACAGGCCCGAGAGTTCAAGCCTCATGACCACAACCACCACAAACAACAAACAACAAAAAGAAGAAGAGGAGCTAAAAGTTATAGACAGGCAGCATGTTGTCTTGAGATACAGGAAACAGATTTTTCAAATAGTTAAGGAACATTGGATGGATAGAATAGATGAGTTACAGACAGAGTGTCAGAAATGAGAAAGTAGAAATCCTAATCATGGACCCTTTCAAGAAATTCCACCCTGAAGAGAATAAAGCTGCATTAAACACCTAGATACAATAAAGAGATTGTGTTTAAGTTGGAAGTTACTAGAAAATATATGTCAAGAAGGTGATTCCTACAATGGGAGACTTGTGAAGTCATTGCAGGCAATACAAAGTTCAAGTTCCAAGGTGGCCTTTGAGAAAACCCAGAGATACTTCAGCTGTTGGCAAAGAATGATGTGTGAGAGCTCTCCCTGCGGGTTCCCAGTAGGATGACATCTTGCATGGCTCGAGGTTGTGGTAGGCATTTTAGAGATGGGAACATTGTGAGGGAGGACCAGATGTCCACTGATGATTCGTGAGTGACAGCAAAACCCAGCGGCCTAGCGTGCAGGCATAGAGTGTTAGGCACAGTGTAGCTAGTGTGAGCAGTCATGGAAAAGAGCAACCGCAAGTGAAAATGGCAGTCATTAGCAATCCTTTCTCAAACTTTCTCGCTTATTCTCAGTGTCAGTAGCCACAAAAGTAACCAAAGAATTTTAAGCACATCAAATTATCTTTCAAATCTAAAAGATTTATTTTCCATCAGCACTCAGACTGTATATCCAGCAGGATCTGTTTGAGTAAAAAGAAAAAATCAGACATCATAAAGCAGACTAAAATGGAAATCAAAATAAAAATAGAATGACGTTAGCAAAAGAGATTAGATCATGATAGCAGAATTTACAGCCTTGAGTCCTAAAAATAATATTTTAATTTATTACTTAGCTCATTCATTTTATATATACATTTAAATGTTTTTCTAAAAGAATTTTTTTAAAAATATCCATACCAAGGCTGGGGATATGGCCTAGTGGCAAAATTGCTTGCCTCGTATACATGAGGCCCTGGGTTCAATTCCCCAGCACCACATACAGAAAATGGCCAGAAGTGGCGCTGTGGCTCAAGTGGCAGAGTGCTAGCCTTGAGCAAAAAGAAGCCAGGGACAGTGCTCAGGCCCTGAGTCCAAGCCCCAGGACTGGCCAAAAAAAAAAAAACACAAAAATATCCATACCAAGACATAAAGGACAATGAAAATGTATAAAGCTTCCAGAGAGAAAAATACTTCCTGCCAATGAGCAGAAACACTGAGTAAAAGAAAACAACTGTTCTCAGGAAAAATAATTGTGAATTAGAATCCTATCTTAAAAGATATGAGAAAAATTGAAAAATGATATTGCCAGAAATATATTTCGGGATTTATTTGCCACTCATACTGCACCTTATCTAAAACTTACTAAACGTATACTTTAATGCTTTTAAAGTATTAACTAAAAGGTAATAATATATGTAAAGCAGTGATCTCATAAACCAGTCAACTTGATTATTTAGTTCAAATGTACATTGATGGCACAGTACAAACTTTAATCATTCACATTTTGTGGATCACATGACCATGTCAGATGGTACTGGCTAAGAGAAGTAAATCCTTCCAGAGATCCTTGTGATGGTCAGAAGCTGTTGAGGTAGATACTACATGATACTGGTTAACAAATGGACATCAACAGTGCATGTGAAAATTGTAACAATAGTTCCCACTTGAAGAACAGAAAAGTGATTGTAATTTCCAAACATAAATTAGGGGACAAGACTGACCTAACAAAGTCGAAAGAAGAGGACAGTAAATATAAAACAACATAAAGTGATGGGTAAGAATCAAATTGTGATAGATATAAATAGTTTAAATTTCTAGTTAAATAATGAATGTCTTTCTTCCAATTCCGAAAATTGGATGGGTGGAGAGAAAATACTATGATAAGAAAAGGCCTATCTGGAAAGAGAGCAATGGAAGGGGTGAAATGAACCAAGCTGCATTGTGCTCATAACCTGGCATGTTGAAAGGAAACCCCTCTGTATACTACTTAACTTTTTTTTTTTTGGCCAGTCCTGGGCCTTGGACTCAGGGCCTGAGCACCATCCCTGGCTTCTTCCCACTCAAGGCTAGCACTCTGCCACCTGAGCCACAGCGCCCCTTCTGGCCGTTTTTCCATATATGTGGTGCTGGGGAATTGAACCGAGAGCTTCATGTGTAGGAGGCACTCTTGCCACTAGGCCATATTCCCAGCCCCACTACTTAACATTTTTAAAAAGCATAAAAAGCACTTTATGAAACCAAGAGAAAATTAAAGATAAATTCATATCCAGACATGACCATTTTAAGCTTTATTCTATTTGTTTTTTGTTTTTGTCGGTTAGTAGGGCTTGAACTCTGGGCCTGGGTGCTGTCCCCATGCTCTTCATTCAGCTCAAGCCACAGCACCACTTCCAGTTTTCTGGAGGCTAATTGGAGATAAGTCTCAAGAACTTTCGTGCCAGAGTTGGCTTTGAACAGCGATTCTCAGATTTCAACCTCCTGAGTAGCTAGGATTACACCAGCCTCCTATTTGTTTTTTCATGAAGAAATTTTTTAAAAAGAGAGAACTCACTTATACGTCAGTGATTTACAAAGCTGCTCATTATTCATATTATTTGTCTGTTGAAGATGAAAATGAATGCAGGACCAAGCCAGGAATCTGTGAAAATGGGCGCTGTATTAATATCATTGGGAGCTATCGGTGTGAATGTAATGAAGGTTTCCAGTCAAGTTCCTCAGGCACTGAATGCCTTGGTAAGCTGATATGTGAATTATATTTTACTTGATAAATACGTATTCTGTGAGCTCAACTGTCCTATTTCCTGTTGTTTCCAGTTCAGATTGTCACAATAATCAGTCTTTTTGTAAAAAATCTTATCTACCAAGCAAACCCTCCAATCTGAGTAATCCACATATCTCTACCTAGAGTCATAGGACCTATTAAAATGACTTATTTGTATATGTGTATCTTGTATGTACATCAATGAGTAATGTAAATAACAGTCTTAAGTAGTCTTTCCAAAGTTAAGATTAATTAATCTCTGTGGAAAATATGACTTGAGTATGACTTACATCAGGGGATGATTGAATTCCAAAAGAAAATATTTGCAGTGTGAGGTAAGCTTCACAAATATTAATGCAAAGTAAATGTCACATTTTAAAAATGTAGGTAAGGTTAGCTTTTTACATTATATACAGAAAAACATGCTATAAAACATTTTCTTGGGGACACTGTAAATTTCTGACATTACACTGATGTTAAAATGCATACATTGTAACTATTGCTATTAATCATGTCAGCTAAAGAAGTATGCATAATAAAATGTAAGCAGACAGAGCAAGAGAAGGAAGACCAGGCTGTCACTCAATGTAGCCCAAAGAACTCATGGGTCACCTCTCAGTTTGTCCATGAAGTCAACTGCTTCAATTCCATATAATATAGACTCTTTGTCTACAGTGTAGCTCTTTATACTAAACAAGCAATCTTAGGAAATAGAAAGGATAACCTACAAGGAGAGTCTAATTTTCTGCTCGGTATTACAAAGCATTTCACTGGGGCACTTTGTAAAACCATACTCAAGACTTTCCTTCTTTCTATCAGACTGAGGCCAGATATTTTAACCATTGTTTTTAAATCTGGAAAATAACAAGAGATTCACTGAGTAAGTATCAAGCTCGTAACATACCCTAGGATTTGATTTTCACAAATCTTTGGAAGTACAAGTGTGGCTCAAATGATAGAAAGCCAGCCTTGACTTAAAAAAAAAAAAATAGCCAGCAAGAGGACGAGGTCCTTCGTTCAAACTCCAGTATCAGTCCAACAGCAACAACAAAACAGAGCCTGATACTCATTTCCTCATTAATTTTTTTCATTTCCTCATTTAATTTAAGTAGAAATAATTTAGTATTATTTTTCTCTTTCATTTGGATTTTATAGGAATGGTGATACATCATCATTTACATCATCACTTTGTCTAAAGGGAAAGATACTTACTGATACTTAAGTAAAGTATGGTATCTTTTTTTTGGTCAAATTTTGTAACGTATCTATAATGAAAGTCCCATGGGAACTTAGCTGCCAACACAACACATTAATTGTAGATTTCTCAGACAAAAGAATACTTATCTTTATAGGACTGGGAATATGGCCTAGCGGTAGAGTGCTTGCCTCACATACATGAAGCCCTGGGTTCAATTCCTCAGCACCACATGTATAGAAAAAGCCAGAAGTGGGCTGGGGATATAGCCTAGTGGCAAGAGTGCCTGCCTCCGATACACGAGGCCCTAGGTTCGATTCCCCAGCACCACATATACAGAAAACGGCCAGAAGCGGCGCTGTGGCTCAAGTGGCAGAGTGCTAGCCTTGAGCGGGAAGAAGCCAGGGACAGTGCTCAGGTCCTGAGTCCAAGGCCCAGGACTGGCCAAAAAAAAAAAAAGAAAAGAAAAGAAAAAGCCAGAAGTGGCACAGTGGTGGCTCAAGTGGTAGAGTGCTAGCCTTGAGCAAAAAGAAGCCAGGAACAGTGCTCAGGCCCTGAGTCCAAGCCCCAGGATTGGCAAAAAAAAAAAAAGGAATAATTATCTTTTAAAAAAATATTATTGCTAAGAAAGGAAGCCCTGGTGGGCCTGCTTGACCTGAAAGTATGAGGAAATGTCACCCAGCCTTGACTCTAGCTGCATCGCCATTTTTTCAGACAACCGGCAGGGACTCTGCTTCGCCGAGGTCTTGCAGACCATGTGCCAGATGGCTTCCAGCAGCCGCAATCTGGTCACCAAGTCCGAATGCTGTTGCGATGGTGGAAGGGGCTGGGGGCACCACTGTGAGCTGTGCCCACTTCCCGGAACTGCCCAGTACAAAAAGATATGTCCTCACGGCCCAGGGTATACCACAGATGGGAGAGGTAAGGAGGGGAGGAACTTCATGGATTTCACCCAGACATTGGATTTCATGGATCCAGGTTCATTTGAAGGAAATTAGGAACAGTGGTAGAATAATTACTACAACTACATATTTATTTGCTGTGTCTTTGTATATACATGTCAAAGGAATGCTTCTGGCTTACGCTTTCAGAATTATTGCAGATATATTCTTCATAGCAAACCTACAAGATTGAGTTTATTACATTTGAATATCCCCTATATTACACTCCACTTAACTGATGAGGGAAAGCAACTGAAGCACAAAGGTAACTATGCCTAATGTTCCCAAGAACACACTTTTTTTTTAAGGAGATAGTGGGCTCAAGAACATAATAAATCTGTGTGATCCCAAACTATACCTACCTTACGACAACCTACTACAAACTATACCTACCTTATTGAAATACATATTTCTGAGCCACAGGTGTAGCTCAGGGAATGGATTCCTGCATAGCAAGGACTCACTCCCAAGATCAAATCCCAGTACTACCAAAATACGTATATTAAAAATCTGTCTTATTTGCACATGTGTTAAGATTTCATTCTGTTTGCAGCAGAGTTCCAGAGCTAGCAAGTTTCATAATGCATTAATGGTTTCTATTTTTTATACAACCAACCCATGTTCTGAAAAATTTTCTTCTACTGTGAAGCAGATTGTCAGTTCTTTGCAAGACTCCTAACCAAAGCCATGTTTGGGGCTGTAATCCTAGCTAATCCAGAAGCTGAGATCTGAAGATTGAGGTTCCAAGCTCCAGGCAGTAAAGTCCAACCACTGAAAAAGCCCAAAGTGGAGCTGTATGTAGCTCAAGTGGTAGAGCTCTAGCTTTGAGCAAAATGCTCAGGAACAGCACCTAGGCTGAGTTCAGGCCCCAGGACAGACACCAAAAAATAAAAGAAAGGGGCTGGGGAGATAGCCTAGTGGCAAGAGTGCCTGCCTCGGATACACGAGGCCCTAGGTTCGATTCCCCAGCACCACATATACAGAAAAACGGCCAGAAGCGGCGCTGTGGCTCAAGTGGCGGAGTGCTAGCCTTGAGCGGGAAGAAGCCAGGGACAGTGCTCAGGCCCTGAGTCCAAGGCCCAGGACTGGCCAAAAAAAAATAATAATAATAAAAATAAAATAAAATAAAATAAAGCTATTCTTCATATAGTCTTACTAACACCAGTGTCAATTTGAGACCAAAAACTATGGGAAATTACCACAGACTCCAAATTAGTTACACTTCAAAGAGATAGAATTCTAGATTGCAAAAGGTAATCATAGACAATGAGGACTTTTTTATTTAAAAAAAATAAATTTACTTTACCCTTTCTTATTTCCATCACTGTAGATTTTCTTTCTCTTTTGTGTTGCCATTTCTTGAATAAGGAAATTGTTTGCTTATCATTTTTACTCTGCATCCTTACTACTTTTTCATTTATTGTTTGTTTTCCTGGTCCATAGATATTGATGAGTGTAAGGTAATGCCAAATTTGTGCACCAATGGCCAGTGCATCAACACTATGGGCTCATTCCGATGCTTCTGTGAGGTCGGCTACACCACAGACATCAGTGGAACCTCCTGCATAGGTAAGGCCAGGTGTCTGTATGGGGAGCTTGTCTACTATGTTGCCTGCAACACACTTGGGGTCAGTTTTGTCTCTGTTACAGGTCTTTGGAATACACATTTTTATTATCAACATGATGCCACTCCTCTTGATAATTTGGTAGCACAGTTCTTATCATGTGAGAGACAGAATTGTTCAATTCATCAACAAATGTCTAATCAGGAAAACATGAATCTTACAAAGTACATTTCCAGTAGTTTATATTTTCATTTAAACTTTACAAATGTGCATCTCATTTTTCTAGTGATGGAAAGGGCTTTGACTGTGAATATAAATATGCATTTTTCACTATCTTATATACAAAGCATACCAATTAAACATCTAAAATTTCTGTCTTATAGAACAGATTCAGTACAGAGTCCTTTGAATATTTTTCTGCTGCTTGTTCAATTTTTTATTGTCTCACTCCATTCTAACATGATTGAGAAGAAGGGAACTGGTATTTTTGGAGGTTTTTTTTTTTTTACAAAGTATTCAACTTAGTTTGAAAAAATATCCCCCCAATATTTTATCCTCTTATCTGGTATTTGATTAAATCACCTATTTCAATAGCAGGTGTACCTGGTATTAAAAGGCTAAGAAAACCAAAATGACCCTTTGTAAGTATTTACTCTGTAGATAGAATAAGTATGGGAGTGACAAACTGTTAATCATGAGTTTCCAACCCAAAATATTCTGTGAAGGAGATTGTGTTATTCAGTCAGAAAGGGAATGGCATATTCCAGTGAGGACTGTGCAAAGATGGCCTAACAAAGGGATTGTCTCTAAAGCTGTGAACATTGTGCAGGATGGGATAGGGTACTGGGTTTGTCCCACTGCTGGGACAAAAGAAAAGAGTGGCTGGAAACTGGAGGGAGCACGTGCTCAGAAGCTGCCCTGAGATGAGCTGTGACTTTTCATCCAGTGACTTAAACAGCCAGAGCACATTCTGGGGAGCAGGCGAAATTGAGATTAACCAGCCAAAAGATAGGGTAAGAGAGCTCACTGACAGGTTCTGAAGATAGCAGCATAGGCATTATAATATTTATTTTATTTGTAAAATGACCTACAAAGTATGTCATAGTACATTACTATAGTGAAAATTGTTCTGTGCATTATTGCTCTCTGGCTGGATCCCCTTTAAGTTAGGAAGGAAAGACAAAAAGAAAGAAGAGAGAAGTTAGACAGATGAGAGAGGTTGATTGTTTTCTTAACTAGAACTTCAATCTTCACATCACTTTTACATAGACCTTGATGAATGTTCCCAGTCCCCCAAACCATGCAACTTCATCTGCAAGAACTCAGAGGGGAGCTACCAATGCTCCTGTCCTCGGGGATATGTCCTTCAAGAGGATGCGAAGACATGTAAAGGTGAGTGGAAAGTCTGGAGCATCTATCTCTCCCCTATGAGATTCAGCTGTTAAATCATCAGGGATTGCTTCACACGCATCATCACTGCTTATATCTAGCTTCCCTGTGACTATTTCATCATTTGGAGAAAATGATGCAAGGTTGCCCATTGGAGAGACATAGTTAGAAACCAAGTCATGATAGTTTGCACACGCACGCATATATGTGGTTACTAGCTGAAACATCTACCACTTGAGCCTTGCCACCAGCCCTGAGTTTTGTTATTTTGATGTTCTTCTTGCTGTTTATCCTTAAGTCGTTGTAGAGGATTCTGTTCACGTGTCAGTTTATGATTATAATGCATCCTGGTTAGCACAGCTCCTTCCATTATTTGATAGTTATTTTGGAGATGGAATTAGAAACGTTTTCTACCTGGGACCCACCAGATCGCAGCCCTTGAGTAGTTAGGATTACAGATATGAGCCACCAGCACCCACACAAACAACCTTAAGTGAAACAACAAAATAATTTGTAAGGGAAGAGTTAAAACAAGTTACTACAATAAGATTTTTATCTCACATTTACGTAAGATTTTATTGCTCTAAGCACTTTATTACACATTCCCAGCAAAAATGTGAAAATAGATATATAAATAAATTCTTTTTTCACTTAGATAGTATTAAAAAGTGTTTAGTGCTTAATTAAAATTTAAGTTGCTTAATCCATAGAATAATAAACTCAATTTTGTGCTTTGAAGATTTCTTTTAATACTATTTTCACATACTTGATTGTAAAAGAAATCTTCAAAATGTAAAATTAATATACTGAGGAAATGGTTCAAATATAGATAATTCTAAGTTAAATGGGTTTACTTCTATGCCATTTCAAAAACGCAGTAATGAATAACAAGTACTGGCATTAGCGTGAACCTATTTAGACTTTTGGTATGGGCAGATTTAATTTTGCAGTGTTTATGAGGGAAACTTAAGTTTTTTAATCCATAAAATAATAAATTAGTCTTTTCTTTATCTTAAAGTATATGGTAAACCTTTAGTATATTTTCCCAAAACAAATTTCAGTCACCAAAATCATAATTTTGAGCTTTCTGTTAGCAGAGCCCAAATAGTAATACCATTAAAGATGAAATCTACAGAAGCTATGTTTTTGCTTCCTCTGATAAAAATGATGGGAATGGAAAACTCTTTTATTACTTATACAAGTGACTAGTCATGTTCTAAACTACATTAAGTGTAAAATTTAAAACTTTTGGGTTGGGTTGAGGATAGTTCATGGAACCTGCAATGTTTCAGTCACTCACTTTCTTATTTCAAGAAAACTTCATTAGACATCTGCTTTGCTGTCCTAGGCTAGTAGCCCATATGTGCTGCTTCAGAATACTAAAGAGAAACTCTACTAGGCACTGGTGGCTCACACCTATAATCCTAGCTGCTCAGGAAGCTGAGATCTGAGGCTTGAGGTTCAAAGCCAGCCTGGGCAGGAAAGTCCAGGAGACTCTAGTCTCCAATTAACTAGCAGAAGGTCATAATTAAAGCTGTGGCTCAAATGGTATCTCCAGCTTTGGGCAAAAAAGCTAAGGGACACACTCAGGCCCTGAGTTCAAGCCCCAGAACTAGCAGGGACAGGGGGTGGGTGGAGGCATAGGGGGGAACCTGACTGCTTTATTGCTTCCTGAGATTGGATGTGTAGCAGAGAACTGCTGTGGCTTCCATGAGCCTGTCTTTCATTTCAGATCTTGATGAATGCCAGACGAAACAACACAATTGTCAGTTCCTCTGTGTCAACACCCTGGGAGGATTCACTTGTAAATGCCCCCCAGGTTTCACCCAGCATCACACTGCTTGCATTGGTAAGGCGAAATTGCAGTCAGGAAATTTACCAGCATTGATTGGTGCCTAAAAGTTGTATTTATAATCATACTCTTGTTTAGAGCCAATACTCAGTTCTTACTAGTGGTCTAAAAAAGTTGTTAATGATACTGGTATTGGAACTAGGAAATTGAAAGGGAATACCAAAATTGAGAGACACAGGGTAAAAAAAGGCAAACAACTTCAAAAGCAATACTTGAAAAACTGTTTGGTGTAAGTGAACTGAACACCTCAGCGGGGGAAAGGGTAAGGGGGAAGGGGGAGGGGGTATGAGGGACAAGGTAACAAACAGTACAAGAAATGTATCCAATGCCTAACGTATGAAACTGTAACCTCTCTGTACATCAGTTTGATAATAAAAATTTTTTTAAATTTTTTTTAAAAAGTTGTTAATGATATGGACAATCTTCACACAAGAACTATATCCACATTTTAAAAAAGGTCTATGAAGCCCCATGTATTTGTGTGGTTGGCATACTCTGTGCAGTGCCTCTGTAGTTGCCTTCTAAGTATGATTCCGGTGTTTAGATAAAATGTGATTAAAGCCTCTCAGCATAGAACATGCTGAGGTTATAAAATCTGATTTTAGAAAGCACATGTTAAGACTTTCAGTCTGTATTACCCAAAAGTATGCTTGTTGTCACCCTAAAATACATTGTAGCTTCAAAATTCAGTGCATTCTGGCTTAAATTGCTGTAAAGTGCTGTTTGCCCATCATGAGCACTGAGGCCTGTCTACATCAGTTCATCTCAGGCGGTGAAATGCTGTCACATAGTGAGTGCTGGGAAAGCTAACTCCCTCCCCTTGGTGCTTTGCTAGACAACAATGAGTGTGGCTCTCAGCCTTCTCTTTGTGGAGCCAAGGGGATCTGCCAGAACACCCCCGGGAGCTTCAGCTGCGAATGCCAACGGGGATTCTCGCTTGATGCCACTGGACTCAACTGTGAAGGTGAGGTTATTTGCTTAGCATCTCTCATTTAAGAGGGAGCTCTGCATAGGTTTCTTTTTAACTTCAAAACCTCAAAATAAATGAGACATGGTGATGACCTAAAAACAATTAAAAGTAAAGAAAGACAAACAATATGTGTCAAAACAGGATCTTGCAATTGAGTTGTGTTCATAAGTTTTCATATATCATTTGGGGTACACAGGCAAACTCAAAGATGATGAAACAAAAATTCTGTCATTTTTGAGGGAACTTATTAAAATAACCAAGCTGTTTGTTTATCAATAATGGAGATGGTAAAGAATTTTTTGCTTAATGCAGTTTGCAGTCATGTAGGAGTATACAAGAAAATAAGGATAATTGGACTTTTCTTCTCTGATTTCTGAATGTTGGAAAGTTAGGTATAAGAGAAGACCTGTTAGGGTAGAGAATTAGAAAAGTGTGCGGGACCCACGGTGGAGAAGGACTAAGCCTTGTGTGTGTTTCATGAGCAGAAACCCCACCCCACTCTTTTCCATATCTTACCAACAGCATGGATTTCCTCTTGCTAAATCCAAAGGAGCATTTAATGGGAGCAAACTTAGAATCTGCCTGTACTTCATAAAATATCACTTAAGTGTTTAATGTTTACATTGCAAATGATCTGGGTTGGTATTTTTACCAGAATACCCCTACCCAAAACTTTAATACTATAATACATCCCTTCACATTTTCACATAGTGCTACTTTGATTGATTTAACTATCCTTTTTAATAATTTTTTCTTAGAAAAATTAGATTTGAATTCTAGAAACCTATCCAATGATTTACTATGCTTTTTATAAAAATTACTGGAGTTTAGTACATATCTTTCAGACATTTGATATTAGTTAAAAATTTAGATTTTAAAATTTTGTCGTTAAAATCATTAAGACATTGAAAGTTTTCTGAACCTACAGCTGCTTGCCATGTGTGAGCTCAGCTTGTAACCATTCACATAAGATACCACTGATTAATTATCTATGTAAATTTGTTATACATACATCAGACATGCCAATTTGTACTTTTAGTCTTCGAGTAGATTTCAAAATCAGTTGTTTTTCTAGAAGGGTTATGCATATAAGAACAAAGAAATTATTCCATGTGCATAAAAACACCACATCTTCTCTTAAAATAATGGACCCAAATACTTAAAAGGCATTTGCTTCTAATTAATGTTGAATGGTAATAAACACGTTTTGTCTACAAAACCACTATACTTTTAGGTCTCTTTAGGGTTTTTACCTTCCCAAAATGAGGATTACATGCGAGTCACTTTTGAGTCTACTGAAATCTATAATGCAAATACACATGCACACACACACAAAATTTACTTAATAAATCATGCCATGTGCAGTGAATCAATCCAAAATGCATAACATTTGGGGTTGCCATGGTTGATTTGCTGGAATTAAGCTGTTCAGAGCACTGATGTGCCACGGTCTGGTGGAAAGCTAAGAATGAGGTGCTTTCTTATCTCCTAACTAATAACCATGTCCTTGGAAGAAAATCCCAGTCTCTGTGTGTCATGTTTTGTTTATTTGTTTGCCCTAAAGATTGTGTTTGGAATGGATTTAGGCAAAATTAGAGGAAAGGGGATATAACGATTTTTCTGGAATTGTGTTTGCAGATGTTGATGAGTGTGATGGAAACCACAGGTGCCAACATGGGTGCCAGAATATCCTGGGGGGCTACAGGTGCGGCTGCCCTCAAGGGTATGTGCAGCACTACCAGTGGAACCAGTGCGTGGGTGAGTACCTGCTTCCACAGCCCCGGCCTTCCTTGTCCTAAACCGCCCCTGCTGAAATGCACACAGATGATGGTGTGTCAACCTAGCCTTTGTTGCAACCTAAACAGCAGCACTTCAGATGGAGGGATGTGAGGCCGTTTTCCTAGTCTCTGCACTTGTGCGTGTTTGCAAGTATCCATGGTTTAAAAAAAAATTGTCTAATTTCCTAAAGGTACCTGAACTAGTGGTTTTATCCTTTTAAATTGCTGCCTAGATTTTAAATTTTTGAAGAGAGTGTTAAGTGTCAAGAATGGTCTCATTTGGGATTGTTTGGGTTTTTTTTTTAATTTTTTTGCCAAGGTTAGTTTGTATCACTAATTTGAGCATTGAAGATTTTGGGATTTTTATAAATCTAAAGGAATTTAGACCAGCCTAATAAGCACAATCCATCTGGCCTCCTCTGTCATACAGATTTACTGAAAGATGTGAAGTCTTTAGGGCAGAAAACATAACTAGACACAATGAATGCTGTTCTCAACTCCAGACAGAATTGTTTATGAAATAAAATACAGTGTATTTCTTTAATGATCATGAAAGTTCTCTTTTTAAGGAACAGTTGATCAAAGAGAACATTATTCTACTTGAATAGCTGGCTGACTAACTTAGACTATGCCTGATTTCTTGGCTGTGTTTATAGACACACCATACAGCACAGCTTGCTGTCAGAAGCTTGCCTCCACTGAACAAAAGGGGAACAAAGATCCTACAGAGAATGTCACCTCCTATTTCCTTGTTATGATTTAAATTATTCCACATATTCTGAGATACACTACTGTAGTAATCCACTAAGTGAATCTAATTTTTATCCTTTGTAATCTTTGCAGAATAATTTCCTAACCATAGTTTAGTGAACTGAGAAGAAACTTGTGATGGATCTCATAGGAAGGAAACTTGTTCTGTGAAATTCTTAACTATGATGTAGCTTTTATTTACTTTTGTTTTTGACAAGACCTGGATTTGAACACAAGGAAGGTGCCCTTCCTCAATGGGCTTGCTTGCTGGGCTAACACACTACTACTGGAGCCATGCTTCTAGCTAGCTTTCTGCTGGTTTCTGCTGGTTACTTTGGAGATGGAGTGTCATGGATTTTACTTCCTGGCTGGCTTTGAACCATGATTCTATGTCCATGATCTTCTTGAGGATCTAGGATGATAGATTGGAGCCACCATTATCCACTCTAAGATTGCAGCCACTGTGGTCTTATGTTAGGTGGAGGCAGATGTTATGCCATAGCAAAGATGCAGACTTGTAGAAGGAAATGCAGAAACGAATGAGTGATCAAAAAGTGGAATGCAAGCAAACCACGTGTGGTAAGCCACACCTAGAATTGCTGCACTTAGGCAACTGAGAGTGGAGTGTGGTGAATTTTAGGGCAGCCTAGGCTAATAAAGTGAGATGTTCTTTTAAAAAGGAAAATCAAACATGAGCCCAAAACTGATAGCACGGAAGCAGATACCTCCCAATTGCAATTGTTAATTTGTGAGCTTTAGCGCCTATGGTTATCTTAAAGCAGCAGACACCTAGGTAGACATAATAGGGATTTATTTCAGAATTATTCTAGACTATTTTCTGCATGATAAAACAAACCAGCAGGGTCTCTAGTAAAATTGCTGCCTTTTTTTAGCTTAAATATATATATATATATATATATATATATATCTGTTGGAATTTGATTCAAATGCAAAACAGAAATAGAAGGAAATACCCTATCAGAAAACCCATATAAGCAACAACTTTACAAAAGAATATGCCCATGAAAAGAACACAAACACATTTTATTTTTTTTATCTGGATGTCTTTAGTCACGCCAATGACGAATGGGAGAACATAGAAAGGACACATTTCTGACAGATTTATCCCAGCTCTCTAGTAAATGGTCAGAACTGTCAGTCAATGCACTAGACTTTTCAGATACACAAAATTACAAATCCAGAATGTTATTAATACTGCAAGAAATTGAAGAAAAATAGAATTTCTTTGAAAGCACCAATATTGAATTTGAAAAAAACACACTTTAAGTACAAACTAACATTTTGATAAGTTCCCACCAGTTGCCATGGAGTTTTTAACATTCTGGCATGCAGAGTTTACAGATGTAGGTAGCTTTTTCAATTATTTGAAAATATTATGATGATTCAAAATGGACTTTGTGTGGATATGAACATTTGCCTACAATGCAAGATACTTAGTTCGGAAACCTTTTGTTATTTAGTGTAACTTTTAGTTCCTTCTAATAGCCTTTCCAGAGTAACCAAAGCATTGATTAGTAAGGTTGGAGTCAATTCAAAGTATGTCTCAAACAAGTCTATATTTATCTAAGTACATAAAACCTTACCATGCTGTGCATTTATAGCATATAACTAGGAGGTATCGCATGGGGTTTCCAAAACACTGACATGCATAAAATTATTCCTGTAAGTGGTATGTTTAAATGCAATTTATTCAATTAATTACTTCTGTCGGGTAATTTTTTTACCTTATATAGTGTCTGAATATATTCATGGTGTGATCATGTCCTCAAATTATAATCTAATTTAGATTCTCTGTTAGGAAAGAAATATTGTGTATGAATGTCAGATCTAATTATAAAAGCAGATGAGCCCTGATGACAGAATTCCAAGTCTGTTGTACACAGAAATAAAATAACACTTATATTTATATGCTATGTAGCTAAGATTTTTGACAGTTAATAAAATTACTCCCCAGGTCATAAAACATTTTCACATATTAGGTAATAGAGCACATTTTATAATCAGTGACTAAGAGTTCTACATTTAGTGATCTCACTTAATTCTGAAGCTATATTTGGTATATAAAAATGTTCTTAATAATGTCTCCCCTTTCATTAACCTCTGTCCACTACTTAGTGAAGTTTAATTTCCCTTCTGAGAAACTCCTTCATTGAGACCCCATCTGTATCTTCCATGTTCTCCTAAACCATACAGATCTGCCTTTCCCTCTCTTGTAGCTGGTGTATGCCTGTGCACATCTACTTGCAAAAGGGTTTGTTTCCTCACATGGCTTAAAATATGTGCCTTTCATATACTAGGTAAACAGACTGTGCTCCATATGCAATCACAGGAATTGAAAGAATTCTATGCAACAAATGTGTTCTGTGCCCTGAGTAAAATTTAGATTATAACAAAGCCTTAAGGATCAAAGCCACATAATACACACACACACACACACACACACACACACACACACCCCTACCAAACAATTAAGAGCAAAATTATAATCTCCACAGTTAAAAGCAGAGCCAGCCTTTGAATTTGTGATACCAGCAACTGCAAGTATAACCTATAATTTTCTGCTGTAAGACCTATGAGTCAGCAGACAGCTAGGTGAAGACCCTTCTCAGAAGGCACAATCTATGTCAAATGGGTACTCAGGAAGTTAAACTTGTACTGTTTTTAGTGAAGTAGAGCTATTGTATTCCTTTATGGTTTTTAAATTGTTATATACTTTCTGCCCATATACAACCAAAGAGAGAGGAATTACTAGATTTGATACAAATACAGATAGAAGCCAGACACCAGTGTCTTACTCCTATAAATCTCAGCTGCTCAGGAAGCTGAGATCTATGGATAGAGGTTCAAAGCCAGCCCTGGTAGGAAATTCCATAGACTTCTATTTCCAACTAAACACCAAAATGCCAGAAGTAGCACAAGTGGTAGACTAACAGCCTTGAACAATAAAGCTAAGGGACAGTGCTCTAACCCTGAATTCAAACCCCAGTACCAGCACAAAAGAAAAAAAAACAAAAACACAGAAATGAGATTTTTTTTTGGTCTTGTGTAAGATTATAGGCATATTCGCTCATGTCTATAACAGTAGCTACTCAGGAGGTTCACATGAGAGGGATCAAAGTTTGAGGCAGAGTAGGCAGAAAGTTCCCCATCTCACAAACTGAATGTGAAAGTATGCATGAGTCATCTCAACTTGCATAAAAAGTGTAAATAGAGGCATCATGGCCCAGGCCAGTCAGAACATAAATGTGTGCAACCCTATTCAAAAAAAAATTAAAAAGGGCTAGGTTAGGGCTTATGTAGTGTAGTAGGACACCTGTCTAAGATGCACAAGGCTGTAAGATCAGTGCTCCGATACAAAAAAAAAAATTAAAAAAAATCCACAAAGTGGGCCATGTACTGCTGCCTCACACCTATATGCCAGCTTCCCAGGAAGCCTAGGTCTAATGATTACAATCAAGCCAGTCAGGGGAGGCAAATCTGAGAAGACTTATTTTCAGCGAACTGGCAAAAAGCTAGCAGTGCAGATATGACTCTAATTGTGTAGAGCACCATCTGAGTGAAAAAGCAAAGCCAGAGGGAGACCCTGAGTTCAAGTCTCAGTGTAATTCACATACCATTTTATAAAATGCAAAAGTAGCTTTTCATACATTCTCACAGGCGTGTCCAGCAATAAATATTACTCATTGCAGAGCATTCTCCTTACCCTGCAAGAGGAAAGCTATAGATCTAGTCACTATATCATTCTCCCTTTCCCCCTCCCTTGGCAGCTACTCATCTACTCTTTCTGCCTAAGGTATAGGCTCATGAAATTACCTTTACTTAGGAGAATAAAACAATATTCATTTGGAAAACAGCAAATATCTGCCCCCAAGGGTTTCACCTGTATTCAGACTCAGCACAACAGAATAAGAAAGGACAAATGGGTTTTGTTTTGTTTTGTTTTTTTAAAGCCGCCAGGCCCCAGTGGCTCATGCCTGTAATCCCTAACTACACAGGAGGCTGAGATCTGAGGATCATGGTTCAAAGCCACCTCAGGCAGTCAGGAAATCTGTGAGACTCTTAATCTCTGATTAAACAACACACACACACACACACACACACACACACACACACACACACACCACAATCCAGAAGTAGATCAGTGCTCCAAGTGGTAAAGCACTAGCCTTGAACATAAAATCTCAGAGACAGCACCCAGGCCCTGAATTCAAGTACAATGACAAGAAGGGGGGAAAAAAAGACTTGAAGCCATAATTTGGGAGAAAATTTCAGATTTCAGCATGCCTTATAAATCAGCTATAAGAATGAAATTTAATTTGGTTCTAAGCTATCTTCCCCATAGTAAGTACTTTGAGACCTCTGCCTTTTTAGCACTGTATCCCTACTTCGTGTGAGCATTTCCTTCTCCATTTCCACAGATGAGAATGAGTGTTCCAACCCCAGCGCCTGTGGCTCTGCTTCCTGCTACAACACCCTGGGGAGTTACAAGTGCGCCTGCCCCTCGGGGTTCTCCTTTGACCAGTTCTCCAGTGCCTGCCATGATGTGAATGAGTGCTCCTCCTCCAAGAACCCCTGCAATTATGGCTGCTCCAATACCGAAGGGGGCTACCTCTGCGGCTGCCCACCGGGGTACTACAGAGTGGGACAGGGGTAAGGCAGCCCATCCATCTCCCACAGGAAGTATGGCTCCGTGCCTGGCCCTCCTTCCTTAGTCTGTTCCCTGGATGCTGCCACTGCAGACAAGGCATTAAAAACCCAAGAGGCAAAGCCAGTCACCAGATGGCTCATACCAGTAATCCTAGCTACTCTGGAGGCTGAGATCTGAGGATTGTGGTTCAAAGCCAGCCTGAGAAGGAAAGCCTGTGAGACTCTGATCTCCAGTAAATTATTAGAAAAGCCAGAAGTGGAGTTATGGTTCAAGTAGTAGAGCACTAGCCTTCAGTGACAAAAGCTCAGGGACAGTGCCCAGGGCCTGAATGAAAGTTCCAGAACCAACAAAAATGAAACATAAACAAAAACAAAAAAGCAACCAAGAGGCACAAGTGCTTCTTGGATCTCTTAGAGGGCACATGGGCTGTGTCACACTGCAGCATGGGCTTTCCTCTTGGGTGCTCCAGAAGACTTAGGCTGTAATACACAGTGATATATTTGGACACAAGGCCATATCCAAGTAGACACTTAAAAATGCAGCTCACCTCTTGCCACAGACCCTGGGCTTAAAGGTAGAGTGGAGATGGCCCCTCCCCAGATTGCTCTCCAAGTTCAGCAGGTGTTAGCTCAGCAGTCCATGAGGAAGGAGTGTTTCTTCCTGTGTCTGTCTGGCTCTCAGCTACTGGACCACATGCCACTGCCTAGCACGGTCCATCTCTATACAACTAAAGGTGCTTCAGTAAAGTGCTCTTAAGTCTTGTCAGTTGTGACCTGGGTCTGGTCTCATGTGCCCGCCCATGGAGACAACAATGCTCCATAGCACAAAGAAATTAGAAGTGGGGGTCATCTTCATGTGTGAGGCAGGTGTTGGGGGATATGACCCATCATTGGTATTCGATAGCCCTCAGCACAAAAGGTTGGATCTAGATAATACTCACTTCGAGCCAATTCACTGACTCTTTCACTAAGATAAGACTTCAGAAATCTCAATTTTTAAAATAGGAGGTTTGTTTGAGCAGCAAACAGGCTTTGGCCTCAAGAAGCAAGTGAACTTCTGTTATTGTTTTTGGAAACACTTACCTGCTTTTACATTCTGGAGCATGCTACCCAAAAGTGCTTCAGTCTGCTAGGATTGAAGACTGGGGAACCTCAGGGTGAGCCCTCAGAAGAGTTATGCTATTTGAAAACAAGGAGAAAGCTATCTACTGAGGATTGGAGGGAAAGAAAAGACCCTGAAGGATATTAGGTTTTTATGGTTATAAGCTTAGAATTTGCTTTGTTGGTTCCATATTTCTGAAGTTGTTGCTGTACCACTCTGCTTCTTGTGAACAGCCACTGTGTGTCTGGAATGGGATTCAGCAAAAGCCAGTACCTATCACTGGACACCGAGGTGGACGAGGAAAATGCTCTGTCCCCAGAAGCATGCTATGAATGCAAAATCAATGGCTACTCCAAGAAAGATGGCAGGCAGAAGAGGAGCATGCAGGACCCCGAGCCCACAGCTGTGAGTAGACCACACCAGTCTTGCCACAGAGCTCATCCACATGAGATGGTCCGTATAATGAAGCTGATGTAGTTTCAACCTCAGGGTAGTTAGACCTACCTGGAAATCTATTTATAGATCTACTCTGAAGGTAAACAAAATATAATGAGTTGAATTGATGATTCAAAACACTAAGAAAAAGACTTGTAAGAGTCACAGTTTCTAATCATTTTCTCTTGGAATGGCTTCTTAATGGTATGGGCATGTGCTACCTGGTTTTGAATATATGCCTTGGTTCTCCCCAGTTTGATTACTTGTGTTACATAGGATATGTTCACTTTATCTTACTCTACCTCAGTTTCCTCACCTGTAAAATGATCATAGTTTTATTCAACATTTGAAGGTGATATGGTGGTTGTTTACACATGTAAACTGGTGCCTGACCCAATCATCTCACATATTCAGTCCCTACTCTCAGTTTATGTCCATTAGAAGAGATGCTGGTGATTTCTCTAATGATCCAACACAGCATGGTCAGACATGGGCCCTCCCCTTACCACTCTTTCCAGTTGATATCACTGGGAATATCCCGCCCAAAATCCTAGTTACTAGTTATGTCAATGGACAATTTGCTTCAGTTTTCTGGGCCTCAGAAACCATCCTTAAAAGTCTCTGAATTTTATAAAAATAACTCAGTGTAACCAGGCACGGGTGGCTTATAGCTATAATCTTAGCTGAAGTCTAAGGATCGTAGTTCAAAGCCAACCTGGGCAGGAAAGTCCTTGAGACTCTTATCTCTACTGAGCTACTAAAAGGCTGAAGTGGAGCTGTGGCTCAAATATTAGAGTACTAGTCGAGCAAAAGAAGTTCAGGGACAGCACCCAGGCCCTGAGTTCAAGCCCCAGGACTGGCACAAAAGAAAAAGCAAAGAAAAGTTAATGTTGTATTTACTTTAAATAGGCTGATGTACTTCTATTTAGCTGTGACAGTTGAGTTATCCATCAAGTCCTCAAAACTACGCATCCAGACATTCTGCTCAGAAAATCTTCCCATTGTGGTCCTTGGAATGTAATGCTGCCTGAACTCTAATAGGTACTTAAGGGCCACCATAGCCACACCCTTAATAGGCACACAGTCAAAGTGTTGTGGGTGTTTTGCTTTTTTTTAGCTTTTCTTGCTTAGAGTACCTCCAATCACTCTTAATTCAGTGGATTTTCTGGGCCCTTCCTCTGGCTTTTTTTAAAATACTTTTTACTTATGTCTATTTTTTTTTTTTTTGTACAGAGGAGTTTCATTGTGAGCTTCCCAAAGCCAGTTCAAGCCAGATCTCTGAGGACTGTGCAGATTACTCCCTCTGTGTATTACCAGGTCCTTAGTAAACTCATCATTTAAGGTCTTACAAACTAGAGCCAGGCCTTCAGCATGAAGGTCCTCAACAGCATATAGGCCCTGCTTTTTTTTTTTTTTTACAGTGATGGCCCCCAGGAAAAAAAATTGCACTTATTTCCTAAAGTGTCTTTAAAAAGACGTCTGTATACAGATAAGGACACTATAATAAACATGCAGAAAGGTTGAACTGTGAGTGCTCTTTCTAGTATTGGTGCTGTAACTTTAAGGATCTCCTTAAGGCCAAGTGAGAAATCCAGGTAAAGGTTTACAGGGCACTCCATGCCCTAAGCCTTTCCTCCCAGCTGTAAGGAGTTCACAGTAGCCTCTTCCACCATCACAACTAGTGCAGAAAGGAAGAGCAATGGAAAGCCACAGCCTGTCACTGTCGCTGTGTCCCCAGGTCACCCATCCCTTTCCAGTGGGTCTCAATTGCCTTCCTGCTCTTTCCCCAGGTGGATCAGGTCAGCCTCGAGAGCATGGACATAGACACCCCAGTCAGCATGAAGTTCAACCTCTCAGACCTCGGCTCTAAGGAGCACATCCTGGAACTCATGCCCGCCATCGAGCCCCTCAACAACCACATCCGCTATGTCATCTCCCAAGGCAACGACGATGGCTTCTTCCGACTTCACCAAAGGAACGGACTCAGCTACCTGCACACGGCCAGGAAGAAGCCCACACCTGGCATGTACACACTGGAGATCAGCAGCGTCCCCCTCTACAAGAAGAAGGAGCTGAAGAAGCTAGAGGAGAGAAACGAGGATGACTATCTCCTGGGGGAGCTGGGGGAGGCCCTCAGGATGAGGCTGCAGATCCAGCTGTACTAACCCTTCACAGAGGCGCTTCCAGGCCCAGAGCGCAGCAGAACCGGGCTTCAGAGACACAGGAAAAGTCAAAGACTGAATTCTGTAGAGGAAAACAAATTACTTTGGTTTCTTTCCTCCTATGTCAGACTTTGGAATGTTGACCTGCACGGGGAGGGGTAACAGACTCTAGTGTGGCCAAAGATTTGAGTACAAAGGCAATCGTAGTTACTGTATTTTTATATAACTTCATTTTAAAATATATTTTTAAACATAAATGTTCAAGAGATCAGCATATGGCACTAAATGCACAAAATAATGTGAGCTTCCCTCCCTCCCTCCCCCCCATTAGCAGTCTGTAACACTTTGGGTATTTTGCTATAGTTGCTAGTTTAAAAATATAGATGTTTATTTATTTTTAATGCAGTAATATATGGAGAAATGAACAAAACTATGTAAACAAAAAGGGAAACTTACTTGTTTTTCCTTAGATTTATAAATTTGAGCTATTTCTTTTAGAGGTGCTTTAAAAAAATTCAGTAGATTCAAGAAAAGTTTCCTTTGTTTTTTTCTGCCAGTCATCTACCTGGTAAACACCTGCCTACTTTAAAGAAAGCCTCAGAAAACTGAATGGGCAATGTGATCAATAATCTAAAAGACACAAATGTCATTAGAGCAAAGGAGGGCAAAGTCAGAAGAGCTCCTTGTGACACAATTCATATCACCAGAGTTGCCAGGCAATGATAAATGAAGTACAACCACTGTAGCAAAATACCTTGACTGCTTGTGAGCATTGGAGACCAGACTGTACTGTATCTCCTTTCCAACCTCAAGGAACCACGTGTGCTACCCAGAACACCTCATTCCCACCCAGGGTGCACTGCGCACTGTGGGCCCCGGCAGCTGAAGAACTGCCAGTTCCTCTGAGTGGGGACACCCGGCGTTCTATAGTGTTTGGTGCTGTCTTAGATTAATGGTGCATTTATTTTTGTTCAAGCTATTTCAGGATTGCCATATGTGCAAACAAATCATGCAGTGCAGCAAGGAGTATATGTTGTTGTTGTGTTGTTGTTATAAATCCATTTTTTTAGAATTTTCATTAATACTGTAGTTATACACCATATGCCTTCTTTTTTATCATAGCTTATTGTGTATGAAAGATGTTTGTACCATGAATTAATGTTAGTTTGCTTTAGTCATGTGAAAGAGCTGTTGTACCGGGAGATGCTAATAAGAGCCGGTCTTCGTGTTCTTTATCCTCAGCAACCTGTCCCTTGACCACTGACCAGACCTCACACGTGAATGGCCAAAGCACACCCCAACTCCTGTCTGTTCCTCACACCTGTGTTCACCAAAGAGTAGTCACCAGTTAGAGCTATTATTTTGGACTGGTTTTATTTTTGTTTGTAATAACTAAAAAAAGAAGTTGTAAATTTGTAATCAAGTGTTTGTGAGGAAAAAGTGGTTTTTGATTTTGGTTTTATATGTCTCTGTATCAAATATGACACTTTCCGTTCAATAAAGCTTATTTTGGGGTAATTTTCTGGCTTACGAGTTTGATGAAATGACAACCCCTGTTATTTTTGTTATCATATAAAGAGAAGTGTTAGCAAACATAGGAAACCAAGTAAGCATGAGCAGGAATTGTTGACTGATGTATAAAGCTACAATTGAACAGCACAATGAGATATTAGCATCTGCATAGATTCTGAGCTTCCGGGGCCTCATCTTTCTGGTGATGGCAGAAAATTTTCATCACTTCTTCCATATGTCCACTTTTGGAAGCAATTGTTTATAAAGCATCCTGGAGCACTTGCAAGGAAGTGAAACATTGAAACATAACTTTAGAGAATCCTCTTTTTCTTTGGGTTTTGGGGCCTTCTACTTGCTAGGCAGCACGCTACCCCTTGAATCATGCTTTGTGCTTCTGTTATTTGTCAAATCGTGCCTTGCAGTTTTTTTCCTAGGCCACCCAGGACTTTGGCTCCTCCTCTCTCTGTTTCTCACTTACCTAGGATAACGGATGCATGCCTGTTTTATTGGATGATATGGAATCTTGTGAACATTTTTCCCCAGCTGCCCTTGAGCCACTATCCTCCCAATCTCCACCTTCCAAGTACGTAGAATAACAAGACTGAACCACCACCATCCCTAAAACTTTTTTTTAAATATTTTATTATAAAACTGAATTACAGAAAGGTTAAGTTCCATACATTAGGCATTGGATACATTTCTTGTACTGTTTGTTACCTCGTCCCTCATTCACACTTCCCCATCCCCATTTCCTTTTCCCCCTCCATGAGTTGTTCAGTTCATTTACACCAAACAGTTTTGAAAGTATTGCTTTTGTAGTTGTTTGTCTTTTTTTACCCTGTGTCTCTCGATTTTGGTATTCCCTTTCAATTTCCTAGTTCTAATACCAGTATACACGGTTTCCTATATACTCAGATAAAATACAGAGATAGTGTAGGTACAACGAAAGGAAGGTGATACAAGAAGATCATCAATAATAGAAGCTACAGTTACAATGGCATGTTGAAAGTAGTTACAACTGTGATATACCAATCGTTTATATAACATGGAGTTCATTTCACTTAGCATGATCTTTTTTTTTTTCAAATTTTTATTATCAAACTGATGTACAGAGAAGTTACAGTTTCATACGTTAGGCATTGGATACATTACTTGTACTGTTTGTTACCTCGTCCCTCACACCTCATCTTATGTGTTCATAAGGGTATAGCTATTGGGCTCTTGTGATCTTCTGCTGTGACTTGCCTAAACCTGTGGTGATTATTCCTTATAACGGAGAACATAGAATCCATGTTTCTTTGGGACTAGCTCACTTCACTTGGTATAACTTTTTCCAAGTCCTTCCATTTCCTTACAAATGGGGCAATGTCATTCTTTCTGATAGAGGCATAAAATTCTATTGTGTATATGTACCGCATTTTCCTGATCCATTCGTCTACTGAGGGCCATCTGGGTTGGTTCCAGATTCTAGCTATGACAAATTGTGCTGCGGTGAACATTGTTGTGCTGGTGGCTTTAGTGTGATTTTGTTTGTGGTCTTTTGGATAGATACCCAAAAGTGGGGCTGCTGGGTCATGGGGGAGTTCTATGTTTAGCCTTCTGAGGAATCTCCATACCGCTTTACAGAGTGGCTAAACCAGTTTACATTCCCACCAACAATGAAGTAGGGTTCCCTTTTGGCCACATTCCCTCCAACAATTGTTATTGTTAGTTTTCTTGATATATGACATTCTTACTGGGGTGAGATGGAATCTCAATGTTGTTTTGATTTGCATTTCTTTTATTGCCAGTGATGTAGAGCACTTTTTCATATGTCTCTTGGCCATTCTCATTTCTTCATCAAAGAAGTCTCTTTGTAAGTCTTTAGCCCACTTGATGAGGGGGCTATGGGTTCTTTGCGGTTTTGTTTTGGAGGAAGGTAATTTTTTTAGTTCTGCATATATTTTAGATATGAGGCCTTTGTCCATTGAATGGCCGGTAATGATCTTCTCCCAATCTGTGGGCTTTCTGATTATCTTGTGAACTATGTCCTTTACCATACAGAAGCTCTGCAGTTTGATGCAGTCCCATTTGTCCAACCTTTCTTTGATTTGTAGCCTTTCTGGGTCTTTGTTAAGGAAGTGACGTCCTGTGCCAAGGAGCCCAAGTGTTTCTCCTACTCCTTCTTTAATGTTATCAGGGTGTCTGTTTTGATTTTGAGGTCTTTCATCCATTTGGAATTGATTTTGGTGCAAGGTGATATATAAGGATCTAGTTGTAGTTTGTTGCAGGTGTTGAACCAGTTTTGCCAGCACCATTTGTTAAAGAGGCTATCTTTCTTCCAGACTATTGTTTTAGCTCCTTTATCAAAGATTAAGTAGGCGTAGTTATGTGGGTTCATTTCTGGGTCTTCAATTCTGTTCCACTGGTCTTCAGGCCTGTTGCGGTGCCAATACCAAGCTGTTTTTATTACTATAGCTTTATAATACAGCTTGAAGATGGGTATTGATTGTAATTCCTCCAGCACTGTTCTTTCTGCTTAGGATTGTTTTTGCTATTCTAGGTATTTTATTGTTCCATATGAATTTCTGAATTGCTTCCTCTACTTCATTAAAAAATGGTATTGAGATATTAATGGGTATTGCATTGAATTTGTAGATAGCCTTTGGCAATATTGCCATTTTGATTATATTAATCCTCCCAACCCAGAAGCATAGGAGGTTTTTCCATTTCCTTAGTTCTGCTTTAATTTCATTTTTCATGTTTTTAAAGTTCTCATCATAGAGGTCGTTCACTTCTTTGTTTAAGGTTATTCCTAGGTATTTTATGATTTTGAAGCTATTGCAAAAGGAGTTACTTTCCTGATTTCAGCCTCGGTCTTCAGGTCGTTAGCGTAGAGAAAGGCCATTGATTTTTGAGGGTTTATTTTATATCCTGCAACTTTGCCAAAGTTGTGGATCAGCTCTAGTAGCTTGGGGGTAGAGTCTATGGGGTTCTTTAGGTATAGGAACATGTCATCTGTGAAGAGAGAAAGGTTAACTTCATCTTTCCCTGTTTGGATCCCCTTTATATTTTGTTCTTGCATAATTGCTCTGGCTAGGAATTCTAGTACTACGTTGAAGAGAAGGGGAGAGCATGGACATCCCTGTCTTGTTCCTGTGTTTAAAGGGAATGGCTTTAGTTTTTCACCATTTAGAGTTATGCTTGCTGTTGGTTTGTCATAAACTGCCTTGATTATATTCAGGAATGTTCCCTGGAATCCCAGTATTTCCAGGGCTTTTAACATAAATGCGTTCTGGATTTTATCGAATGCTTTTTCCACATCCAGTGATATAACCATGTGGTTCTTTACCTTCCTCCGATTGATGTGGTGGATTACATTAATTGACTTGTGTATATTGAACCAACTTTGCATCCCTGGAATGAATCCAATTTGATCATGGTGTATGACTTTTTTGATGACCTGTTGAAGTTGATTGGCCAAAATTTTGTTGAGAATTTTTGCGTCTATGTTCATCAGGGAAATCAATCTATAGTTCACTTTCCGTGATGAATCTCTGCCTGGTTTTGGGATGAGGGTTATACTGGCTTAATAGAATGTGTCTGGTAGTGAACATTCTCTTTCCATTTTATTGAAGAGTTTGAGAAATGTTGGTGTGAGTTTTGTTTTGAAGGCCTTGTAGAATTCTGCTGTGAATGCGTCTGGACCTGGGCTTTTCTTGGCTGGGAGATCACTTATTGTCATTTCTATTTCAATACTGGATATGGGTCTATTTGGAAGGTTTAAATCTTCATGGCTGAGTTTGGGGATATGAATTTTTTCTAGGAAATCATCCATCTCTTCCAGGTTCTCGAATTTTTTGGCATAAAGGTTTGCAAAATAGTCCCTTATTGTGTTCTGAGTTTTGGTTGTTTCTGTGGTGATGATACCTGTTTCATCTCTGATCTTGTTTATGTGAGTGTGCTGCCTTTGTTTTTTGGTCAGGTTTGCCAGGGGTCTGTCTATCTTGTTGATTTTTTCAAAGAACCAACTCTTTGTTTTGTTGATTCTTTCAATTTTTTTTTGTCTCTAATTGATTTAATTCTGATTTGATTTTAATTATTTGCTTCCGTATATTGACTTGGGGTTTGGCTTGTTGTTCCCTTTCAAGGAAATTAAGGTGCTTCCTTAAATTATTGAGTTGCTGTTTCTCCAGTTTGTTGGTTTATGCACTCAGAGATATAAATTTTCCTCTGAGTGCTGCCTTTGCTGTGTCCCAAAGGAGCTGGTACTTTGTGTCCTCATCTTGGTTGAATACCACAAACATTTGAATTTCAATTTTAATTTTTTCAATCACCCACTGATGGTTCAGCAGTGTGTTGGTTAGTCCCCATGAACTGTAGGATTTTCTTTGGTGGCTGTTTGAGTTCAGCTCTAATTTTATTCCATTGTGGTCTGAGAGAATGCAGGGAATGGTTTTGATACTTCTGAATTTGTACAGATTTTCTTTGTGCCCTATGATGTGATCTATTTTGGAGAATGTTCCATGGGCTGCTGAGAAGAATGTGTATTCTGTTGTTGCTGAGTGGAATATTCTGTAGATGTCGCTTAAGTCTAGTTGGTCTATGCAGTTGTTTAGTTCTGTGGTTTCTTTGTTCAGTTTTTGGCGTGTTCATCTGTCCAGAGGTGATAGTGGAGTGTTAAAGTAGCCAACTATCAATGTGTTTGGGTCTATGAGTGTTTTTAGAGTCAGTAGTGTTTGTTTAATGAAGTTGGGTGCTCCTGCATTTGGTATGTAGATATTTAGAATAGTTATATCTTCCTGTAGGAGAGATCCCTTTGCTAGTATGTAGTAACCTTCTTTGTCTCTTCTTACCTTTTTAAATTTGAAGTCAATTTTGTCTGATACTAGGATTGCAACTCTGGCCTGCTTATGGGGGCCATTTTCTTGGTAGATTTTATTCCAGCCTTTCACTTTTAGAAGATGTTTACTTTTGCTGGATAGATGTGTCTCTTGGAGGCAGCAAAAAGATGGATCTTGATTTTTGATCCAACTTATGAGCCTATGTCGTTTGATTGGAGAATTAAGTCCATTAATGTTGAGAGTTAGTATTGAGAGTTGATCATTTTTTCCTTTCATTATCACTATCTTGTTAAAAGCTGTGTCTTCCCATTTCTTGATCTGATATTCTGGTTTACTATTTATGGTTCATTTCTCTGTCTGTATTGGGATCCTGATTATTTTCCCTGTATAGTACATCTTTGAGGATTTTCTGTAAAGCTGGTTTGGTGGAGATATATTGATTCAGTTTTTCCTTACTGTGGAAGACTTGTATATGACCTTTGGCTATGAATGAGAGTTTGGCTGGGTACAGGATTCTTGGTTGGTAGTTATTTTTATTTAGGGTTTGGCATACCTTATTCCAGGCTCTCCTTGCTTTCATGGTCTCTGGTAAGAAGTCTGGGCTAATTCTGATTGCTTTTCCTTTATTTGTGATTGTTTTCGTCTCCCTAACAGCTTTAAGGATTCTTTGCTTGTAGTCTATTGATTCTGTTTTGATCACAATGTGTTGGTTAGATGTTTTGTTCTGGTCTGGTCAGTTTGGGGTTCTAAGTGCTTCTTGTATCTGTATAGGCCTATCTTTCTGGATATTTGGGAAGTTCTCAGCTAATATTCTGTTAAATAGGTTGCCTATCCCATTAACGTCTTTCTCCAGGTTTTCTTCAATACCTATTATCCTTAAATTGGGCTTCCTGATTGTGTCTTGGAGCTCCTGGAGTGATCGGTTTTGTCGATTGGATTGGTTTTGTATTGATTTTTGATCTTTCTCCGTAGATTTTAGGGAATCTTCAGCTCCTGAGATTCAATCCTCTGCTTCAGCTAGTCGGGACTGTAGGCTAGCTACTTGATTTTGAATCTCTTTTCCTTCTGACTGATCTTTCCTGATGATTTCCATGTCATCTCTTAGGTCTTACATGGACTTCTTTATTTCATTAATTTGGTTTTGAGTGCTGTCTCTCAAATCTTTAAGTTGGGTAGCTATCTTTTCATTTGACTCTTGAATTTCATTTATCTTTCTATTTGTTGAGGTTATGAAATCATCTATTACTTTATGGAAGGATTGCTGTATTGATTCAAACTTTTCATTTAACATGTTTATCCGTAGACTTTGTAGAGAATTTGGAGGGTTCTCTTCTATGTCTTTCATCAACTGTTCTGATTCCTGCTTGTTTTGAGTGGGAGATAAGACTCCATTGTTTGCCATCTTTCTTGTGTTTCTTCTGCCCATTTGGATTGGGAATGCCAATCTACAAGCACCTGTGAGCACCGTTTAAGACCCAAAGCAGACCTTACCAAGCACTGTTGTGTAAATCTTAGAAGTTCACAATTATATACAGATACCTTGTATACCTGTCTATAAAATTAGATGTGGTGCTCCTAAAGAATTCAATTTCAATATAACAACCAATCCTGAGCCCTGTATTCAATAGTTACTTATTTACTGTTACAACCCTATGAGCAATTCTTGTTCTTATATTAAGTTCTTTTTGGACTGGCTTTCTCTATGAACCCCTTTGATTCACTTGGATTAAGCAGGGATACCCTCTATCCAATACCCAGGACTCAGTGCAATCTGGAGATCCTGGAAGTAAGTCAGGAGGGTAAGTTAGAGGTAGTAAAGAGAATAGAGTAAAATGTATGAGAGTGTGATGATTTTGGTTTAGTTTCAGTGACATGGAAATGTGGAGGAGAGTATAATCAGTAGAAAGAACAAGGTTAAAATGATAGACAATGGAGAGTTAGCAGTAAAGAGTGAAGATGTTATTCATAGGAAAGTAATTTTTAAAGAAAGAGAATGCAAAGAGAGAAATAAAGAAAAAATACTGGAAGACAGATGCACAAAACAGAGAAAAATTATTTTAAAAAAATAAAAAGGAAAAAGCCAGAAAAACCAACAACAACAACAACAAAACTTGATAAAACAGGTAAAAATGGAAAACAAAAAAAACAACAACGATGTTTCAGAAATGAAAATATAAAAGTAAAATAAAAAAAGCTTAAAAAATGTTTGAGACTAAAAATGGAGTCTTCCATGTTTGGGTGGTCTTTCTACAGTCTCTGGTTTCCTTGCGATGGTCTGCAGTCTATTTTGCCACTTGGCTGGTTTGACTTGCTTTCAGTTCGTATTGGGTGGATCTGCTCTGACCCTCTGCCCCTTTTAGTGAAATCCTGGGTCTCTGTGGTTCCCACAGCTTGCAGGTAAGACTTGGACGTCCACTGTAGATGGGGGACATGAACAGTCTCAGGAACTGTGGCTCCTCCTGTCTGCTGTGGAGCCGCTGCCTTTAAAGCCTGGCTTTGAATAGCCTGGGGACTCAGCAGGGCAGGGCGTCTCTGGCCTGGTTTACCTGCTGTGAGTTGCCTGCCTGGGGGAGGTTCCTCCCTTCTGGGCGGGGTGGCCTCCTGGGCAGAGATGGGTATGGAATTCAGCTCTGTTTTCGGGCTGGGAATTGGGCTTCCTCTGTGATGGGACCATTTATCTGTCTTGGGAACTGTTGGTTCTCCCGTTTGGCTGTTTCGTGCTGCCGGTAGCTGCTCACCACTTTCACTTTTAATTTAGGAATTCCGGCAGGCAGGGCAGGGCACCTGTAGCTGAGCCAAGGCCCAGGACTCAGCCTGCCATCCGTGTCTCTATGTCGCCGTCTGGAGGATTTTTCCCCGGTCTCCATTGAGTGCTTTAGCTGCGGGGCGTGTGGAGCGCTGTGCTGGGGCCAGCACTGAAGTGGTGGCGGGACGCCACCCGGAGCTCAAATCTGTGTTTTCAGATGAGCAAAGTCAATTTTTCCTTCCTGGCCAGAATCCCTGTACTGTTATAACTTACTTGGGCTGTCTTTCTAGGAGTAAAAGTTTCTCTGGGATGGGAAAACTGTGATGTTGGAGGAAGCTCAGCTAGGGCTCTGCTGCTCCTTTGCCACCTTCCTGAAAGTCCCCCCTAACATGTTTTTAAAGTAGAAATATTTCTAAACCCAGTTTTTAAAGCGTAAGTCCCAATTCAAATGACATCTTCACAAAAAAAAAAAATTACAAGGCTTTTTTTTAATCTCTGCATTGCTATACATTGTACTCAACAGAAAAGTGGATATGTTTATTAACATGTTACTTCTTTTTTTTAATTTTATTTTTTGGCTAGTCCTGGGCCTTGGACACAGGGCCTGAGCACCATCCCTGGCTTCTTCCCGCTCAAGGCCAGCACTCTGCCACCTGAGCCACAGCGCCCCTTCTGGCCATTTTCCATATATGTGGTGCTGGGGAATCGAACCGAGAGCTTCATGTGTAGGAGGCAAGCACTCTTGCCACTAGACCATATTCCCAGCCCAACATGTTACTTCTTAGCTGGGCACCAGTGGCTCATACCTGTAATCCTAGCTACTCAGGAGGCTGAGGATCAAGGTTAAAAGCCAGCCTGGCCAGAAAAGTCTCCATGAGATTTGTCTCTAATTAAGCAGTGACATTGTATATACATATATTGGAACTAGGGAAGGGAAAGAGAATACCAAAATCAAGAGACAAAGGATAAAAAAGACAAACCAATGCAACAGCAGTACTTACAAAGCTATATGGTATAAGCAAACTGTACAACTCATGAGGAGGAGAGGGAAATGGGGAGGGGGAGGGGGGAAATATTAGGGAGGAGGTAACAAGTTAGATAAGAAATGTACTCACTGCCTTATGTGTGAAACTGTAACCCCTCTGTACTTCACTTTGACACTTTCTGCAGAAGTAGAGAAGTGGCCCAAAGTGGTAGAGTGCCAGCCTTGAGCTAAAGAGCTCAAGGACAGCATCCCTTCCCAGTTCAAGCCCCATGACGAAAAAACAAAAACCTGTTATGCCCAAGTCGCAGGACCCCCAACAAGAAGACCACTGAGAGCCAGACATTCTGAAATGCAAAAGCAAGGCTTTTATTCAGGCAAGCTGCAGCTTGGGTCTCATCCCATTCACCGATGCAGTGGAGATAGGGAGGAGGACCCCAAGCTGAAATCTTACAGGGTTTATAAAGGCAAAAACCACAAAGTTACAATAACCAGGTGTTTACAGATCTGATTGGCTCTGGGGTAAAAACATTCCAGGGTGGACAGAGAGTTTCCCGGCTGTCTGGGTTATGACGAGCTGTCCTGCTAGATGGAGTAATTGGAGGTCTGGGTTTGCCCATAGTGCCCGTTTATCTTGGGCTTGCATGGTCATTTCCCGGAGTTTGTGTAGGCCCAAGGTCAGTTAGCACAAGTGGAGCCTGACTTCAAGAGAGCTTTGTTCAAGAAATTTATCATTTAGCAGTCTCGGCAGAAACAAGTCAGTTCCTGGAATCTGGGCTCTGGGTTACTCATAGTTTGAACGATCAACAAAATGGGGCTGCCTGAAAATGGAGTCACTTTGGCTTTTCACTCCCCACTTCTGATAGGTAACTCAAGAACCAATCATGGGTCATCATGAACCTTCCTCCAGTATAACTAGAATATGCTAAAAAAAAAAAAACTTCAAAAAGATAGAAAAGCTGGGCGCCGGTGGCTCTTGTCTAGCTTCTTAGGAGACTGAGATTTGAGGATCAAGGTTCGCCACAAACCAGGGCAGGAAAATCTAAGAGACACTTTTCTCCCATTCGACAGCAAAAACTCAGAGGTGGAGAGAGGAAAGATGGTGCCGATAGAATAGGGAGGCACCCCGACTCGTTCCAACGGCATAGTGAGCTGGGAACTCCAACACCCAATACCCCATCAAGAACCCAGCAAAACCAGCAGCCAGAAGCAGTGGAGAAACGCAGGAAAACAAAAAGGAGCAAAAAAGAAGAACCGAAAACCTACACGGAGCCGGAGATTCACCGGGGCACCCTCCCCCCACCAGCCGACCCTGGCCCAAACAGGGTCAGGCTGGGAAAGGGGAACCCAGCGATCGGCAGACAGGCTGCCAGGAGCGCAGAATCCATATAGCGGGAGACCCCACGGACACAAGGCAGGGTGTGGACCAAGACACACACCGGCAGCGACGAGAAGCCCGGGTCCACACCGGGTTCAGACAAGGGAACCCAGCGCGGCAGAAATTGGGAACCAGGGAAGCCACCACGACACTTCGCCAACCCCTGGAGGGCCAACGGCTGCGCGGGACACACACACAAAGCAGCAAAAGTGAGTGCCCTCCCTCCCCCTCCCCCACCCCTGACGGAACAAAGAACCCACAAATCAGGCGGGGAAGCTCCCATCAGGCACTGGGAAGTCAGTTTAGCAGGGGAAGGGCTCAGCAGCACCAACACCCCACAGGTTCCTGAACTGGCAGAACCGGCCCCGCCCCCTTCCCAACAGGGGCTGGGAGACGGCCAGTTGTGCAAAGCCCACCCGAGGCGCCTGGACCTCGCAGACTCTTACAACTAAAATCACAGGCGCTGGTGGGCAATACCAGCCCAGCAGGGTCACCTGAGCCTGATCACGTCCCCCCTCCTCACAGCGGAGGTGAGGTCTGAAGGTGCCAAGCCACACCCGGACAGTCGATCCCACTGGACCCCACACATACCGCCCCCCGCAACGGACTCGTGGGAGGGCACAAGCACAACACAACAACCCAGGACTTGCTCTGGGAGGCATATCCCGCCGAAGTGCCTGCTGCAGTGGACGCACAGCGCACAGGAGGGTGGGGCCCCCGGCGACAGCGCCCGCTCTGGTAGTCGTGCCCTGCACTGGTGGGCGGGGCCACAGCGGCAGCACCTGCTGCCGTAGACACGTCTACACAGGAGGGAGGGAGGAGCTACAAACCAAACCTGAGAAGTCATCCAGATCTCCAGATGCGCAAATCACAAAGAAACATAACTCAGTTCATCAAAGGGCAAGCCAACTCACCAGCTCCAAAAAGCAGCATGACTGAAGAGGAGATGGAGACTAAAAAAGCAAATGAGGCCATGTTAACAGGAATGATCGAAAGCGTCAGAAATGAAATCAGAAAACAATTCCAGGAATTTAGAGCGGAAATCTGGAAGGACACCCAGGAAGCCAAGAAAGAAATGGAAGCAAAACTGGATACAATGCAAGCCTGCTTTAAAGAAATGGAAGCAAAAATGGATACAATGCAAGCCGCCTTTAAAGAAAATCTCCACATCCTGAGAATTGAAATGCATGAAAAAATAGATTTAAAATACAACTCTTTAAAGGAAGAAATTTCCACGATCAGAACTGATATGACAACCATGAATAGCTCTCTGACATCCATAAACTCCGCAATTGAAACCATAACACAAAAAGTAGACCATATAGAATCCAGAATCTCTCGCCTGGACGATGAAGCAGCTGACAACAACCAGAAAATGACCACACTCCAAGAAAAGGTGAAGCTTCAGGGAAGACTAATCCAGGAACTAATGGACAAAGACAAGAGATATAATCTGCGCATAATTGGAATAGAAGAAGGAGCCGAATACCAGAGCAGAGGGCTTAATCATGTTCTCAATAAAGTTATTGCAGAAAACTTCCCCAATCTCACAGGGGACCCCATCCAGGTAACCGAAGCCTATAGGACACCTGGCAGGCCAGACCCCAGGAAAGCCACCCCAAGGCACATAATATTCAAGACTACAGACCTCAAGATTAAAGAGCAAATTCTGAATTCAGCCAAAGCGAAGAAGGAAACTTTTTTCAATGGGAAGATGATTCGAATAACATCCGACTTATCCACACAAACTTACCAAGCTCGAAGTGAGTGGAAGAACACTATCCAAGTACTCCAGAATAACAATTTACAACCTCGGATCAAATATCCAGTGAAATTGGAGTTCACATTCGAAGGGAGAACGAGATCTTTCCACACCAAAGAGGAGCTAAAGGAGTATGTGAATAAAAAACCAGCCCTACAGCGAATATTAAGAGGGGAATCCCAGCCAACAGAGATCGTAAAAGACACACAGACAGAATCAGAAAGAAACTTCAATAGCCAAAGTCCAGCAGAAATACAAGCTCACTAAAGACAAGAAAAAAAAAAGAAGAAAAAACAGCCCACCAAGAAAATGGAAGGAGAAAAAACACCCTTACCCTTGATCTCTTTAAATATAAATGGTTTAAACTCCCCGATAAAGAGGAGCAGACTGGCAGAATGGATTCGCAAACAAAAAGTTGACATCTGCTGTCTACAAGAGACCCACCTTACAGCAAGGGACAAAAACAGGCTTCGAGTGAAAGGATGGAGCAAGATCTACCAAGCAAATGCATCCACCAAAACGGCAGGTGTAGCCATCCTGATCTCAGACAAGCTGGACTTCTCTTTAAAGTCCACTCAAAAAGACAAAGAAGGACACTACATATTAATACAAGGAAAAATCCAGAATCAAGAAATCACGGTGACAAATGTATACTCACCAAACAAAAGAGGCTCGGCATATGTCAAGCAAATTCTCAAAGAATTACAGAACAAGATAGACGCAAACACAATCATAGTGGGTGACTTTAATACTCCTCTCTCTCCAAGAGACAGATCCAACACCCAGAAGATTAGTAAGGGAGCTGAGGACCTAAATAACACCATTTCCCAAATGGATCTAACAGACCTATATAGAACCTTTCACCCTACAGAGACCCAATACACCTTCTTTTCAGCAGCCCATGGATCATATTCCAAAATAGACCATGTCATAGCCCACACAAAGAACCTCAGCAAATACAAAAGTATTGACGTGATCCCATGTATTATATCTGATCACAGTGGATTAAAGGTAACCCTCAACAACAAAGGATACCACAGAGCCTATACACACTCTTGGAGGCTAAACCCCACGCTGCTATCCAACACTTGGGCCACAGATCAAATTAAAGATGAAATCAACGAATTCATAAGCCACAATGACAAAGAAAACACATCACAAAGAAACCTATGGGACACAGCTAAGGCAGTGCTGAGGGGCAAGATCATTGCACTCAGCACCCACATTAAAAGAATGGAAGCAGAGCAGGTGAATACCCTCACGATGAAACTAAAACAACTGGAGAAACAAGAAATGACAGAATCTAAAACGACTAGGAGGGGAGAGATCACAAAGATTAAAGAAGCGATAAATCTGATTGAAAATAGAAAGACCATTCAACAAATAAATAAGACTAAAAGCTGGTTCTTTGAGAAAATAAACAAAATTGACAGACCCCTTGCAAGACTTACAGAAAAAAGAAGAGAAGAGACTCATATTCGTAAAATCAGGGACTCCACAGGAAAAATTACAACAAGTACACACGATATTCAAATAATCATAAGGAGCTATTTCCAAAACCTCTACTCAGCAAAAAACAATAATTTTACAGAAATGGATCAATTCTTAGAGAAGTACAAACTGCCCAAACTGAACCAAGAAGAAATAAATCAACTAAATAAACCAATAACTTACGGTGAGATACAGGAGGTAATCAAGAACCTCCCTACTAAGAAAAGCCCAGGCCCAGATGGATTCACCAACGAATTCTACAAAACCTTTAGTGAGGAGCTAATACCAATACTCCTCAAACTCTTCTGCGAAATAGAAATGGAGGGAGAAATCCCAAACTCATTCTACGAAGCTAATATAATACTCATTCCCAAACCAGGCAAAGACCCAACAAAAAAGACAACTACAGACCAATATCACTAATGAAAACAGACGCAAAGCTCCTCAATAAAATATTAGCTAATAGGATCCAGAAACTGATCAAGAATATCATACATCATGACCAAGTAGGCTTCATCCCTCATTCACAAGGATGGTTCAACATCCGTAAATCAATCAACGTAATTCACCACATAAACAGAACTAATATCAAGAATCACATTGTTATCTCAGTCGATGCCCAAAAAGCCTTTGACAAAATACAACATCCATACCTATTAAAAGCTTTGGAGAGAACAGGAATAGATGGAACATTCCTCAAAACAATAAAAGCCATATACAACAGACCAACTGCTAATATCATATTAAATGGAGAGAAACTTAAATCATTCCCTCTAAACTCAGGAACAAGACAAGGATGCCCACTCTCCCCACTTCTGTTCAACATAGTGCTGGAATCCCTAGCCATAGCAATAAGGCAACAGGAGGACATCAAAGGGATCCACATCGGCAAGGAAGAAATCAAGTTATCCCTATTCGCAGATGACATGATCTTATATCTGACGGACCCAAAAAACTCAGTACCCAAACTCCTACACCTAATAAACTAATTTGGCAAAGTAGCAGGATACAAAATCAACCCACAAAAGTCAGCAGCTTTTCTGTACACCAGCAATAGACAAACAGAAAAGGAAATTATGGAAACAATTCCATTTACAGTAGCCAAAAAAAGAATAAAGTACCTAGGGATCAACTTAACCAAGGATGTGACGGACCTATTCAATGAAAACTACAAAAATTTAATAAGGGAAATCAAAGAAGACACAAGGAGATGGAAAGACCTCCCATGCTCATGGGTAGGCAGAATCAATATAGTGAAAATGGGCATATTGCCCAAATTGTTACACAAATTCAATGCAATGCCTATCAAAATCCCAGCCACATTCTTCACTGAAATAGAGAAACCAATCCATAAATTCATATGGAACGGCAAAAAATCTAGAATAGCCAAAGCAATTCTAGGCAAAAAAAGCAGTGCAGGAGGTATCACAATACCTGACTTCAAGCTCTACAAGGCCATCATAACAAAAACAGCCTGGTATTGGTATAAAAACTGATCGGAAGACCAATGGATTAGAACTGAAGACCCAGAAATAAAACCGCACTCTTACAGCCAACTGATATTCGACAAAGGAGCTAAAGACATACAATGGAATAAACATAGCCTCTTCAACTCCTGGTGCTGGGAGAACTGGGCAGCCATATGCAGAAAACTCAAAGTAGACCCAAGCCTATCACCATGCACCAAGATCAACTCAAAATGGATCAAGGACCTCAACATCAGACCTGAATCCTTGAAACTACTGAAGGACAGAGTAGGAAAGACACTAGAACTTATAGGCACAGGAAGGAACTTCCTGAATAGAGTCCCAGGGGCACAACAAATAGGAGAAAGACTCGACAAATGGGACTACTACAAATTAAAAAGTTTCTGCACAGCTAAGGACATAGCCACCAAAATAGAAAGACAGCCAACGATATGGGAAAGGATATTTACCAGCACAGCAACAGACAAAGGCCTGATATCGGTCATCTACAGAGAACTCAAAAAACTAAGCCCCTCCAAGCCCAATAAACCTATTAGGAAATGGGCAAAAGAGCTAAAGAGAGACTTCACAAGAGAAGATATAAAAATGGCAAAGAAACATATGAGGAAATGCTCAACATCCCTGCTAGTAAAGGAAATGCAAATAAAAACAACCCTGAGATACCACCTCACCCCAGTTAGAATGGCCTATACTCTGAACTCAGGAAACAACAAATGCTGGAGGGGCTGTGGGGAAAGAGGAACCCTTCTCCATTGTTGGTGGGAGTGCAAATTAGTACAACCACTTTGGATGACAGTATGGAGGTTTCTCAAAAAGCTCAATATAGACCTACCCTATGACCCAGCCATACCACTCCTAGGCATCTATCCTAAACAGCAAAATCCAAGATATCAAAAAGGCATTTGTACTTCCATGTTTATCGCGGCACAATTCACAATAGCTAAAATATGGAAACAACCCAGATGCCCCTCCACAGACAAATGGATCCAAAAAATATGGTACTTATACACAATGGAATACTACATAGCGATTAGGAATGGTGAAATACTGTTATTTGCAGGGAAATGGTCAGAACTCGAACAAATAATGTTGAGTGAGACAAGCCTAGAACACAGAAAACAAAGGGGCATGATCTCCCTGATATATGACTGTTAACAAAGGGAGACGGAGAGACAGTAGAGACCAAGTCTGTGAATACTGTATATGTTCTTGATACATTGTATATTGCATATATGTCAACCTGACCTAGACAAGGGATAGAAAAACAGGTCGTAAGATATCATAAGAAATGTACACACTGCCCTACTATGTAACTGCACCCTCTTTGCACAACACCTTGTAAAAAAATTTATGTCCAATTAATAAAAAATTAAAAAAAAGAACCAATCATGGTTCTCCTTGCTCATAAGTTCGATTCTGACTGAGAATTGGTAGGGACAGGTACGTATTGTGTCCGCAATACCGTAAGTTGTACAGTGTTTATTTTATCCTTAATAAAAGCTGTAAACATTAATAATACAGGGTCCCACAATCAGGACAAGCATAATCACAAACAAGGGTCTGGTCACAACTGAAAGTAAAGTGCTGTTGCCAGGGGGAATAACTTTTTTCTGGTTCAGTTAGATGACATCACACAAGTACCTTACTCATGCAGATGTAGGTACAGATAAACATAGTTTCACACCGAAGCCCTAATTCTGACTCTATTTATATTATAACCTATTTGATTACATACCAACTTTACTCAGAAGTTCTAATTTTAAGACATACTGATATCATTTGCTACATACTTAAACTCTCTGGGGATTGTCTTCCTCACTTTTAACATGCCAAAACCTTTTAATCTAAAGGAAATCATTTTTGTTTCCCAATTCTCTTTCTGAAATCTTTTCTTATAGTGTTTTATAAGTTGTGTCTTATAAAACTTAACACATTCCCACTCACACCAACATCTACATCCTCATACCATCAGTGACTTACTGGAGCATTCTGTGACAATTGAAGACAATCCTTACTTTTACACTGGCTCTTGCAGGTTGACCCCCCACTAGTTTCTTCAGGCTGACTCAGGGGCATTAACCTTACCTAGCCAGGAACCTATAACCTTAGTCTAATTTACCAAGGGGCTGCAGGATCAGATGTCCATTATGAGCTTTACTCCAAATTAGAAATTACATTTAACAATTTAACTTTTAACAACTATACAGACTTCTTTTGGGCTACCGCAGTATAACCTTTTAACATTTTAGTTTGTAAAAGCTTTTTCCTGACTGGCTGGGGAACTGATCTCTGATGACCTAAAAAATGTCTACATTACCTTTGCAGGCCTTTAACAGATCTCAATAAGGACACAATCTCAGATTTATAAGCTTTCTGTCCTGAACAGATGTACCAGCTCAAAATTCACCTCCAGTTAGGGCTTTGAGCAGATGCAGGGGTTGGGATTTTTAAACTATAGCCCATTTAATAAACTTAGCTTCACAGATGACTGGCAAGTTCCTGTCCAGTTACAAAGTAGATAGACATGGGCAATAAAACGCATGCTTATGAACTATTCTTTCAGGACCTCCCAGCTCTGATTAACTTTTGAAAGGCCAAACAGGAGTGACTCTAGGATCTGACACCATCTCTGCCATCCAAACAGTGGCCTCTCTGCCTCTGGATGCTACATCACTTTTGTCCCAGGAGTGACTTTTCCATGCTGGTATAAATGCACCTTTGGCATTTTTCTTGGTCCGTCACTGGACTTGGACTCAGGGCCTGAGTGCTGTCCCTCAGCTCTCCAGCTCAAGACTAGCACCCTACCACTTTGAGCCTCAAAGCGACTCATGACTCTGTTCCCAGCACTTCTGCTGGCTGACTAGAGATGAAGACTCTCACAGGGACTTTTCTCTGCCCGGTCTGGCTTTGAAACACAGATTTCAGATCAATGAGTCTTACAAGAGGCCACTGTACTCCAATTAAAAGCAACAAGGTGGTCCACACAGAAGTAGTTTTTAAGCATGCTCTTACCTGGAACTTATTAAGGGCCAATGTTACATCTTGACAAACTTGTAGGAAACATCTGTCCTTCTCTGTGGGCCTGCTGGAAATTGTTACCAAAAAAACCTACAAACAAACTGGAACGGCAATTAAACACTCATTTTGGTAGCCATAATTTTCCTTATCCAACTTAAAACAAACATTTAGGACAATTTTTACTTCCAAATTTCTTATCTAGAAATGCATTCTTGATCTCCAAAGCCTGTTATTAACCTCTGCTTTAACACTATCACTTTATCTGCTTTGGAAAAACTCTGAAGCTTACAGGCATTCTGAAACCAGGAACTGCCCTTTGCCTCCGGGCTGCCTGTTTTAAAAGAGCCATTTTTTTTCCTTCAGTCCCAGCTACGGCATGAAGACCTTTAAACCCAAAAGACAATTTTCCTTAATGCAAGAGTTACAATTACTATTACATCACAGTATACATATAAAATTCAGTACCTGTATCATTAAACTGATACCCAAAACAATTGTAACAAAAAGTACATTTAACAGAGTGTTCACCAGAATTACAAACACAACAAATCCAGTCTCAGCACCTTTGCTTTTTCAATGCATCCAAATTGCAAAAATAGCACAGGAATTGAATCACATCAGATAAATAAACTTTTTAACTATTTAAAAAACTTTTCCAATTCTTAGTTAGAAATTACTTTCTTTCTAATTTACCACCAGACCTAGTCTCCTCAGTACTCAATCTCATCCTAGGCCCTTTTGCTTTCAATTTTACTTTCTCTTTTACATCAAAGTCCAATTAACCACATTATTTAGACAACTATTATTGTGGGCAGTTTTCTTAACTTCTTTCCAGGGAGCCAAAGTCAAGTTCAGGGGAGTGGAAGGAACGTTCCCCATCGTTTGTCTGTCAATCAGGCGCAGTGCAATAAAGAAACACAAAACAATAAATGCAGTCACAAAGACCAGACGACACAGACAGACTTAGTGGGCCATGGCTTACAGAGTTGACTGTGTCTCTCCTGCCTCTCTGAGGAGGCAGACCACACAGTCTTGAGGCTGTCTCTCTCCCGCTCCTGTGTAGGAGCGGACCAGACAACCCCAAATACTGAGTGGACTGGACAGGAACCCGTTAGAAGGGTCTCCTGGTCAAGTCCTTCAGATTGGTAGTGGGAAGCATAAGCCCACTGTGGAGGGTGTGAGGCGTCCCCCAAGTCTTCCAGGAATGCACGTTCAAGCATGTCTACTCCGGCTAGTCCTTCACTACCTACAGATTCAGATTCAGACTCAGACGGCCGGCCAAAACAGAAAACAAAACTACAAATCACACAGACACACAGACACAGACACACAGAATGAACAGCGCTGTTTCTTACCTTCGGGGTCTGGAGTCTCGGGGGTCCTTGGGGATCCCGGACGAGCCCCCAACTGTTATGCCCAAGTCACAGGACCCCCACCAAGAAGACCACTGAGAGCCAGACATTCCGAAATGCAAAAGCAAGGCTTTTATTCAGGCAAGCTGCAGCTTGGGTCTCATCCCATTCACTGATGCAGTGGAGATAGGGAGGAGGACCCCAAGCTGAAATCTTACAGGGTTTATAAAGGCAAAAACCACAAAGTTACAATAACCAGGTGTTTACAGATCTGATTGGCTCTGGGGTAAAAACATTCCAGGGTGGACAGAGAGTTTCCCGGCTGTCTGGGTTATGACGAGCTGTCCTGCTAGATGGAGTAATTGGAGGTCTGGGTTTGCCCATAGTGCCCGTTTATCTTGGGCTTGCATGGTCATTTCCCGGAGTTTGTGTAGGCCCAAGGTCAGTTAGCACAAAGTGGAGCCTGACTTCAAAATAGCTTTGTTCAAGAAATTTATCATTTAGCAGTCTCGGCAGAAACAAGTCAGTTCCTGGAATCTGGGTGGGCTCTGGGTTACTCATAGTTTGAACAATCAACAAAATGGGGCTGCCTGAAAATGGAGTCATTTTGGCTTTTCAAACCAAACAACAACCACAAAAAAAAAACCCAAATTACTTCTTTTAGGATCAAGTTTCTTGACTCATTACTGAAATGAACACAAAAGCATGTCCAAGTCTTAAATGTTAATGCAATACAAGGTTTAAGTATTTGTATGATCAGCCACTCCTATAATTCTACTCAGGAGGCTGAGTGCTAAAGATCATGGTTTAAAGCCAGCCCTGGCAGAAAAGTCTTGTGAGATTTTTATTTCCAGTTTACCAATAAAAAGCTGGAAACGGAATGTGGCTCAAGTGGTAGGGTGCCAGCCTTGAGCAAAATATTCAAGAGTATAAGACCTTGAGTTCAAGCCCCAGTATCTGCAACACACACACACACACACACACACACACACACACACACACACACACACACAAAGACTTTGCATGCTTAAACTTTTTGTTCAAGAAATAAGAAACTAGGAAAGATTATGACTGATCTAAAATTGTTCTTTGCCAGCCAGAAATTAGCTGCATAGCATAAGAAAAGCATTTGCCTAGGGCACCCTTATAAACTTAGCATGCAAACGCAGGTTCATCTGGCAGCTGTTAATAACATAGCATGAGCATTATAACATGAAATTACCTGCAACTGAACTTTTGATATTAAATTTGGGCAACGAAAACTTTACTTTATGTTTAGCCTGCTTATGAGGTACTTTATACTTGAAGGTTTAATTAAAATTTACAATGCTCTATCTAGGAGGAACCTTTTATAATGGTCTTCAAATGACATTCTCTCTAAAATATGGATTGAGCCTTCACCATGTTAGTCCTGTTTAGTACCTCTTATGTCATTCCTCATGGAAGGTAAGGAATGCTTGTGTTTGTACAGGAACACAGTGTGAAGTCAAATTCAAGTCAATTCAAACATTGCCTTTTTTCAAGATCTAGTAATATCAATTGGTAATTCACACACTTTTCCCCTTCCAAATACTCTTTTTCCCTCCCAAATACTCTCAAGGCTTAATTTTGCCTTTTTTGTCTCAAGTAATGATTAAAGATAAAAGTGGGAATACAGCTGGAAATCATAGCCCACCAGTCTTCTTTTCTTTTCTTTTCTTTTTTTTTCTGCCAGTCCTGGCGCTTCAGACTCAGGTCCTGAGCACTGTCCCTGGCTTATTTTTGCTCAAGGATAGCACTCTAGCTTTTAAGCCGCAGTGCCACTTCTGGCTTTTTCTATATATGTGGTGCTGGGGAATCGAACCCAGGGGTTCATGTATACAAGACATGCACTCTACCACTAGGCCATATTCTCAGCCCCATAGCCCACCAATCTATGTGAATCCTTCAGAACTGTAGAGAAGTTAATTCGTGCATTAAAATATGTGACACTCGATATTTGACCACATTGAAAGTGCAAAAATGGCAACTTTGTCTACTTATCAGTAATAGTATTACTGCTCTTACCCATCAGCAATATTGTAATCAGCAATTAGTGATGAGTAATAGTTCAGGATCATGCATGTTTCTCAAGAAGAGACTGGATGGGGCTGGGGACATGGCCTAGTGGTAAAGTGCTCATCTCACAGACACAAAGCCCTGGGTTCAATTCCTTAGCACCACATATACAGAAAAAGCCAAAAGTGCCACTGTGGCTCAAGTGATAGAGTGCTAGCCTTGAGCAAGCAGCCAGGGACAGTGCTCAGGCCCTGAGTTCAAGCCCCAGGACTGGCCAAAAAAATAGACTGAAGAGGAAGGGTGGGCAAATGCAAATGCCAACATAATAATCAATGTACATTGTGAAAACAGAACTTGGTAAACTGAGAAGTTGGAAGAGATGAGGGAAATAATGAACGAGATGACCTTGATCAAGATGTATTATACTCAAACTATCGTGTTGATTTAAAACACCTTTGTTCAACTACTTACAGACCATTTTAAAAAATATTTTAAAACATAACTGGACACCAACGGCTCACACTTGTTATCCTAGCACTGCAGGAGGCTGAGATCTGAGGATCGGGATATGAAGCCAGCTTGGGCAGCAAAGTCCATGAAACTCTTACCTTCAATGAGCCACCAAAAATGCCAGAAAGGGACTTGTGACTCAAATGGTATAGTGATAGCCTTAATTGTAAAAGATTAGCACTCAGGACCTGAGTCCAAACCCCAGCACCAGCACCAAAGAAAACAATTGGAAAAAAAAAATCCATTTGCTCCTTCCTGTTTTGCTTAGACTCATTGTACTCCTGAATTAGGATTACATAATTTATTCAAACAACCAATTTCTTTTATGCACCAGAGTCACTGGAGAAAACAACATACCCTGAAACTCTGATGGAATTACTAGAAATTGTTTAGGGACAAATCCACGGGCGAAAATTAGAGTGTAACAAGTTTTCTTTATTGTTATTCTACAGGTGATATACAGAGTGGTGACAGTTACATGTCAGATAAACTACATTTTTTAACAGTGTCACCCTTTCCCTCACTCTCCCAGTTTTTCCCACATGCCGCCACACAAGTTGTATAGTTCATTTTCAGCATAGTGTCTAGTGAATACCACTGCTGCATATGTTCACCCTGTGTCCCACCATTTCTGTGCCCATCTTACTCTCCTCAAAACAGATAAACTAATAAACAATACAAAAAGTAAAGAAAACAAAAACAGCAACAAAGAAAAAACCATTTCTTGGAATTCATTTCAATAAAAATCATTTTATATAATCATATGCACATAGCTATTGAGCCTTTGTGTCCTTCTCTTGAATATCCTCCTTTGGACTCACTATGTGAATGTCCAGGGACTGTGTGATTTGTCATGTCCAAAGGTGATTTTTTTTTGTCTTTTACTATCCAGTGTCTTTACTTGTAGATTTATAGGCACTTTCTAGTTACAACAAATGAGGGAAACCATACAACCTATGTTTCTTTGGGTCTAGCTTTCTTAACTTTATGTAATTATCTCCAACTCTTTCCATGTCATTACCAATGATACGGTATCATTCTCTCTGATGGAAGAGTAGCATTCCATTACACATGTTTTTCATATGTATATCTTATCTATCTATCTCTCTTTTTCTCTTTCTCTCTCTCTCTCTATATATATATACATATATGTATATATTCACATTTTCTTCATTCATCCACTGAGGGGCATCAGGGTTGATTCCATATCTTGGCTATGGTAAACAATGCTGCAATGAACATGATTGTGCTAGTAGCTTTAGTGTGGCCTTATTTGCGGTCCATTGGATAAATGCTCAGGAGTGGGATGAGGAACCTCCGTACTGCTTTCCAGCGTGGTTGAACAAGTTCACATTCCAACAACAGTGTAGTAGAGTTCTCTTTTGGCCACATCCCCTCTAGCATCTATAATTGTTAATTTTCTTGATAATGGCCATTCTAACTGGGGTGAGGTGAAATCACAATGTTGCTTTCATTTGCATTTCTTTCATTGCTAGAGACGTTGAACATCTCTTCATGTGTCTATTGACCATTCTGACATCTTATTCTGAAAAGTCTGTCTTTAAGTCTTTAGTCAATGTATTAAATGGGTAGTTGTTTCTTTGAGGGTTTATATTGATGCCCCTCAGTAGACGAATGGATCAGGAAAATGTGGTACATATACACAATGGAATTTTATGCCTCTATCAGAAAGAATGACATTGCCTCATTCGTAAGGAAATGGAAGGACTTGGAAAAATTTATACTAAGTGAAGTGAGCCAGACCCAAAGAAACATGGACTCTAGTGTCTCCTTCAGAGAGAATAATTAGCACAGGTTTAGGCTAGTCACAGCAGAGGATCACAAGAGCCTAATGGCTATGCCCCTATGAATGCATAAGATAATGCTAAGTGAAATGAACTCCGTGTTATAGAAACGAGTGATATATCACTGTTGTAATTACTTGCAACATGCGATGTGAAACCATAGCTTCTATTGTTGATGGTCCTCTTGTATCCCCTTCCTGGGGTTGTACCTGCACTATCACTGTATTTTATCTGAGTACATTGGAAATTGTATATACTGGTATTAGAACTAGGAAAGTGAAAGGGAATACCAAAATCGAGAGACATGGGATAAAAAGACAAATGACTACAAAAGCAATGCTTGAAAAACTGTTTGGTGTAAACCAACTGAACAACTCATTGGGGGAGAGGAAAAGGGGAAGAGGGAGGAGGTAACAAACAGTACAAGAAATGTTTCCAATGCTTAACGTATGAAACTGTAACCTCTCTGTACATCACTTTGACAACAAATAAAAATAAATAAATAAATAAATGTATTTTAGAGGTATATTTAAGAAGTGTACTTTAGACAATGAAGCCATTGTCTGATACATTAGAAAAGCTTCTCTCATTCTGTGGCCTTTCCATTTATCTTGCTAGCTTTGTGCTTTGCCATACAGAAACTCTTCAGTTTGATGTAATCCCACTTGTCTAGTCTTTCTTTGGTTTGTTGTGTTTCTGGGTCTTTACTTAAGTAAGTTTCAACCTGTGCCAAGGAGCCCTAGTGTTTCCCATAACCCTTCCTGTGATATTTTCATGGTATCTGGACTTACATTGAGGTCTTTGTTCCATTTGGAATTCTGGTCCAGGGTGATATATAAGGATCCAACTTCAGTTTTCTGTGTATATATAGCCAATTTTGCCAGCACCATTTGTTGAAGAAGATGTCTTTCTTCCAACGTGTTTTTGGCTCCCTTATCAAATATTAGGTGGCTGTAGGTCTTGTTGGTTCATTTCTAGGTATTCTATTCTATTATGTTCTAGTTCTCCTCAGGCCTGTTCTTGTGCCAGTATCATCCATTTTTTTTATTACTACAGCTTTTTAATAGAGTTTGAAGTTTGGTATTGATATTTTACTAGCACTTCTTCCTGCTTTTTTTTTGCCACTTGGAGTCTTTTATTATTCCATATGAATTTGGGGGCTGCTTTCTCTATTTCTTTGAAGAAAGTTTTTGCGCTTTTGATGGGTATTGCATTGCATTTGTAAATTGTTCTGGGTAGTGTTGCCATTTTCATGATGCTAATGCTCCCAATCTAGAAGCATGGAACGCCTTTCCATCTCCTTAAAGCTGCTTCAAAGTTAAATTGAAACATCAGGAACCTTTACCTCTAAGGATATAGGGGCAAAGATGGAGACTTAATGCCAATTCCAGGAAGGGAGAGGCTATACATCTATGCAATCTTAGCAGAGCTTACTTTTAATACCTAACCCCCCATCCTTTTTAAACAAAAAATTAAGCATGCTTGCTTTTCCATATAAGAACTCTGTGTTTTTGACCCTCATTGTCCTTGAAAAGTAAGCCTTGGTTTTGTTCCGAGCACCATCTATTGCAGAGCAGTTGGAAGAAGTGATGAGGCAGGACAGGCAACACCGTTCACAGAGGACCTTATTCAGCAAGAACTCAACGGCCAGCTGCTCTTCCTCTTCCTCCTCCCACCAGCCCACAATTATGTCTAGAAGACTGAGTGTCTGTATCCATGCTTCCTAAGCGTGGATCACTCTGCATGGAGGGATTGTGCCCCTCCAGGGATCTTTAGAAGTTTTAATGCCCCAGTGTTCACAGTCTTCACATTGTGCTACACTGGAATCTACACACAGAGCCAGCGCCCTTGCAGCTACAGGAACTGGAAGGAGAGAGACACACACATCCAGTAATCTCTAGAACAATATAAGAGAAAGGCTGAGCTAAAGATCTGGCACTTGGAATCCCAGAACTCTGGAGGATGAGGCAGAAGTATTCGAAGTTCAAATGCAGCCTGAACTGCAGAGACAGAGAGAGACAGAAGGACAGAAACAAAAGAGAAAAGGGACTGAAAGGAAAAGAAAAGAAAGGTTTTTACAAACAAGTTCATATTTACAGGTGAGTAAACTGAGGCCCAAACTTATAAAACACTTCACTAGTAATGTCAGCTTTTATGGAAGAGACCAGAGCCTGGTTGTCTGCTGTAGTATGGTGCTGTTCATCCTTCCTCTACTTGGCAAGCCTATGCCACTCTCTTTGAAACATTAAGGATGTAGGCCAGTTCCCATAGTACTGGCTCCTGCTAAATCCAATCCTGTTTTCCAAGCACAATTTAAGTAGTGCTCTTTGTTTTATCTACCCCACCCTCCATGTAATGGCTCCCAACCTCCCCAAAACCAAAGATCGGTGTGTACATTGAAATGTCAGAATATTGGCTGCTACAGAGTAGCCCCCACCCAAACCCTCACTACTTTAAATGTACACTAGAGTGTGCACTGGCTTCCAAAGAGTTAAACATTTTATTTAAACCAGACCTTCAACTTTTTAAAAACACATAAGCATTTGTTTTACTAAGGATACTTGAGGAAAGCACACTAGTTGCTTGTGTTGCTTAATTGTCCTTTTTTTCCCCTATGAGCCTAAAAAAGATTAAGTTGGCTTTAGAAACAGCCAAAAACCTACAGCTCACATTAGTCACCCCCATTAGGGCTGTGGATTAAATGTCAGGATGTAATGTAGACATTTTCCAAAGGAAAACAGACTAAAAAATGCTTTACATGATTTTTAGAGCAAACTATAAGGAAAGTTAACATGAAGAAGCCTTGCTCAGATAACTACTACTACACATGCTATGAAATGGCAGTAGAAGCTGTGAGCAATCAATTCCTGAAGTTGTGTCAACAAAGGAGACTTTTGGCCTGTAAACTACCTTGCTTTTCCACCCTAGTCCTTCCTCCTACCTCCTGTGCTACCCCAGCTTCCCCCACTGAGGGGACTGCTCCTGAGGGGTAGATTGCAAGGCTTTGCATGCTAGCAAGCATCGAAGGAGGGCCCTGTGGCATGGACTGGCAGCTGCTACTCAACCTGTGCTGAGATTCACAGAGCCCAGGCTGGGAAGGGGTCAGTCGCTGTGGGAAGGGAGGGAGAGGACCCTATGGGCAGATTAAGTCTCACTAGCTATGTTGGGCAGTTGGGTCCTGTCCGAGGAGCAGATAGTTTCATAGTGAAGGAAGATTTTAATGGAATCCCTTTGCACAGATTTGTGGGGTCAGAGAGGTGTCTTCCCTTCTTTTAAAAAAAGAATTTTGATTTTCCAACCTTTGTGGGAGTGATGTTGTATATATACATAATGGAGTATTATTCAGCCATAAAGAAGAATGAAACTAGATTCTAAGCAGGAAAATGAATAGAACTGGAGATTTTCATGTTAAGTAAAATAAGCAAAACTCAGAAGGACTAATATCAAACATTTTTCTCTCCTGGAAACTAGATCCAAAAAAGAAAAAAAGGATATGAATGTAAAAGGGTGACAGCAGAAGAAAGTGCTAATTGACAGTGATGGCAGAATAAATGATTCAACTGCATTATCTGCACATAGGAAAATTTCATAATGAAACCCATTTTAAAAATTATTTTAAAAATAGCTGGTACTGGTGGCTCACAGATGACTTACTAGCCACCGAGCCAGCTGATATTTAAAGGAGAGTAGTTTAAGGCCAGCCTGGGCAGAAAAGTTCACTAGGTTCCATCTCCAGAATAACTAGCAAAAGGCAGGGCTCAGGCTGGGGCTCAAATTTTAAGTAGTAATGTACTAGTGAGTGAGCAAGTGTGCAAGGCCCTGCATACAAATTCCAGTACTATATATACTATATACATGATTAAACATGTATTATACAATATATATACTTATGAAGAAGTAAGAAATAGAAGTAGAGGAATAGATAAAGTAAATGTGATCAAAGTACATCGTAAGTATGTATGAACAATCACAATGAAATTCTTTTAAACAATTATATCCTAATACGAAAAATTCAAAGGACAAGGAGAAAGGTCCCTGAAGCAAGCCCCGGAAGAAATTAGAAATGGGAATAGGAATAGAAATAAAAGTAATTATAGGAAAATGGGGCAGGGACTGTCAGAACATCTGGGAGAAAAGAGAGTGGAGAGGTACTACAGCCTGGAGATGAAGGAGAGGTATTACCTGATTATCTGGACACCTGATGAGGTGTCCAGAATAGATGGTATTCCAGCAAAGTCTTATGAGAATATTTTACTAATAAAATCAAATATACTACTTTCCCATTCATGTGTATACCCCAAAACCTCCAATCATACATATTTCATCAGTCTATGCACTTTGTAAAAGTAGTACTAGTATAAAGCATATATAATTTGCCCTGGGAGGTAGTATGGAGGAGTGGGGAAAAAAGTAGCCTTTGAGAAAAGCAAACCAAAAAAACTACACATCTGATTCCTATGCAATGTGATATTTGCATAAACAAAGTTTTGTTATGAGCTGTAAATACGTGACTTTGATCAAATTCACCAGTCTATATTACCTTTTTCTTCTTCACCTTGTCCTCTCTCCTTCACAATACTTTCTAATGGATTTCATCATGCTTTTTTCATGTAGTAGATAGATGAAAGATTGATGATGATAGATAGAACATATATAT